>NW_027509212.1:857500-1461819 GCF_051911475.1 Siphateles boraxobius
TAGAAAGAAAGAAAGAAAGAAAGAAAGAAAGAAAGAAAGAAAGAAAGAAAGAAAGAAAGAAGAAAGATTAGTTAGAAAGAAAGAAGAAAGATTAGTTAGAAAGAAAGAAGAAAGATTAGTTAGAAAGAAAGAAAGAAAGAAAGAAAGAAAGAAAGATTAGTTAGAAAGAAAGAAAGAAAGAAAGATTAGTTAGAAAGAAAGAAAGAAAGAAAGAAGAAAGATTAGTTAGAAAGAAAGAAAGAAAGAAGAAAGATTAGTTAGAAAGAAAGAAAGAAAAAGAAAGAAAGAAAGAAAGAAAGAAAGAAAGAAAAAAGATTAGTTAGAAAGAAAGAAAGAAAGAAGAAAGATTAGTTAGAAAGAAAGAAAGAAAGAAAGAAAGAAAGAAAGAAGAAAGATTAGTTAGAAAGAAAGAAAGATTAGTTAGAAAGAAAGAAAGATTAGTTAGAAAGAAAGAAGAAAGATTAGTTAGAAAGAAGAAATATTAGTTAGAAAGAAAGAAAGAAGAAATATTAGTTAGAAAGAAAGAAAGAAAGAAAGAAAGAAAGAAAGAAAGAAAGAAAGAAAGAAGAAAGATTAGTTAGAAAGAAAGAAAGAAAGAAGAAAGATTAGTTAGAAAGAAAGAAAGATAGATTAGTTAGTAAGAAAAAAAGAAAAAAGAAATATTAGTCAGAAAGAAAGAAAGACAGAAAGAAAGAAGAAAGATTAGTTAGAAAGAAAGAAGAAAGATTAGTTAGAAAGATTGAAAGAAAGAAGAAAGATTAGTTAGAAAGAAAGAAAGAAATAAAGAAAGAAAGAAGAAAGATTAGTTAGAAAGAAAGAAAGAAAGATAGATTAGTTAGTAAGAAAGAAAGATAGATTAGATAGATAGATAGATAGATAGATAGATAGATAGAAAGAGATAGATAGATGGATAGATAGATAGATAGATAGATAGATTGATAGATAGATAGATAGATGGATAGATGGATAGATAGATAGATAGATAGATAGATAGATAGATAGATAGATAGATAGATAGATAGAAAGAGATAGATAGATGGATAGATAGATAGATAGATAGATAGATAGATAGATAGATAGATAAGTTCATTAGTACATATAGAATGGTAGTTTAATTGAGTCTTGGGCTTCAGGGAGTTTAGATTTGAGTTTTTGTGTTGTACACTGCTGGGCCACCGTAGCCTTGGCTCAATTTGAACTGTTGCAATGAAAGTCAATGGGATTTTTATGATTTTTAATATTAATTTTTAAGAAATCTGAAAGTCAAATCAGTCTGAAAAGATATAGCACACTAAGTCAGAACAGTCTGAAGGTCTGACCCGAGTTTGGAGTTTGTAGAGTTAAAGCTCTAGGAGGAGTAGCAGTCAGAAAATTTTGGTTAAGAAAAAGAAGAAGAAAAAGAATAACTAGAAAATAAAGTTTGATGAGACAAACTTTAAGTTGGCTTGAGAAAGCCGGACCAGAGAGTTTGAATAAGTTTAAAGAAAGAAAGATTAGTTAGAAAGAGAAAGAAAGATGGATTAGTTAGAAAGAAAGATGGATTAGTTAGAAAGAAAGAAAGATTAGTTAGAAACAAAGAAAGATTAGTTAGAAAGAAATATAGATTAGAAAGAAAGATTAGTTAGAAAGAAAGATAGATTAGTTAGAAAGAAAGAAAAATTAGTTAGAAAGAAAGAAAGAAAGAAAGAAAGAAAGAAAGAAAGAAAGAAAGACAGAAAGAAGAAAGATTAGTTAGAAAGAAAGAAAGAAAGAAAGAAAGAAAGAAGAAAGATTAGAAAGAAAGAAAGAAAGAAAGAAAGAAAGAAAGAAAGAAAGAAAGAAAGAAAGAAGAAAGATTAGAAAGAAAGAAAGAAAGAAAGAAAGAAAGAAAGAAAGAAAGAAAGAAAGAAAGAAAGAAGAAAGATTAGTTAGAAAGAAAGAAAGAAAGAAAGAAAGAAAGAAAGAAGAAAGATTAGTTAGAAAGAAAGAAAGAAAGAAAGAAAGAAAGAAGAAAGATTAGTTAGAAAGAAAAAGTAAAAAAGAAAGAAAGAAAGAAAGAAGAAAGATTAGTTAGAAAGAAAGAAGAAAGATTAGTTAGAAAGAAAGAAAGAAAGAAAGAAAGATTAGTTAGAAAGAAAGAAAGAAGAAATATCAGTTAGAAAGAAAGAAAGAAAGAAAGAAAGAAAGAAAGAAAGAAAGAAGAAAGATTAGTTAGAAAGAAAGAAGAAAGATTAGCTAGAAAGAAAGAAAGAAAGAAGAAAGATTAGTTAGAAAGAAAGAAAGAAAGAAAGAATTAGTTAGAAAGAAAGATTAGTTAGAAAGAAAGAAAGAAAGAAAGAAGAAAGATTAGTTAGAAAGAAAGAAAGAAAGAAAGAAAGAAAGAAAGAAGAAAGATTAGTTAGAAAGAAAGAAAGAAAGAAGAAAGATTAGTTAGAAAGAAAGAAAGAAAGAAGAAAGATTAGTTAGAAAGAAAGAAAGAAAAAGAAAGAAAGAAAGAAAGAAAGAAAGAAGAAAGATTAGTTAGAAAGAAAGAAAGAAAGAAAGAAGAAAGATTAGTTAGAAAGAAAGAAAGAAAGAAAGAAAGAAATAAGAAAGATTAGTTAGAAAGAAAGAAAGAAAGAAGAAAGATTAGTTAGAAAGAAAGAAGAAAGATTAGCTAGAAAGAAAGAAAGAAAGAAAGAAAGAAGAAAGATTAGTTAGAAAGAAAGAAAGAAAGAAGAAAGATTAGTTAGAAAGAAAGAAGAAAGATTAGCTAGAAAGAAAGAAAGAAAGAAGAAAGATTAGTTAGAAAGAAAGAAAGAAAGAAAGAAGAAAGATTAGTTAGAAAGAAAGAAAGAAAGAAAGAATTAGTTAGAAAGAAAGATTAGTTAGAAAGAAAGAAAGAAGAAAGAAAGAAGAAAGATTAGTTAGAAAGAAAGAAGAAAGATTAGCTAGAAAGAAAGAAAGAAATAAGAAAGATTAGTTAGAAAGAAAGAAAGAAAGATTAGTTAGAAAGAAAGAAAGAAAGAAAGAAGAAAGAAGAAAGATTAGTTAGAAAGAAAAAAAGAATTAGTTAGAAAGAAAGATTAGTTAGAAAGAAAGAAAGAAAGAAGAAAGATTAGTTAGAAAGAAACAAAGAAAGAAAGAAGAAAGATTAGTTAGAAAGAAAGAAAGAAAAAGAAGGAAAGAAAGAAAGATGAGTTAGAAAGAAAGAAAGAAAGAAAGAAAGAAGAAAGATTAGTTAGAAAGAAAGAAAGAAAGAAAGAAAAAGATTAGTTAGAAAGAAAGAATAAAGATTAGCTAGAAAGAAAGAAAGAAGAAAGATTAGTTAGAAAGAAAGAAAGAAAGAATTAAATAAGAAAGAAAGCTTAGTTAGAAAGAAAGAAAGAAAGAAAGAAAGAAGAAAGATTAGTTAGAAAGAAAGAAAGAAAGAATTAGTTAGAAAGAAAGATTAGTTAGAAAGAAAGAAAGAAAGAAAGAAGAAAGATTAGTTAGAAAGAAAGAAAGATTAGTTAGAAAGAAAGAAAGATTAGTTAGAAAGAAAGAAGAAAGATTAGTTAGAAAGAAGAAATATTAGTTAGAAAGAAAGAAAGAAGAAATATTAGTTAGAAAGAAAGAAAGAAAGAAAGAAAGAAAGAAAGAAAAAGGAAAGATTAGTTAGAAAGAAAGAAAGAAAGAAGAAAGATTAGTTAGAAAGAAAGAAAGAAAGAAGAAAGATTAGTAAGAAAGAAAGAAAGAAAGAAAGAAGAAAGATTAGTTAGAAAGAAAGAAAGAAAGAAAGAAAGAAAGAAAGAAAGAAGAAAGATTAGTTAGAAAGAAAGAAGAAAGATTAGTTAGAAAGAAAGAAGAAAGATTAGTTAGAAAGAAAGAAAGAAAGAAAGAAAGAAAGATTAGTTAGAAAGAAAGAAAGAAAGATTAGTTAGAAAGAAAGAAAGAAAGAAAGAAAGAAAGAAGAAAGATTAGTTAGAAAGAAAGAAAGAAAGAAGAAAGATTAGTTAGAAAGAAAGAAAGAAAAAGAAAGAAAGAAAGAAAGAAAGAAAGAAAGAAAGAAAGAAAGAAAGAAAGAAAGAAGAAAGATTAGTTAGAAAGAAAGAAAGAAAGAAGAAAGATTAGTTAGAAAGAAAGAAAGAAAGAAAGAAAGAAAGAAGAAAGATTAGTTAGAAAGAAAGAAAGAAAGAAAGAAAGAAGAAAGATTAGTTAGAAAGAAAGAAAGATTAGTTAGAAAGAAAGAAAGATTAGTTAGAAGAAATATTAGTTAGAAAGAAAGAAAGAAGAAATATTAGTTAGAAAGAAAGAAAGAAAGAAAGAAAGAAAGAAAGAAAGAAAGAAAGAAGAAAGATTAGTTAGAAAGAAAGAAAGAAAGAAGAAAGATTAGTTAGAAAGAAAGAAAGATAGATTAGTTAGTAAGAAAAAAAGAAAAAGAAATATTAGTTAGAAAGAAAGAAAGACAGAAAGAAAGAAGAAAGATTAGTTAGAAAGAAAGAAGAAAGATTAGTTAGAAAGAAAGAAAGAAAGAAGAAAGATTAGTTAGAAAGAAAGAAAGAAATAAAGAAAGAAAGAAGAAAGATTAGTTAGAAAGAAAGAAAGAAAGAAAGATAGATTAGTTAGTAAGAAAGAAAGATAGATTAGATAGATAGATAGATAGATAGATAGATAGATAGAAAGAGATAGATAGATGGATAGATAGATAGATAGATAGATAGATAGATAGATGGATAGATGGATAGATAGATAGATAGATAGATAGATAGATAGATAGATAGATAGATAGATAGATAGATAGATAGATAGATAGATAGATAGATAGATAGATAAGTTCATTAGTACATATAGAATGGTAGTTTAATTGAGTCTTGGGCTTCAGGGAGTTTAGATTTGAGTTTTTGTGTTGTACACTGCTGGGCCACCGTAGCCTTGGCTCAATTTGAACTGTTGCAATGAAAGTCAATGGGATTTTTATGATTTTTAATATTAATTTTTAAGAAATCTGAAAGTCAAATCAGTCTGAAAAGATATAGCACACTAAGTCAGAACAGTCTGAAGGTCTGACCCGAGTTTGGAGTTTGTAGAGTTAAAGCTCTAGGAGGAGTAGCAGTCAGAAAATTTTGGTTAAGAAAAAGAAGAAGAAAAAGAATAATAATAAGTTTAAATAGGATTTCAGTAAGTTGGCTTTCACAAGCCAACTTAATAATAAGTTTAAATAGGATTTCAGTAAGTTGGCTTTCACAAGCCAACTTAATAATAAGTTTAAATAGGATTTCAGTAAGTTGGCTTTCACAAGCCAACTTAAATATGAACAGAATACAGAGGCTTACAACACAGACATTTTTTTTTTGACATGGGCCGGTATAAATAATACAAATACTAATGATTTTTCGGAATGGTGGGAGCTAGTGTTCATTTTTTCAACTATTTTTAATTTTAGCCTTAGTCCTGTGTCAGCCTCATCCAGTTTTTGTGTAGTCAAGTTTTAGTTGAAGACTGTAAATGTTTGGAAATTTTAGTCTAGTTTTAGTCAATGAAAACTAAGTCACATTTTCATTGTGTTGCATAATGATTAAATTGATAATCAAATAATGTTTGCACCTGGTCACTATTAGCGTTTTCTCAGACCAGATAGCTCAGTAGAATGTTCCTGCCACAGACAGTAAAAGAAATGGACACAGCGACCCCCTTGATTTCAACTAAGAAAGCGTCTCAGATTACGACTGTAACCCTAGTTCCCTCAGAAGGGAACGAGACGATGCGTCGATGACGCTTTGGGAACGCCTTCACGTGATTACCTCTGAAGCACGTATGTCAACTAGTCCAATGGAATGAATGAATGAACGCCACGGGCGGGTGACGTCATGACCAGGAAAGGATATAAGCACATCCGGTGCGTTACTCCTGTTAGCTTCTAGTGCCGAAGCAAAGTCGATCGCAGGGATGCAGGAAGTATGGCAGGGCAACGCATCGTCTCGTTCCCTTCTCAGGGAACTAGGGTTACAGTCGTAACCTGAGACGTTCCCTTTCGAGGGAACTCGCGATAAACGGGGGACGACAGAAACCTGCAGCAGAATAGGCCTCGGAATAATGGTAGGCACCTTAGGAACATATCCATGTTTGGGGTAAGATTGCCTTGGCCATGGGGTGGTGATGGCGCATATTTCCCCATAGCCATACTCTTTTAACCCCCTAATATCTGAATATACATGAACTTCAGAATCAGAATCAGAATCAGAATCAATTTTATTGCCAAGTAGTGTTGTGCACATACAAGGAATTTGCTTTGGTAATAAGGTGTTACCGAGGCTGCTATATTCAGCGCCAACCTGAGAAAAAAAATACAGCATGACATGAGGAGAGGTGAGGAGAAAAAAAGGCAACCCCCAGACTATGCTCCTGTAAGGAGTACAGTCTGGGAACAGGAAAAAAACACCTCAGCAACATTAGCACATAAACAGTACACTCTACAAACAAGACATTGCTCCTGTAAGGAGCAATGTAATGGAGGTAGTCCAGACCAGGCAAGCAGCATCCGGTCCTGCAGCCATTATGGCGCTGGTCACAGACCCGCCTGTCAGACTGGGGGTACGAAGCGGCGAAGGCGTGGGATGGGGTGTGGGGCAGGTGCATATCTGTGTATGTGTAAGTTCATGTGTGTGTAGGCCTGGAGAGAGTCGCTAAGCCGGCACCATAATCTAGGAGCCTCAGTCCGCAGGATTGTCGTAGCGATACACAGCAAGTTGCCATGGAGACAACCATGATCATGTCCCAGGCAGAGTCAACAATCACCAGGTGTCTGAGGAGTCGGGGAAGGATCGCAAGAGCGGCTCACTGCAGTGCTCTTCCGGGAGAGTTGTTGTTCCAGCAGCGGCCTTGGCCAAGGACAGTGCTGGTAGGGGGGTGCAGAAACAGATAAGATTGGGATTGTTTGGTCTTCGGGCGAGTAGCCGAATACAATTTATACAGGCTATTCTCCTGGTCCATTTTGGTCTCTGAAACGATCAATTTGCCTTTGCAAAGCTGTGAGCTTCTCCATGATGTTATCCATATTCTGGTTCATAGACCCAGTCTGAGTGCTGACAGCTCTGCCCACCGCTTCAATCATGACGGGCAGCCTTGCGGGGCTTTTGACAGCTGTCACTGTCTGTTTAGTTCCTCGATAAACCAGGGCAATGCCTAATCCAATCAGCAGAAGACCTGTTATCATGGTGCCGAATAGGTAGATATCTTCAATGTCCTCCACGGAAAGAGCCGCCAGACACACGACCCGCCACCTCTCCCACGCGTCCATCGTGTAGCCAGCTGCGGACGTCCTGGCAGGGCATTCAGGTTCCCCCGAACCCAAGCTTCTCGTCGAGAAAATGGTGTCAATTGCATTGAGAGACCAGTTGATCAAATCCATAATTTCTTGGTTTTTGGAGAGCAGTGTAGCGAGAGTCTCTCAAAGTACAAGACAGTAGACGTGACGAGAGAAGCAAAGCAGGAGAGGTAAGGGGAGGGAGAGGGAGGGAAAATGCGACCGCCTTCGTTGAGAGCCAAGAGGGAAGCTTGGGGGCTAAAAGACAAGAAGAGTAAGGCTTTTTCCATAATCTAGACAGCTCGCTGTGCAGATCGGGAAAAAATGGAAGGCCCCGTAATGGAGGTGAAAAAATAGAGGGAAGGAAACTCGTTTTTTTATTTTTAGGACGAAGTCCCCCTTATTTCTGCTGGCCATTAAATATTTAATTTATCTACAGCCTTGGTAAACACCTCCACCAGCTTTATTTTATTTTTATTTGATTTTTTATATATACAGGTCCTTCTCAAAAAAATTGGAGGCAATCAGCCTGTGGCACTGCTGAGGTGTTATGGAGGCCCAGGATGCTTCGATAGCGGCCTTAAGCTCATCCAGAGTGTTGGGTCTTGCGTCTCTCAACTTTCTCTTCACAATATCCCACAGATTCTCTATGGGGTTCAGGTCAGGAGAGTTGGCAGGCCAATTGAGCACAGTAATACCATGGTCATTAAACCATTTACCAGTGGTTTTGGCACTGTGAGCAGGTGCTGAAAAATGAAATCTTCATCTCCATAAAGCTTTTCAGCAGATGGAAGCATGAAGTGCTCCAAAATCTCCTGATAGCTAGCTGCATTGACCCTGCTCTTGATAAAACACAGTGGACCAACACCAGCAGCTGACATGGCACCCCAGACCATCACTGACTGTGGGTACTTGACACTGGACTTCAGGCATTTTGGCATTTCTTTCTCCCCAGTCTTCCTCCAGACTCTGTCACCTTGATTTCCGAATGACATGCAAAATTTGCTTTCATCCGAAAAAAGTACTTTGGACCACTGAGCAACAGACCAATGCTGCTTCTCTGTAGCCCAGGTCAGGCGCTTCTGCCGCTGTTTCTGGTTCAAAAGTGGCTTGACCTGGGGAATGCGGCACCTGTGGCCCATTTCCTGCACACGCCTGTGCACGGTGGCTCTTGATGTTTCTACTCCAGACTCAGTCCACTGCTTCCGCAGGTCCCCCAAGGTCTGGAATCGGTCCTTCTCCACAATCTTCCTCAGGGTCCGGTCACCTCTTCTCGTTGTGCAGCGTTTTTTGCCACACTTTTTCCTTCCCACAGACTTCCCACTGAGGTGCCTTGATACAGCACTCTGGGAACAGCCTATTTGTTCAGAAATTTCTTTCTGTGTCTTACCCTCTTGCTTGAGGGTGTCAATGATGGCCTTCTGGACAGCAGTCAGGTCGGCAGTCTTACCCATGATTGCGGTTTTGAGTAATGAAACAGGCTGGGAGTTTTTAAAAGCCTCAGGAATCTTTTGCAGGTGTTTAGAGTTAATTAGTTGATTCAGATGATTATGTTAATAGCTCGTTTAGAGAACCTTTTCATGATATGCTAATTTTTTGAGATAGGAATTTTGGGTTTTCATGAGCTGTATGCCAAAATCATCAGTATTAAAACAAAAAAAGACCTGAAATATTTCAGTTGGTGTGCAATGAATCTAAAATATATGAAAGTTGAATTTGTATCATTACATTATGTAAAATAATGAACTTTATCATAATATGCTAATTTTTTGAGAAGGACTTGTATATATATTTTTTTCTCTTTTTATATATACATTTATTTTATATATATATAAACTATTATATATGTTTATATATATATTTCTCACACGCTGGGGAAAGAGATGGCAAATCCACTTCCCCCATGTGTTGTGCTTTGTTACTTTCAATGCCCAGCACATCTACCTCCTCGCTCGGAGGTAGAGCACTGAAACATTGACCTCCCTCCCCGGGCGGAAGAGACCGCAGCGCGGGCTTCCGAGACCGGAGAGAAGCAATGGATCCCTCGTGGAAAGGGAGGAGATAAGATCCGCGACCCATCTCCAACCCCGTAAAGAGATCCTATTTGCGATCCACAGGAATGCATTCTCCGCGCTGCCTCGGCAAACGCGGGTCCTGCACCCTGAGAATCGTGAGCCTGGCCACTTCCCTCGAAAAGTGACAGGCGGGAGCGAAGCGAAAGCTTCTCACAATGTTGGCAGTCAGCCAAGGCTGATACCGCATGCTCCACTCCCTACACATCACACAAAGCTCGTGTTTGTCCCTACTCGTTAAATAACGCGAGTAGGGAGAACACAAAGTTTGTGCAATTGTTTCCATAGTGTGTATATATATATATGTATATATCAGACAGACAACAATAAATATTCACAGACAGTTTTGACACAGAGCGCTTTGCTGAGGCACAAAAGCTAACGCGAATAACGCACCGAATGTGCTTATATCCTTTCCTGGTCATGATGTCACCCGCCCGTGGCGTTCATTCATTCATTCCATTGGACTAGTTGACATACGTGCTTCAGAGGTAATCACGTGAAGGCGTTCCCAAAGCGTCATCGACGCATCGTCTCGTTCCCTTCTGAGGATGGGTAACCCCCTTGGTTCCTGCACAACCGGAGGCTGCAGTTTCAGGACCCCAGTTCTAGGACCGCAGTTCCAGGACCCTAGTTTTTTTGTGACAGCGCCACCTACTGAACTGGGGGATATAGCGGCGGCTGCCGTTTCAGAGGTTTAGTTTGTACATAATATCAAGATCCACCTATTATCTTAAGTCTTGTTAGATTAAAAAAAACTATTCTGGGGACTTTATGTGAATTCTTTTAACAAATAAGATTATGGAATAGAAAGCTCCTGCAGCAGATGGATTAGAGCAACAAATAGCATCAAGCTACATGACACAATTTAAAAGATTAACATTACACTTTTACTTAAAGCTCACTTTAAACCACCATCGAGTATTTGTATCATATTCCGGTCGTGGTTTAAAATGATTTTAAGTCAAAAAAAGATGTTGAAATGTTTCATTAATGAAATTTAGCATTTTATATGCAGCTAATGGCTATGCCTTGCTTAGCATGTATACTTAAACATTCTTTATTCATATGAAAATACCCCAAATGGCACAAAATTACAGTTGGCCGAAAGAAAGTTCTGTTTAGAGACGGTGCTATCACACATGCACAGTATCTCCAGCTCATCGGTTCTCCGTCTCGAACGTGTCCGAAAGAAACAGTTCTCGTTTCTGTACTGGTGATTCAAGAACTGCAACAACCAGTTCTTGACTCGAGAACCGTAGCATAGGCCTGTGTGTGCTGAGCAGAGAACTGCTGAAACCTGAATATACAGTCGACAAAACAAAAAAATCAATGCATGTCTCCAGTATGTTTAATACGTTATGTTTTTAACGCATTATAAACATTTACTGAGCAGCATCATTAAAACCTTGGCAATAATTTACATCAAAGATTTATATCAACTTAGAAATTAAATGGGCTGTTCCTGAAAATATTATTTTAGTATAATAATAAATGTTTAGTTTGACAGTTTTACAATCCATTCATTGTGTTTCCAAACTTTAAAATAATACAGTAATAATAAAGTAATTATGTGATCAACATTTTTCCAACATGTTTTATTTTGTTACACTTAGTGTACTGATGTTCAACTAAATACTTAAGAAACAAACATTTCGTCCCTCAGAAAAATTGCATGTATACTCAGCTCATCAACTCATCAGTTCTTATTGTGTCTAATGTGATCTCTCTGTGTTGGTGTGACGGCGCTTCAGTGATCTTCGCGAGCTCCCGAGTGCCGGTTGTGACTACACGCGATCTACATCTTTTAAAAGAGCTGTTTTCACAGCTGGTATTCGGTTGAGTGCACACAGCGGGCTTGCAGTTTCCCCGCTGTGTTGCCGCATTTATCCCTGCGTGCTTCAGCACATTAAAGAGAGCATTCTCTAAAAGAGCAACACGGTTGAAGATCGCGTCCTTTTAAGGATGAGGTTTCATCCGTGTGTTTCTGGATACGGTCAATATCTGTTGCCGGTTGATGGTCATGATCGCTGTCTCTCGTGCTTGGGCACGCCGATACAGCATTCGTGAACGGATCATGTTCTCACTGCGGGAACATGACTGTCGCGATGCTTAGATCAAGACTTGATCCCTCAAACGAGGGGGAGTCCCTTTGGAGATTCCCCGATCTAGTTCTTTTTCTGGTTCACTTCAGAAAAAGGCTACTTCGGCTAATCCCATTGGTGATCTGAGGATTACAGTGAGGAATGTCCAGCCGGGTGAAAGACCCCCGCAGGCTCCTCACTCCTCCGCATCGCTGCCATTGGAGCCTCCGGAGGAGCGCGCTGGGCCATCCTGTGTGATCCCAGTTGTTTCCTTCAGGCCTCCGCCGGAGGACCAGATGTCGATCGCTGCATCTGTAGCCCTGAGTGTTTATTGCCCCTTTAATTTTTGATTTCGGTAATGGAGTTTTGATAATAAGAATTACGGTGACATTTGATGATAATACTGTTGCGATGTAATTTTTAGAAAAAGTGTTATTGTTGTGAAACTTAGCTTCACCAATGGAGGGCACCCTAACCATTGCACTAGGCTGAGGATTGGTCGCTGACGCTAGTAGAGTAAAAGAGCGCTCAGTATGTAATGAGTGAGTTCGAGTGTACACGCTACAGAGAGTGTTCCTGCTCTCACCTGTCTTTTTCATACTTTCATACAGGTAATCTGACGAAGATTCACCCTCTAGTAAATCACAACAGTATTATGTGCTTATAAAACTGTAGTTCTTGCGAGAAATGTTCAATGTTACGGTGGCTCGGAGTTTTTGCACCTAAAATGGCGGACGATCATATTAACAATCCTGATAAAAGATCGTGACTTTCTGCTTGAGTGAAAGTGAGCAGTTAGTGTTTAAAAATACCATGATTCACACAAAAATGTGAGATAGGTGATGTTTAGGAACCTGAAATAGTCGTGTGTAGTGTTAAAGAAGTGAAGCTAAAGCGCACACGTGTGAATAGGCCATAATCACCCCACTCACGTGTTAACTTTGTTGAGAGCCATTCCATCGGCCCACTCGGCCGCGAGTGTCGGGCTCGAGTGGACTCCACCGCGTCCCGAACCCTCGCAGCTCGACGATTGGTATATCGGGGCAGCTCGTGCTGGTGCTCAGCGCCCCGCAGCGGTTCCTTTCTTTCCGGAAGTGCATGACGAGGTGACGAGATCGTGGATGGCCCCTCTGGCGGCCAGATACAGGTCAACTCCCTTCTCCTCCCTCACCACTCTCGATGGCGGGGCTGTGAAGGGATATGTAGGCGTCCCCCCAGTGGACAGGTCGGTTGCGATGCAATTGTGTCCTCAGATCGCATCCACCTGGCGGGGTAACCCTGCGCTCCCCTCCCGCGCATGTAGGTTCTCTTCCAGTCTGACTCGGAATTCTTACAGTGCGTGTGGAGAAGCTGCCCTGCCCTGCATGCCATGGCGATTCTCAAGGTCCACCAGGCCAAAGCAGTCTCTGACATGCAGGAGGGTGGTACCGACCCAGGGGTGCTCCAAGAGCTGCGTGCGGTGACAGATGGAAGTTACCGCACGTTCCCTGGGCCGGGCGATGTCCACTCTGGTGGTCCAGGAGCGACATCTCTGGCTCACCCTGGCTGATATGCCCGAGTTGGACAAGTCTAGGTTCCTGAACTCCCCCATATCTCAGAGTGGCCTCTTCGGCGACGAGTACAAGGTCCTACCCTTCGGCTTGGCCCTGTCGCCCCGTGTCTTCATTAAAGTCGTGGAGGCGGCCAATGTTCCCATGAGAGAACATGGCGTTCGCATTCTCAACTATCTCGGTGACTGGCTCATAATAGTTCACTCGCGAGATCTGTTGTGCGAACACAGGGACTTGGTGCTCCAGCACCTCAGCCGATTGGGGCTTCAGGTCAACTGGGACAAGAGCAAACTCTGCCCAACGCAGAGGTTCTCTTATCTCGGTATGGAGTGTGACTCGGTCGGTCAGAGTGCGCGCCTCACCGAGGAGCGTGTCCAGTCAGTGCTCAACTGCCTCAAGTCTTTTCAAGGCAAGTCTGCGGATGGGCCTCAACTGCATTGGCACACCAACTGCCTAGAGTTGCAAGCAGTACACTTAGCCTTGTGCCGCCTCAAGGGGCTGCTTCTGCACAAGCTTGATTACTGGTCCGTACGGACAGCACTGCGAGTCTTGTGTACATCAACCATCAAGGTGGTCTACGCTCCTGTCGTATGTCATGACTCGCCCGCCATCTCCTCCTATGGAGTCAGAAGCATCTGAGGTCGCTTCGGGCCATTCACATCCCTGGTGCGCTCAACCATCCAACCGACGAGCTCTCCCAGCAGCCGCCTCTTCCGGGAGAATGGCGACTCCACCCCCACATGGTCTAGCTGATTTGGGGAATCTTCAGAGCCGCTCAGATAGATCTGTTTGCCTCTCCGGACACGACCCACTGCCGGCTGTTTTATTCTCTGACCGAAGGTTCCCTCGGCACGGATGCACTGGCACACAGCTGGCCCGGGGCCTCGGCAAATATGCGTTTCCCCCAGTAAGCCGTCTCGCACAGACTTTGTGCAAGGTCAGGGAGGACGAGGAGCAGGTCCTGCTTGTTGAACCGTATTAGCCCAACCGGACTTGGTTCATGGAACTCATGCTCCTCGCGACAGCCCCTCCTTGGCCCATTCCTCTGAGGAAGGATCTACTTTCTCAGAGACGGGGCACCCTATGGCACCCGCGTCTAGACCTCTGGAATCTTCATGTCTGGTCCCTGGACGGGACGCGGAGGTTCTAGTTGGCCTACCACAGGCTGTAGTAGACACCATCACTTCCGCTAGAGCCCCCTCTACGAGGTGCCTCTATGCGTCGAAGTGGAACCTGTTCGTCGATTGGTGTTCTTCCCACCGGGAAGACCCACGAACTTGCCCGATCAGAGTCGTGCTTTCCTTCCTGCAAGATGGGTTGGAGAGAAGGCTGTCTCCCTCCACCCTCAAAGTGTATGTTGCCGAAATAGCCGCTCATCACGATGCAGTAGAAGGTAAGTCATTGGGAAAGCACAACCTGGTCATCAGATTCCTTAGGGGTGCCAGGAGACTAAATCCGCCTCGTAATCTGCACCCCATACCCTCTTGGGACTTAACTCTAGTGCTCATAGCACTTCAGAGGCCCCCTTTTGAGCCATTGCAAACGGTTGAGTTTAATATCCTGTCTATAAAGACAGCTCTCCTGTTGGCCTTGGCCTCCTTTAAGAGGGTAGGGGATCTGCAGGCTTTTTCGATCGACGAATGGTGCCTTGAGTTCGGACCGGGCCTTTCTCACGTTGTTCTGAGACCCCGGCTCGGATATGTGCCCAAGGTTCCTACCACTCCATTTGTAGATCAGGTAGTGAAACTGCAAGCGCTGCCCCTGGAGGAGGCAGACCCAGCCCTCGCTTTTCTCTGACCCATCTACGCCCTGCGTTGTTACGTGGACAGAAAACAAAGCTTCAGGACCTCAGATCAGCTCTTCGTCTGTTACGGAGGCCAGCAGAAGGGGAAGGCTGTCTCCAAGCATGGGTTAGCCCACTGGCTAGAGGATGCTATCATCCGGGCTTATGCTTCCCAGGACGTGTCTTGCCCACCATGGTTGAGGGCACACACTACTAGGAGTGTTGCCACCTCCTGGGCTTTGGCGCAAGGTGCCTCGCTGACAGACATCTGTAGAGCTGCGGGCTGGGCGACACCTAACACGTTCGCTAGATTCTATAGCCGCCGTGTTGAACCTATTTCCTCCCGTGTACTGGCTACGGCCAGTAACGTAAGGAATTAGGTTTTGTCGGCTTGCTACACCTTTCCCGCCTCTCGGCCGGATATGTGCGTCTTCTTACTCCGTTGGTTCCCCAACATACGGCTAACCTCGTGAGTTCTTCCATCACCCCTTTCGGCACCAGTCAAGGCGGATTGCCCGGTGCCAGGTCTATTACCTCTCGTAGGAGTTGTGTGTAGACTGGGTGGACTACAGTGGTCCCTTCGGCGAGCCATTTCTCCACAATCCAGCTACCCTCCGGGCTAGCATCGTTTCTTCCCCTCGACAGACCTTTCTGTCGTCCTTGCTGAGTACGCTCCCACACCTCGGGCTGGGACTACCTCAAGGCCTGCCATGTGTTTCCCTACCCCACGGGTTAGTACACATGTGTATTCTAGAGCCTCCCCTCGGGCGGGCAGGGACTTCCACAGCGTTCCCTGCCACAGGTTGGGCACGCTCTCCCAGTGTTATCCATATCCACTAAGAGGGTCTTGCAGAACAGCAGTTGATTATTCCTAGCTAGCTCCCGCCAAGACGAAAAGAAACTGCTCTGGCGGGTAGCTAAGCTGGGCGTTGGAAGGGGCCAGCACCATGGTGTTTTGTTAGGGATCCCAATTCGTTGGAAACTCCTCCGACGAGATGTAGGATTTCCCACGAAAGGTAACGTCTAGGTTACGAATGTAACCCTCGTTCCCTGAGTAGGAACCCTCAATCCCTGAGTTCCCTAATCGGGGATCGAGGGTTACATACGTAACCGAGACGTTTTCTAAAATTCAATCTCAAAAATTCAAACTCAAAAATTCAGATCTTACAGAAAGTAGGGCACAGGTCATCCACAGGGAAGAATAGATGATCTCAGAAAAGTCGAACAGAGCATTTTGGCCAATTAGGGACTGCAGAAATTTTCCAGCGGGAACGTGGTGGTGATTCAATATGCGCCTGGCACTCGACCAGTCACGGATATATTCGCCTGTCTCTCGTCCTTACACAAGGTGTTTTTGAACAAAATCGTATCCCCAGTCAGTGGAAGCCAGAGTGGAACGCCCAATATGTCAATATTCACCATTTAATGAACGCGTTTCAACATGGCTTACAGCTACTAGATACTCCGACTGATGCATGATCAAATAGACATGCATCCCGTGTCATCTTATCTTATATTTTATTCGCTCTTTTTGCCCGTGATGGAGCGCGTCTCGTGGCTCTTACTAAGCGTCACCAGCCACAAGATCTCTCACTGTTTTCATCTACCAGACACTCAGATTGATACACAAAAACACACAAACAGTGCAATCCTGCTCTTATTTACCCTTTTGTCATCGTATCTTATATTTTATTCACTCTTTTTGCCCTTGATAGAGCGCGTCTTGTGACTCTTACTAAGCGTCCCACACCAGCCACAAGATCTCTCACTGTTTTCATCTACCAAACATTACCGATTGATGCACATGTGCAAACAGACAGTAAAATACTGCTATTATATGCCATCTTATCTTACATTTTATTCGCTCTTTTTGCCCGTGATGGAACACGTCTCGTGGCTCTTACTAAGCGTCACCAGCCACAAGATCTCTCACTGTTTTCATCTACCACCAGACAGTCCGATTGATACACGAAAACACACAGACAGTGCAATCCTGCTCTTATTTACCCTTTTGTCATCATATCTAATATTTTATATGCTCTTTTTGCCTGTGATGGAGCATGTCTCGTGGCTCGACGTGTTAGCCACTAGCGTCGCACCTGCCACAAGATCTCTCACTGTTTTACAGCTGCCTGTCATCCAGGAATGGTGCAGTGGAACAAACTGTCTGTCACAGAACATGCCAAAGTCAAGTGAGTAAACTAAATATATAAAAATCACATTCTGGTTTATGAAATATTGTTTAAGTACCCTTTTAAGTAGTTAGGCTACATGCATTCACTCTCGGGTGGGGGTAGCTGATTTCAAATAATAAAATGTTTCTGCAACTAATACTCCTGATGTAACTCAACTACATTTTCTTAGCTTCAGCTATCGAGTAATTAATAAGAAGATAGGTTCTTTAGGGCCAGGAGTGTGTCTAGTGGGGTGGCACGGGGTGTCACAACCACCACCTCCACTCATTCATAAAGTGTTTTCTGTGACAATGTTGGCTACAAAGATGAAGTTGGACTCGCCTTCTTCGCAGTAGTGAACGCGCCGAGAGAAATGCTCATTTCATACGGATTACATAATCTGAGAGTAACCTATTTATTTTCGTTTTGAATTGTTTCGTTTAAAACTAGGCTAGACATTTCTACCTTTCTAGATATATGTCTCATGCATGTGAGGAACGTGCAATGCAAAAATGTCATGATTTTATTGTTATAGGCCTATATGTCTGCTATATTTGCTTCTTATTTATTAAATCCAGGAAATTGGTTGATCAAACATTGATTAAAATAAGATACAATTTATACAAAACGAAATTCACTTTAAGGAAATGCTTTATACAAAACAAACCTTAATGGAGTGGTCAAAAACATCATCCTTCAGAATATGTCAACGGGAGTATCAGGCGCTGTAACGGGAGAGATCTTGTGGCTGGCACGCCACGAGACGCGCTCCATATTACAGGACAAAGGAGCTAATAAAAAATAAGATAAGATGTCAAATAGGTAAATAAGAGCAGGATTGCACTGTTTGTGTGCTCACATGTATCAATGCGAGTGTCTGGTAGATGAAAACAGTGAGAGATCTTGTGGCTGGTGTGACGCTTAGTAAGAGTCACAAGACGTGCTCCATCAAGGGCAAACAGAGCAAATAAAATAATAAGATTACAAAAGGCTAAATAAGAGCAGAATTGCACTGTTTGTGTGTTTTTGTGTATCAATCCGAGTGTCTGGTAGATGAAAACAGTGAGAGATCTTGTGGCAAGTGCGACGCTAGTGGCTGACGCGACGAGCCACGAGACGCACTCCGTCACGGGCAAAAAGAGCAAATAAAATATTAGATAAGATGACATAAAGGTAAATAAGAGCAGGATTGCACTGTTTGTGTGTTTCGTGTATCAATCCGAGTGTCTGGTAGATGAAAACAGTGAGAGATCTTGTGGCTGGTGACGCTTAGTAAGAGCCACGAAATTCAGAACTTCAAATTCAGTTTTCTAAAATTCAGTCTCAAAAATTCAAAACTCAAAAATTCAGATCTTACAGAAAGCACAGTAACAATGTAAATGCATCTCACTAAAGTTAACTGAAAATACACATTATCTTACAGGTAGGCATAGGGGTCAGCGTAGAAGGGCTTTTATTCTCACAACAATGTAGCATCCATTTAACAATTTTAATAAATATAATCATTTGCACTCTATGATAATTATTGGATCCTGTTAATCTACAAGGTGCAACTATCTGCCAATATAGATAGCATTTAATTAGCATTTACACTTACAGCAAATTTGATAATTATATTTATTAAATGAAAATTATTTACACCTAATGTAAATAGCATTACGTAAAAATGCTGATATTGTCACTTGGTGAAAATATGTCTGTATTTTTCTTAGTGTAAAGAGCATCTACAGCTGGTTATTTCGGATTTTGATATGGAAATCATGACAATTAGCTTACCTTAAAAATAAATCGTTTTCCAGAATTGGTGTAACAAGTGGGTTGGACAGGAGTCCGTGTTTGGATGAGGATACCAATAAGTGAAACGCATACTCGAAATGTGACCTCTTTAAATCATCCCAGTGAGTGGTAAATACACACACCCAGAGCAGTGTGGGGAGCAATTGGGGTAAGGTGCCTTGCTCAAGGGCACCACAGTCTCAACACGCCAGCCGTGAGACTCAAACCAGCAACTCTTGGGTTACAAACCCAACTCTCTAACCACTAAGCTACAACTGCCCCCACTAACCACAGCAGCAAAAAACTAAAAAAATATGATTTTAACACAGTCCAGGGCCAGATCGCCTCTTTAACAAACGAACAATATGTATGACATGCATGAAAACAATAGTAGGCTAAACACTGACTATAAATCAAGGAAACAACATAGTACATTGTGTCGGATCACCAATGAAGTTTAGAAAAGATACGCAATTTAACCTAATGTCTTCAGTGGCACAGGCACTAGTCTGGAAGCCTTGTTTATTTGATGCTTGTTTCAAGGTCCTTGGTTCAAATCTGTAATTTATACCTTTTGGTATCACAAATCACATTGAAAAGGCATTTATTTTCAACAAAAATGAAGTAGAAATAAAGTGTCTAACGAGTGTTTAATAAAACACTTTATACTATTATTGCATCCTGTTAATGTACACAATTTCTGAGATGTAAAAAGAATCTGCCAAATTATAGCATCTAATTACTATTTACACTTATTGCAAACTATCGCGACATTTACATGATGTAAATAGAATATATAGCTATTTGTTTTTAGTGTAAATCACAACTGTTGCTTTTTGCACTTAGTGCATAGTCACTGCCTAATTCAACTGAAAAAATGTAGGCTATATATGGTGTTAATGTATGCATTTTTAGTGGAATTTCACCGTTCTGATGAAAATGTGATATAACTGTGAAATTCTACTGGTTTTCTCTGTAAAACTAAAAAAAATTCAACTCTGACCAAAAAATATACAGGAATGTTTTTTTTAAGGACATGTCAACATAACAATAGACAACAATTACTGTTATTTAAAGGGAAATGTCATTTTTTTGCAGTAACAAATTTAAATAGTTAAAAAACAGGGAAAATGTACATTAGATGTCAAAGTTAGCATTTTTATGGAATTTCACAGTTCTGATCAAAATGTCATAATACTGTTAAATTCTACCGTTTTTTTCTGTAAAAATACATTTATTTTTTACAGTGTACTAGATAGGCTATATTTATGGAGATGATAAATCAATACCTCCACGTACAGCTATGATCAGCTGTTCGGCTGAGCTTTCGAAGTTGTTACGGAAAGGCCGAAACTGACCGGTTGGTTTTTGTCACATGACCTGCTTGCGGCATTCTGAAAAGTTGAGATGTTTTCATCTCGCCGTGGCCGCGACATATAGGCGCTCCTGGAAAAACGAGCGCGCAACTCTATGGCGCTAGTATGGAACGCCAATAAAAGACAAAAGAGTCAAAATGTAACGGTCATTTTCTTGCCAAGATTTTATTCAGTAATTTTACGGAATTATCCGTTAACCCTAAACACAACACAATACAATGCCTCAGTATACACTGGAAAACTGTAAATATTTTCTCGTATTATATATAATCGTATAATACATGCCCTATTTTTTGGACTGTAAATAATAAAGAGTTGTGAGATGCCTGTATTTCCATAATGGCAAATGCTACATATTTTATTAGGTTTTCTTTTAAATGTGTATTTTTAAAAATAATTATATTGTATTTTCCTAAAATACAATCTTGCATTGAATTGTTTCGGTAAAACTTGGACTCAGCACATTTGGAAATGCCTGGAGTAGGCCTAATAAAAAGGGGTTTGTATAATAAAAAATATCAACTCTATCTGTGTCTGTAAATGTGTGAACCAAATCCCCCTTACAGATGTATGGCCTATAGAAACTGAATGGCCCATAGGTGTGTGGCCCACAGAAACTGATTGGTTTGAATGACAAAGAAACAGCATTGCTCATAGGAGATTGCAGGGTAGATCGATCTCCTGTGGGAGGCCCTAACAGTTTTCTATTGTTTTTAGGCCATTTGTCGTCATGTATAAAGTTCTGTCCCACAAACAGAACTTTGGGTTAAGATTGTTGAAGGGTGACATGCTAACATCGCTACTGAAGAACTGTGCTACACTACTACCTTCAATAAATTCTTCTCCCAACAAGAACTCTGGTCAAGTTTACTTATTTTATGTATTGGAGACATCTAATACATTGGCAAGCCACCCAAACCACTGCTCGGCCAAATACAGCAAAATCTAACAATTTGGCGAGATCCAGCCAGGAGAGACTGACAAGAAGAGAACTCACCAACTGCAACAAGGAGTAAACCAAGAACACACCAGCTGCAACAAGAAGTAAACGGAATAGTTTTTAAGGATCTGAAATTCAACAGACTGCATCTGTGGACAACATTTATTTGAATCAACTGGATCTGGTCACAAATTTACTTATTTTATGTATTGGAGACATCTAATATATTGGCGAGCCACCCAAACCACTGCTCGGCCAAATACAGCAAAATCTAACATACCCAATTGTGGCGAGGGACAGCCGAGGGATGTGAGAGAACGGCGCAAGGCCGGTGGTGCGATTGCTAATGAGCAACACCTGTGAAGCACACCGGTCTCGCATCTCTCACGGAGGAGCGGAAGCATAAAGGAGGAGCGACGACGTTGATGATCGAGAGAGGAACAGGCCTGTATTTTAGTTGTGTGTTTGTATTTTATTTTAGTTTATTTTTATTTTATTTTATTTTATTTCAGTTTTATTTATTTTTGGTAGCCAGCAGTCGTCCGCGAGGGGCTGCTGGCGGTATTTTGATTTGTTTATTTTATTTTAAATAAAGTTTATTTTGATTGTTCGCCGGTTCCCGCCTCCTTCTGCCCTGAATATTGCTACACTGGTGCCGAAGCCCGGGAAGAGGGAGGAACGCGCTGTCAGAGAGTCTGACAGCTGTCGGGAATCCGCGGTGCCATCGAGCATGGTGCGTGAGTCGCCGCCGGGGACTCGCGGCCACGGACACTCGAGGCGATGCGCTGGAGTGAGTTGCCGGTTGGACGGTCGAGCTCGCTGCCGGCCGCCTGGGTATTGGAAGGGCGGCTGCCATCCGGGAGGGAGAGGAGGAGTCGCCGCCGCTCGCCGTGGGCCGGAGCCTGCTGCCGTCCACCAGCGAAGGGGAGGAGCAGGGAGCGGGGGACTCCTGCCGTCTGCCCAAGGCACCCAAGGAGCCGTTGCCGTCCACCGGGCGGCGGAGGAGCGTCGAGCCGTCCACCGAGGGCTACCCAGCGTCACCGCCAGGCACCGCGGAGGAGATTGCCCAGCTGGTGGGGGACCAGATGGCAGCACGTTGTGGGAACCGGACTACGTTTTTTTTTTTCTTCTCCTCTCTCCCCTCTCTCGATCTGTCGC
Organism: Siphateles boraxobius; assembly: GCF_051911475.1. Lineage (NCBI taxonomy): Eukaryota > Metazoa > Chordata > Actinopteri > Cypriniformes > Leuciscidae > Siphateles > Siphateles boraxobius. The sequence goes on from NW_027509212.1 coordinate 879,657, forward strand.
TCCTCATGCTTCCGTCTCCGTTTCCCTCGGCTTGTCGGTCCATACCCCCCAGGGATCGCCGCCCGCGGGGGGGAGTAGGCACAGGCCCGTGGGTGCCCCCCGGCCTGTGAGGGCCGATGGGGGTATGTGGCGAGGGACGGCCGAGGGACGTGAGAGAACGGCGCGAGGCCGGTGGTGCGATTGCTAATGAGCAACACCTGTGAAGCACACCGGTCTCGCATCTCTCACGGAGGAGCGGAAGCATAAAGGAGGAGCGACGACGTTGATGATCGAGAGAGGAATAGGCCTGTATTTTAGTTGTGTGTTTGTATTTGTATTTTATTTTACATATTTTATATTCAGTTTTATTTATTTTCGGTGGCCAGCAGTCGTCCGCGAGGGGCTGCTGGTGGTATTTTGATTTGTTTATTTTATTTTAAATAACATTTATTTTGATTGATCGCCGGTTCCCGCCTCCTTCTGCCCTGAACATTGCTACACCAATAAATACTTTATTTTTAATAAACACTCTTCTCTTAATAAAGCACTTTATTTCCACTTTTCAAAAATGTCATTGCAAATAAATGTTTTTTTTTAATCACAAAAAAAAGCCAAATCTATAAGCCAGTGGTTCTCAAACTTCCTCTGCGTGGAATATTTGAATATTTCAATTAAACAAAACTTATTAAATTATACAATGTAGTGCTGGTGGTTAGTAGCCTTTTTTTGAGATTTATTTACACAGAAATTAGGATAAATTAATTTATTTTATAAAATGTCATAAAACTGGGGCCCCCCTGGCACCATCTCAGGGCTGCCCAGGGAGCCACGGCTATATGCCATATCTCTACCGCACTATTGGATATATTGCTGTCTGTGATTTTGAGAGCCGGGAGACTGCACCGTACACGGAGTTTATAAAGGTGTTGCCTAAATGGGTGAGATAAATAAATGGTGCTCATAAATGGCTGATTAAAAATCGTATCCTCTATTGAAATCAGTGGAGGGTTAAACCCGGACACAGTATTCCTTACGTCATGAGTCATGACTTAAGCGCACAGTCGAAAAAAATACCATGGAAGACAAAGTTGTCACTAAACTGTTTGGTTACAAACATTACTACAAAAAACGTCTCGGTTACGTACGTAACCTTAGTTCCCTGATAGGGAACGAGATGCTGCGTCAAGCTGTGGGAACGCCCCTGCATTGTGCGTCATGAAGCACGAATGGAATCAGTCCAATGGAGTCATCGATCAGGAAACTATAAAGCACCCCCAAAACACAAGTGTGACAGCTTCTGATAGGCCTGAATGAAGCACAAACGGGCATGCTGGGAGTATGCCAGAACGACGCAGCGTCTCGTTCCCTATCAGGGAACTAAGGTTACATACGTAACCGAGACGTTCCCTTTCAAGGGAACTCGAGCTCCGTCAAGCTGTGGGAACGCTAATACCCACGTCGCCATAACACCAAATGACCGTCATGTGAGAACTAGCGCACAGAAGACGAGAGCACCTGCGCCCCAGGAGTGGAACTTAAGTCCAATTCATAGAACTTAACAAATGTATGCGGTGAGGACCACCCAGCCGCATCACAAACATCACTTAGCGATACTCCTGACAACAAAGCTTTAGAAGCAGCCATACTCCTAGTAGAGTGGGCTCGTAAACCCAAAGGTGAAGGCTGACCAGCCGACTCATAAGCAAGTGAGATGGCCTCAACCACCCACTTGCTCATTCTCTGTTTGGACGCGGGACACCCTTTCCTGGGTGGCCCAAAGCACACAAATAACTGTTCTGATTTCCTCCACAGGGCAGCTCTGTGGACGTAAGCGTCTAACGCCCTAACCGGGCAGAGAAGATTTAGTTTCTCCTGATCTGACGACACAAATGGGGAGGGTAGAGAGCCTGCAGCACTGTAGGTCTAACAACATTAGTAGGGACCTTATGGACATAACCTGGTCTAGGGTAAAGAAAAGCCTTGACCATGCCTGGCGAAAACTCCAGGCACGAGGGTGCAACCGACAGAGCCTGCAAATCTCCGATTCTCTTAAGTGAGGAGATTGCAAGAAGAAAAAGAGATTTAAAAGTGAGAAATTTCTCAGAAACTTCCTCAATAGGTTCAAAGGGGGCCAAAGAAAGGCCCTCTAGCACAATGGCCAAATCCCAAGTCGGCATCCTCGTACGTACTGCAGGCCTCAGCCTCAAAGTGCCACGAAGGAAGCGAGTTATAAGTGGGTGTCTCCCAAGAGAAACTCCACTGAAAGGGACATGGTAAGCAGCTAGTGCCGCCACATACACCTTCAGTGTGGAGGGGGATAAACCTGCAGAGAAACGCTCCTGCAGAAACTCCAGCACTGCACCCACTGGGCAGTTAACTGGGTCCTGCCGGTGTTCTGCACACCAAGAAGTGAAAAGTTTCCACTTCAGGGCATATAACTTCCACGTGGACAGAGCTCCGGAGTGAAGGATGGTCTCAACAACCTCAGTTGAGAGACCAGATTCTATGAGCTGGGCCCCCTCAGAGGCCAAGCCCACAGTTTCAACAACTCTGGGCGGGGGTGAAATATCGTACCGCCCTACTGAGAGAGTAGATACCTCCTGATCGGAATCTCCAAGGGAGAGCCGTCAAGAAGAGATATTAGGTCCGCAAACCATACTCGGGCCGGCCAGAACGGGGCTACTAGAAGTAGGCTGACCCCGTCCCGGCGAACCCTCTCCAGAACTCCTGGTAGCAGAGCAATCGGGGGAAAAGCGTACAGACGTGACCTCGGCCACGGCTGTACCAGAGCGTCCAACCCCAAGGGGCTAGCTGACAGATGGAGAACCACAGATGACAGTGCGTTGTCTCCTTGGAGGCGAATAGGTCCACCTCGGGGCGACCGAAACTCAACCAAAGGAGCTCCACCACCTCGGGGTGGAGTCTCCACTCCCCCGGCCTCGGCCCCTGCCTCGACAGGGAGTCTGCTACCGCATTCAAATAACCAGGAAGATACATAGCTCTAAGAGACAGTAACTTCCCCTGGGACCACAGGAGGATCTGACGGGCCAACTTGTAAAGTGGACGAGACCGCAGGCCCCCCTGATGATTTATATACGAGACCACTGACATGTTGTCTGACTGAACTAACACATGATGACCTCTGAGGTCTGCTAGGAAATGTTTCAAAGCCTGGAACACCGCCAACATCTCTAGACAATTTATATGCCATGATAGATGAAGGTCCTGCTACAGACCACAGACCGTGACAAACCAGTCCTCGGATCAGATTTGTGACACGATCTGCTTGATAGTGAGCATCTTGAATTTTAACTTCCCTACCGAGCGATTCAACAGGCGCAGATCTAAAATTGGACGCAACCCCCCATCCTTCTTTGGAAGAATGAAATATCGGCTGTAAAAACCTGACTCCAGACTGGGAGGAGGAACCCGTTCTATAGCCTCCTTTAGAAGGAGCGTTTTCACCTCGTTCCATTACCAGAGCCTGCTCGGGGCCCACCACTGTGGGCAGAACCCCTCTGAATTTTGGTGGACGACACCTGAATTGGATAGCATAACCCTTTTTCACTGTGTGCAGAACCCACTGAGATATTTTTGGAAGGCTTTTCCACTCTGCCAGAAATACTACTAAGGGTACCAGTCTCTAGAGACTGGCCTCTGGTATAACTTGAGCAGCAAACACAGTACGCTGTAACGGCGCACCGGCAGGGAACAACTGGTTTGACTGCCCTGAGACCCTCCTCAGAGGGAGCGAGGGTCCCTCGGGAAAGCACTCTCTGGGACCGTCTACACCCCGGCATAGAGGCGGGGTTGGCAGAACGGGCCCCTGAGGGCACCGAGGCAGAACGGGCACCATAAAAATAGGTGAACACCTTTCTCCCTCGGTGGGGACCGCCCTCAGTGTCCTAACTTTTATGACGTCAGGACTTTTTCTTGGCCGAAGCCTTCTTAGCCAATCTAACTGTCCTCAGATCAGTTCTACCGCCCGCAGGCTTTGGCTGAGGCTGCCGCGTCTGGTCCCACTGTAGCAGGGGGAGCTCGAGACGCGACACTCTGCTTCTGCTGCGCTCTATGCGAAGAGCTCGTAGACGGCCGGGGCTGCTCCCGCCCAGCAAACCCGGGGACGTGAACTTTTAATGGAAGAAACTTTTTAAAAGCTGCTGCCTGTTTCTTTTCTTCCTGAAATTTATCAATGACAGAATTAACCGAGTCACCGAATAACCCCGCAGGGGAAAGAGGAGCATCTAAAAGAAAAGCTTCTTTTTCTCATAGGCGAAAATTTAAGCCATAAATGCCTCTCTGCGGCCACCAAGGCTGCCATAGATTGACCGATTAATTTGGCCGATTCCTTGGTAGCATGCAGAAATAAATCAGCAGCCTGACGCAGTTCTCGAACTACGTCAGAACTGACCTCCTCACTCTCGCTCACGTCCCTTAGCATATCAGCCTGGTATGCCTGCAAAATAGACATAGTATGCAGACATGACGCAGCCAGACCTGTCGCCGAATACGCTTTACCCACCAAAGCTGAGGTATTTCTTAAAGGCCTGGAGGGTAATGTAGGTGCTTTAAAAGATGAAGCAGCCTCGGAAGAGAGATGGCTCGCAAGCGTCTCTTCTACCCGAGGCATCGTGCCATAACCATAACAATTTGCCCCCGCTATATTAAAATATATGGATGTTAGAGGGCTAAATATTATATAAAAAAACAGGTTCTTCCATGATCTCGAAACCTCAGTATGGAGATCATGAAAGAAGGAAAACACCGGCGTGGAGGTTGAACACGGGAAGGGAGAAATCTCTCATCTAATTTAGATTCAGTAACAGACTCCTGCCTAGCCGTTGGCCACTCAATGCTTAATTTTGACACAACTCGAGCGAGAACCTCCATAAGCTCTTCGCTCAATACTGACAACATCCAGCTCCTCAGAACTGGGTAATTGAAATGATGGTGCCTCAGCCCGGGCGGAAGAAACCGCAGCGCGTTCTTCCGAACCCGGATCAGATGCACTGGATCTACCAGGTAAGGGCTGAGAAAAGGCAGAGCCCGTCTCAAACCCCGCTGATAGATCCATTTGCGATCCCCACGAATGAAACCTCCGCTGTGCCTCGGCAACAGCGGGACCCGAACCGCGGGGAGCGCGCACCGAACCACTCTCCTCGAAGAGGGCTCAGCGGGAGCGGAGCGTTTTTATGGACAAACGCTCACAATTATCGCAATCAGCTCCCTCGAGAGCTGACTGGGCATGCTGCACTCCCAAACAAACAACACACAGATTGTGTGTGTGTCCCCACCCGTAATATAACGTGGGCAGGGATGAACACACTCTCTGAACTGCTGTTCGCTCGCCAAGATATTTATTGTCTCTTTTATAGTTTTTTTTATATATATATATGAAAAACTCCTGCCTAGCAATTTCTAAGGACAGACAAAAACACTTGAGACACAGACTTTTTCATACACAGAGTGCTTGCTGAAGACTCAGAGGCTGACGCGCTTGTGTTTTGGGGTGCTTATATAGTTTCCTGGTCGATGACGTCACCCGCCTATGACGTTCCTTCTCGCCATTGGACTGATTTCATACGTGCTTCATGACGCACTCACGCAGGGGCGTTCCCACAGCGTTTTCACGCAGCTCGAGTTCCTGAAAGGGAACTTTTTGATCTGCTTCAAATGTTGACTAGTGTATATGTAAAAACATATTAGTTATATTAGTTTTCTTGCTTCAATCGGTCTCAGAAAGCCACCTAGATCATCATCTTTCAAAAACTGTAGGTCATCTATGGTCTCCACACCTAGGCTGTTCAAACCCTCTATGGCTAGCTTTGAAGTTATAGGGTTTGGGAACACATTCTCAATAAAAATCAACAATGCATCCATTTCTCTTGGGAGAGGACAGTTTATCCTTTTTACAGATGAACAACGCTGTGCTTCAGAGTAATGACCTTCAGTCCCATAAAACTGTACTCATTTAAGGGATACTAATCCAGACATTACTCAGCATTTACACAAATTAATTCCTCTGTCGCAGACAAAATCTCATAAAGTCCATAATCATGCAAATACACTGAGGGTCGGGGAGTCACAAGGAAAGTCACCTCATCATCTTTCACGAAAATCAGCTCAATCTGTCCAAACTGTAAAATAGAATACTCCTCTTCACATTTAAGGCAAATTAAGTTTCCTTTCCTGTACAGGCTACCCTTGTATTCTACCCGTGTTGAAACAAAGTCTGGTTCATTAAGCAAGCTTGTCTCAACAGCTTTGCACAAGCATCACTGTACAAATGAGGAGAGTATGTGGCCAAGTCAAAACTTTTAAGATTTGGTGAAAAAAATGACCGTGAGTGAAGATATGCTTGAAGAAGTTGATGGTTGTGTGACAATGTCTTGCATACATTTTTGAAGTCCTGTGTTCTTCTTACACTTCTTCTGAAGTAGGAATGTTTGCTTTCAAATCTCAATGACCATAAACGAATTAAAGGTCCAAGCATCAGAACCAGCATCAGAATCCAGATATTTGAATTGTGCAAGTCTCCTGTTCAGCTGTGTATATGAAAACCACTTCCTTTTTACAAAGTATTCCAAGAAATTGGCAAGATTAATAGCTACAACGCCTTCAAACAAGTCGTGGCCAAGGCATGGGGGAAGACCAGGCTGAGCAACATGAAAATATTTGAGAGAGTTGAAAATGGAGTCAAACTTCAACTCATTTACAGCATTTTCTTCAGTCGTCCTTAGAGTTTCCACTGCTGCCTTATAGGACTCAACTGTGCGATTGGGAAAGTCTACACACACATTCTGAAGTTCACTGCGAGATACCAAGCAATACCTACAGCAATGCTTGGCAGTACTGAAGTTCTGTGAGTAACCACCGATGCAGGGGGACCCCAAATTATCACCGATAATAGCCACTATTGTTGCATAAACTATGTCACCTGAAGATGTCACAAATCCATGCTCTTCAAGTTCTTTGACATCTGCCAACAACTTAGCAAAAATCTTGGTTTGACCAACATAGTTAAAGTCTCTCTCATAACACAAAAGTGATAACTGAATGTTATCAATGCATCATCTGTAAAATGGCTCAAAGTTGCTAAGTGTAAAATACACTCCAATCATTTTGTGTCTTTTTTTAGCTGACCCAAGGGGATTCACAATCTCAAAGGCATCCTGGTACAACATAAGTTGGATTGTAATCGCAGGCTGCTTAAACAAGTCGTTGGATTTGAATACAGAGCCACAGAACACAGAAGAGTGTATATGCTGATGTTTGGCACACTGCCCCCACACCACTGGGTCGATTAACATGATTTTTAAAGTGTTCTTCGATGGAATATACTTTGCATAACGTTGGTTTCGGTTCTCATCACGACCAAGACACATACTTTGTGGATGCATGTACGAAAAATGTTTCTGATAATACTGTCTTCTTTGGTATTCTGTGGAAAGTAATGAATTACGAGCTGAATGTAAATCTTGGCCTTGCAAAGTCTGCACCACAGATTCAATATCACATTGTAAAGGGACGTTTTTGACTTGAGCATTTCCCTGAACATCTTCTGTGTGTACTGATGACAGATATAATTTAACCCACTGAATTCCTCCACAATCATCTGAATGGTTGACGATGGCACCAGGTATTTGGCTTGTAGCTGTATATAAAACAGGCAGAGATTTTTCATGTACAATGACTTTGCGTTACATTTCTTGTCAGTGAGTCTGTGAATTCACTTTCATCAACCTCATCCTCAGAAACATCAAAAAATGCTGAAGAAGGTTGCTCAGATAAAGTATCCATAATCCGTAATTGTGCAAATGTAGAAGTCCTGTGCTTTCGTGAAACATGGGCAGTGAAACTTGATCTTAAACTGAAATTTTTGTCACATTTTTCAAAAGGACAACACACCACCTCTCCCTTGGCTAAATGGGACCTGAGATGAGAAAGGACATTGTTCATGTCTGTAAATTGTTGTTGGCAGTCTGTATTGTTGCAAACAAACGTGCCCATCGAATCATCAAAATGAGTATGTGGTCTTTTGTGATGGCGATAAACATGAGCTTTGAGAGCATTGTATTTTGAGAATTTACATTTGCATTCTGGGAAGCAACATGGAAATCGTCTTGGGTTATGACTATAACCCTTGTTCCCTGAGAAGGGAACGAGACACTGCGTCATCGAAAACGACTCTTTGGGGATGCTCCCTAAGCGTGCGCCTCTGAAGTATGAATGAAACTTATTCCAATCCTGATTGGTGTTGCGTCATGACGTAACATGTGACGGCATAACCGGATGCATAAAAGTGACGCCGGCACACACACACACACATTAGCCTAGCGATGAAGCAAGACGCTCTCAGGCCTCGAGGGAGTGTCTCGTTCCCTTCTCAGGAAACAAAGGTTATAGTCATAACCCTAGACGTTCACTTTCGAGGGAACTCGAACTGTGTCGTCAAAAACGACTCTTTGGGGAACGAATGCCCACTAGGCCACGCACCGAAAACAGGTCTGCCCTAGAGTGAAACTGAATCAGGCACTAGCTAGGACGAGAGCACATGTGCGCCAGGCGTACTAGGGAGGGCCAAACTATAAAATCTGACAAAGGTGTGCAGGGTAGCCCAACCGGCTGCCTCACAGATCTCCTGAAGGGGCACTCCCGATAAGAGAGCCCTAGAGGAAGCCATGCCTCTAGTTGAATGAGCCCTTATGGCCAAAGGTGAGGGCAAATTGCACACCTTGTAGGCCGAGGCAATTGTCTGAACAATCCAATTACTAATAGTCTGCTTGGATGCAGGGAGCCCCTTCCTAGGCGACCCAAAACACACCAACAGTTGGTCCGACCTCCTCCACGAAGAGGACCTCTCAAGGTACACACTCAAAGCTCTGACTGGGCAGAGCAAATTGAGCCTCTCTTCTTCTGCCGGCATATGAGGTGGAGGATGAAATGCCTGCAGGACTGTAGACCGCGCAATGTTGGATGGCACCTTAGGCACATACCCAGGCCTAGGATGCAAGATAGCCTTAACTCCCCCCGGGGCAAACTCTAAGCAAGCTGGCGTTACTGCCAGGGCTTGTAGATCTCCCACCCTCTTTAAAGAGGTAATAGCCAAGAGGAAGGCCACCTTGAACGTAAGGTCCTTAAGCGAAGCCGACTGAAGGGGTTCAAAGGGGGCCAGGGATAACCCTTCGAGAACCACTGCCAGGTCCCAGGCCGGAACCCTGGACCTGGTTGTCGGTCTCATCCTCCAAGTACCACGGAGAAAACGAATGACCAACTGGTGCCTCCCCAGAGGCCCATCACTCGTACCCCTTTTCCACCAAAAAAAGAACTGGTTCGGAACTGGTGCTGGTTCAAAGTTGGTTCGAAGTTGGCTCAACTTGCGAACCTTCTCAGAACCTGTTTGTTTTTCCACTGACTAAAGAGCCCAGCGAACGACGTCATTACGTCACTGTGTACGTCGCCATACGTCTTAGCCTTCCCAGAAACGCTTGCGCCAACTTCAAGCATAACAGTTACAATGGCGGACTACATCGGATTTCTGCAAATGTTTCTCCTGGCTTTGCGATCTTATATTGGGGTCAGAAGAAGACGTATAGAACACATTTGTGCTGCTCGTCTGGATAACTATAGACGGAGGTTACGTTCGAGAAGAAGGGTAATTATATAACTTGTTTCGATTCTTATTATTATTGATGTTAGCTCTTGTTGGATGCAAATGCCAAGCTGCTAGCTCTAATGCTAACGTTAGCTACAGTATGTACCGGTAGCGCAGACTAACTATAGATTACATTGGAAATAAACACAAAAAAATAATGGTGAACCGATTTTTATCTTTACAGGCAACGTTAGTATTGCGGCACATCGCAAGACGGAGACCGCCTGTTGTCTGGGCACACCCACGATCTCAGCACTGGTGGGACACAATCGTTCCGGATTTCAACGCTCAACAGTTTTTGCATAATTTCCGAGTGTCCCGGGAGTCATTTGAGTACATCTGTAGTCGACTCAGGCCTGACATTGGAAGAAGGAACACAAATTACCGTATGTGTGTCACAATCCGAAAGCGAGTGGCAATTGCCATCTGGAAACTGGCCACCGGCAGCGAATACAGGACCATAAGCCATCTTTTTGGGGTAGGCCTCAGCACTGTGTTTAACTGTGTTCAGGACTTTTGCTACACAGTCAACAGGGTGCTGCTTCCTATGCACATTTCATTTCCTGACGCTGACAAGCTTGTAGAACTGGCCACATTCTTCCAGAATCGTTGGAGAGTACCACAGTGTGTTGGAGCAATAGATGGAAGTCACATCCCTATAATAGCACCAGAGGAGTACCCTAGAGACTATTACAACCGGAAAGGATGGCATTCAATTATTCTCCAAGCAGTGGTTGATGGCAAAGGTCTTTTCTGGGATGTATGCGTTGGCTATCCAGGTAGTGTTCACGACGCAAGAGTACTGAGACAGTCAAATTTGTGGGAAGTCCTAAATGACGGGGAGTTATTAGGCCAAAATAAAATGTACATCTCTGGGTGTGATGTTGGATATTCAGACTATTACAACCGGAAAGGATGGCATTCAATTATTCTCCAAGCAGTGGTTGATGGCAAAGGTCTTTTCTGGGATGTATGCGTTGGCTATCCAGGTAGGGTTCACGACGCAAGAGTACTGAGACAGTCAAATTTGTGGGAAGTCCTAAATGACGGGGAGTTATTAGGCCAAAATAAAATGAACATCTCTGGGTGTGATGTTGGATATTATTTAATTGGTGACCCAGCTTACCCCATGCAGGTAATGATTTTTTTTTTCTTACCACTGCCATACATTGCAATTCTACCTGTGTTTTTTTGTTAAATAATTAAACTGCCATAACACCAGATGTTACATTTTTATGTTTACTTGCTGAGTTAAGTTATCTCTTTCTGGTTTCCTGAAATGCAGCAGTGTGTAAATAAAATACACAATTTCAGCACAAATGTAAATAAATAAAAATTCGTATACCTTGATTACTTGCATTTGTTTCTCTCTTGATTAAGCATACCACAGCACACATGTTTCTTTATAAAACGTTTATTTAAAAACAAGTACAAAAAAATCACAAAATATTAAAGTGTGTGCAGTGCAAAGTGTGCAAGATTGTTTCTTTCTGATTCAGTGGGGTTGCCTCTCCATCACTGTGACCATACGCTCCATTAGTCCAAGCATTGCACTTGAGTCTGCATCCAATTTCCTCAGCAAGGTATCATTCATGTCCTTGCAGTGCTGCAGGAACCTTTCATCACACCTCTCAAAATATTCCAGCAGCTCCCCATTCATGTCTCGTTTCCTTTTGCCTGTGCACCAAAAAAAACATAAAAATGAACACAGATCTTTGTGTATTTTGCAATTGTAAAGAATCTGACACAAGAGTCAATGCAACATATTAAAAAATAATATGATATGATATAATACTACACTGATACACCTTATAATGTATATTTACTATCATATCTGTACACTACCACTAGTACACACTATTGAGCACTTTATGCTATCTAATCAAATACAACAGATCTGCAGTGAATTATTTAATGAAGACTGATATATTTCAGTTTGTTGATACTCATAACAACAATCATTACCCTTTCTGGTTGACCGACTGGAAGAGGAAGATAAGGAGGTTTCAGCTGCTGAGCTGCAAGACGGTACTGGTGAGCTGCAGTGGAGTGGTAGCGGTAGCTCCCGGTCAGGTTCACAATCATCAATGGCCAACAACTCTATAAACAACAAAAATAAGACAGTGTTTCAATCACAAAAGTTTCCATTGCACCCTATACAGTGTCTGCGTTAGCTATTGTTAGCAATAGCATGCTAGCTAGCTGACTCAAGCAAGCACCGCTACTAATAAGTAGCATTGCAAACGAAACAGCTAAGAAATGTATAGTTGGTTTGCAACAAGGTGAAACATTAGAAAAGTTAAACTTACCAGAATCAGTAACGTTGTTGGCAATACCCTGCAGCAGCGTCTCATCCACCACCATAGACTCTAGCATAACAGTTGTTGAATTTAATGCGCCGGTGACCTGGCACGCCGGTCTGTCGCCGAGGACCGAGTCCAAAACCTCAAAATGGGTATTTCTACTGCGTGGCCGTCCATTACCACTTCAGCCCAATTCCTTCTTTTGGTCCCTGTAATCCTTTTTTAGTTTTTTTAACTTGTTATTGATCTGCTCTATGGTTCTGTTAAATCCTGCTGCAGCCATCTCCCTCTGGATCTCCTCGAACACATGTTTTGTTCTCGAAGCACCTTCTATTTTTTGCTGTACCTCTGCCGAAGATCATATCGCTAACAAACAGTTTGTCTCCTCCACCGACCACTGTTTCGCTTTAGAATCCATTCTTCAATCGTTGTTACTATCTTTACTAGCGCTGTGTTTTTGGCAATGGCGGTCACAACCTTTCCCATTCCGTTGTGTTGTTGGTCACAATAACCCCGCCCCCAGCCCCCGACGTAAGCATGACGTGGTAAAAGAAAGGTTCTAGTCCAGCAAAGAGTTGGTGCCGCTTTGGAACCAGTTCCCCTGGCCGAGAACCGGTTCTTTGGCTGTCTAAACACAAAGAACTGGTTTGCGAGTAGGCACCGGCTCCGAACCGGCTCTCAAAATGCTTCGGTGGAAAAGGGGCATAAGTAGTGCATGGAAAGCCGCAATGGCAGCCACGTACACCTTAAGTGTGGAAGGGGAGAGACCCGCAGAGAAACGATTTTGAAGAAACTCCAGAACTGAAGCCAGTGGGCAGTTGACTGGATCTTACTCATTTTCTCTACACCAAGCGACAAAAACATTCCACTTGAGGCCATATAATCTCCTAGTGGACGGAGCCCTAGAGCTAAGTATGGTCTCAACCAACCCAACTGATAGTCCAGCATCTAGGTACTGAGCCCCCTCAGGGGCCAGACCCACAAATTCCACAACTCTGGGCGAGGGTGGAATATTGTGCCCTCCGCTTGAGACAACAGATCCCTCCTCAGAGGAATATGCCATGGCGGACCTATCATGAGTGATATTATGTCCGAAAACCATACTCGGGCCGGCCACATTGGGGCAACCAGTAGTAAACTGATGCCCTCCTAACGGACCCTCTCCAGGACTCCCGGGAGCAGAGCGATCGGGGGAAAAGCGTACAGGCGAAACCTCGGCCAGGCCTGTACCATGGTATCCAACCCCAGTGGGGCTGGATGTGTGAGGGAGAACCAGAGTGGAGAGTGGGACGTCTCTCGAGATGAGAAAAGATCCACTTCCATCGGTCAAAACCTCTCCCATATCGACTTCACTACGTCTGGATGAAGTCTCCATTCCCCTGGCCTCAGCCCCTGCCTAGACAGGATGTCTGCTCCCTGATTCTGAACCCCCGGAACATACATTGCCCTGATAGACAGTAGTTTCCTTTGGGACCATAGGATAATTTGATGCGCCAATCTGTATAGAGGGCGCGATCTGAGTCCCCCTTGACGGTTCAGATAAGCTACCACTGATGTATTGTCTGATCATACTAGGACATGGTAACCCTTGATGTCTGGGAGGAAGCTCCTCAGAGCCCTGAACACAGCCAACATCTCTAGGCAATTTATATGCCAAGAAAGATGATGGTCCTGCCACAGACCCCTGGCAAAGCGGCCGTCCATGACCGCGCCCCAGCCAGTGAGGGAGGCATCTGTCGAAACGGATTTCCGGCGACATGACGCTCCTAACACTGGCCCTTGGGACAGGAACCAAGGGGTCTTCCATATTACTAGAGAACGAATGCATCTGCGCGTTACTCTGATCATACAGAAAGGATTCCCCTTGGGGGAAAACCCCTTGGCTTTCAGGCACCACTGAAGGGGCCTCATATGAAGAAGGCCCAAAGGTATAATGTTGGATGCCGCTGCCATGAGACCCAGCTGTCTTTGAAATTACTTTACAGTGATGGCCTGGCCTAGCCTTATCCCACACACCATCGCCAGAATGGACTCGATACGTGCGGGAGACATTCGTACTTGGATCGTAACCGAATGCCAAACCACGCCCAAAAACGTTGTGCTCTGAGATGGTTCCAACACGCTTTTCTTTGTGTTGAGTCTCAACCCCAAACTCTGGATGTGGCCAAGGACGACATCTCGATGCCGAACCGCCATTTCTCGAGACTGGGCCAAAATGAGCCAGTCGTCGATATAATTCAGTATGTGGATGCCCTGAAGTCTCAATGGAGCTAGTGCTGCATCCATGCATTTGGTGAATGTGCGGGGAGAGAGTGCTAGGCTGAACGGAAGAACCCGATATTGGTAAGCTTCACCCCCGAAAGCGAACCTCAGGAATCTCCTGTGACATGGAAGGATGGATACGAGAAAATACGCGTCTTTTAGATCTATCGTGACAAACCAGTCCTCGGATCTGATTTGATTCACTATGATGGGAATAGTAAGCATTTTGAACCTGAACCTCCTCAGAGAACGGTTCAAATGTCTTAGATCTAAAATTGGCCTCAGCCCTCCATCCTTTTTTGGAACTATAAAGTACTGGCTGTAAAACCCGGACTCCCTGTCTGAAGGAGAAAACACGTTCTATGGCCTCCTTTAACAGCAGAGATTGCACTTCTTGTTCCATCACTCGAGCCTGCTCTGGAACCACTGCAGTCTGCACCACCCCAGAGAATTGCGGGGGGGGGCAGTGCCTGAACTGCAGTCTGTATCCTAATTTTATTATACGCAGGACCCATGCAGATATGTTGGGAAGATGATACCATGCCTCTACAAAATCTACTAAGGGAACCAGCCTTTCGAGGCTGGTCTCGGGTGTTTTCTGAGCACTGTTCTCGACCTCCTGAAGCGAGAGACCGGCAGGAATAAGTCGATATGGTTTTTGTGACCATAATTGATGCTCGTTTTTTATTTTTTGACACAAACGACACGGTGTGCATTCGTTGGAAACTGATGCGGCCCTGGAAACTCACATCGATTTCCTGCGGGCTCCGCTGCGAGAACAACCTTGGTTGCTCTGCAGCGGGGGGGACAGCCCTCAGAGGTCCTACTACCCCAGCTAGGACCCCTTTCCCGAAGCCCTCCTAGCCTGAAGGACGTCTCTCAGGTCGCCTTTCTGGCCGGAAGACTTCGGGTGAGAGCGTTTCCTCTGTTGCCAAGCTCCCGGAGGAGGGGCTCTGGAGTCAACACTCTCTTTTTGCTCCTGGCGGTATGAGGAGCTCGATGACGGCTGGGGCTGATCTCTTTGCCCCACCCTACTCGACTTGGGTTTAGATCGACGGGGGAGGAACTGCTGAAATGCCGCAGACTGTTTCTTCGTCTCCTGGAACCTGTCGACGACAGATGTAACTGCGTCACCGAACAGGCCAGAAGACGAATTGAATTAATTTATATAAAAAAACAAATATTCTCAGTTTATGTAATCTGTATGAAAAGAGAGAGATGTCAGTCTTTTTCTTTCCAGCTCATTATACCTGATTACGCGTTAATGTGCCACGCCCACGGAGAGCGCGCGGTATTCAAAAGCAAATGATCTAATGCAAGCCATTCAAACATGCCAACGCCCACCAGCTGGATTATAAAACACATCGTGTTTAGGAAGTATCTTACTACCGCTGTGTACGCAGCGTATCCCTACGCTGTGAGGAATAATACTATCTAATAACCCTGGAAAGTGTACCAGAAGTGCTGGCAGTTTCATGTTGAGGAGCAACGGCTCCAGCTGATGTAGTAAGTCATTTATACTAAAGTGCTTTGTTCTAATCGCGATATTGAATATTGTCTGTAAACCGCAAAAAAACTGTTTATATATGAATTGCGTGTCTGTGTGTAGGCTAAATGATGAATGAACGACACAGGCGCGCGCGCGTTGTTTACTTCAGTTATACGGCGCGTGTCTGTGCCGTTCATTCACTCTCGCACCTACATTAGTAAACATGCACATGAACACATCCAAACTATATTGCTATAGCCTACTAAGATGAGTAAAAATAGACTGAAAAATGTTTTTATAGGCCTTTGTCTTCTCAGGTGTGAACACGCTTCCACGCATATTGCCTTTCCAAACAAAAGGTGTCTTATACAATTTAAATCAATGTATTGTTTTGTGTAAATGATTAGTCAGGATGATTTTCAGATCATTTTGAAGCAAAAACTCTAGGCAACAACACTCATTAGTCAAAAGTGTTGTGGACACATATTTAGTATGTGTTTTGTGGCCTTATTTCAGACACTTTAAGTTTTAGTTTTTTCAATAACCATGCATAAACAATATTCTCTCAAAAATACAAACATGTACATACATCTTGCTCACATATTATGGTAGCCCTGTTTGTGCTAAATAGAGTGTAATTACACCTTTGCAATTAATATGTTTACAAGCAACTGAAAAAAGCACAAATGTCAGGGCATGTCAAAACATCTCAAGGACCCCAAAAACACCCTAGACCTCAGAGGGTTATTGGTCTATGCATGTATTTGCAATTATACAGACAAAATATGTTATTTCAGATTACGTTTTAAACATTTTATAGTACTGTATGGTCAATGTTCTTTTTTCATGTTGCTGTGTAAACATGTTACTTCAGTTCATGGGGTTTTACCGTTATTTTCATGAATGGCAAACGTTTGGCACCCTGTGCTGCCATGCATTTGCTCGTTAATTTAGTTTTTTTTTTTTTTTTTTTTTTTTTTTTACAGTGTAGTAAAGCTAATACAAGGGCTAGAAATCCTTTGCTGACACCCTAGATTCAGGCCCACCTCGACTTAATCCAGGCCCACCCATCTGCAACGTTCTGCATCCGCCACTGTGTGAAACTCCCACCAAAATCAAAACAAGTATCTAGTGTTACATACTATATTTCAAAGCAAATTTCAGGATATTTTTAAAATGTAATGGGCAGTTTGAATAAGGGTATGTTTATATGCATGTTATGCAGTGCTATACAGTTTGTTTCTGGAACAGTCTTTTCAATAGTCGAATAGTGCTTCAACTACTGAAGGTATTTGACCTCTGGTGACGCACTTTTTTCATTACCAATTTTGTGTGCATGCATCTTTTTACATCATAGCTCTTGTCTTAGCAAAAAAAAAAAAAATACAATTATGCATTTAGACAAATCTCAGATAGTTTCAAGTGTATGTTTTGCTGAGGTAAGAGGGGAATGTTATTACTTAATAATGAGTTTTGTTTTGGTCTGTTATAATGTATGTGTGGCAAGGGGGCGTGGTCTCGCGAAGTCTGTAGCGAGAGACGAGTCAGCGAGCTGTGCGGTTAGTAAGTAGGTCAAGTGCAGATGATGAACACCTGTGTCTGATTGCAGTGATTGGCGTGGAGACCGCATATAAGCTGCCAGGAATGACCCAGATAGCAAAAAATATCGGCACGGCTTCTTTTTGCCGCCGGCCCCAAACTGTCGGCTATAGGTGCGCCCCGCTGGCGGAGATGAAACGTTTGCCGCCGAATACGTCACTCCCATTTCTTGCGAGATGCCGCCGGCGAACAGCCGCCGGGCCGCCGACTTCATTCTCTCTGGCGGTTGCCGCCGTCTAAATGAACCGCGGCCGGCTGGCGGCAAGCTGCTTTGAAATCGACCAGCCATGTCATTGGCATGAGTGGAACTGACAGCATTTTAACTTTCACATTTAAAGCGATTATAATTATTATGTGAATTATATCAAATTTTGTTGTTGTTGTTGCTCCAAAGTCATTAGGGTTTATAACAGATTTGACTCAGTCTGATTCCATGATAAGGTTTAGGAAAATACATTTAAATTACGTTGAAACTCTGAAGCGATTCAGTGATATGCCTATGTAAAATATATAGAATTATTTTAGTCACTTAAGGTGACAATTCTTTACATTTCTTTGATTTATGCACAATTGAGATGCACAAATAGTCCAAAAAGAATTCCTTTTGTAAAACTTACTTGGCAATAAATATCTTTCTGATTAGGTTTTAAAATAAATATTTCATTCATGGTGTGAACAATTTAGCAGAATAAATGGATGAAGTTAGACTTTTCACCAATGCCTGAAATCAGTGAACAGTGAAAGACATCTGCAACTTGGCCAAAAGCTTGGGTATGCTTTAGATTTTTTTTATTAATTTGCACCCATGGTAATATTTATAATAAACATGAAAATCCCTGTTTTGACCTGAAAGATAAAGTGAAATATTTAAAAATATTTTGTCTCTCTGTCACCCCAGGAAATTTCGTTTATGTCTTTCATTTTTTTACAAGCTCGATTTTTTTATTTATTTGACCTTTTACAGGTATAAGGGATTAATTTGCAATTGCGAGTTTTGCAATCTGTACAAATGTTTAAGAAAGTATTAAAGCACAAACAGAGAAGTACCTCCACCGGCCGAGAGGGGCAGTACCTAAAAAACGGAAGCAGATTTACCAACACAACAGTGGCCACTCGTCACACGATTTCAGTATTTGGAGAGGATATCCTATCTAGTCATTGACTACAATCTTTAAAGTAAGTACATTTTTCCTTTTTGTGTAACGCAATATTATGTTAATTTTTTACATTTTTAGTTCATCTTTTTCAAATATGTTCTTGCCTTACTAGTCAAGCTAGTAAGTTAGCCTTGTTTACAAAGTTTCCGTCATGTTTCTGACATAGCTAACGTAAGTTAGGCTAACGTTACTTAGTTTCTTCCTGGCGTTAGTTTTTTTCTTTTCTTCTTTTAACTATATTTACGTATGTTTATGCCAGTGTGAGTACTACAGTATGTGGTTTAAGATAGTATTGGTCAGTCGAATAATTAACTAACTTACGTAACCAAATCCTGAAGGACAATTCTCCCGCCCACGTGGGAATGGTAACGTTAGCAAAATCTTTACGACAAGAAAGACTGATCAGTATAACTTGTGTTGTTTTCTAACTAAACATAATGATGTTTTGTTTGATTCGACAACCATGCTGCTAGTCTAGTTTAACTTACAGTGTTAGCTAACACATGCTGCTTCGCCTTTTTTACTCACTGAATTCAAGCATGTTCGACATGTTGAAATGTATCTAGCTACAGTAAATCGCCAATGCTTTACATCTAGAAAGAAAGCTTTACATCTAGAAAGTTTAACTTTTGGTGTTTATATATATATATATATATATATGTGTATATATATATATATATATGTGTGTGTATATATATATATATGTGTGTGTATATGTATGTGTATATATATATATATATATATATATATATAATGTGTATATATGTGTTTATATGTATATATGTGTGTGTATATGTATATGATTGTGTTTGTCTGAACATGGTTTTCTGTTGATCCACTTGTGAAAATGACTCGTTTTTTTGAAGGGGTGAGCATTTTAATGTTATTGATTTTGCCTGGAAATTAATCAAAAAGTATACTTTATGCAAAATGTTCTTCTATTTTAGATGGTTCACATTGTTCAGTTTATCAACGAGGAGGATCTGCCATTTGCAGTGGTTCCGCAAGAGTGGCTCAGCGAGAGCATGTGCCATTGGCCCCCATTTAACCTCAGCAAAAAGACGAAGGCAACAATTTAGCCATCCTCTGCACACCTCCACACAGCACCTGGGAGAAACATCATTTTAAGTTCATGAAGGGAGCAGGTAAATGGGTCTGACTTGTGTATTTGATTTTCCTGTATTTCATCTGTGTAATTTATTTTCTGTTTATTGTGGATAACTGACTCTTTCATTCATTATTCCCTACTCTAGAATCTTGGAAGTCTCAAGAAAAAAAAAACTCTAGAAAGATGCATCGATTCCAGAAAACCAGAAAAATGCTGAACTGGTATGTAAAATCTATTGCTGTGATGCTGGATTTGTGATCCTGCCACTAAACTATACCATTTGTTAGATTTTCAAATTTCTGTTTCCTCTTTCTCGCAACCAGGTTTCTCCCCAGTAATCCAGACTCCACTTCACAGAGCCAAGAGTTTGAGTACAAGTAAGTGATGTTATTTGTGAAGTTTTTTTGTCTTGGAAACTATTTCTTCTATTTGATGTCGGCATGAACCGGAAGTTACAAACGACTTTTCTCCAGTGTTGTGACGTATTTAAAAGTGAAACGGTATATTGAACGGAGGGCAGGGTTTTACTCTAGCGCTCCTCTTCTCCATCTCTGCTCATAGCACGGTTTGAGGGGAGTTGCCACGCCCTCGCACCATAGCACATGACCGGAAGAGAAGAGAAGTCGTTTCGAGGGGGGAGGGAAGGGTAACGTATTTGATTAAAGATTATAAGGCTACATGAATTTTAAAAGAATAATGAAGTGCACAGATAAATCATTTATAATAAACACTACAATATTACATATAAAAATACGAATTGTAAAATCTTACTTCAAGAGCAGGTGAAACAAGTTCAACAAACAATGTTGAAGACGTTTGCTTGCACTGAGCAATTAGGCACAACTTGCAAACAGCACCTGTGGTTGTCGGTTTAATTCCCACTGGGGCTACCTGTACATGTAGTAGACCTAGATATAAAGTAAAATTTAAGATTGTATACTGCATATATTACAGTCTGAATCCTTAGCC
The DNA here is from genome assembly GCF_051911475.1 of Siphateles boraxobius. Taxonomy (NCBI): domain Eukaryota; kingdom Metazoa; phylum Chordata; class Actinopteri; order Cypriniformes; family Leuciscidae; genus Siphateles; species Siphateles boraxobius. Next base: position 900,178 of record NW_027509212.1, read on the forward strand.
GTTCACATTTTTTATTTATTTATGAGAAGCTTCAGAGAAATGTAATTTGTAACACTTTTTTGGATTTTCAGCTTGGTGTAGGGGATAAAGCATGTTTTAGAGACATGTTCCTGAAGACCATTGTTCAAAGTAAGTTGGATATTTTTTTTAGATTTAAGTAGATGTGTATGTCCTATTGTCCTCATGCAATTCAAATTAAATGACAGATCTGTATTTTCTATATTAGCCATCCGGAAGGACCCGGCAACCGCACTGATGAGGCGGTCCAGGTTAACGTTAAGCGTTACCTGAAAGGAGCATCTGACCGTGAAGGCAGAAAAAGGCGCCGCACAGCGGAGAGGGACCCACAGCCGACCACTTAAAACTAGACTGACTACTGACACCCCAGAATCACTGACAACTGGAATCCTTTCTTTATCTTGCAGTCAGTAGAATCAAGACCCCTAAAGAAGTCAGAAGTGTCAGACTACACTCACTCACTGTGGAAATTACTTTCTTTTTTTCTTTTTCAAATAAAGCTTGTAAATCCTTGTGCCACAGGTCAGCATTGCCGTTATAATGGCCTATTCTACTCCAGAGCTTTACTATAAATTGCTACCACTTATCATATTGTTAGAAATGGCTTGTAAATGTAGTTATACTTTTATTTATTTGGTATCTTTCACATTATTTGGTATCAAATATCCTCTTTACTTGTCATAATGTTTACTGGTAATTTTTTACCCTAGAGCTGTCCTTTTTATATGAACACTTATTGTAAGTGTTGTAATTTGCTTGTAAGGCTGTTTAACCAAAATTGAATTGGAAACCTGCATGTTAGTATATTGATTTATTTATTTTTCTGTTATGTTTCAGTGATCTGAAATATCTTGTTTAAATGACAGTTACTGTACTTTGAAATGTGGAATAAAAATGCCAATTGTAAATTTGTCTGGTTTGACCAATCATTATTCTAGCTAAACTGCATGCTATAAATAAAATATATATATATATAGCCAGAATAAGCGGCGGCAGAGCGCTCGAAAATAGCGTTTGCCTCCGGCGGGCCGCGGAAGGATGGCCTTCAATATAAAGGCGGCGGAACGGCGGTTGGCCCGCGGGCCGGCCGCTTAACGAATGCGGTATGAAGGCGGCTGCCGCCGGCGGTGCGCCGTCCAACGTGTTTGCGATGTCGCCATTCTGACGCTTCTACTGCCGCCGGAGGACCGACTGTGGTCCGCCGACTCATTGCTATCTGGGGAACTGAAGCTCCACAGCAGCCGCACAGCAGACAGCAGCTGAACGAAGGGTAAATAAAGATCTTGTTGTTTGAATAAGTACTAAGCACTTTGTCTATAAAAGCTCATATAATATTTTTTTGATGTCTGACTGAGACATGTGGGACCTGAGAGAGAGGTATTGGCTAGAATTTGCCATAGTTATAGCCAATATATAGCCTACGCTTAAATAGCCTGTGCAAACAGTAGCATTTCATCTTTTATAAAATGCGATTTTGGCCAAATGTATTTTACAACAGGAAAAACTGAGCGCCTATATTGCTACAACAAACTTAACCCGCTGATGAAAATGTAATATGATGCCGCTGGCGCCGTTTTAATGACGGACAAAATGCACATTTGCACACATTCGCTGGTCAAAAACCCCGTAACTGTATTTGAGTTTGACTTTTGTAAAATGTTAACAATATAATACAACAACATATCATTTGTTTTTACCATCGGAAAATCATAAGCACAGGTGCGCCCCCGCGCTGTTTCGTACTGAAACTACACAAAGCGACTGAATGATCCTTGTCATCACCTAGGTAACATATATTTCTAAGAAATGTTCTTCTTTGATTTATGATTGCTGATACACTTAATTTATTAACATTTTATGTTGTTATGGTAATAATATTAAATTATGGTTAATTCAAGGCTGTTGATATGCACGTATTCGCTATATAGTTTTTTTAATCTATAGTATTTTATACTCTCCGCTCGTCCTCACATGTATAAATGTATTAAAGCATGGTTTTCTATTTAAATATTTTAAAAAGTAATTCATATCTGTGATCAAAGCTGAATTGTCAGCATCATTACTCAAGTTCAGTACTCTTCAGTGTCACATGATCCTTCGGAAATGCTTTTCACTGCAACTGTACTTTTCACACTGTTTTATTTATTTATTTTCATTGCGTGCTTATTTTAGGTAAAGTGTTGTGTACAAGGGACCTTCAAGAGACCAACATTCCTGGTCCTCCACAGTATCAAGTTTTTGCCAGGTAGGCGGATACATGTTGGATATGCTATAGTTGTATGGCTACCATTGTATGGCTATAGTTTCTTATAATCTGGAACTGACATAATTATTTAAATTATATTTCAAAATAGTTTCTCAAAAATACTTGACTCAGGTTTATGTGTGACATTGAGAAGAGGGGAAGGTAGAGCAATTTTAACCAAATAATACAAATTAGCTTATGAAACCAAACAGAATAGCTAAAAAATATATATTTTATTGAACCAGTGTGTGCAAAGCAGAGAAAAAAATAATATATACATATATATTATTTCAGTAATTCCATTCAAAAAGTGAAATTTGGATATTATATTCATTCATTACACACAGACTGATATATTTCAAATGTTTATTTCATTTAATTGTGATGATTAAAACTGACAACTAAAGAAAATCCCAAAATCAGTATCTCTGAAAATTAGAATATTACTTAAGGCCAATACAAAAAATGATTTTTAGAAATTTTGGCCAACTGAAAAGTATGAACATGAAAAGTATGAGCATGTACAGCACTCAATACTTAGTTGGGGCTCCTTTTGCCTGAATTACTGCAGCAATGCGGCGTGGCATGGAGTCGATCAGTCTGTGGCACTGCTCAGGTGTTATGAGAGCCCATGTTGCTCTGATAGTGGCCTTAAGCTCTTCTGCATTGTTGGGTCTGGCGTATCGCATCTTCCTCTTCACAATACCCCATAGATTTTCTATAGGGTTAAGGTCAGGCGTGTTTGCTGTCCAATTAAGAACAGGGATACCATGGTCCTTAAACCAGGTACTGGTAGCTTTGGCACTGTGTGCAGGTGCCAAGTCCTGTGGGAAAATTAAATCTGCATCTCCATAAAGTTGTTCATCAGCAGGAAGCATGAAGTGCTCTAAAACTTCCTGGTAGACGGCTGCGTTGACCTTGGACCTCAGAAAACACAGTGGACCAACACCAGCAGATGACATGGCACCCCAAACCATCACTGACTGTGGAAACTTTACACTGGACTTCAAGCAACGTGGATTCTGTGCCTCTCCTCTCTTCCTCCAGACTCTGGGACCTTGATTTCCAAAGGAAATGCAAAATTTACTTTCATCAGAGAACATAACTTTGGACCACTCAGCAGCAGTCCAGTCCTTTTTGTCTTTAGCCCAGGCTCGACGCTTCTGACGCTGTGACTTGTTCAAGATTGGCTTGACACAAGGAATGCGACAGCTGAAACCCATGTCTTGCATATGTCTGTGCGTGGTGGTTCTTGAAGCACTGACTCCAGCTGCAGTCCACTCTTTGTGAATCTCCCCCACATTTTTGAATGGGTTTTGTTTCACAATCCTCTCCAGGGTGTGGTTATCTCTATTGCTTGTACACTTTTTTCTACCACATCTTTTCCTTACCTTCGCCTCTCTATTAATGTGCTTGGACACAGAGCTCTGTGAACAGCCAGCCTCTTTAGCAATGAGCTTTTGTGTCTTTCCCTCCTTGTGCAAGATGTGAATGGTCGTCTTTTGGACAGCTGTCAAGTCAGCAGTTTTCCCCATGATTGTGTAGCCTACAGAACTAGACTGAGAGACCATTTGAAGGCCTTTGCAGGTGTTTTGAGTTAATTAGCTGATTAGAGTGTGGCACCAGGTGTCTTCAATATTGAACCTTTCACAATGTTCTAATTTTCTGAGATACTGATTTGGGGGTTTTCATTAGTTGTCAGTTATAATCATCAAAATTAAAAGAAATGAACACTTGAAATATATCAGTCTGTGTGTAATAAATGAACATAATATCCAAATTTCACTTTTTGAATGGAATTACTGAAATAAATCAACTTTTTGATGATATTATAATTATATGACCAGCACCTGTATATGTGTATATATATATATATATATATATATATATATATATATATATATATATATATATATATATATATATATATATATATGTATTGTTGTGAACTTCTTCTTCTCAAGTGTAGAAAAGATAGAGTTGCAGACCAGGAGATTGTTGAGGTATAAGTTCTTTATTTCGTCGCTGTAGTCATCTCAATCAAGTCTAACTAAGGCAGTATACATTTAGTTCATATACCCTTTCAGGAGGAGGAGTTACATAAAGGTGGAAACAAAAGCATGCAAATGAGGCATCTGGGTTAAGGATGTGCCCTAGACTGAGAGTGTTACCAATCCTAATCCAATCAGCATAACAGTGTAATGTAAATATCCTAATCCAATCAGCCAGACTCTTCACCGATACCTTCACATTATCTTAATGGCCAGGCAGTGCATAAAGACAAAAGGTGATAGTCTCAGTGCTCTGACCAATTTAACTTACAATAGAGAGCTGGACAGACAGGAACAGGCAGGTTTGTGACATCATTTACCTTAGATACAAAATTCACACTAATAAACTTTCTCAGTTTCTATGCTATTGTATTGGAAGCTCAATTATACATTTAAAATAAAATTTGTAATCCTACAGTTCCCCCTTTGAGAGTTCTAAATAACTCTCACAAAATACAAATTTAAAGACTTAAAAGTTCATTCTTGTAACTTGTGATCGTTACAGGCACATAATGCGTGTTCTATGTTTGCTTTTCTGCAATTGCATGCTGACACAGAAACAAACATGCAAATTTAGGGTCCGTGAAGTTCTTAAGGGTAATAGTCTTTTCTGTTTGGAACTGTCATTTCTTTGTGAGGGGCGTGAGTCATTTGTTGAATGAAACACTTGATACTGTGGACGCATAGATAGTACGCTATTAGAAGAAATAACAGCAGAATTGCTATTTCCTTTATCCACAGCCAGGGTTTCCCAATCAAGTTTCCGAACCATGAAAAATTTACTTCAGTCATCTGGTGTAATTTTGCTGAAAGATCAAGAATGTCTTGTTGGATTTTGTTCAAGTTCTCTGTTGGATCCATTAAAACCCGGTGCAGCACTCAGGTCCGATGATGGTGCAGGCTCCTTCCGTTGCTAGAATGTAATCTAAGGCCACTCTGTTCTGTAAGATCATTATCTTGTGCGAAGCGAGAGTGTCTGTGATGTTACTGGTACGACAATCTTGATCATGTTGATGGATGACTGAAGGTTTCGTATGTGAGTCTCTGCGTTGTGTATTTTTTTCTTTTTCTTTTCTTTATCCTTTTGTGATAGTTGGCTCGGAAGAGGGTCAAGTTGTTTCTTGAGGTTTTCTTGTGGCTTCATACGCAGATGACGAGGTCAGTGCGTATGGGTCTCGGGAAGTCATCAGTGGTATCTGCACAGAGTAAGAAAGAAAACAAAAGACAGGAGAGCAGTATTTGTTCAAACACTAGGGTTGTAAACTTCCGAGTCTGCTAAGCAGTAGAGCAGTATTTGTTCAAACACTAGGATTGTGAACTTTTTCTGAGTCTGCTATTGTTGATTTCCTCTTTCCCTATTTCTTAAACCTTTGACACCTAAAGAACAGTGAGGTAAGGATGGACTAGGATAGGGCCTATGAGGGAAGTCTTCACCCCAGGGTTAACCCCCGAAGCCTACTGCATTCGGTTCTTCCCGGGGCTCCTCACTGGTTCTGTGTCCTAACCTATCCCTGTTGGTGGGGGAACAACCTTACAGTGTGTACAATGAGTCCAGGTTTTCCTTCCCTCACACAATACTGCAGCGGCTGTAATCAACATCACTTGATGTGGCCCATGCCACTTTGGTTCTAATGGCTTATTTCTGAATGACTTTATCATGACCCATTGACCTGGGATGATTGTGTGTCCCCCTTCTGGTGAAGTCTGCCAACATGACTCAACTCTCCCTCTGGCACTCTGTACCGCCTTTGTTAGGTTTTCACAGTAAGCAATCAGGGCATCTGAGGTAATGTGTACATCAGCATTTCTAAGATCAATCACACCTGGCATCTGCATGGGGCGTCCAGTAATAATCTCATGAGGGCTCAGTCCTACTGTTCTGTTAGGTGATGCTCTCATACTACACAGTACTGCTGGCAACGCTTCAACCCATGGTACTCCTTCCTGATGCATTTTGCTTAGCCTGATTTTGATTGTTCTGTTTGCACGTTCAACCTGTCCTGATGCTTGTGGCCTATAGGGGCAGTGGAGGTTCCACTTAATCTGCAACATTCTAGACACTTCCTTGACTATCTGTCCTGTGAAGTGTGTACCTTGATCTGAGTCAATCCAATCTGGTAATCCCCATCTGGGAATGAAATCAGTGACAAGACATTTAGCAGTATGTGCAGCTGTAGCACGCCCTGTTGGATAAGCTTCTACCCATCTTGAGAACTTGTCTATTACTACCAAAACATCAGTTTTTCCCTTACAACGAGGCAATGATATGTAATCAACTTGCAGGTGACGAAATGGTCCTGGTGGAGCTGGGGTATGTGCTGCTGGTGTAGTGGCTGCTGGTATATCATTATTTTTCTGACATGTAACACACCTCTTGGCTGTTTCTGTGGCTACATTTCTGAATTTTGGATTCCACCACTGATTTGAGAACCTGTGATTCATCGTTGCTGGACCACTGTGACCTAAACTGTGTATTTGTTGAGCCAAATATGGCAGCAGTGATTCGGGAGCGACATACTTTCCCCCTTTGGTCCAGCAACCAGATGAATCCACTGTGGCTCCTTTGTCTAACCATGTCCATGCTTCATACAGAGGAACGTCTTTGTACAGATCAATTATTGATTCAGGAGGCATAATTGTCTTCTGTGCTGCACTACCTGAACACACTTGTACAGTTGCATAGAAACAAGCCTGTTTAGCTGCCATATCAGCAAGAGCATTACCTTTAGCTTCCGTAGTATTAGTTGTGAGATGTGCTTTCACTTTGATCACTGCTAATTTCTTTGGAAGTTTCATGGAAAACATTAGATCTTTCACTAATTCAGCATGCTTAATGGGGGATCCAGCAGAAGTTAGAAACTGTCTGGTTTGCCAAATGACACCAAAATCTTGAATTACCCCAAAAGCATATCTGGAATCTGTGTAGATATTAGCAACTGATCCTGAAGCTAGCGTGCATGCTCTTGTTAGGGCTACTAGTTCTGCAGCTTGAGCTGAAAAATGATCTGGAAGACGTCCTGAAGCTAACACTTCCGTGGTGGACGTTACTGCATAACCTGCTCGTCTGTTACCTTCAATTACTTGAGCTGAACCGTCAACAAACAACTCAAATTCTGAATTCTCTGTGGGAGTTTCTTTTATTTCACTCATAGGTGTATATGTAAGCGTAACACAATCGTGTGTCATTTCTCCTTCATCCTCTAACAAAACTTCAGTCATAGCAGACATCATACATGAGGACGGATCCGTGACAGGTGCACGCTGTAAGACAATATTCGGGGCTGTGAGAGTTGCTAACCAATTTCCCCAGCGAGAGGAAGTGACAGAAGTGACTTTTGCTTGATTCATTAATGCGGACACTGCGTGTGGACATCTTACGTTTACAGACTGTCCTAACACCATTCCTGATGAAGCCTGAAGCGCTAGATGCACTGCCTGTACTGCTCTGAGGCATGGGCCCATACCTTGAGCTACTATGTCAAGTTTACCAGAATAGTAATGAATTGGGCGTAAACTGCCCCCATGATCTTGCATTAGACATGCAGTCATGAAGCTTAAATGTTCATGGACATAAAGCACAAATGGTCTATCAGTTTGGGCAATTCCTAATGCTGGTGCTTGACATAGTGCTCTCTTCAAATCATTGAACGCTTTGAGGTGACATTCTTCCATACAAACAGTATCAGAATCTTTACCATGGCCTTTCAACAAGTCATAGAGCGGCTGTGCAATTGAGGCATAGTCTTCAATCCAAGGTCTACAGTAACCTGCTGTTCCTAAAAATGATCGGAGTGTTTTAATGGTAGTAGGCGGGGGTATGGCTTTGACTGAAGCCGCTCGATCCTGTGTAATGGATCTATTTCCTGCACCAATTGTTTGACCCAGAAATGTGACTTGCTTTTTAGCAATTTGAGCTTTGTGAAAGCTGCATTTGTGTCCTTTCTTATGCAAATAGTCCAACAATGATGCCAATTCAGTTTGATGTACCTCGTGATCTGTTGAGGAAATCAAAATATCATCGACATATTGGATCATAGTGGACTGTTTTACCGGACATTCTGGGTCACACAAATCACGTCTGACAGCCTGATGGTATATGGTTGGGGAGTTTTGAAATCCCTGTGGCAAACGTGTCCACTGGTATTGCTCATAGTCAACTGTGAAAGCTAACCATGGCTGGCTGTCAGAGTGCAACGGTACAGAAAAGAATCCATTAGACATATCAATTACTGAAAAAATCTTACTCTCTAATGGTATGCCATTACAAATTGTGGAAGGATCTGCCACTAGAGGGGTGATTTTATCAATATTTTTATTGGCTACTCTGTAGTCTATTGTAAGTCTCCATGTCCCATTGGATTTCTTGATGGGCCAAATGGGTGAGTTACAGGGACTGTTGGTTTTAACTAGCACTCCTTGCGTCAGCAACTTTTCTACAATAGGTTTGATCCCCTGTATAGCTTCCTTATTGATCGGATATTGTTTGGTGACCGGAGGTGGAGTCCCCGTCAATTTTATTGGTTCTACACCTGTCAACAAACCACAATCATCCTTGTCTTTAGCCCAAATTGGATGATTCTGTAAGAAAGCATACTCTGGAGGGATTACATTATTGGTAGAAACTTGTGCTGAGGAAATTTGAATGCTAGCAGATTCTGAGGACACGTCTAAAGTTAGATGTATTTGTCTCAGGAGATCCATGCCTAAAATTGCACCTGTATTTAATGGAGCACATAACAATTTTGTAGTCAGAGTTTTTGGGCCAAATTGTACATCTATGGGCGGGGTTTCATACAAATCAGAATCTTCACCTATTACGCCAGTTAAAGAAAATTTGGTTTTCTTGTACGGAATGTCTAAACCTTTAGCCAATTTTGTAGGAATTATGGTAATTTCTGCACCTGTATCAAGCAAAAAATCAATTTCTTTCTCTTGTATGCTACCTTTCACAAAAATTCTTGTGTCATTATGATGTATTACAGGGGTAAGGTAGCTACTCACAGCCCCAACAATTAGTTTTTTTCCTGGTCTTTTTGTGCTCTTAAAAGAGCCTGAACAAGCTGTCCTAAAGTTTCAGTGGACACTTGCGGAACTGCTTCCGGGTTGTAAGCAGGCTGAGAAGGAGCAGAATTATGCATAGCATTTCTTTTTGTATCTTGCAATTTCTTCCTACACTCTTTCTCCCAATGTCCTAATCTTCCACAATAGTGGCAGCTCCCTTCTTTTTTAAACCACCTGTTTTCTTGTTTTGCTGTGCTAAATGTAGCTGCTGCTGCTACTCTCACTTTGGTTTTAACATCAGCATCTCTTTCCCATGCAGCTAACCTGTCAACGTTACTTCTAAGAGTTCTGTTAGACCAAGTTAGATCTAGGAATGGCAAAGCTCTTCTGTATTCGGCTACAAGGCCATCTGACCAGATACGAATTAGTGGTCCTTTGTCATCGAGCACAGTTTCGGAATCATCCACTATTCCACTGTAAGTTTTGGCTGACTGACAAAACCGTTCAGTATATTCATTTACCGTTTCTTCTTTCTTTTGTACACAGCTAGTAACTCTAGACCAGTCTATTTTGGGTCCTAAGATAGTCTTTAGGATTTTCAAAACACCTTCTCTCATATCGCCTCTACTGGCATGTTGTAGTTCAGAAGTCACTGCAGTTTCAAAACTGTTGAATTCAGAATCAGTTAAAATTTGTGACATTAACTGTGTGACTTCTGTTAACGACATGTCATATAGACGAATTTTGCTGATCAATGCCCTTCTAAATTCAGAAAACTGTTTACGTGGTGAGGGTAAACTCTCAGAGAGTCGTTCTATATCCTTAGGTCCAAGGGCTTTTGCGACAGTTTGTATTCGGACTACAGAAGGGTGGGTAGAAACACTTTCATTTTCCTCAATTCCCTGTGTTCTTTTTCTAGCTCCACACACATAAACTGAATTAACAGGCTTATCAGTGACTGATTGGACGGCTACATCTGTTTCAAAGAACGTTCGTAAATCAGGGTAAATGTTATCAGGCTGACTTACTTCTTCCCCATCAGTTTTTTCTGCATCTTTGTTGCGGTTCAATTTCTTGGTTAAAGAGGAAACTTTAGCCCGGAGCTCATTAATCTGTTTCTCTAGCTCTGAGTTGCGTTTAGACTGTTCTGTAGCTAGTGCTAAACCAAATTCTCTATGGCAACATATTATGCCTTTCACATTGTTCTTGCGAATACTTGCTCCTAGTACTTTTTTACACTCATCTACCGACCAAGTTTTGTCTGGATGAATCTCATATTTCTGCGTTAGTTCTTTTCTAACTTTCTCAGTGACTATTAGGTTCATTTGTTCTCCTAACAGTGTTTTAAATTCACTATCTGACCACAAAGGAGTCGCAAGACCAAATTTTTCAGTTGTTGGAACCAGCCTAGCATTCGTTCTAACCATTTTGTGGATTTCTTTATCACACAATCAAAAACACTAAAACTTCTCTGATCAAAAGAGTCTACACTTATGTCACAGATCAAACTGTTGATAAACCTTCCTTGTTACCAACACATCACATTTAACTTCCCTGCCAGAAACAGAGGATGAAACACAAAATATTAGCACGTTACGCTAATCTTCCCTGAAAGAAACGGAAAGGATCTTTCACCTTCCTAACTTTTTAGAGGATAAAACAAAATTACTAGCATGTATTGCTAACTCTTCCCTGCCTGAAACAGAGGATCAAACTTTCCTCTCTAAAAGAAAAACTTTTAAAAGGGTAACCAAAATAAATAGCCTGTAAGACTACCTCTTCTCTGCTTGCACAGAGGCTAACAATATTTTAACTTGAATGCTAAAATCTTCCCTGTCTGCACAGAGGATACCAACAACTTCCCTGACTATTCAGAGGATCAAACTCTCTTCTCTAAAAGAAATTTTTTAGAGGGTAACACCACAAGGTAACAAACAACAAAACAAATAATTAGCAAAATAATACTAATCTTCCCTGCCTGACACAGAGGATATCTTTTTAACATGTGATGTTAAAAACGTCCCTGCCTGAACAGAGGATATATTTTCATCTTTAAAAGACAACTTCTAAAGGATAACTTTGGGTAATCAAACACTACAGCTGTCTGATAACTCTTTCTCTGACGGCACAGAGGATAATTTTTACTGGTTTTTCAACGGTTCTTTGAATGGAGTGAAACTCACCAAATTATTGTTGTATGGAAAAAATTCCGTCTGGAAACTCAGTCAGAGATCTTTGTTGAGCTTGGTTCTGGAACTCAGTTAGCTTTGTTGAGATCTTTGTTGAGATTCAGTTCTGGAACACAGTCAGCTTTGTTGAGATCTTTGTTGAGATTCAGTTCGCGAACTCAGGCAGCTTTGTTGAGATCTTTCTGGATTCAAAAGATTCAGTCTGGAACTGGAAAGTCAGATCTTTGTTGAGATCTTTGAGCTTTGAAGTTTCAAAAGTTCATTCTTTGTTGAGTTTCAGTTTCTCCATCCGGGTCACAGGGCACCATCTGTTGTGAACTTCTTCTTCTCAAGTGTAGAAAAGATAGAGTTGCAGACCAGGAGATTGTTGAGGTATAAGTTCTTTATTTCGTCGCTGTAGTCATCTCAATCAAGTCTAACTAAGGCAGTATACATTTAGTTCATATACCCTTTCAGGAGGAGGAGTTACATAAAGGTGGAAACAAAAGCATGCAAATGAGGCATCTGGGTTAAGGATGTGCCCTAGACTGAGAGTGTTACCAATCCTAATCCAATCAGCATAACAGTGTAATGTAAATATCCTAATCCAATCAGCCAGACTCTTCACCGATACCTTCACATTATCTTAATGGCCAGGCAGTGCATAAAGACAAAAGGTGATAGTCTCAGTGCTCTGACCAATTTAACTTACAATAGAGAGCTGGACAGACAGGAACAGGCAGGTTTGTGACATCATTTACCTTAGATACAAAATTCACACTAATAAACTTTCTCAGTTTCTATGCTATTGTATTGGAAGCTCAATTATACATTTAAAATAAAATTTGTAATCCTACAGTATATATATATATATATATATATATATATATTAATACACAAAAAAATTATAACTAACATTTATAAAAAAAAATGTATAACTGATATAACTATTTTTTGTACTTATATGAATTTTGATTACTTGGTGGGGGAAAAAAAGGGAGGGGGGTGCCCTTTTTCAGTTTCAGCACATGCCCCTCAAAAGGTCTGTGCACGGCCCTGTAAAAGACTGTGTCAAAATATCAGTCCCAAGTTGGTTCGTAAAGACATAAGTGACCACAATGCAGAAGTGACCAGGTACAGTACATTTTCTTAATGCGGAGCTACTGTATGCACGTTGCTGATATTTGATGTAATTTTATTAACTGTTTCATCTTTTTCTTTTCATTAAAGGACAACTCTGGCTAGTGTACGTGCCAATTTGCAATCAAGCCTGGATTCTAGATCAGCTTTCAGTTTATTAACCCAAACATTTGGTCCACAGGCAGTGGATGGAGTGTTAGGTTTCATCTCAGAGAGTCTAAAATGAAAGCAGAACAAATATATTTCAAATGCAGCACCAAACTGTTTGAGAAATGTTGCAGATGGGAGTTTTAATGACTCAAACATGTTCTGAGGGCAGAAAGGAAAATGATTGGTTTACAGATTCAACCAATGAAACTGAAGCAAAGGCGGGGTCAAGACGTTTGAACGTGTGGAGGGATTAGTTAGATACAAGACAAACAGATGTTCGTGGGAGAAAGCTTTTATTGCAAGGTAAGTGATGTTACTATATTTTGTTAAAATTCATCATCTTTCAACGTTTATTAAGATAATCTGCGAAAATTAAAATGTACAGAACTAATAATCATCGTCTAAATATCGTGTTGTATGCATTTTGATTCGACTGTTAATCAGTTGACCATAACAAAGCTGCTTAGGGGGTAACTGGTGTAAAACATGCTTTTCCAATGCTACCTCGCTGTGTGTGAAAATCATATGTGACAACAGAACTCGTTCAAATCTCCGCGACATTTCAACGGTCTAACTGATACATCTCCCGGCCTAGTACGTTATTGCTCTCAGGGCAGGAGAACTCAATGGATTCAAATCGCTGTTATTTTAGTGTAACGTATTACGCGGTGCTCTCAGGGCAGGATTGCTCAATAGATGAAAATCACTGTTATTTTAGTGTATTACGCGCTGCTCTCAGGGCAGGAGTACTCAGATTAAAATCGCTGTTATTTTAGTGTATTACGCGCTGCTCTCAGGGCAGGATTGCTCAATGGATTCAAATCGCTGTTATTAGTTTATTAAGCGCTGCTCTCAGGGCAGGAGTACTCAACAGATTCAAATCACTGTTATTGTAGTGTATTACGCGGAGCTCTCAGGGCAGGAGTACTCAATGGATTCAGTCATGGCCTAATGGTAACAGAGTTGGACTGGTGACCCAAAGGTTGATGGTTCGATTCCAGTATCGGCAGGAATATGACTGAGGTGTCCTTGAGCAAGGCACCTAACCCCCAATCGCTCCCCGGGCGCCACTCAAGGCTGCCCGCTGCTCCTAATGTGTGTGCACTTACTTGGATGGGTTAAATGCAGAGGTCAAATTCCAAGTATGGGTTACCATACTTGGCCATCACGTTTCACTTTCGCACTTTCGCTTTCACTTTCACTTTCGCTTATTCAAATTGCTGTTATTAGTTTATTAAGCGCTGCTCTCAGGGCAGGAGTACTCAACAGATTCAAATCGCTGTTATTTTAGTGTATTACGCGCTGCTCTCAGGGCAGGAGTACTCAATGGATTCAAATTGCTGTTATTAGTTTATTAAGCGCTGCTCTCAGGGCAGGAGTACTCAATAGATTAAAATCACTCTTATTTTAGTATATTACGCGCTGCTCTCAGGGCAGGATTGCTCAATGGATTCAAATCGCTGTTATTTTAGTGTATTACGCGCTGCTCTCAGGGCAGGAGTACTCAATAGAATCAAATCGCAGCTATTTTAGTGTATTACGCGCTGCTCTCAGGGCAGGAGTACTCAATGGATTCAAATCGCTGTTATTTCAGTGTATTAAGCGCTGCTCTCTGGGCAGGAGTACTCATGGATTCAAATCGCTGTTATTTTAGTGTATTACGTGCTGCTCTCAGAGCAGGAGTACTCAATAGAATCAAATTGCAGTTATTTTAGTGTATTACGCGCTGCTCTCAGGGCAAGAGTACTCAATGGATTCAAATCACTGTTATTGTAGTGTATTACGTGCTGCTCTCAGGGCAGGAGTACTCAATAGATTCAAATTGCTGTTATTAGTTTATTACGCGCTGCTCTCAGGGCAGGAGTACTCAACAGATTCAAATCACTGTTATTGTAGTGTATTACGTGCTGCTCTCAGGGCAGGAGTACTCAATGGATTCAAATCGCTGTTATTTTAGTGTATTACGTGCTGCTCTCAGGGCAGGAGTACTCAATAGATTCAAATTGCTGTTATTAGTTTATTACGCGCTGCTCTTTAGGGCAGGAGTACTCAACAGATTCAAATCACTGTTATTGTAGTGTATTACACGCTGCTCTCAGGGCAAGAGTACTCAACAGATTCAAATCACTGTTATTGTAGTGTATTACGTGCTGCTCTCAGGGCAGGAGTACTCAATAGAATCAAATCGCTCTTATTTTAGTATATTACGCGCTGCTCTCATGGCAGGAGTACTCAATAGAATCAAATTGCAGTTATTTTAGTGTATTACGCGCTGCTCTCAGGGCAGGAGTACTCAATAGATTCAAATTGCTGTTATTAGTTTATTACGCGCTGCTCTTTAGGGCAGGAGTACTCAACAGATTCAAATCACTGTTATTGTAGTGTATTACACGCTGCTCTCAGGGCAGGAGTACTCAATAGATTAAAATCGCTCTTATTTTAGTGTATTACGCGCTGCTCTCAGGGCAGGATTGCTCAATGGATTCAAATCGCTGTTATTTTAGTGTATTACGCGCTGCTCTCAGGGCAGGAGTACTCAATGGAATCAAATCGCAGCTATTTTAGTTTATTACGCATTGCTCTCAGGGCAGGAGTACTCAATGGATTCAAATCGCTGTTATTTTAGTGTATTACGCGCTACTCTTTAGGGCAGGAGTACCCAACAGATTCAAATCACTGTTATTGTAGTGTATTACACGCTGCTCTCAGGGCAGGAGTACTCAATAGATTAAAATCGCTCTTATTTTAGTGTATTACGCGCTGCTCTCAGGGCAGGAGTACTCAATAGAATCAAATCGCAGCTATTTTAGTGTATCACGCGCTGCTCTCAGGGCAGGAGTACTCAATAGAATCAAATGGCTGTTATTTTAGTGTATTACGCGCTGCTCTCAGGGCAGGATTGCTCAATGGATTCAAATCGCTGTTATTTTAGTGTATTACGCGCTGCTCTCAGGGCAGGAGTACTCAATGGAATCAAATCGCAGCTATTTTAGTTTATTACGCATTGCTCTCAGGGCAGGAGTACTCAATGGATTCAAATCGCTGTTATTTTAGTGTATTACGCGCTACTCTTTAGGGCAGGAGTACTCAACAGATTCAAATCACTGTTATTGTAGTGTATTACAAGCTGCTCTCAGGGCAGGAGTACTCAATAGATTAAAATCGCTCTTATTTTAGTGTATTACGCGCTGCTCTCAGGGCAGGATTGCTCAATGGATTCAAATCGCTGTTATTTTAGTGTATTACACGCTGCTCTCAGAGCAGGAGTACTCAATAGAATCAAATCGCAGCTATTTTAGTGTATCACGCGCTGCTCTCAGGGCAGGAGTACTCAATAGAATCAAATCGCAGCTATTTTAGTGTATCACGCGCTGCTCTCAGGGCAGGAGTACTCAATAGAATCAAATCGCAGCTATTTTAGTGTATCACGCGCTGCTCTCAGGGCAGGAGTACTCAATAGAATCAAATCGCTGTTATTTTAGTGTATTACGCGCTGCTCTCAGGGCAGGAGTACTCAATGGATTCAAATCGCTGTTATTTCAGTGTATTACGCGCTGCTCTCAGGGCAGGAGTACTCAATAGAATCAAATTGCAGTTATTTTAGTGTGTTACGCGCTGCTCTCAGGGCAGGAGTACTCAATTGATTAAAATCGCTGTTATTGTAGTGTATTACGCGCTGCTCTCAGGGCAGGAGTACTCAATAGATTAAAATCGCTCTTATTTTAGTTTATTACGCGCTGCTCTCAGGGCAGGATTGCTCAATGGATTAAAATCGCTCTTATTTTAGTGTATTACTTGCTGCTCTCAGGGCAGGAGTACTCAATAGATTCAAATCACTGTTATTTTAGTGTATTACGCGCTGCTCTCAGGGCAGGAGTACTCAATATAGGTTCAAATCAATGTCATTTTTAGTGTATTTTTGCTGTCCAGGCGCACTAAACTTACGTGTGAAGCATGTAACAATATAACTGTAACCTTAGAGCTATTTTGTTGTATGACTTGTCAAAGAAATTGTCTGTTTTAGGGGCGTTATAAATGTCTTTTAGCTTAAAGATAGGTTTCTACTAGTAATTTGTTTATATTGCTGCATTGGTAACACTTTACAATAAGGTTTCATTTACATTCCTGGCACCAAGTTTACTCCACAAAAGAAAGTATTCCAGGAAATATTTGATAATGAGGATTTTCATTGTTTAATATCCAACCAAAACTGAAGTCTGCAGTTGAAATACATTTTACGTTGTTGTTTTTTAATGACTGTCAGTGTACATTGAAACCAAAATCTTTATGCATTTCAATTGCAGGAAGACGTACACTTCGGGTATTAAGGAGGAACTGGCAGACATTTGGCAAGGTGACCCATGGCATTGGGCCTGGTTTAATGGGAAGCACATTCAAGTTCAACGACATTTTACACGGGATAGTTTTGTAAACTTTCGTCGGAACCAAGTTGGATTCACTGATAATCCACTGTTACTGGTGAATGGGGCCAAACCGACTATCTCCTGCCTCGGCTTTCATCCATCCTTCGCGCCGACAACTGGTGCCATCATCGGTAGTTCGTGCCCACCAATGAGTGTAAGTTGCCTTGTGTGCTTAAGTTATAATTATAGTAGGTAGTCCACAGTAACTCTAATAAATTCATCCATTTCAGCTGTAGCGGGGACAGTTGAGTGTGGCGACGGCAGCTTTCCCGTGAGTGGGCGTAATTTCAGCGCAGCCAGCGGACACGCCCCCAGCGTTTGAGAGCAGAGACTACTGCTCATTTTTTCAGGATTTTGAAAGCTTATTTTATGTACTTGTGGCTTTTTTTATCATTAAAATTTGGCTGGGTGGCTAATAACACATTTTTCTGTGGTGTGACAAACTCAGAACACATACTTAATTTTGATTTTACAGGGACTTTAATGATACATCTTTGCTCTGCATTTTTTGTGATATGTTGCTGTTTTGTAAATTTAGTTCCCTGGAAAAATTTTGTAATAGTTTAAAAAAAGGAAAGTCAATTATATGTGAATTGATTATTTTATTGTAACATTGGACTAATATTAAAAGACCATTCAATAAAAAATATAATTAGTGAAATTCTTATTTACAATCAACGTTTGTTCTTTCATTTTGTTCTTAAACAAAGAATCTCCACAACAGTCATTGAATGAAAAGACAGTAAAAGCAAGGTAAAACAGGGTTCCTAGGCATTTTCCATTTCAAAATTCCATTCTTTTCTAAGGGTGGATTAGGGTTCAGGCTGCAGGATTGCAGATGACTAAAGGAACGTTTCTGTCAGGACCACTGACGCTACGCTTGATTATTAGTAAGATAATAGAAAATTGTATTCTTGTCTATTACCACCCACTTCTACTTGGGGTGGTGATGGCGCAATGGATAAGACACATGCCTTTGGTGTGAGAGACCCGGGTTTGAATCCACTGTGAGACACCAATGTGTCCCTGAGCAAGACACTTAACCCCTAGTTGCTCCAGAGGCGTGCGACATCTGACATATCTAGCAATTGTAAGTCGCTTTGGATAAAAGCGTCAGCTAAATGAATAAATGTAATGTACTTATACCAAAGACGGAAATAAGCGCGTTACAATAGCTAAATATGTGGGAAGGCGTCGATATAGTGTGATGATATTGTATTGCAATAGGTAGCCCTTCAAAATCAATAACAAATCAAAACTAGTTAGCACATTTTTTGTAATGGAAAGGGTTGACAATATGTGGTTATGGTTACACTTAAAATAGTTATAAAATAGATGAGAAGATAACTTCTACCATTAATTGTACCCAGCATATATGCAAAATGTTACCTGAAAGATAGTGTAGAGTAAGAGACAAAGAGAGAGAGCCAGAGAATGAAAGGGCCAGAGCAACCCAAATGTGAGACGTTCAAACTGACCAGTCAGTTAATTACAATTTCCCTCATTGTACTAAAGGTGTGACGATTCAAACCCCCCCCTAAGTACACACATTTCGGCCTACAGGCTTTGTGCACTCTTTAAATTACAAGTCCTTGTTTCTCTGCAATACCTAGTGAGAAAATTAAGTGTTTGCACATAGATCCGCATTAGGATTTATGCATCACAAACTCAACTCTGTGAGATTGTGCGCTTGTATCAGGTGGAACCAAACGTTCTCCATCTTTGCATCCAGGCCTTTTGTAATCATAGACTGGGCAGCATCAGAGGCCTCTTCAGTGTTTGCTCCTTTGATACATCCAGTTTCTGCCAGCTTAGTCAGGTAACTAAAGAATGAGATAAAAGAAGATAAAAGAAAGAGAATAAGAAGTAAATAATAAACCGAAAATAAATGGTCTACTTTTGTAACAATGAAACGATTAAAGGGGGGGTGAAATGCTGTTTCATGCTTAGTGAGTTTTTCACACTGTTAAAGAATTGGATTCCCATGCTAAACATGGACAAAGTTTCAAAAATGAAGTTGTAAGTTTGATGGAGTAATTCTGTTCCAAAAATACTCCTTCCGGTTTGTCACATGTTTCGGAAAGTTTTTTTCGAATACGGGCCTGTGTGACGTCAGAGTCGCCGGAATTTCCTTATACGGGTCTTAAGGGCACTTCTCCCGGAAGGGCGCGCGCGCATCTGTAGCCTAGTGAGTGCGAGAGTACTCCTATGCCCATCAGAGCGCTGGGCTCGGCTGCGCTGCAATTAAAAAAATGGCACCAAAAAAGTGAGTTTTTGGTTGCCAGGGCAAGACAACATTGCACAAATTTCCAAAGAACCCAGCGTTAAGGGACCTGTGGATGGATTTTGTTTTTCCAGAGCAGCAACGGAGTTGTGCAAGTGTTTTTGTTTGTTCCCTTCATTTCGACAGTAATAGTTTTATAAACAAGGCCCAGTTCAACGCCGGATTTGCAGATCGCCTAATACTCAAAGATGGAGCAGTCCCAACGATAAAGGTTCACGGTCGTGCGTTGGAACCGCAGGCGGTGAGTAAAACTGCTTCAAATGTCTGTGAGTTGTTAACTATCGGCGTGTAAGCACAGAAAGTAAACAACATGATCACATACAGTTAATGTATCTATGGAGCATGCGATGTATGGTGTGTGTTTAAATACATTTGTTTAGCTGGCCACTGTAGGTGTCAGTTTGTTTATTGTAAAAATAAAGCATGTCCTCATAAACCAGTCTGTCTGTTTACAACACACAAATGTTGTAAAACTCGCGCATGACATGGTGTTCTAAAAACACTGCGCTCAAGTTCAAATCATTTCTATTTTTAAAAAAACGCTCGAGACCTTATGTTTTTCACCCATTTCACTGCCCATCTCACGTTTTTGTGAGCAAAAACGCGTTCTGTATGAACGAGCCCTTATATTGTTTAAGTTATAAGTTATACCGTTCCAGTAGGCCTACACACCACATAGAGACGTCCTGCTGTAGTCGTTGCTGCTGCTGCTGGTCGTCTTCAATCTCAGCCTCGGGATCTGATTCTGGATCAAAAATGTATGGCTGAATCTGATTGTTAGCCATGGTTTATTTTCGGATGTCACTCACAGCTTCCAGACGCTCTCAACGCAAAAGC
This sequence comes from Siphateles boraxobius, assembly GCF_051911475.1. Classification (NCBI taxonomy): domain Eukaryota; kingdom Metazoa; phylum Chordata; class Actinopteri; order Cypriniformes; family Leuciscidae; genus Siphateles; species Siphateles boraxobius. The sequence goes on from NW_027509212.1 coordinate 920,496, forward strand.
TTTGCGCGCTCGTGTCGTGATTATTTAGCTCCGCCCACACGGTACGCCTCCACCCGCTCGGGTTTTTCCGGAAAGACTCGGTACAGCCTATCTTTCTTTTATAAATATAATAAAACTAAAGACTTTTTGGAGATATGAAGGATGCAATACTACTCTATAGGTACTCAAGATTAACATGAGATTGAGTGAAACTGAGCATTTCACCCCCCCTTTAAAAATAATCAAATACCCGTAAAATTGTGTATAGATTTACTAGACTATAAAACCAGCAAAAAATAAACTGGAAAAAAAAAAAAAAAATATCAATTCTATATAGAATGGTTACACTTTTTTTTTTTTTTTTACAGTATGTGCACTTACATGTACTTTACAGTGCACTTACCTAAGAAAGTACTAGATAATATAAGGTGAGACATAGAAACAGGGTAATAACAAGGTAGTCACCCTGAACCTAACCCCAAACCTAACCTTAACCCATTTTAACCCAGTTAGGTTTGGGGGTAGATTCAGGGGGACTACCTTGTTATTACCCAGTTACTATAATATGTACATAACATAGGGAACAGGAAAATAAAGTGATACCTATAGAACAAATGAGGGAGTAAAAATATTTTGTACACTGTAAATTATGGGACTTCCTGTGTTACAACTTTTCTTTAGTTTTACAACAGTGATGCCCTGAAGAATTCCTTGGGAGCTGACAGCTATGTTTCTGAATGCTTTTATGTGTGTGTTTTTTAAAATAATTAACAATGATTAGTATAGAGAAGATGTAATTATTATAGAGCTTAGCTTAGTTTATCCAATGCAATTATAGCAGCACATAGTACCAATACAAAATTCCTGCAATCCCTGAATATTGCAGGACCTCATTTCTAGGAACCTAGTTTTTTGTGACACTGGCAAATTTACTCCAACGGAGACGACCTGATTCAAACTTAAAACAAACAGATGTTAGGAGTAGACTAGACCCATGGAAATTATGATTTTTTAAATTATAATATTTTAAAATAATTTGTTACATATATGTAATGCTTTTCTGGGTACTCAAAGTGCTTTACATGGAAGGGGGGAATCTCCTTAACCACCACCAATGTGCAGCACCACCAGAACGCCCACCACACACCAGCTTACTGGTGGAGAGGAGACAGTGATGAAGCCCCTCAGTATATGGGGATGATTAAGGGGGCCATGATGGACAGAGGCCAAGGGGCAAATTTGGCCAGGATGCCAGGGTTAAACCCCTACTCTTTTTCGAAGGACATCCTGGGATTTTTAATGACCACAGAGAGTCAGGACCTCGGTTTAACATCTCATCCGAAAGACGGTACTTTTTGACAGTAAAGTGTCCCCATCACTATACTGGAGCGATTTTAATCTATTGAGTACTCCTACCCTGAGAGCAGCGCGTAATACACTAAAATAACAGCAATTTGAATCTATTGAGTACTCCTGCCCTGAGAGCAGCGCGTAATACACTAAAATAACAGTGATTTTAATCTATTGAGTACTCCTGCCCTGAGAGCAGCGCGTAATACACTAAAATAACAGTGATTTGAATCTATTGAGTACTCCTGCCCTGAGAGCAGCGCGTAATACACTAAAATAACAGCGATTTGAAGAGTACTCCTGCCCTGAGAGCAGCGCGTAATACACTAAAATAACAGTGATTTTAATCTATTGAGTACTCCTGCCCTGAGAGCAGCGCGTAATACACTAAAATAACAGCGATTTGAATCTATTGAGTACTCCTGCCCTGAGAGCAGCGCGTAATACACTAAAATAACATCATTTTAATCTATTGAGTACTCCTGCCCTGAGAGCAGCACGTAATACACTACAATAACAGTGATTTGAATCTATTGAGTACTCCTGCCCTGAGAGCAGCGCGTAATACACTAAAATAACAGCGATTTGAATCCATTGAGTACTCCTGCCCTGAGAGCAGCGCGTAATACACTAAAATAACTGCAATTTGATTCTATTGAGTACTCCTGCCCTGAGAGCAGCGTGTAATACACTAAAAATAACAGGGCTTTGAATCCATTGAGTACTCCTGCCCTGAGAGCAGCGCGTAATACACTGAAATAACAGCGATTTGAATCCATTGAGTACTCCTGCCCTGAGAGCAGCGTGTAATACACTGAAATAACAGCCATTTGAATCCATTGAGTACTCCTGCTCTGAGAGCAGCGTGTAATACACTGAAATAACAGCGATTTGAATCCATTGAGTACTCCTGCTCTGAGAGCAGCACGTAATACACTACAATAACAGTGATTTTAATCTATTGAGTACTCCTGCCCTGAGAGCAGCACGTAATACACTACAATAACAGTGATTTTAATCTATTGAGTACTCCTGCCCTGAGAGCAGCGCGTAATACACTGAAATAACAGCCATTTGAATCCATTGAGTACTCCTGCTCTGAGAGCAGCGTGTAATACACTGAAATAACAGCGATTTGAATCCATTGAGTACTCCTGCTCTGAGAGCAGCGTGTAATACACTGAAATAACAGCGATTTGAATCCATTGAGTACTCCTGCCCTGAGAGCAGCATGTAATACACTACAATAACAGTGATTTGAATCTGTTGAGTACTCCTGCCCTGAGAGCAGCAAGTAATAAACTAAAATAACAGCAATTTGAATCTATTGAGTACTCCTGCCCTGAGAGCAGCGCGTAATACACTAAAATAACAGCGATTTGAATCTGATACTCCTGCCCTGAGAGCAGCAAGTAATAAACTAAAATAACAGCAATTTGAATCTATTGAGTACTCCTGCCCTGAGAGCAGCAAGTAATACACTAAAATAACAGCGATTTGAATCCATTGAGTACTCCTGCCCTGAGAGCTGCAAGTAATAAACTAAAATAACAGCAATTTGAATCTATTGAGTACTCCTGCCCTGAGAGCAGCGCGTAATACACTGAAATAACAGCGATTTTAATCCATTGAGTACTTCTGCCCTGAGAGCAGCGCGTAATACACTAAAATAACAGCGATTTGAATAAATTGAGTACTCCTGCCCTGAGAGCAGCGCATAATACACTGAAATTACAGCGATTTTAATCCATTGAGTACTCCTGCCCTGAGAGCAGCACGTAATACACTAAAATAAGAGCGATTTGAATCCATTGAGCAATCCTGCCCTGAGAGCAGCGCGTAATACACTAAAATAACAGCGATTTGAATCCATTGAGCAATCCTGCCCTGAGAGCAGCGCGTAATACTCTAAAATAACTGCAATTTGATTCTATTGAGTACTCCTGCCCTGAGAGCAGCGCGTAATACACTAAAAATAACAGGGCTTTGAATCCATTGAGTACTCCTGCCCTGAGAGCAGCGCGTAATACACTGAAATAACAGCGATTTGAATCCATTGAGTACTCCTGCCCTGAGAGCAGCGTGTAATACACTGAAATAACAGCCATTTGAATCCATTGAGTACTCCTGCTCTGAGAGCAGCGTGTAATACACTGAAATAACAGTGATTTGAATCCATTGAGTACTCCTGCTCTGAGAGCAGCACGTAATACACTACAATAACAGTGATTTTAATCTATTGAGTACTCCTGCCCTGAGAGCAGCATGTAATACACTACAATAACAGTGATTTGAATCTGTTGAGTACTCCTGCCCTGAGAGCAGCATGTAATACACTAAAATAACAGCGATTTGAATCTGATACTCCTGCCCTGAGAGCAGCAAGTAATAAACTAAAATAACAGCAATTTGAATCTATTGAGTACTCCTGCCCTGAGAGCAGCGCGTAATACACTAAAATAACAGCGATTTGAATCTGATACTCCTGCCCTGAGAGCAGCAAGTAATAAACTAAAATAACAGCAATTTGAATCTATTGAGTACTCCTGCCCTGAGAGCAGCGCGTAATACACTAAAATAACAGCGATTTGAATCCATTGAGTACTCCTGCCCTGAGAGCAGCGCGTAATACACTAAAATAACAGCGATTTGAATAAATTGAGTACTCCTGCCCTGAGAGCAGCGCATAATACACTGAAATAACAGCGATTTTAATCCATTGAGTACTCCTGCCCTGAGAGCAGCACGTAATACACTAAAATAAGAGCAATTTGAATCCATTGAGCAATCCTGCCCTGAGAGCAGCGCGTAATACACTAAAATAGGAGCGATTTTAATCTGTTGAGTACTCCTGCCCTGAGAGCAGCACGTAATACACTACAATAACAGTGATTTTAATCTGTTGAGTACTCCTGCTCTGAGAGCAGCACGTAATACACTACAATAACAGTGATTTGAATCTGTTGAGTACTCCTGGCCTGAGAGCAATGCGTAACACACTAAAATAACTGCAATTTGATTCTATTGAGTACTCCTGCTCTGAGAGCAGCGTGTAATACACTGAAATAACAGCGATTTGAATCCATTGAGTACTCCTGCTCTGAGAGCAGCGTGTAATACACTAAAATAACTGTGATTTGAATCCATTGAGCAATCCTGCCCTGAGAGCAGCGTGTAATACACTGAAATAACAGCGATTTGAATCCATTGAGTACTCCTGCCCTGAGAGCAGCGTGTAATACACTAAAATAACAGTGATTTTAATCTATTGAGTACTCCTGCCCTGAGAGCAGCACGTAATACACTACAATAACAGTGATTTGAATCTGTTGAGTACTCCTGCCCTGAGAGCAGCGCTTAATAAACTAATAACAGCAATTTGAATCTATTGAGTACTCCTGCCCTGAGAGCAGCGCGCAATACACTAAAATAACAGCGATTTGAATCTGATACTCCTGCCCTGAGAGCAGCAAGTAATACACTTAAATAACAGCGATTTGAATCTGAGTACTCCTGCCCTGAGAGCAGCAAGTAATAAACTAAAATAACAGCAATTTGAATCTATTGAGTACTCCTGCCCTGAGAGCAGCGCGTAATACACTGAAATAACAGCGATTTGAATAAATTGAGTACTCCTGCCCTGAGAGCAGCGCATAATACACTGAAATAACAGCGATTTGAATCTGTTGAGTACTCCTGCCCTGAGAGCAGCACGTAATACACTACAATAACAGTGATTTGAATCTGTTGAGTACTCCTGCTCTGAGAGCAATGCGTAACACACTAAAATAACTGCAATTTGATTCTATTGAGTACTCCTGCTCTCAGAGCAGCACGTAATACACTAAAATAACAGCGATTTGAATCTATTGAGTACTCCTGCCCTGAGAGCAGCGCGTAATACACTAAAATAACAGTGATTTGAATCTATTGAGTACTCCTGCCCTGAGAGCAGCGCGTAATACACTAAAATAACAGCGATTTGAATCCATTGAGTACTCCTGCCCTGAGAGCAGCGCGTAATACACTAAAATAACTGCAATTTGATTCTATTGAGTACTCCTGCCCTGAGAGCAGCGTGTAATACACTAAAAATAACAGGGCTTTGAATCCATTGAGTACTCCTGCCCTGAGAGCAGCGCGTAATACACTGAAATAACAGCGATTTGAATCCATTGAGTACTCCTGCCCTGAGAGCAGCGTGTAATACACTGAAATAACAGCCATTTGAATCCATTGAGTACTCCTGCCCTGAGAGCAGCGTGTAATACACTGAAATAACAGCCATTTGAATCCATTGAGTACTCCTGCTCTGAGAGCAGCGTGTAATACACTGAAATAACAGCGATTTGAATCCATTGAGTACTCCTGCTCTGAGAGCAGCACGTAATACACTACAATAACAGTGATTTTAATCTATTGAGTACTCCTGCCCTGAGAGCAGCATGTAATACACTACAATAACAGTGATTTGAATCTGTTGAGTACTCCTGCCCTGTGAGCAGCATGTAATACACTAAAATAACAGCGATTTGAATCTGATACTCCTGCCCTGAGAGCAGCAAGTAATAAACTAAAATAACAGCAATTTGAATCTATTGAGTACTCCTGCCCTGAGAGCAGCGCGTAATACACTAAAATAACAGCGATTTGAATCCATTGAGTACTCCTGCCCTGAGAGCTGCAAGTAATAAACTAAAATAACAGCAATTTGAATCTATTGAGTACTCCTGCCCTGAGAGCAGCGCGTAATACACTGAAATAACAGCGATTTTAATCCATTGAGTACTTCTGCCCTGAGAGCAGCGCGTAATACACTAAAATAACAGCGATTTGAATAAATTGAGTACTCCTGCCCTGAGAGCAGCGCATAATACACTGAAATAACAGCGATTTTAATCCATTGAGTACTCCTGCCCTGAGAGCAGCACGTAATACACTAAAATAAGAGCGATTTGAATCCATTGAGCAATCCTGCCCTGAGAGCAGCGCGTAATACACTAAAATAACAGCGATTTGAATCCATTGAGCAATCCTGCCCTGAGAGCAGCGCGTAATACTCTAAAATAACTGCAATTTGATTCTATTGAGTACTCCTGCCCTGAGAGCAGCGCGTAATACACTAAAAATAACAGGGCTTTGAATCCATTGAGTACTCCTGCCCTGAGAGCAGCATGTAATACACTAAAATAACAGCGATTTGAATCTGATACTCCTGCCCTGAGAGCAGCAAGTAATAAACTAAAATAACAGCAATTTGAATCTATTGAGTACTCCTGCCCTGAGAGCAGCGTGTAATACACTAAAATAACAGCGATTTGAATCTGATACTCCTGCCCTGAGAGCAGCAAGTAATAAACTAAAATAACAGCAATTTGAATCTATTGAGTACTCCTGCCCTGAGAGCAGCGCGTAATACACTAAAATAACAGCGATTTGAATCCATTGAGTACTCCTGCCCTGAGAGCTGCAAGTAATAAACTAAAATAACAGCAATTTGAATCTATTGAGTACTCCTGCCCTGAGAGCAGCGCGTAATACACTGAAATAACAGCGATTTTAATCCATTGAGTACTTCTGCCCTGAGAGCAGCGCGTAATACACTAAAATAACAGCGATTTGAATAAATTGAGTACTCCTGCCCTGAGAGCAGCGCATAATACACTGAAATAACAGCGATTTTAATCCATTGAGTACTCCTGCCCTGAGAGCAGCACGTAATACACTAAAATAAGAGCGATTTGAATCCATTGAGCAATCCTGCCCTGAGAGCAGCGCGTAATACACTAAAATAACAGCGATTTGAATCCATTGAGCAATCCTGCCCTGAGAGCAGCGCGTAATACTCTAAAATAACTGCAATTTGATTCTATTGAGTACTCCTGCCCTGAGAGCAGCGCGTAATACACTAAAAATAACAGGGCTTTGAATCCATTGAGTACTCCTGCCCTGAGAGCAGCGCGTAATACACTGAAATAACAGCGATTTGAATCCATTGAGTACTCCTGCCCTGAGAGCAGCGTGTAATACACTGAAATAACAGCCATTTGAATCCATTGAGTACTCCTGCTCTGAGAGCAGCGTGTAATACACTGAAATAACAGCGATTTGAATCCATTGAGTACTCCTGCTCTGAGAGCAGCACGTAATACACTACAATAACAGTGATTTTAATCTATTGAGTACTCCTGCCCTGAGAGCAGCACGTAATACACTACAATAACAGTGATTTGAATCTGTTGAGTACTCCTGCCCTGAGAGCAGCATGTAATACACTACAATAACAGTGATTTGAATCTATTGAGTACTCCTGGCCTGAGAGCAGCATGTAATACACTACAATAACAGTGATTTGAATCTGTTGAGTACTCCTGCCCTGAGAGCAGCATGTAATTCACTAAAATAACAGCGATTTGAATCTGATACTCCTGCCCTGAGAGCAGCAAGTAATAAACTAAAATAACAGCAATTTGAATCTATTGAGTACTCCTGCCCTGAGAGCAGCGCGTAATACACTAAAATAACAGCGATTTGAATCTGATACTCCTGCCCTGAGAGCAGCAAGTAATAAACTAAAATAACAGCAATTTGAATCTATTGAGTACTCCTGCCCTGAGAGCAGCGCGTAATACACTAAAATAACAGCGATTTGAATCTGATACTCCTGCCCTGAGAGCAGCAAGTAATAAACTAAAATAACAGCAATTTGAATCTATTGAGTACTCCTGCCCTGAGAGCAGCGCGTAATACACTAAAATAACAGCAATTTGAATCTATTGAGTACTCCTGCCCTGAGAGCAGCGCGTAATACACTAAAATAACTGCGATTTGAATCTGATACTCCTGCCCTGAGAGCAGCAAGTAATAAACTAAAATAACAGCAATTTGAATCTATTGAGTACTCCTGCCCTGAGAGCAGCGCGTAATACACTGAAATAACAGCGATTTTAATCCATTGAGCAATCCTGCCCTGAGAGCAGCGCGTAATACACTAAAATAGGAGCGATTTTAATCTGTTGAGTACTCCTGCCCTGAGAGCAGCACGTAATACACTACAATAACAGTGATTTTAATCTGTTGAGTACTCCTGCTCTGAGAGCAGCACGTAATACACTACAATAACAGTGATTTGAATCTGTTGAGTACTCCTGGCCTGAGAGCAATGCGTAACACACTAAAATAACTGCAATTTGATTCTATTGAGTACTCCTGCTCTGAGAGCAGCGCGTAATACACTGAAATAACAGCGATTTGAATCCATTGAGTACTCCTGCTCTGAGAGCAGCGTGTAATACACTAAAATAACTGTGATTTGAATCCATTGAGCAATCCTGCCCTGAGAGCAGCGTGTAATACACTGAAATAACAGCGATTTGAATCCATTGAGTACTCCTGCCCTGAGAGCAGCGTGTAATACACTAAAATAACAGTGATTTTAATCTATTGAGTACTCCTGCCCTGAGAGCAGCACGTAATACACTACAATAACAGTGATTTGAATCTGTTGAGTACTCCTGCCCTGAGAGCAGCGCTTAATAAACTAATAACAGCAATTTGAATCTATTGAGTACTCCTGCCCTGAGAGCAGCGTGTAATACACTAAAATAACAGCGATTTGAATCTGATACTCCTGCCCTGAGAGCAGCAAGTAATACACTTAAATAACAGCGATTTGAATCTGAGTACTCCTGCCCTGAGAGCAGCAAGTAATAAACTAAAATAACAGCAATTTGAATCTATTGAGTACTCCTGCCCTGAGAGCAGCGCGTAATACACTAAAATAACAGCGATTTGAATAAATTGAGTACTCCTGCCCTGAGAGCAGCGCATAATACACTGAAATAACAGCGCTTTTAATCCATTGAGTACTCCTGCCCTGAGAGCAGCAAGTAATAAACTAAAATAACAGCAATTTGAATCTATTGAGTACTCCTGCCCTGAGAGCAGCGCGTAATACACTAAAATAACAGCAATTTGAATCTATTGAGTACTCCTGCCCTGAGAGCAGCGCGTAATACACTAAAATAACTGCGATTTGAATCTGATACTCCTGCCCTGAGAGCAGCAAGTAATAAACTAAAATAACAGCAATTTGAATCTATTGAGTACTCCTGCCCTGAGAGCAGCGCGTAATACACTGAAATAACAGCGATTTTAATCCATTGAGCAATCCTGCCCTGAGAGCAGCGCGTAATACACTAAAATAGGAGCGATTTTAATCTGTTGAGTACTCCTGCTCTGAGAGCAGCACGTAATACACTACAATAACAGTGATTTGAATCTGTTGAGTACTCCTGGCCTGAGAGCAATGCGTAACACACTAAAATAACTGCAATTTGATTCTATTGAGTACTCCTGCTCTGAGAGCAGCGTGTAATACACTGAAATAACAGCGATTTGAATCCATTGAGTACTCCTGCTCTGAGAGCAGCGTGTAATACACTAAAATAACTGTGATTTGAATCCATTGAGCAATCCTGCCCTGAGAGCAGCGTGTAATACACTGAAATAACAGCGATTTGAATCCATTGAGTACTCCTGCCCTGAGAGCAGCGTGTAATACACTAAAATAACAGTGATTTTAATCTATTGAGTACTCCTGCCCTGAGAGCAGCACGTAATACACTACAATAACAGTGATTTGAATCTGTTGAGTACTCCTGCCCTGAGAGCAGCGCTTAATAAACTAATAACAGCAATTTGAATCTATTGAGTACTCCTGCCCTGAGAGCAGCGTGTAATACACTAAAATAACAGCGATTTGAATCTGATACTCCTGCCCTGAGAGCAGCAAGTAATACACTTAAATAACAGCGATTTGAATCTGAGTACTCCTGCCCTGAGAGCAGCAAGTAATAAACTAAAATAACAGCAATTTGAATCTATTGAGTACTCCTGCCCTGAGAGCAGCGCGTAATACACTAAAATAACAGCGCTTTTAATCCATTGAGTACTCCTGCCCTGAGAGCAGCGCATAATACACTGAAATAACAGCGCTTTTAATCCATTGAGTACTCCTGCCCTGAGAGCAGCGCGTAATACACTAAAATAGCTGCGATTTGATTCTATTGAGTACTCATGCCCTGAGAGCAGCACGTAATACACTAAAATAAGAGCGATTTGAATCCATTGAGCAATCCTGCCCTGAGAGCAGCGCGTAATACACTAAAATAAGAGCGATTTTAATCTGTTGAGTACTCCTGCCCTGAGAGCAGCACGTAATACACTACAATAACAGTGATTTGAATCTGTTGAGTACTCCTGCTCTGAGAGCAATGCGTAACACACTAAAATAACTGCAATTTGATTCTATTGAGTACTCCTGCTCTCAGAGCAGCACGTAATACACTAAAATAACAGCGATTTGAATCTATTGAGTACTCCTGCCCTGAGAGCAGCGCGTAATACACTAAAATAACAGTGATTTGAATCTATTGAGTACTCCTGCCCTGAGAGCAGCGCGTAATACACTACAATACCAGTGATTTGAATCTATTGAGTACTCCTGCCCTGAGAGCAGCACGTAATACACTACAATAACAGTGATTTTAATCTATTGAGTACTCCTGCCCTGAGAGCAGCACGTAATACACTACAATAACAGTGATTTGAATCTATTGAGTACTCCTGCCCTGAGAGCAGCACGTAATACACTAAAATAACAGTGATTTTAATCTATTGAGTACTCCTGCCCTGAGAGCAGCGCGTAATACACTAAAATAACAGTGATTTGAATCTATTGAGTACTCCTGCCCTGAGAGCAGCACGTAATAGACTACAATAACAGTGATTTTAATCTATTGAGTACTCCTGCCCTGAGAGCAGCACGTAATACACTACAATAACAGTGATTTGAATCTATTGAGTACTCCTGCCCTGAGAGCAGCGCGTAATACACTAAAATAACAGTGATTTGAATCTATTGAGTACTCCTGCCCTGAGAGCAGCACGTAATACACTACAATAACAGTGATTTGAATCTATTGTACTCCTGCCCTGAGAGCAGCGCGTAATACACTAAAATAACAGCGATTTGAATCCATTGAGTACTCCTGCCCTGAGAGCAGCGCGTAATACACTAAAATAACTGCAATTTAATTCTATTGAGTACTCCTGCCCTGAGAGCAGCGCGTAATACACTAAAATAACAGCGATTTGAATCTATTGAGTACTCCTGCCCTGAGAGCAGCGCGTAATACACTAAAATAACAGTGATTTGAATCTATTGAGTACTCCTGCCCTGAGAGCAGCGCGTAATACACTAAAATAACAGCGATTTGAATCCATTGAGTATTCCTGCCCTGAGAGCAGCGCGTAACACACTAAAATAACTGCAATTTGATTCTATTGAGTACTCCTGCCCTGAGAGCAGCGCGTAATACACTAAAATAACAGCGATTTGAATCTATTGAGTACTCCTGCCCTGAGAGCAGCGCGTAATACACTAAAATAACAGTGATTTGAATCTATTGAGTACTCCTGCCCTGAGAGCAGCGCGTAATACACTAAAATAACTGCAATTTGATTCTATTGAGTGAAGCGTGAAGCGTGGTTCCGTCACTCCGAAAGTCCAACACGAACCAGATAATCCACTGTAGCAGAGTGAAACGACACGGACCAGATAATCCACTGTAGCAGAGTGAAACGACACGGACCAGATAATCCACTGTAGCAGAGTGAAACGACACGAACCAGATAATCCACTGTAGCAGAGCGAAACGACACGGACCAGATAATCCACTGTAGCAGAGTGAAACGACACGGACCAGATAATCCACTGTAGCAGAGCGAAACGACACGAACCAGATAATCCACTGTAGCAGAGTGAAACGACACGGACCAGATAATCCACTGTAGCAGAGCGAAACGACACGGACCAGATAATCCACTGTAGCAGAGTGAAACGACACGAACCAGATAATCCACTGTAGCAGAGTGAAACGACGCGAACCAGATAATCCACTGTAGCAGAGTGAAACGACACGAACCAGATAATCCACTGTAGCAGAGTGAAACGACACGAACCAGATAATCCACTGTAGCAGAGTGAAACGACACGGACCAGATAATCCACTGTAGCAGAGTGAAACGACACGGACCAGATAATCCACTGTAGCAGAGTGAAACGACACGGACCAGATAATCCACTGTAGCAGAGTGAAACGACACGGACCAGATAATCCACTGAAGCAGAGTGAAACGACACGGACCAGATAATCCACTGTAGCAGAGCGAAACGACACGGACCAGATAATCCACTGTAGCAGAGTGAAACGACACGGACCAGATAATCCACTGTAGCAGAGCGAAACGACACGAACCAGATAATCCACTGTAGCAGAGTGAAACGACACGGACCAGATAATCCACTGTAGCAGAGTGAAACGACACGGACCAGATAATCCACTGTAGCAGAGTGAAACGACACGGACCAGATAATCCACTGTAGCAGAGTGAAACGACACGGACCAGATAATCCACTGTAGCAGAGTGAAACGACATGGACCAGATAATCCACTGTAGCAGAGTGAAACGACACGAACCAGATAATCCACTGTAGCAGAGTGAAACGACACGAACCAGATAATCCACTGTAGCAGAGTGAAACGACACGGACCAGATAATCCACTGTAGCAGAGTGAAACGACACGGACCAGATAATCCACTGTAGCAGAGTGAAACGACACGAACCAGATAATCCACTGTAGCAGAATGAAACGACACGAACCAGATAATCCACTGTAGCAGAGTGAAACGACACGGACCAGATAATCCACTGTAGCAGAGTGAAACGACACGAACCAGATAATCCACTGTAGCAGAGTGAAACGACACGAACCAGATAATCCACTGTAGCAGAGTGAAACGACACGAACCAGATAATCCACTGTAGCAGAGTGAAACGACACGGACCAGATAATCCACTGTAGCAGAGTGAAACGACACGGACCAGATAATCCACTGTAGCAGAGCGAAACGACACGGACCAGATAATCCACTGTAGCAGAGTGAAACGACACGGACCAGATAATCCACTGTAGCAGAGTGAAACGACACGGACCAGATAATCCACTGTAGCAGAGTGAAACGACACGGACCAGATAATCCACTGTAGCAGAGTGAAACGACACGGACCAGATAATCCACTGTAGCAGAGTGAAACGACACGGACCAGATAATCCACTGTAGCAGAGTGAAACGACACGGACCAGATAATCCACTGTAGCAGAATGAAACGGCGCTGGCAGGGAGCTGCAGGAATCCGTGAACGGGAACTGAGAACGATACTGACACCAACATGAGAACCGAACAGGACCAAGGAAAACAACGATCTGACACTGAACATGACAAACACAGCACTACATATAGGACTCACAAACGAGGTACACCTGCGACTGATCTGATTGCTCGTCAGCACAGTTGACGCTCGAGGGCAATCAGATCAGAGCAGTAACACACAGAATGAGAAGGTGAACCTGTGAACCGTGACAGTAAGTATATGGTGACAAAAAAAATAGTTTTTGGGTGAAAAAAATGACAACCCTTTAAAAATGGGTTGTCATGGTATACATTATGTACATATTATAACAGCATAATACAACCATTAAAATGTAAAATTCAAATTGTTGTGCTCATTTGATGGACATTGTTCATGGATAGTCCTTCAGTGTCTGCAGATTTTCTTACCACCGATCCCAAAGGCAAATGTTTGACAGCTTGTTTGGATGGCATTCACGATTGTTTTTACTGGATTTGATTTGCATTTTACATGGAAATATAATCCACTGAGTCTGTAAAACAGAGAACATGAGAGAAAGCCAGATGATTAAAGATACAATATATATATCAGAATGCCTAATCTGAGTCCACTACTTTAACCAAATTAGGACGCACATGAAAAAACTTTCATGCCAGTTTTTCCTGCTCATAGTTTCTTTCTTATTTAAAATACATTTATTTCATACACTATACCAAATTCATTTACATAATTACTGACATATTGCTTGAGACTTACTGATTTGAATACTATAATTAAACTTGATTTGGAGTACTTCTTTATTGCACAGTGTATATTTCTTAAAGTGCCCCTATTGTGGTTTTTCTTTATTAATTATTATGGTGTGTAATATAACTGTTTGTCAATGCAAATGCTCCGCAAAGTTGTAAATTTGAAAGTGCATGATAAATAAAGTAATTGCCTAAACAAAAGAAAGAATCGACTCTGAACCGCCTTTACAGGTCATTTGGGTTTCGAATCCTATTGCTTTACGGTTCTACATCACTAGGATATACATTTGCATATAATTCGTTTAACTTGACCAGCCCACAACATGTCACTTTACTGACGACTGCTTCTCAAATCTCGGAGTTCAACGCAGGATTCGCAAAACGCTTGCTCTAGAAAGATGGGTGAGTAACCAGTCTGTTTGGACCAGCTTGCTCCTCAGAATCACAACTTGTAAGCATGAATAATTATTGATGTATATATTTTCGACCGGGTGTTCAAAATACTTAGTTTTGTGTTTTATAACATGTAAGTTTCCAGTTAACTCACGTTATTATTGTCCTACTGAAATACTAATCAGTTGTGGGCCACTATTACCTAAAACTGCATTTATTAATGCAGATTGTCAGTCGTTCTCACTACTTTGAGTAAAGATAAAGGATGGAGCAAGATTTGTTTTACCAACGTTTATATTACATCAGTCATTCGTATTAGAGTTGGGCACAACGTATGCACCGTTATTGATACAGTTCCCACATATTCACCGCAATAAACTAGAAATATATGGGTTTGTTGGTGGACATACTCTTAATAATGCTGATGGTTAGGAATTACAGTTGAAACCTCTCATAATGTACCTCAAACTGAGTAGTGTATCACTGAGAAACGTCCTGCTCGAGTTGTCCTCGCGATGGAGGTTCGGGTTGAATAACTAGTTCTTCCACTGTTTCATCATCGGACTCGCGCTCAGATTGATACGGTAAAATCGAAAGTCATCGTTCATTACTGTCTTTAGTTTACAGTGTGTACAATCGCTGAACTGTAGGAAGCCTTCAGATGAAGCTGAAGTTTTTGTTTCTGACACACGCTTTATATGGTAGACCACAGTTTTTCACAATTTTTGATTAGCTGACACCCTGGAGCCACTGAGCATGACCCCTCTCCTAACATTATAATAACTAGAGCACATTAGCATCAGTGGTTCGCCCGCTCAATCGCGAATTTGAATCGACAGTGAACAAAATCTCCCCAGCGTTTGAAAACAGAGAATACTGCTCATTTTTTCAAGATTTTGATTACTTATTTTATTTACTTTTATTTTTTATAATTCAAATTTAGCTGGGTGGTTAATAACACATTTTTCTGTGGTGTGACAAACTCAGAACACATATTTAATATTGCTTTTCACGGACTTGAAGTCATTTAGTTCATTTAAAATTTACGCGATCATATTCCGACATTGTAACGAGGTTAGATGTTACGGGAAGAAGGAGGCGGGAACCGGCGAACATTTAAACAATTTAATAACAAAATAAAACAAATACAAAATGAAAGTAAAAGACTGCTGTCACATATAACAAACACAACACAAATCCAGGCCTGTTCCTCTCTCGATCTCCACTGTCGTCGCTCCTCCTTTTATGCTTCCGCTCCTCCATGAGAGATTCGAGACCGTTGTGTCGCTCATCAGTAATCACGCCACCGGCCTCGTCCTGCTCGCCAATTACATAATAAATTATTACAATGCAATCATAGATAAATTATAGCAAACATGATTAATTCACCTCCCGAGTCCATATTGTGTCTATACTATCTGCGATTAAAATAAATACAATCTTAATCGCAATAAGAACAAGCCAAAAAAATGAAGCATATATCAAGATATACTTACTTGACTCATTATTTGCAGTACATAACATCTCATCTGTAATCATCCAAATGTGGCATTCCTTTGATCTGTTCTTGTTTGATCAGCTTCAGTTTCCTCACGCATCGCAATCACAGAAACATGGCGGACAATTTTCAATCTCTGGTCAATAAGTGCACTATCATGACGTATTATTTTTGGCTCATGCACATTAAACAAAAAGTTGATGATCTTTTGTGCATGGTTCAATGTTATTTTCCATTTCATTTCATGTTCAAGTTGAAATTGTTCTAACTCATTGTGTAGTTAAACTCTGTAAGTTCACAGAAAGACTCATTCACCTAACTAAAAGTCAATCATTTTTACAGTGTAGTGTCTGATTAAAATCAAATGTATTTAAACTGAATTTGAATGCAAATTAATTTTGTTTAACTTTTGCTTGCAATTAATGCAATTAAATGTGCTTAAAGGATTAGTTAACTTTTAAAAAAAACTAACCCTAACGAACGTGCATCATAGAACAGAGCAAGGCGAGCATTTGTGCTTATAAAACTTAAACTTTTTTATTTGTTTTTGAAATGACTGATCGTTTCGCTAGATAAGACGCTTATTCATCGTCTGGTGTCGTTTAAAGCCCTTTGAAGCTGCACTGAAACTGTCATTTGGACCTTGAACCGTTTGGGTCCTGTTGAAGTCCATTATATGGAGAAAAATCCTGGAATGTTTTCATCAAAAACCTTAATTTCTTTTCAACTGAAGAAAGAAAGACATGGACATCTTGGATGACATGGGGGTGAGTAAATTATCAGCAAAAGTTTTTTTCAAAGTGAACTAATCCTTTAAGCGACTTACTCCTCTCATAAATTACACTTTATGTCAAATATTATGTAGAAAACTGACACTTTCAAGTATCAAAGAGTATGTATAGTCAATACATCACTGTAAAATCATAAATATTAAAAATGTATGTTTAAAGGAGCATTGCGTAAGTTCTGAAATGTCTAACCGTTACTGACACCAGTGGCCGTTAGAGAAACTGCAGCCAGTCTCATGCTCGTTCTCGTGCACACACTCGTACGAGCACGACCACAGCAACCAGAGAGTTGCCGCAGCAACCACAGACGGCTCATCGAGATTCACCAGCATGTTTACAGAGGTAAGAAAAGTTACAGTACTGTAAGGTTATTGTTTGGCTACCTAGCGTCCGCACTTGGCTAGCATGCTATCATTAGCATTACACCACAAAACAAATAAAATAATATATTGCAAATGGCCTGTAACTATGTCTTACCTTTGCAGTAAAAAGAAAGCCAGCTCGGGGTCTGTTTTTATACCCAGCGCTGACCGGTGCTCCCTCCAACAATCAAATGCCGCTCCGATGTTGACTCTTGTCTTTGCCCGACGCCGGTCACTCTCTATTTTGGCCGCACTAGATAAGGCATTATTATTATTTTTTTTTACTTACGAGGAGTTTCCGTGGGTGTCTGGATTGTGCTGGAGACTAGTCGCTTCTTTCCGTCCGCAGTGTCCATTTGAAACACTAACGTAACGTTACTGCTAGCTATTGCCGCTGCTTACTAATGGCTGCCGTACGGATGTAAGCCCAAGTAGACGAGAACACGCATGACGTCACATCTTGTGAATTTTCGCGCCAATTCGGACCCAACTCCTCAACACACAATTGAGTCTACAGGCTGATAGAGACAACCGTGGTGGACATTAAGGTGTCATTCTTTCTATTACATTATGGTTGGGTCATAAATGTACAACTGAAACAATATCTTAAAGATTTTTTTTAAGTAAAAAGCTACAGATGGCCCCTTTAAGTTAAACTTAATTAGACATTATTACAAAGTGCATTTTTTAAAAGTGCACTTAAGTGTGTATAGAAATATTCTCATTTAAGTGTTGTCTCTTTAAGCACACTTAAGTAGCCTTTAATTTTAATTATATTATCTGCAAGTGCATTTTTTAAAAAGTGTACTTTTAAGATTTGAAGTACAGAAAAAGCACATATTCAAAACAATTAAGTACACTTATTTTCACAAGAGCAGTCTTTAAATGCAAGATATTTAAAGTGTACCTAAAGTATACTTGCAATAGTTCCACTTTAGCACAATCAAATATACTTATGTATTGCTTTAGTTGGACCTCAGCACTATTTCTGGGTTATGTAAATGTATTTGTAGTATACTTAGCATAAAATAAATGCATTTCAAATACGTTTTTGTGTATTTATTTTTCACTAGGGGAGGTTTATTTGATTAGTTAAATGCAGCTGATTTGTTTGTTCCGACTGTAAAGCTGTGCTGTGATTGGTCACACCCTCACACTCTTTTGTCATTGGCTGTATGTCAGTTTAAGTAAAAGAGAGTCAGTGTCATCATGCACAATTCTGGCCTCTACCTCAACTAATCATTGAAAAATAATGCAATCTCTTCACTGGATGAAGATGAAGACGACACTCACTGTGCTCCTAATCCTGGAGCTCTACGGACTCTCCTCCGGTCTCATTAAACAACATTTCTTTGTGAATCAGTATAAGAACTGGTATTCTGCACTACAGCACTGCAAAACTAACTTTCATGACCTGTCCACCTTCACCGATGAGAGCGAGGAGCAGCAATTTTTGGAAGATGCAGTTGGTCAAACCTCTGATGCCTGGGTTGGTCTCTACAAAATATCAGGAGGCTGGAAGTGGGTTGGACGTAAATATGCAACAAAAGGAAGCTGGGATAGTTTAAATCAGTTCGATAAATGGAAGTGGATCGGAGGAGAAAACGCAAAACAAATTAACTGGGATATTGGTAATAATCAACCTGGAAATGGTATTAATGAAAACTGTGCTATTTTATACAATAGAACTAAGAAGCTGCATGATGAAAACTGCTATGCTGTTATGCAGAGTTTGTTCTGGTGCAGCAGGAAGAGAGCTGGGACGGAGCTCTGGAATACTGCAGAAAACATTATAATGATCTGGCGAGTCTGAGCTCAATGAACACGATGAATTCTGCTTTAAGGAAAATCACACAGGCTGAAACTGGATATGTGTGGACTGGTCTGCGCTTTCTAGCAGTAGAGTTGAGATGGGTCAATGGAGATGATCTTGACTTTACGGTCTGGTCTCAGACGGGACCGCCCCAGTGTCCTGCCAGAAACCTTCGTTGTGGAGCCATGGACCAGCAAACAAGGGTCTGGACACACACAGACTGTGAGGAGAAGCTCAACTTCTTTTGTCAGTAGATGGTACGTCACTTACACAAATATTTTATCCCAAAGATTACAACTATAATATATATGGTGCCATTAAAATGTTTGGGCCATTTGTTATTGCAACTGTTGAACATTTTCATTAATAACGCTAATGGTAACTGTTTATTGCTGTCTTATGTAAACCATCTTTTTCCCTTGTTTTAACATGACAAACTGCATCACTAGCAGAAGGGATTGGCTCAACAACAGTTTCTTCTCCTCACTGAAAGCATTCAACAATCACTCAACAGCTCCACACCACTCCGTTTAACATTTCCTGCTCACACTTACTGGAAAGAAGAAAGTATCCGGCTCCGGGTTCACTGCATAAAGCAGTGCGTGCCACTATAAAGATCCTAGTCTAAAACAAGCGAGAAAATTGTTTCGATGAAAGTACTAGTTTTTGTTTAATTTTGGTGTGTTTTATGCATATCTTATAAGTACAAAAATGGTTCATGTTCTTTTGTTTTATAACTTTACAGTATATTCAAAGTTTTTTTTTTTATACATAGAACATCAATCAAATGAAATAAACATATTAGTAGTAGTTGTGTTTAGAGGAGCTGTACAGAGTGTGACAGATTTTACTTCTTTTCTTTTTTCTTAGCTATGTGAAATTGTTAAATTGATCATTTAAATTCCATTCAGCATATCTTTCTGATGCATGAATTATTAAATCACAATGGAAATATATCTAAGTGCTTAGTAACACATTGTTTATTAATATTATTATTAATTTTAAATTATATTTAATAATGCATTATAATCTTTCTCTTTTTTGTTTTTAGGGCATATCTATCCACTGTATACTATGCATATCAGGTTGCAATGTAATGTAATGCAATGTAATGTATGTCAATGGCCATTTCTAGAGTCATTTTTAAGTTGTGTCACTTGTGCAAATATATTAGGAAAAATCTGCTAAATGCCGCAATGGACCAATCAGAATTGAGTTATTTAAGAAGCAAGTAACCTTAGAGTCTTAAGTTAACTCGGATTATTTTCCTAGACAGTTTTCTAATCACCATCAGAATAGAAGAATCCATATAGTCAATTAATGTATATTGATAGAAGTACTGACATGAGGATGATACAATTATTTTGATGTGAGTACATTTTTAATTTCCCTTTAATGGCGCTTTTCCACTGCATGGTACGGTACGGTACGGCTCGCTTCGGCTCGCTTTAAATGGTAACTGGTCTGTTGAGTTTCCAAGCGTACCGTACCGATACTAAAATGTGACGTGAAACACTGCAGATCACTGATTGGTCAGACAGACAGAATCGTCACTACCAGCGTCATTGTATTTGCGAGACATCAAACCCAATAACAGCCATCGCCGTAGCACCGGTTTTAAAACTACTTGCTTGAAGAAGAAAAAAATCCAAAAAACGAAATGGCTGAATCGTATTCAGTGGACGAGAAGTGCATACGTTCCTCTTGTTGGTTGCCGAGGAGCGGATGATAACGATCAGACATAATCCCACCCACTTTGAAGCGGTACTAACTGCAGTGGAAAAGCAACCGAGCTAAAGCGAACCGAGCCGAGCCGTGCCGAGCCGAGTCGTACCACGCAGTGGAAAAGCGAAGCGAGCCGAACCGTGCCGTGCCGAACCGAACCGTACTGAGCCGTACCGATCCGTACCATGCAGTGGAAAAGCGCCATAAGTGTGTTACTTCATTGAATATGTAATGTTGGAATTATATTGAATAGGTCCTTTATATTTTGTATTTAATTAAAGCACAAACCTTATTGTCAATGAAAGAGGCTGCCTGGATCATAACATGGTTTTATGTATACCATTTCATGACTCATCATGACATTTCGCTAAATAAATAGGCTATTTTTGATCAAGACGTCAAGCATTTTTTGTCGTCTGTGGAGGATATTTAATTTTTAATATAACTAAATATGACTAAATTAAGCTGACACACAGCCACATCAATGTCACAGCTATGTAAATTTCTTTTTTCTTGATCTTTAAATGTATCAAACATAACAATTCAACACATTTCATGAAAAAACATTCAGTGTACTGG
Source organism: Siphateles boraxobius (assembly GCF_051911475.1). NCBI lineage: Eukaryota > Metazoa > Chordata > Actinopteri > Cypriniformes > Leuciscidae > Siphateles > Siphateles boraxobius. The sequence goes on from NW_027509212.1 coordinate 941,991, forward strand.
TTGAATGCAGACACCGCAAATTCATATATTTAATAGAGTGTGTTCAAATATAAAACCATATGGAACATTTATTCATTATTAATACAGACTGTATTACAAAAGAAAATCAACTTAAAACATAAAAAAATATATTTCTTAATTTTCATAAGCTGCATCCTGATGTCCTCTTGAAGAACATTGAAAACAATATGAATAATATTAATCATTGTGGTATTTTTTCATGCACAAGACAAACAAAATTGCTGCACACAACAAAATTGCAAACCACTGTATCTGCTGGGTAAAGGTGTAGCTGAATTATATTTCAGCATGTCTCTCTGTTTCACCTCCAGCAGAGGGCAGAGCTGACCCAGGCTACAATTTCAACTCCAATTTTCCATGCCTTGTTTATAGCCTATGTCTGTTTGTGCTGCCTTATGTCACACTCTCACTTAAGCCGGGTTCATACGGCAGGATAATTAGGCCGATTTTAGCCCCGATTTACCCCTTCCGACAATCTTAAGGATGCTCCGATTATGGTAAAATAATCTGATCAGATATTCCTGCCGTGTGTGGTGTGTTAAGGCTGATTTATACTTCTGATTCGGACCTACGGCGGAGCCCCTACGCTATACACTACGGGTTGGTTTTCATTTATACTTCTGCGTCATTGTCCGCGTTGACGCGCAATTACACATGCAGAGGGAGCATGTGAATCCCGAGGGAGGGGTTCTAGCAGACCAATCTCAGCGCTTGCGTCCGCGTAGAATTGACGCGTTGTTACATTTTTGGAGAGGTGCAAATCAGGGTACGCCAAAGGGTACACGCGCTACACACAGCCTACGACGTAGCTACGGCGTAAGTTCGACGCAGAAGTATCAATTGGGCTTCACTCCGACGGCGTCGTGGCCGTTTTATGCTTCTGCGTCAGGTTGAGTTGCATCGCGGTGCATCTGACCAATCACAGCCCTTGTGGTCTGTGTCGCCTCGACGCGTAGTTAAAAGTTTTTGGAGGTGCACGTCAAGCTACGGCGGAGGGGTTCGTGGCGACGCATAGGGGTCTGCGAGGGTATGCCGTCGATTCGACGCAGAAGCATAAAACAGGCTTTAAGACTGCTCTCATCTGCTCAGAAGGACGTCGGGACCGCTCCGATCTCAAATCAGGGATATCCAACATGTTGGATTTTTTTGGCCCCATTTCTCCTCGTGTGTGGTGTCCCCCGGGGACAAACGAGCCTGTGGACTGTGGCGTGTAGCCAATCAGAAAGCCAGGTGACGAGGCGCAGAGGAAGCACCGGAAACAAAATCAAAACAGCCGGCGGCATAGCCCACCAAACTACAAACTATCGCCACTGCATCCTCTTCGTCCGCCATGATTGTTTACTCTGAAGTCACGTTTGATCTCGAGGGATTTTGCGAGATTTTCCGTCTGACCTGGGAATGCTCAGGAGTCAAATCGGTTCGTGTGTGATGTGTTGATTTTGCCATGTGGCTGCACACCACACACGGTACGACCAAAACTGTTAGACCCGGGATTTTTTTATCGCCATGTGTGGGATCTCTCAGGTTTGGAAAATCGGCCGACAATTTTAAAATCGGCCTGTGTGAACCAGGCTTTAAGCTCACGCCAGCGAGCAAACACTGGCCCAATATTGATCCTTGTCCGGTCTTTTATTCGATCACTCATTATTTTCCTCTTCCGAGTCTCCTCCGACAAAACCTTTGTCTTCTTAGTTTTTGTTACTGCTTCGGCCATGACAAAAACATAAGCACAAAGGCCGGAAAACAAACACTTGTTGGCCTCTCACGTCCGAATTTGAGGAAGTGGTGGGGGAAGTGACGTATGCCGCAAAGCAGTCGAATTTTGTAGTTCTTTTTGTGCTCCGGTTACTACCCGAAACCCGAAGTTATATAGTGCCAGTAAAAGCGATACAGACCACGTCAGGCAATGGCAGACGTGTCATTTAACCTATTGTAAGTCGATGTACCATCTCAAGGTTCTTGGAAATATATTATGAAGGTTGAAAAACTACATAGTGTTACTTTAATGTTTTTAAAAAATGTATTGTGATGGCAGAGCTCATTACTCTAGATTTCAGTGTCACACGACCCTTCAGAAATCATTCTAATACTGATTTGCTGCTCAAGAATCATTTCTGATTATGATCACAGATGAAAATGGTTGTGTTGCTTAATGAAGTGTGGAAATCATTATGGAACATATATTTCCAGGTTTGTTTATGAATAGCAAGTACAAAAGAACAAAATTTATTTCAAATTATTTTTATTTTTTTGTAACATTGTAAGTGTCTTTGCTGTCATTTGTGATCAATTTAAGGGATCCTTGACCTTGCCTGCTATTAAAGTATACTTTTTTTTAAATCATAGTGATTCCAAACTTTTGTCATGCAAATCTTAAGTGATGATAATGATCAGAAAGTCATGTTTTAACATTGATCCAAAAGTTTAAAGGTTTCATTTTTCAAAAGTTCAAGCCAGAAGTGCTTCTAATTGAAGCCCAATTAAGAACATGCATGTTTACAGAACGTTATGACTTTTAATACATGTTGTTGAATGAGTGTTTGTTGTGCAACAAAATAGATCATGCATTTGTATCAATGATCATCATTGTGTATCATCCAGGCACACAGTGCAACACATAAGGTCAAATGAATAACATGACAAAGAGAAACATAAGTGTAGGGTGCAAAATGTTTATTTGGACACTGATATGGTTGTGGAGTTATTTCCCATAGATTATTGCCAGAGATGACAGTTTTAAAGCTTCATAAGGTAAGGTATCAGAAGAGCTTAGCAATAAATAAATTAAATGGTAATGGTTCATGTATTTAGGAATATTCTATAGCTGCTCTTCTGTTGGAAATAAGTGTTGCTGTAATCATTCAGGTGTACTGGAATCTTTGGTTTTACAGTAAAAGTGGAACCTGTGATATGTTTTTGTAAATTTATATTTTGTTTGTAAAAAAATGTTAATACTTTTTATTGCAGTGACATTCAACAAAATACAGTTTTAAAGCATTGCAATGTACAAAGGAAAAGCACAACGAAATGAACGAGTTGAAGTTTGCTGTAGGATACTTTACACGAAGTGAATGCCTGCAATCATTCAGTCATTGACGAATGCACAAAACATGCAAATTAATAAAAATAATTATGACCTTTACGAAGGGATACACAATTGTAGTTTAAGTTATTAAGTTCATTAAATATATATATAAAACACAAATATTTCTATATTGCAGCTGCTAGTTTTAACAAGATCTTGCCAAGTCAAGGTTCTTTAAAGTGATTACTTATAGCTAGGGATGTGAACAAACTTTTTTATTTTTTATTTTGTAAATGATAAAACTAATTTAAAAAAGAAAAAAGAAATCCCACTGGCTTAACATGAAAGAGGGACCCAAACAAAAATGTAAACATTAGAATACCGAGGCTTACAACACAGACATTGTTTTTTGACATGGGCCAGTATAAATAATACAAGTACTAATGCTTTTTTGGAATGGTTGTAGCTAGTGTTCATGTCCTCAGCTATTTTTAATTTTAGCCTTAGTCCTGTGTCAAATGTAAATTTTAGTTTTTATCATATTTAGTCAGCCTCATCAAGTTTTTGTTTAGTCAAGTTTCAGTCGAATACTGTAAATGTTTATAAATTTTAGTCTAGTTTTAGTCAATGAAAACTAAGTCACATTTTCATTGTGTTGCATAATGATTAAATTGATAATCATCGCCGCAGATGAATCTGTGTATATCTTCAGCAAGCCAATGAGCAAACTGCCGCAAATGAAACAAAGTAAGTCGCAGACGCTCAAAATATAGTCATCTTCATTAAAAGTTACCAGTGCTGATGCCATTCTCTCTCCTTCTGCGTTCTTTGATCTTGAAATTAGCTGATGATAAATAAAATCAAGCTCATATCGGTTTCTTTTGCTGACGTGAACTCCATTAAATTTGCATATAGCGCAGGAATTGAAGATAGGATTTATATCTGCTTTGCCTAGACACATTTATGTAGGAAAGTGTAAATGGAACCGTTTTAACAAATCAGATCGTTATCCGATCAGTAAAAACACATGAAATGTCCAGGTGTAAACAGGCCCTATGTGACTAAGTTTCTCCAGCAGAAAGTCTTTGTATTGTCACATTTTTGCGCAAGAACCTTTATTCAGCATCCACAATCGCAAATACAGTTGAGATTCATTTTTGAATTAATTACAGTTTATCACTGAGAAAGTGTGATGGCAGATTTACTCACAAGAAACAGCACAAGTGGCTTGTGACATAACACAAACTGGCTGAATGACTCTTTAATTTATTTATATAGCGCTTTTTTCAACAGATTGTTTCAAAGCAGCTTTACAGAGATAAGGAAAATAATGCAAAAAAGTTTGTTTCCGGTGTAGTCCAGAGCGGCTATACATATACACTCACCTAAAGGATTATTAGGAACACCATACTAATACTGTGTTTGACCCCCTTTCGCCTTCAGAACTGCCTTAATTCTACTTGGCATTGATTCAACAAGGTGCTGAAAGCATTCTTTAGAAATGTTGGCCCATATTGATAGGATAGCATCTTGCAGTTGATGGAGATTTGTGGGATGCACATCCAGGGCACGAAACTCCCGTTCCACCACATCCCAAAGATGCTCTATTGGGTTGAGATCTGGTGACTGTGAGAGCCATTGTAGTACAGTGAACTCATTGTCATGTTCAAGAAACCAATATGAAATGATTCGAGCTTTGTGACATGGTGCATGTAACAATGTTCAGGGAAGAAGGAGGCGGGAACCGGTGAACAATCAAAGAAACTTTATTTAAAATAAAACAAACAATTCAAAATACCGCCAGCAGCCCCTCGCGGACGACTGCTGGCTACCGAAAATAAACATAAAGAACTGCCAGCAGCCCCTCGCGGACGACTGCTAGCTAAAATAAAATACACATACAAAAACCAAGGACAACTAAAACACAGGCCTGTTCCTCTCTCGATCATCAACGTCGTCGCTCCTCCTTTATGTTTCCGCTCCTCCGTGAGAGATGCGAGACCGGTGTGCTTCACAGGTGTTGCTCATTAGCAATTGCACCACCGACCTCGCACCGTTCTCTCACGTCCCTCGGCCGTCCTGTTCGCCACATACCCCCATCGCCCATCACAGCCTGTGCCTACAGCCCCCAACCCAAAAAAAACAGCATTTTCGCCCAAAGGACTGCCGCATACTGGATGTTTTTCCCTTTTCACACCATTCTTTGTAAACCCTAGAAATGGCTGTGCGTGAAAATCCCAGTAACTAAGCAGATTGTGAAATACTCTGACCGGCCCGTCTGGCACCAACAACCATGCCACGCTCAAAATTGCTTAAATCACCTTTCTTTCCCATTTTGACATTCAGTTTGGAGTTCAGGAGATTGTCTTGACCAGGTCCACACCCCTAAATGCATTGAAGCAACTGCCATGTGATTGGTTGATTAGATAATTGCATTAATGAGAAATTGAACAGGTGTTCCTAATAATCCTTTAGGTGAGTGTATATAGCCGCTCTGGAGTAAACCGTGATGTCATCGTCCAGCTTAGTTCAGTTCTTGTACAATAGTGTCAATGCAGGCAGATCAATATTATTGTTGAATATTAAATTAAATGTTAAATTTTATGTCCCCAACTAAGCAAGCCAAGCCAATGGCAACAAAGGTGGAAAACGGCGACAGTGGCAAGGAACCAAACCTCTATCAGGTGGCAGAATGGAGAAAAAAAACTTGGAAGAACCCAGGCTCGGTCGGGGGCCAGTTCTTCTCTGGCCAATGAATGAAATAAGCAGGACTAGCAGTTATAAGGCTTTTCTGTACGCAATCGTGCTCTCTCTCCACGAAATTCGAAAAAAACTTCTAGTTTTGTTTTCTTCCAGTTGCGCTCCATTTTTCTGTCTGCTCTCTTTGTTTGTTGTACCACAGCATTGGACTATTTTCTTTAATCTTCTTTAAACGCAAAGGGGCAACTGTGTCTAAAGTACGGGAAAAGAGAGAGTCAAAAGTTTCTGTCACAATATCGAGTTGCTGAGTAGATGAAACTGGGATGCTGACCTGATGAAACTGGCACGTGAAAGAAGACTTCGCCGCTATGGATCCAGCAGTTCAGATCATCTGCTTACATCAGGATAGTCGACCACTCGAGGACCATATCCAGGACTTCTTGAACATTGCCAATTTCTCTAACCTACCAGACTATGCTCTCATAGATTTTTTTCTGGGTGAGATTTTTCATATTTCTCAATGAATATTATCAATCAACTCTGATCAAGATGCCCGACTCTTTGCCTGTGTCTCCGGACAAGATGCCCGACTCTACGCTTGTGTCTCCGGACAAGATGCCAGACTTTAAGCCTGTGTCTACGTCAGTGTCTTCATACAAGATGGCCGCCTCTGCCCCTGAAGCATCGGATCCGCCTCTACCCCTGAAGCATCGGATCCACCCTGGCCCACTGAAGTGTCGGATCCGCCTGGCCCACTGAAGTGTCGGATCCACCCTGGCCCCCTGAAGCTTTGGATTCACCCTGGCCCACTGAAGTGTCGGATCTACCCCGGCCCACTGAAGCGTCGATCCGCCCTGGCCCACTGAAGTGTCAGATCCACCCTGGCCCCCTGAAGCTTTGGATCCGCCCTGGCCCACTGAAGTGTCGGATCCGCCCTGGCCCACTGAAGTTTCGGATCCGCCCAGGGCCATTGAAGTGTCGGATCTGTCCTGGCCCACTGAAGTGTCGGATCTGTCCTGGCCCACTGAACTGTCGGATCCGCCCTGGCCCCCTGAAGCTTCAGCCTACTCCGCCTCAAGTCTCCCTTCCGCTCCACTGTCCTGACCCTCCATTCCGCCTACGGGTCCGCCTCTGCTCCACCTATCCCTTGGACAATTTTAGGAGTATCTGGAAGCCGCTCCTTTGAGGGGGGCTATGTAATGGTCACCAGTTGGTGTGCCTTTGAGAGCCACTACAGGGCACTCCTCATCAGACTATTGTCATTCCCTCACAAACTACATCTCCAATAACTCACTGCCTGGACTCTTCATCCATTATCACATTCACCTGTGTCTCATTATCTTGTTTAGCTCACCCCATATAAGCCTGGTTCCCTTTCGTTGTCACTCCGAGTTACGTCGGATGACGACGAATGGGGTTTCGCTAATGAACACCTATCGACTTCGAGTATACAAAACGAGCCAATGGCAAAGAAATGCCATGGGTCTGCGGAATTTGCATAGCGTATCTCCGCCTTACCTCGTGGGTATAAAAGGAGGACGCCGGCAACAGGCAGACATGTTTTCGCTTCGGAGCCAAGAGTATTTCTTCACTCCACAGTCATCTCTGACTTCGCTCTACGAGACGAGCTTCTCTCTCCGGTGTTGGTGTGACGGCGATCTGCAGCGAGCTCACAGTGCCTGCTGATCTGTGCAGTAATCTGCCAGTGTGTGTGTGTCTCCCTGTGCGCTTCAACATCGCGGAGTTTTATCTCTCCTCTCATAAAAGAGCTCGCACGTGGCACGTCTTTTTAAAGACGGCTCGCCCGTGCATTTCTGGTTGCAGCGGACTGGTATCGGACTCTGATGGGCACGAGCGCTGTCTAGTGTGTTTGATCATGCTTGAACAGCGCTCGTGGGTGACTCATGTTCTCGCAAGGGAACGTGATCATCGCGTCATATATAGGTCGAGACTCGGTGAACTCGCAAGAGTGAGAGTCCCCTCATCCACCCCCCGATCTTCGGCTGGTGGCCAGGGTGACCTGAGGGTTACGGTCTGGAACAAGGCGCCGACTACGTGTCCGTGACCCCAGCCCCCCTCTTCAATGACGGTGCCCGCTAGTGAACTGCTGATTCCCGCGAATCTACCCTCTGGTGGCCCGCGTGTTTCAGTTGAAGCTACAGAGGAAGATGCCATGTCTGTTGCAGCATCACTAGGTGGGCTTGAGTCTTCTGGAAGTGAGGGCTCGTCACAGCTGCCACCTTCCGGTGTGCATACGGCTGTGCCTGAGTCTGATCCGGAGATGACGACCATGCTTTCCTGGGACGATTGGTTTTGGGTAAGGCCACCGACCCTCGTCCGCGGCAAACCCCAATACCTCTTTTCCCGGACGTGCATGATGAGATCTCGAAGTCCTAGAAGACCCCCTTGTCTTCTCAGGACCGCTCGCTGATCTCATCCGCCTTTCCTCCCCTCGATGGGGCCGCTGCCCTTGGGTACACTGGGGTTCCCCCGGCTGTACGCTCTGTTGCGATGCTATGTGTCCTCAGAGTGCTTCTTCTCGGCGCAATCCTAAGCACCCGCTCGTGGCCTGTAGTTTTTCGTCTATGCTTGTGGCGAGATCATATAGTGCCACGGGACTGGCAGCCGCCTCACTGCATGCCATGGTCATTCTGCTGGTCCACCTGACCCAGATGCTCATGGACCTGCACGAGGGCGGGACTGACCCAGGGCTCTTCACTGAGCTGCGCGCCGTCACTGACCTTGCTCTCCGAGCGACGAAAGTGGCCGTACGCTCCCTGGGTCAGGTGATGCTCACCATTCTGTGGCTGAACCTGTCTGATGTGCTGGGTGTCGCGCGGACCCGTCTGTCCGACATTCCCATATCCCAGGTCGGCCTCTCCGGCGGTGCGGTTGAGGGCTTGACCAACAGCTCTCAGCTGCTCATGAGCAGACTGACGTTGATTCTGTCCCGACGGCCCCGCCGTCCGCCCAGGTCCCTCGGTCTGCCAACCGCCGAAGGCGCCCCCCCGCGGCTCCCACCCCGCCCGTTCACCCGGGCCGGCTCTGGGGGCCGCGGGCGGACGCCACAGCCCCTCTCCAGCCCCGCCCCCCGCTACACGCTGGGTTAAGCGGCGCTCCTGAGACGGGCTCCTCGGGGATGGAGCGGACTGAGGTTGACTCTGTCCCGACGGCCCCGCCGTCCGCTCAGGTCCCTCGGTCTGCCCACCGCCGTGGGCGCCCCCCCGCGGCTCCCACCCCGCCCGCTCAACCGGGCCGGCTCTGGAGGCCGCGGTCGGACGCCAAAACAGAGAGTTTGGGAGTTTTTTGTATTTCCTACTACAGTGAATAGACACAGTCTCTATATGATGATATCTAGGTAGAGTCTCTATGTTTCGATTCGATAGAGTCTTGATTTATCTGTCTTCAGTGACGTTAGACAGCTGGCAGATGGTCGGTTTAGCCAGTTTGTCTGCTTCCTGACCTGAGCCGCAATTTGTCATGTATGGACTCTAAGACTATGTGCCATATTACTAGAGAGAAGAGCAGCACCATCCCAGGAGGGATAAATACTATCTCTTTTTAACAGGTCAGGCCTGCCCCAAAAACCTTTCCAATTGTCTATGAACCATATATTATTTTGCGGACACCACTTAGACAGCCAGCCATTGAGTGTGGACACTCTACTGACTATCTCATCACTCTGGCGAACAGGAAGGGAGCCAGAGCAAATTGCAATGCCTGACATCTTACTTGCGAGTTTACACACCTCTTTAACGTTAATTTTAGTGATCTCCGACTGGCGAAGTCGAACATTATTAGTGCCGACATGAATAATAGAGAATTTGCTGAAATATTAATAACCAATCATAACTCGTTATAATTGATCATGAATATTTGGTACCGTTAATCGGATTAACGTGATGTAGCTACATTAGCATTACAACCAATTACTCAGTTCATACTGTGAACCCTCAATATAGACGAATCCGACGAGCGTTCTGTGTAGGCTGCCATCTTGCGGCGACGCCATTACTGAGCTGTTACCGGTATGTAGACAAACCTCCGTGATAACGCACCCTCGATGACAGCTATAGCCAGGCAGAATGGGTTGATGATGTTAGACAGTGGCCTCCAGTCACAGATGAAGGTACAAACGATTTTACAGATTATTTATGAAAATAGCTTGGCAAGCTAGCTAGGCTAACGTTAGCTAACGAGGAAACTATAAAAAGATCTGTCCATTTGGCAACAATAAATAAATGAATGACATCAAATAAACGAATTCATGTTTTTCATTTGTGTCCATTATTTATCTCCTTTTCACATTGCAAAAGGCAAGGGTAAGGTACAGCTAGAAAGTATAGATAATATCGACCAATTAGTGATTTTAAACCATGGAAAGAGGTCAATATAACAACAGGAGAACAATTATGTCACATAACGTTACATTTAGCTCATTACGTTAGATTTTGCTGAGCACTATATTACATATTTATTATATTTTTTACTTATGTCTTAAAATAATTGTTATTATAACAAAAACTGCATTATATTAAATTTAATTTGTTATTTTAAAAAAATTCTGTCACAGTCAAGCAAATCAAACATTAACAACAGACATAACAGTAATGTTACTAACGTTACTGCCCCAATGCGCCCCTTCTGTTGTTTTAAAGGTATTCAAGAGTATTTTCTCCTTCGCCTGGCATCCGATGACCAACAAAATACCAACTACAGGTCACTGATAGAGGGTAAAAATTATCTGAGCTCCGGATGGGTTGGTCAAATAATGCACACTCTACCGGATGATAAACACATAGTTCTAAAAGGACCTGTCCGATTTCCACAGACCATTAACAACACTCATACTGTACAAATAACTCTGCAGAGGAAGAATGGGAAAGTTGTAGATCTGCACTGTGATTGCATGGCTAACAGAGGGAAGTGTTGCAGTCATACGGCAGGTCTACTTTACAAGCTGAAAGATGCTGTGTCTCGAGGCTTCACAGGTACAGCCTGCACGGACCAACTGTGTGCCTGGAACCAATCAACTTGGAGGAATGTGGTACCAGACACGATTGAGAACATTCAAGGGCCAGACCATGATGGTATAAGTATGAAAGCTATCTCCATGGCATTTGAGACTGATGCAGAGGTCATACAACACTTCTCATCCCCTGAGTTGGCCGGCTTAGCCATGATACCTGGGAACATTTTGCATCAGGTGCTGACTGCACACCCACAGAAAAAAGCAACCAATGAGCAACCCAGAGAGCATGAACAGTGTGCTGAACATAAATGTAACCTATGCAATGTAGTGTTTGAAAAATATGTAAAATGTGGGAAAGATGAGAGAGAGAAAATTGAAACAAAATCAAAGGGCCAGGATTGTCAATTTTGGCTCGACCAAAGAAAAGTTAGGATTACCAGCAGTGAGGCATCAGACGTGCCCAAAAAAACAGACCCAAGCAACTGGGTCGAAAGAAAATTAAATGCTGTGTTTGCTGGATGCACAGCTACAAGATATGGTCAATCAGCTGAGCCTTTAGCTAGAAAATGGTTTGAAGGGATCACAGGGCAGACAGTTGAGACCACAGGTCTTATTGTACACGAGAAGGAAAACTGGCTTGGTGCCAGTCTAGATGGAGTAGTTGACAAATATACCATCCTTGAGATTAAGTGTCCTACACCAAAGAAACTTGTGGCACATGATGGCAGTCTGCAAAAAATGATTGAATCAAACACATATGATGTGAAATATGTAAACGGAATGTATGGCCTTAGGGAAACTGCATCAGGATTAGGCTACTACTACCAGATACAGGTAGCAATGTATTGTGCAAAAAAAAATGCAAGTTCCTGGTATGGACCCCAAATGAACAGATTATCCTAGATGTACCATACAACCAAGAGTGGACTGAAAAACACATCTCCCACCTGAAGAAGGTTTACTTCGAGCATCTGTTACCAGCCAGCAATAGCTATTGCACATGGTGTAATGACAGTGCGTGGACTCAAGTGATGTAGCTCTTTATTTTAATAATAGTCAACTGAATCAAACTAAAGTCAACACATGTTGGTAAGATTTTTTTTCATAGTACATACATTTATTCATAGTACATACTGTATGTGATTAAAACCGCCTCTTGTTAAGTTGTTAAATGAGGCCACAACAAAATGAAATGAACATGAAATTAATGATTTTTTTTCATAGTACATACATTTATTCATAGTACATACTGTATGTGATTAAAACCGCCTCTTGTTAAGTTGTTAAATGAGGCCACAACAAAATGAAATGAACATGAAATTAATGATTTTCAGAGCAATGAAAGATTAAGATTAAAATAGAACTGTTTGAGACTGGAGTCCATGTGTGTATCTCTCTCTGTGTGTCTGCGTGTGTGGCAGGCAAGGCAGCTCTTCACATCACATATGTAACTATACAGTACACAATCATACTAAAACAAGTGGTTTTCCTCAATGTCCTCTGCCATGTCCCATGAGTATTCATCACCTTCTTCTTGCTCGTCGATATGCTCATCTTCATCTATTTCAGATGCTTCTCCCTCAGTTTCCTCTCAAATTAACTGAGGTTGCAAGTTACAAAGCCCCGCACAAATAGACCCATGTCATCAACATGTTGTATTCTACCTGGGATAATATTACTCAACATTTTAAAACCTTTCAATCGTCTAATAGCACGCTCTACGTGAATTCTCACATTTGCCAAGCGACGTGTCTGTGTAACTTCATGCTCCGGTAGTTCTTTACAGCCACGTGTAAACGCTGGTATGGCCAATGTCACTCCTGGAGGCAAAAACATCTGTGATGGTGAATCCACGGTCTGCCAGAACTTGATCACCAGGAATCAGATGACTAATAAGACCACTGTTCCGTGTGATAAAAGTATCACTAGCCCTCCAACCAAACAATTTGGACACAAACATCACAAAGCCATTGGTAGCTATGCAATATAGGGCTGTGAATGTATTATGGTGCTTGTAATTGCTGTATGTTTGGGCTCGTTTCCTTAAGTTCTTTGGCCTTTGTACAAATATCTCTGTACAGTCTATAATGCATGTTGCTTTGGGGTAATGTACGCTGAAGCTCTGAGGCCTTATTCTCTCCAGAGTATCTCTAGGCAACCAAGCTATTATTTTTTCTTTCATGAACCTTGCGAGTAAAGGTCTCCAGACCGCAAAGATCTCACAAGCTGTAGTCCTACTTATTCCAAACCGCTTTCCTAGATCCGTGAACATCAAACCAAGGCGGAGCCTCATCAAAACAAGCAACAATTGGTGATGCACTGCCAACTTAATGGTCATTGGCTGCGGTAAAAAATCTGTGAGGGCAAACAAAAGCTGCCAAAAACTGGCGATATGTATGCCTGTGAAAAAGCTACTGTCTTTGTAATCAAAGTCATAGGCTGAGATTGATGGTGCAGGATCTGTTTGTGTTGCACTGTCTTTTGTTGACTTGCTTGAACAATAGTTGTGCTCTGAAATCTCTGGCCACTGGACGCCAACGTCACACTTCTGCAGAGGAATGTTCTCCAGATTATCCACATCAACCTCTACATCAGCAGGTTCAGCAGCAAATCTGTTGACTTGCATGGTGTTGACTGTAAGGGGCTCAACACATCTTCTTTTGGGGGGGGCTCGACCAGATGGCAGAAGTCCCTGTGGAAGGACAGGAAAACAACAAAAATTTGCTCACATTATTATGTAACATATAATACACTGTATTATTGGAAATGGTTAGACACAGAGAGGTAATAAGAAAATAATTTTAATTAGGATCTATTCTGCAAAACATTATCACAGAATAAAAGAAAAACAAGGATACAATGTCAGGAAGCAATAGTTCTTACCAGCATAGCTAGATAACCCTTTAGTATTCCCACCCTCTTCCCTGCAAGATACAGCTACAATACCCCCATCTCACAAATGTCCCTTTCCCTCAGATATGAATATGGTAAAGAAATCAACTTACAGCATGAGTTTCATATCCCATGTGCAATACTGGGTATGGGTGCTCTTTAGTTGGTCTGCCATCAGGGAAGTGTATCCCACAGACCTTGAATAGTAAATAACATAGATAGATAACGTTAGATAGATAGATATTTTAAGGATCCCCAAAGGAGAATTCCGGGTCTTAGTACACACACACACGATCACACACACACACTCTCTCTCTTACACACACACACACACACACACTCTGACTTCTCTCTCTCTCTCACACACTCACACACACACACACACACACACACACACACACACACACACACACACACACACACACACACACACACACACACACACACACACACACACACACACACACACACACACACACACACACACACAGTAGGCCATGTTGTTTTTTTGTTTTTTTTCTGTTTTTCTTTAACTGGTTTATTTATTTTAAGTAGCCTAATCAAGTTATTAATATATGTATTTTGGCATGTATCTGTTTATTTATTTGGAAATAAAATTTGTGGGAAATTAGAGTTCAGAAATTAATTTCATGGTAGCCTATATTAGGCCTATCCACCATTACTAACTTAAAAAGAACCAACAGCAGCAGAAAAGTCAAGGACAGCCGAGTACAGCTCTCTATCAAGGGCTTTGGATTTCAACCAAAGAGTCAAAAACCAGTCAACGTCTCTCTGATTAGTGTGATCAGCACATCATCATAACCCAACCAGTAAACGCCACTCTGATTGGCCGAGGCAACACGCCAGGCATTTGGCGCGATTTGGCGTGTTGTTCAAGCATTGCAAAATACTTTTCAGCCTGCATCGCTGGTGAACCCATTGTTTCCTCTAAATTTAAGGTAAGTTCGGTCAGCCTATGAATGTCCATGTGTGCATATAGCGTTAGGTAGTGTAGTGTTACAAATGTATTAAATGTTTAATTTAGGTTCAACAGTATTTTAACTGAGAAAGTTCACAAAAGTGTTTACCATTTGGAGGCATAGATGATGACATTAACCTTTTGTTACTTCTCAAGAACAGCTGGGATAATGTTTCTGGGGAATTTCCGGGAACGGGCTGACTACTGTCTTTTATTTCAGAGTGTCTCCACCTCAATGAAAATCCCTCCCCCTAGAAAGGTATAAAACACTGTGTTTAAGCTATTGAGTTTAGACTTGGACGAATTAGACTACAGCGCTGTGAGTCTTGATGACTGCAGCTACCAACAGCTCGTGTTCTCAATAAAGGAACCTGCTTGAAAGATATCCCAACATCTCCTGATCTTCGCTTCTGAGTTGCCTACACTTTAGAAGAAAAAGTTCACAACAGTAGTTTAGTGTTATTGTCTTGTAACCTGTTGTTGGGACAGCCGCGAATGGCCAAGGGTGTTAGCCTTAACGGCACACATTTTTTGTTTTGTGTTAGCTTGCTGCTTTGGTTCATGTTCAGTTTCTATGTTATTTTAGCTGTCCACGAGAGAACATAACATATAACACGTATACCGTTAGCAGCAGGGCATGGTGTTCTGACTGACTAGCTCGTTGCTAACTAGCTAGCATCTGTATACGTGATTTACAGATGATGCAAGGTTGGTTGATGTTACCCTCAGTCACTTTTATTGTTCATGAAAGGAACATTATATGTTTTATTGTAAAACATTAGAGGTGTTTTGTCTCTTATACCATCCCACTGGTACAAGAAGCGAACACGTAGGTTGCACATTGTTATTTGACTGCTAGCTAGCTAGCTAAATACCATTCTTTGCTAAAATCTAGCTAACTAGTTTTGGGTGTTCTAGGGGCTTTTCCCAACGCATTTACTCTGAATATCATCAGAAATTAGGGTGGCCATACGTCCGGATTTTGGCCGGACAGTCTGGATTTTAAGTCCCCTGTCACTCATTTGTCCTCCTTTTTGAAGTTGCGCTGAATTGTTAAAAAAAAATTAACCTATAAAAATCCTGCGTATTGATAGCGGCTCCTTGATGCCAGTAAATTAGTTCAAATCTCCTGGAATCTAGAGCCGCGCATGCGAGTAAGAACATAGCCTAGTGTATGTGCTCCAAACCATGTAGCGCGCGCATGGCAGAGAGGGAGAGAGCGAGAGACCTTGCGTGTTGGGAACTCGTGTTGAGAAGAAGTTTTCAGTGAAAAGGAATGTACTTCTCGAACAGATGACGGTTTCTCCAGAGTGGAGTACAGAAACCACCAAACTGGTATCAGCTGCTTCATTGCTGCAGGAATTACTTGTTAGCTCCTTTGTTCTAAGTGAATGTGACACCTACAACCTGACCAGCCAGGCAGGTGAGGAGGACGATGAGGTGATTAGATCGACGAGGAAGCGCACTAAAAAAGGAATTCCGGAGGGTTTAGTTAGAAATGGTATGTTTCTCTTCCTGCACTGTTCTCTCTGTCCACAGAAAATTATAGCCGTGGCTTGGTTTCTATCATGTCAGATGATGACATTTTCTTTGGACTTTTTTTTCTTTCTCCAACACTACTGTACAAATAACAAACACTGATTACAAAAACAATTGTGAGCTAGCTAACCTTGCTATTCTAATTGAAGCATTGTAATCATCAACAAATGTGTTTATTTCAGTGTTCCAGAAAAAAAACATTTTTTGCATGTTCTCATTTGCCTTCTTTCTCAGCATCTCAGAATAGGTGAAAATTAAATGAAAATACAAGTTCACAGCCAAATGCATTGTGAGATAGACCAGCTGTGCTCGAAAAGGAGATAAGTAAAGGGATAAAAGGAATTTCTTTACAGATGTTACAGCATTAACCCTTTGATGCGCAAGCTATGGATACCCCTTCTAATGCACAACATGGGTCTAAAAACACCCGTATTCATTTCCTATGCTATTTTATGCATGGCTTGGCATTTTTTTGTTTCACCTTTTGAAATCACTTTATTTGAGCATTTAATATTTCATGATCTACAAATTTCATTATTTATGAATATACAAAATATCTTGTTTTCAATTATCACAAATTCATATTTTAATATTTCCTAGGTTTTGTGTTTACACACATGGGTTTAAAATGACCCATCTATGCAAGCGTGATAAAACAAAAGAATAAAGAAAACTTTTTGTTAAAAATAACCAATGTCACAGTTGTTTAGATCAACACATTTACTGTAAAACTTGAAATATGTTTATTGGCCACTTTGTCACACATAACACACATATAACCGATAACACTGAAATTGAACTGTAGTATAGTGCAACTGTAGGGGGATCTCCCCACCACCAATGTGCAGCATCCACCCGGATGATGCGACAGCAGCCATAGTGCACCACAACGCCACCACACGACGGCTTATGTGACCGATAGCATTGATCTATGACCACAAATAAAAATGAATATGGAGGTACAAGGTTTCTGCCCAACAGCGACAATATACAGTATACTTGTATATAAAACTTTCTATTGCAACTTTTATTTTGTTGCCCTAGCTAACATTAGATAAAATAGAATATGTCGACCGCAAGCTAGTTAATAGTATTTGACATGTTTCTCTTTTGCACTAGTATTGGATTTCAAGGTCAAGGTAACCTTAGCCTAAACGTTCAAATATTAGGCTATATCTAGATGTCTTTCACAAAATATAAAATATTTTCTGTGACAAAAAATGTATTAAATAAGACTTGCATGAAATATACAAAAGGAGCCGTGTTGAATTGTGAAATGTTTGGCAGGTGAATAGTTTTCTGCAGTAAATATATTTATCCTATTTATAAATATCAAAGGTTCCTATATGGGTCATTTTTGACCCATGTGTGTAAAATTGATGTAGAAATACAAAAATCTGTGGTTGTATATAAAGTAAGAAAGGAAGAATAAACATAACGATTTGTGGAAATCAAAAACACAATATTTAATGAATACCTGGATTAATAAATGATAAAATACATTTCTTTCAAATATTCAGCAAAGAAACATGAATACGGGTCATTTTAGACCCATGTTGCGCATTAGAAGGGTAGTGACACAAAAACAATCTTTATTCGAAAAGTAAGAAAGGAAAAATTTAAATAAGGATTTATAATGATCTAAAACAAGTTAATTGAGGAATACCTGGAATACTGAATTATGAAATTAATTTCTTGCAAAGATATAGAAAATTAAAACTCAGTCGGGTCTATTTAGACCCATGTTGTGCATCAAAGAGTTAAGAAAGAAACAAAACACAGCAAAGTTGAAAGTAAAATATGGTAAATAATAGTCACAATTCTCTCAAAATATTATTCTCCTCTCATGGCACAAAGGTGAGTCATTACAAACGGTTATACCAGTGGGTATGAATGACTTCCTTTGACGGTCCTTATTACATTGAAGCTGAAGCAGCCTCCAACTGAAAACGTCTCAGGTTACGACTGTAACCTATGTTCCCTGAGAACAGGGAATGAGACAATACGTCAACAATGTTATGGGGAACGCCTCAGGCGTGACAGGTGTCTGAAATCACTATCAAATCACGGCAATAGCATTGACCGGCGACAGCCCGTGAATCATTAGCGTGAATGATTAAGGTGCGACCTGGAAGTATTTAAAGGCGCCTTGCAAACATGACTAATCAGCTTATCGTCTGAAGGGACTGTACGGTAGGCAAGCCCCAAGGCATGGCAGGGAGACGTATTGTCTCGTTCCCTGTTCTCAGGGAACATAGGTTACAGTCGTAACCTGAGACGTTCCCTTTCCAGGGGAACTCAACAATATGTCAACGACGTTATGGGGAACGATATCAACGCCGCCATGCTAAGGGGAGTGCATGCCAAGTGGCAGTGACAACTGTCAGAACCAGCAACTTCAAATGAAACGCTAGAACCACTCACCCTCAGGTCACACTGGGCTGTCAGTGACAGCACTCCCTACGTTCATAGCCCAAGCTACAGCCTCACAGGAAAAACCTTCATAAACATGGTTAAATGAAAGGCCTACCTAGGCCGGCTCCGGGCCTGGAACCACAGCTTCCAATTAGAAGGGGTCCCTTCTAGGGAATGTGGCTAAGGAACCCGAAAGAACTCCAGCCAATCACTATTCAGGGGAACGTGCTCCCCCCGAAATGCCACCAGGACGGCCTCACCTGGCGTCAGTACATAGACACTTAGTCTGGCCACATCCTGTCTGTCCGAAGACAGAACCTCTGGACAAATGCCTTAAGTAAGGCATCCAACCCGAGGGACTGCGAAGCATAGTGCTTGCCAACCCTTGCTAGCGAGGGGAGTTTCTCTACTCGATCCACGGATCTACCCAGTGTCTGTGTTTCAAAACACTGAGGAGGCCTGTGAAGGCTTAAGGGCTGATCTAACTGGGAGGCCTCACGAGAGGCCTACGACCGTCTGACCAGACTCAGGAGACCGCATTCTCATAGTGACCCTCGGTGAGGGGAGCACAAGGTCCGCCTGGTAGGCAGACCAGGCTGTAGGCAGGAAAGGTTCCGGGAGGGAACCAATAGCAGAGAATGAACACTTTAGCGAGCCAGGGCGCAAGCTCGCCTTCAGCAGCTGCCTATTAAGGCTATCTGAGACTGATAGCAAGAGGCCACTAGCTTTATAAACCCAGCACCATTAGGGAAATGTGACAGGGAGGCTCAGAGAGGCCTACTACCTGATAGCCAACGTAAGTTGGAATTCACCTTCCGGAAGGCCCTTGAGGCCTACTACCAGATAACCACAGTATGTGGGGTGCTCACCTTCAGGGAGGCCCAGAGAGGCCTACTACCTGATAGCCAACGTAAGTGGGAATTCACCTTCAGGGAGGCCCAGGCCTACTACCTGATAACCACAGAATGTTAGAACTCACCTTCAGGGAGGCCCGGTGAGGCCTACTACCTTACAACCACAGTATGTGGGGGGCTCACCTTCAGGGAGGCCTGGTGAGGCCTACTACCTGATTTCTACAGTCTGTGGGAACCCTTCAGGGAGGCCTGGCGAGGCCTATTACCTGACCGTTCTCATTCAAGGAGGCCTGGAGGAGCCTACTACCTGATAATCACAGCATGTGGGAAGTAACCTTCAGGGAGGCCGGGTGAGGCCTACTACCTGACAGCCACAATATTTGTGAGCTCACATTCAGGGAGGCCCAGAGAGGCCTACTTACCTGATAGCCAACGTATGTGGGAATCCTTCAGGGAGGCCTGGTGAGGCCTACTACCTGGTAACCACAGTATGTGGGGAGCTCACCTTCATGGAGGCCTAGAGAGGCCTACTACCTGGTAACCACAGTATGTGGAGAGCTAACCTTCCGGGAGGCCTGAGTGGCCTATTACCTGATAACCACTGGTAGCTATGAGCCCTGAGTCCGGGTGATAGTACAAGGTGGCCTGCTAAGCCCAGCCAGCTGGGGTCTCGCCTATCAGGGAGGCCTGGTCGGGCCTGCTAGCTGATAGCAAGTCATATTCTGCTAACATATACTGTTGGGAACCATACCACAAGCATATTTTACTATTGGGATTCCAGTAGCGCTATAAGATATGTCCCACAATGTTGGGACTCACCTCCGAGGAGGCCTGTTTAAGGCCTACCACCCATCAGTGAGTCAACTGCCCGAACCACCAAGGCCAACCACGTAAAGTTAGCTGGCCTCCAGCACCCTCTTTGGGGCTGCCCTATCAAGGAGGCCTGCTCAGGCCTACTACTCAATGGCGCAGCCTTCGTTGGCAGATAAGCTGTTCACACAGCGCCTACAGCATCCTGGTGCCTAATCACATCGCCCATGGCAGTGTACTCTGCAAGAAAGCAAGCACCCTTAAAACAAGGGGAGTACAACATACGCCACTCTTCCTCAACGGAAGCCTCAGTTAGAAAGGGGCCTACCATCTATGCATGGGCGTCAGCTCAGGGCAATGCTCTGGCTTCAGGGGAGCGTACTTCGACCAAAGAAGAAGTGAAGGCTTACTTCATACTCGACCCGAGCCATAGTGGTGCGAGGTAGGAAAATACAGAACTGGGAGTAAAGTGCTCAGACCTACCCTGTATCACAGGGGAACACTCACACCTCACCCTGAAGTTACCAGGGTGCGGGCCTGCCTGCGGCTCTAGGGGTGACAGAAATGTATCTGTGCCCAACCTAGGGGAGTGGGGCTTGACTT
The DNA here is from genome assembly GCF_051911475.1 of Siphateles boraxobius. NCBI lineage: Eukaryota > Metazoa > Chordata > Actinopteri > Cypriniformes > Leuciscidae > Siphateles > Siphateles boraxobius. The sequence goes on from NW_027509212.1 coordinate 962,801, forward strand.
GAAAGCCACCACCTACAACCCAGCGCTCGAGCAGTAGCTCAGTGAGGTAAGTAAAGCCTATACTGGCGGCCTAATCTGTGTGCCAGTTCTGCACAGCAGGGTCGGGCAGACAAACCCAGTCTTCTTTGTGAAGCGAAAGACGGCCTAACCCTGCTCAATAAAGACATAAATACCACGGAGGCCTGTTTGAGGCCTACCACGTCCTTATAAACCAACCTCTGCACCAAGCTGCATTACTTTAGTCACCCCAGAATGCAGAGAAGGGGGCGGGCCTTGGCCTAACGACTCCCATGGGAGAAGGCTGTTATACAGGGATGCTAGAAACCTACATTCACAAAGTAAAGAGTCAGAGGAAGAAATACTATTCTAAACAGAGCGCCTCATTATCACTGGCACAGCCTAGGCCAGCTACAGGGCCTAGGTGAGGGCCAGCCTGCAAGCATAGATCTATCTGAGGGCTCGGAGGAGCCACAGCCTCTAAAGAATATAGTCTGTATTATTCTATACAAAGGGCTGCAGAATGACCCTCCGGGGAGGTTATCCATTACCGACGCTGTGTGCGTTTGTGCTGGATAACCTCCCTCAAATCTCTCCTGTAGCGGGAGTCACGCCTCCACTGCGACCTGCTCCTCGATAGAGGGGGCGCACGAGAGGCGACACTGGCTCGCTGGCCCTGCCTAGGTCCTCAGACCAGCCCCTCCCGCCTGCCTGGGCGTGGAACCGGATCTCAGCGGTATGCAGGTCCAAAAAGTGGAGGTGCCTTCGCCTCTCTGAACTTCCTAAGCACCGCCTCCACGGAAGTGCCAAGAGCTCAGGGGGTGAAACCGGCGAATCGAGGAGAAAGGCCTTCTCTTTCTCCCCGAAGTCGGCCAGGTTTAACCACAGAAGTCTCTTCGTGGCCACCATCGCCGCCATCGACCGACCGATCGCGGCAGCAGTTTGTTTGGTGGCCCGGAGCGCAAGATCCGTGGTTCAGCGCGGCTCAGTAAGTATGGGTACTCGGGTAAAAATCCTCATCATCGACCTGTAGTTCGCCCTCGTCAGCCGTCGAACCATCTGAGAGGTTTACAGGCCTCTCAAAATGATCGACCAGCTCTATCTGGAAGCCCATGATGCAGGTCGCCGCTCTGCCTCGGCACGAGCGGGACCACGAGGACCAGACGTTGAACCCCCTTCACTCGAGAAGAGGGCCAGACGAGAGCGGAGCGTTTTAAAAGAAAAACGCTCACAGTTCACACAGAGGGTTCCCTCGAGAACATCCCGTGAGCGCTCTTCTCCCAGGCAGGAAACGCACAGCTCGCTGTACATTTCATTTTCTTTCTCTTGCCGTTTCTTTGAGTAGCATTTTCAAACAGACAGTCCCTGAAGACGATGAAATGATTTGTCATGTTTGCAAGGCGCCCTTATATACTTCCAGGTCGCACGTTAATCATTCACACTAATGATTCACGGGCTGTCGCCGGTCAATGTGATTGCCGTGATTTGATAGTGATTTCAGACACCTGTCACGCCTGAGGCGTTCCCCATAACGTCGTTGACATATTGTTGAGTTCCCTTCTAAAGGGAAGAGTCTGTTGTCTGACAAGTAGTACATGTAGTGGATGTATTAGCCAGAATACTTTACTTTTTTTTTTTTTTTTTTTTTTTTTGCAAAACTCCGTAGTAATTTCTATGGAGTCCAATGTGTTTCCAAGCACAGAGCCAGCTTTTGTAAATTGCACTAAGCACAACAGACTGATAAAACACTGTTAACATTCTAATGCACACATTAAAGGATCTAAGCTTTCCCAAAAAGTACAGTTCCCTTTCAAGGGAACTTCGAGCTGCGTCAAACGCTGCGTGAACGCCCCTGCGTTGTGCGTCATGAAGCACGTATGGAATCAGCCCAATGGAGAGATGAAACGTCATAGGCGGGTGACGTCATCGACCAGGAAACTATAAAGCACCCCAAAAACACAAGCGCATTAGCTTCTGTGCTTTCAGTCGCGCTACATGTGAATCTGTCCCTGTGTGATATTGTCTGTCTTACATACCCTGCACCACACAAACAATTTATCCCTATATATATATATATTGAGAGATTATGGCGGACGAACAGCAGTTTAGAAAGTGTGTTCCTCCCTGCTCGCGTTATTTAACGAGCGGGGATACACATGATCTTTGTGTTGTTTGTTTGGGAGTTCAGCATGCCCAGTTTGCTCTCGAGGGAGCAGACTGTGAGCATTGCGAGCGTTTGCCGTTAAGGACGCTCCGCTCCCGCCGATCGCTCTTTGAGGAGAGCGGTTCGGTGCGCGCTCCCCGCGGCGGCGCTTATCGTGGGGATCGCAGATGGATCTCACAGCGGGGTTTGAGACGGGCTCTGCCTTATCTCTCCCTTCACCTGTGAGATCCAGTGCCTCAGTCCTGGGTTCGGAAGCACGCGCTGCGGTTTCTTCCGCTCGGGCTGAGGCACCAATGCTGCAGCTATCCAGTTCTGAGGAACTTGATGTTGTTAGTGTTGAGGGAGATGTGGAGGATTCGCCACCCCACACTCCTGAGAGTGATGAGCTTATGGAGGTGTTAACAAGAGCTGTTGAAAAACTTAATATTGAATGGCCAGTGACTAGACAGGAGTCTGTTTCTAAATCAAAGTTGGATGAGAGATTTTTGCCGTCACGTGTGCAGCCTCCACGCCGGTGCCTGCCGTTTTTCCATGATCTCCACACCGAGGTGTCGAAATCATGGAGAAAACCGGTGTCATATAGAGTGTTTAGTCCCCAGACTTCAACATACGCTAATATTATGGGAGCCAAGGCTCATGGTTATGGTGCTTTGCCTCGTGTGGAAGAGACGCTTGCGAGCCATCTCTCCCCCGAAGCAGCATCATCTTTTAAGGCACCGGCATTACCCACCAAGCCTTTAAGAAACACTTCGGCTTTGGTGGGTAAAGCATATTCGGCAGCAGGTCAGGCTGTGTCATGTCTGCATACTATGTCAATCTTGCAGGCATACCAGGCTGATCTGCTAAGGGACATGAGTGAGAGTGAGGAGGTCAGTACTGACGTAGTTCGCGAACTGCGTCAGGCTGCTGATTTATCCCTGCGTGCCACCAGAGAATCGGCCAAATTAATGGGTCGTTCTATGGCAGCTCTGGTGGCCGCAGAAAGACATTTGTGGTTAAATCAGACTAATATTAAAGAGAGAGAAAAAGCTTTTCTTTTAGATGCTCCTCTTTCTCCCATGGGGTTGTTTGGTGATGCTGTGAATTCAGTTATCGATAAATTCCAAGAAGAAAAGAAACAAACTGCAGCTTTTAAAAAGTTTCTTCCCCTTAAAGTTCATGTCCCTGGGGCTGCTGGGCGGGAGCAGCCCCGGCCGTCTTCGAGCTCATCACATAGAGCGCAGCAGAGGCAGAGTGTCGCGTCTCGTGCTCCCCCTGCTGGACAGTGGGCTCAGCCGCGACACTCTCAGCCGAAGCCTTCTCCCAGTAGAACTGATCTGAGGACAGTTATATTGGCTAAGAAGGCTTCGGCTAAGAAGAAGTCCTGACGCCAAGCCGTTCAGGATGCTGAGGGTGGTCCCCACCGAGGCGGAAAGGTGTTCACCTCTTTTTACGGTGCCCATTCCTCCTCGGTGCCCTCAGGGGCTCGTTCTGCCAACCCCGCCTTTATGCCGGGGCACAGACGATCCCAGCGAGCGCTTTCCCGAGGGACGCTCGCTCCCTCTGAGGAGGGTCTCAGAGCGGTCAGACCAGTTGTTCCCTGCCGGTGCGCCGTTACAGGGCGCTGCGTCTGCTGCTCAAGTTACACCAGAGGCCAGTCTCGAGAGGCTGGTACCCTTAGTAGAATTTCTGGCAGAGTGGAAAAGCCTTCCAAAAATATCTCATTGGGTCCTGCAGACAGTAGAAAAGGGTTATGCTATCCAGTTCAGGTGTCGTCCACCAAAATTCAGAGGGGTTCTGCACACAGTGGTGGGCCCCGAGCAGGCTCTGGTATTGGAACAAGAGGTGAAAACGCTCCTTCAAAAAGAGGCTATAGAACGGGTTCCTCCTCCCAGTTTGGAGTCAGGTTATTACAGCCGATATTTCATCGTTCCAAAGAAGGATGGGGGGTTGCGTCCAATTTTAGACCTGCGCATATTGAATCGCTCGGTAGGGAAGCTAAAATTCAAGATGCTCACTATCAAGCAGATCGTGTCTCAAATCAGGTCCGAGGACTGGTTTGTCACGATAGATCTGAAGGACGCATACTTCCATGTGTCCATCCTTCCACAACACAGGAAGTTCCTGAGGTTCGCCTTCGGGGGCGAGGCGTACCAGTACAGGGTTCTTCCGTTTGGCCTAGCTTTATCTCCCCGCACTTTCACGAAATGCATGGATGCAGCACTAGTGCCTCTGAGGCTTCAGGGCATTCGTATTCTCAATTACATCGACGATTGGTTGATTTTAGCTCAGACCGAGCAGATGGCGGTTCGGCATCGAGATGTCGTCCTCGCTCATATCAGAAAGTTGGGGTTGAGGCTGAACGCAAAGAAAAGTGTATTATCTCCTTCCCAGAAGACCACTTTTCTGGGTGTCGTTTGGGATTCGGTATCGATGCGGGCTCGACTCTCTCCGACCCGCATCGCTTCGATTCTCTCAGCTGTGAAACAAGTGAAGCTAGGCCAGCTACTCACTGTCAAGCAGTTTCAGAGACTGTTGGGTCTGATGGCAGCAGCGTCCAACGTTATACCTTGCGGCCTGTTGTACATGAGACCGCTACAGTGGTGGCTCAGGACCAAGGGATTCTCCCCGAGGGGAAATCCGCTCCGCACGTTCAAAGTCACGCGGCGCTGCCTTCGTGCTCTGGTCATGTGGAGAGAAACTTGGTTCCTATCCAAAGGTCCTGTGCTGGGGGCTCTTTGTCGTCGCATAACGCTAACGACGGATGCTTCCCTCACAGGGTGGGGGGCGGTCATGAGTGGTCGCCCAGCCCAAGGTCTGTGGCAGGATCATCATCTTTCGTGGCACATAAATTGTCTAGAGATGTTGGCTGTGTTTCAGGCTCTGAAACACTTCCTAACAGACCTGAGAGGCCATCATGTGTTAGTTCAATCAGACAACACGTCGGTGGTCTCTTATATAAATCATCAGGGGGGCCTGCGGTCTCGCCGGCTTTACAAGTTGGCCCGTCAGATCCTCCTGTGGTCCCAAGGGAAGCTACTATCTCTGAGAGCAATGTATCTCCCTGGGTATTTGAATGTGGTAGCAGACTCCCTGTCGAGGCAGGGGCCGAGGCCAGGGGAATGGAGACTCCACCCCGAGGTGGTGGAGCTCCTTTGGTTGAGTTTCGGTCGCGCCGAGGTGGACCTATTCGCTTCCAAGGAGACCACTCATTGTCATCGGTGGTTCTCCATCACTCTTCCAGCCCCCCTGGGGTTGGATGCTATGGTGCAGCCGTGGCCGAGGTCACGTCTGTACGCCTTTCCCCCGATTGCTCTGTTACCAGGAGTTCTGGAGAGGGTCCGCCGGGACGGGGTCAGTCTACTACTAGTAGCCCCGTTCTGGCCGGCCCGAGTATGGTTTGCGGACCTGATTTCTCTCCTGGACGGTTCTCCTTTGGAGCTCCCGGTCAGGAGGGATCTACTCTCCCAGGCGGGGGGCATGATACTTCACCCCCGCCCAGAATTGTGGAAACTGTGGGCTTGGCCTCTGAGGGGGCCCAGCTCATAGACTCCGGTCTCTCAACCGAGGTTGTTGAGACCATTCTTAACTCCAGAGCTCCATCCACGAGGAAGCTTTATGCCTTGAAGTGGAAACTTTTCACTTCTTGGTGTGGAGAACACCTGCAGGACCCAGTTAACTGCCCAGTGGGTGCAGTGCTGGAATTCCTGCAGGAGCGCTTCTCCACAGGGTTATCCCCCTCCACACTAAAGGTGTATGTGGCGGCACTAGCTGCTTACCACGTCCCTTTCAGTGGAGTTTCTCTTGGGAGACACCCGCTTATAACTCGTTTCCTCCGTGGCCCTTTGAGGCTGAGGCCAGCAGTTCGTACGAGGGTGCCGACTTGGGATCTGGCCATTGTATTAGAAGGTCTTTCCCTAGCTCCTTTTGAACCTATCGAAGAAGTTCCCGAGAAGTTTCTCACTTTTAAGACTATCTTTTTGCTTGCTATCTCTTCACTAAAAAGAATCGGAGATTTGCAGGCTCTGTCGGTTTCACCCTCGTGCCTGGAATTTGCACCTGGCATGGTTAAAGCTTTTCTGCATCCTAGACCAGGTTACGTTCCTAAGGTTCCTACTAATATTGTTAGACCTACGGTTCTGCAGGCTTTCTGTCCTCCTCCATTTATGTCATCGGACCAGGAGAAACTTAATTCACTCTGCCCTGTTAGGGCATTAGACGCTTATGTCCACAGAGCTGCCCTGTGGAGGAAATCAGAACAACTTTTTGTATGTTTCGGGCCACCCAGGAAAGGGTGTCCGGCGTCTAAACAGAGAATGAGCAAGTGGGTGGTTGAGGCTATCTCACTTGCTTATGAGTCGGCTGGCCAGCCTTCACCTTTGGTTGTCCGAGCTCACTCTACCAGGAGTATGGCTGCTTCTAAAGCTCTTTTGTCGGGGGTTTCCCTGAGTGATGTTTGTGATGCGGCTGGATGGTCTTCACCGCATACTTTTATTAAGTTCTATGACCTAGACTTAAGCTCTACCCCTGGGGCACAGGTGCTCTCGTCCTCTGTGCGCTAGTCTCACATGACGGTCATTTGGTCCTATGGCGACGTGGGTATTCGCGTTCCCGCAGCGTTTGACGCAGCTCGAAGTTCCCTTGAAAGGGAACGTCTCGGTTACGTATGTAACCCTAGTTCCCTGATAGGGAACGAGACGCTGCGTCGCTCCGCCATACTCCCGGCACTCCCGTTAGCGCTTCCTTCAAGCCTATCAGAAGCTAATGCGCTTGTGTTTTTGGGGTGCTTTATAGTTTCCTGGTCGATGACGTCACCCGCCTATGACGTTTCATCTCTCCATTGGGCTGATTCCATACGTGCTTCATGACGCACAACGCAGGGGCGTTCCCGCAGCGTTTGACGCAGCGTCTCGTTCCCTATCAGGGAACTAGGGTTACATACGTAACCGAGACGTTTGCTTATTTCCTTCTTGTAGACAGCCGAAGTGTTACAGTTAACAGTTTCTGAGATGGCATCTAAATCATTTGTCTTTTTCTGCTTGTGTAGAAGGGATCATGAAATTCGATTCCGCAGCCACTGAGGAGTACATCAAGGTGAACGTGTCTGAGCACCTCAAGCACATGCTGCAAAGATACTTGGAGGAGATGGAGTCACTACGCCCTGATGAGCCAATAAGCCTACAAGACTTGAATTAAGAGTTCAATTAAAATAGTTCAATTAAGTTACAATCTAATTATTTGTTCATAATTCTGCCTCCAATGTACATTGTGTTTGATATGTCTGGTGCCTTTCTGATGCCAATTTATTTTTGAATAAAGATGGAAATGAAGATATTGAATTGTGTTCTATCCGTATGTGTATAACTGTAGTGTTGTATGTAGTCCCATGTTTCCAGAAATATTATTTGTGCCAATTAGTTTTCCTGTAGCTTTGTTTGGCTCAGCAGCTAGTTTGAACTGGAAATGCATTACACCTTTTGTATGCGTCTCCAGTTATCACCTGCTGCTGAGACAATCAAATGGAGTTTTTCGAAAATGATCTAGTCCCATTTCAGAAGGTGGCATGCTGTTCCAGATCACTTTCCAAACACCCTATTTGATTGTCTCAGCAGCAGATGATAACTGGAAAGTGAAAATAACGGATAACTGAAAGCGGTGCTGTTCACTACGGCTCTGTCGTATTATAGGGCATAAAAACATCCTTGTGTTATACATTTATATTTAGCATTGAAAGGTTACCTACCTGCCTATATTTCATATTTCAACATGTTTCCATCGATTTCACACATTTTAGTCTGGCAATAGATCAACTATTAAAATCTGTATTAAATGTGTACAAGTTTATGTAACAATAACACCTTAACTAATGTAAGAGAGAATCAATTACTTGCTTTTGCTGGATCAGTTCTTCTTCTGAGGTAAATTCCAGACTTATTCCTCATGCATCTTCCACACTCAATGAAATTCAGATAAATCTGCTGAAGTTTGATGCTTTGTTTTTCGAGGTGATGGGAGCCTTTTACAGGCTCGCTTGACTTACGTGGATGATTACCGTGTGAATTGCTTGCACAGCACGTGGGTATGGCCACATTAAAAATAATGAGGTCAGACATGGAAGACTACCTTTCGTTGCTTTCATATGGATTACATAAATAGAGAATACTTGTTCCCTTTCGTTGTCACTCCGAGTTACGTCGGATGACGACGAATGGGGTTTCGCTTAGAAAGCCTATCAACTTCGAGTATTACAAAACGAGCCAATGGCAAAGAAATGCCATGGGTCTGCGGAATTTGCATGACGTAACTCCGCCCCACCTCGTGGGTATAAAAGGAGGACGCCAGCAACAGGCAGATATGTTTTCGCTTCAGAGCCAAGTGTAATTCTTCACTCCTTAAGCTATCTCTGATTGTCAGCTTCTTACGAGACGAGCAACTCTCCAGTGTTGGTGTGACGGCGATCTCCCGGCGAGTGCACACTTCCTGCTTATCTGAGCGTGGTTTGCCAGCGAGTGTGTTCTCCGCGGGCGCTTCAGCACTGAGTTTCTCTCACAAAAAGAGCTTGCACGCGGCACGTCTTTTTAAAGATGCCTCGCCCGTGCACTTCTGGTTGCGGTCGACTGGTGTCTGACTCTGATGGGCACGAGCGCTGCTTGGTGTGTTTGGGCTTTGATCACGCTAAAGCAGCGCTCGTGGATGAGTCATGTTCTTTCTGTGGGAACATGACCATCGCAACACTTAGATCGAGACTCAAGGATCTCGCAAGAGTGAGAGTCCCCTCATCCACGCCCCGATCTAGCGCCTCCTCGAGAGGCTCTACTTCGGCTGGTGGCCAGGGTTATCTGAGGGTGACTGTGTGGAACAAAGCGCCGACTATGTGTCCGTGCCCCGCAGCACCTTCTCCAGTGTTGCAACCCGCGAGCGTTCAGGGGATCCTCGCGGGACCATCCTTTGAGGTCCCGCGGGTGTCCTTTGGCGCTCCAGAGGAAGATGCGATGTCAATCGCAGCATCACTAGGCGGGTCTGATTCGTCTGGAAGTGACGAATCGTCACAGCTGCCACCCTCGGGTGTGAATACGGCTGTGGCTCAGTCCGATCCAGAGATGACGGCCATGCTTTCCCGGGCGGCCGCGAGCATTGATTTGGAGTGGAACCCTCCACCCTGTCCTGAGCGCTCGCGGCTGGACGATTGGTTTTTGGGTGCAGCTGCGGCTTCCCGTCCTCAGCCTGCCCCAATACCTTTCTTCCCGGACGTGCATGATGAAATCTCGAAGTCCTGGAAGACTCCCATGTCTTCCCGCGACCGCTCGTTGATTTCATCCGCCTTTCCTCCCCTCGATGGGGCAGCCGCCCGTGGGTACACTGGGCTCCCCCCGGTTGAGCGCTCTGTTGCGATGCAGTTGTGTCCTCAGAGTGCCTCTTCTCGCGGCGAGCCTAAGCACCCATCCAAGGCCTGTAGGTTCTCGTCTACCCTAGTGGCGAAGTCCTACAGAGCGGCGGGACAGGCGGCTGCCTCTTTGCATGCCATGGCCACTCTGCAGGTCTATCAGGCGCAGATGCTAAGGGACATGCACGAGGGTAGGACGGACCCAGGGCTCTTCGATGAGCTGCGCGCCGCCACCGACCTCGCCCTCCGGGCGACTAAGGTGACCGCACGCTCCCTGGGTCTGGTGATGTCCACAGCTGTGGTCCAGGAGAGACACTTGTGGCTGAACCTGGCTGACATGCGGGACGCTGAGCGCTCTCGCCTGCTCGACTCCCCCATGTCCCAGGCCGGCCTATTCGGCGGTGCGGTGGAGGACTTCGCCCAACAGTTCTCCACCGCCCAGAAACAGACTGAGGCCATTAGGCACATTCTGCCCCGACGGCCCGCTAGTGCCTCCACCCAGCCGACCGGGCAGATCCCTCAGTCTGTTCGCCGCCGAGGGCGCCCTCCTGCGGCTCCCGCCCCTCCCGCCCGGCCCAAGCAGCAGCCTCCACCCAGGCCCGGTCGCGGAGGAAGCCGTAAGAAGGCGCCCCAGCCCTCTCCAGCCCCGCCCCCCGCTAAACGCCGGGCCAAGCGGCGCTCCTGAGACGGGCTGCTCAGGGATGCTGAAAATTACTTCTCAGGAGATGGTAGCAGGACCACTCCTTCCCCCGGTGGAGGGCCGGGGGAGAATCTTTTGTTCTCCACTCCCCGCTGCTCACCCACGGGTGGGCAGCACCCTAATGTGGTTAAAGAAAGAAGTAACATTCCCATCCCTGAGCACACAGAGTTCTCGGACGACAGGGGGGGGGGACGAGGGGGACGAGGGGTGCGCCGCCTCCGAGCCGTGCACCCCTCGTCCCCCTCTGTCCCAGAGCCGGTTGGCAGTGCGCGCCGTCCCCGGACCGTGCCGCTCCCTTCCGCCTCTGTCGCCAGCCCCCTGGCAGAGCAGACCCCCGTGGAACGTTCAACGCTCATGTTCTCGCTGGGAACGTGATCATCGCGTCATATATAGGTCGAGACTCGGTGAACTCGCAAGAGTGAGAGTCCCCTCATCCACCCCCCGATCTTCGGCTGGTGGCCAGGGTGACCTGAGGGTGTTGGTCTGGAACCAGGCGCCGACTCTGTGTACGCTAGCGAACTGATGATTCCACGAGTCTACCCTCGGGTGGCCCGTGTGTTTTCATTTGAGGCTACAGAGGATGATGCTGTGTCTGTAGCAGCATCACTAGGTAGGCTTGATTCTTCTGTAAATGACGACTCGTCACAGCTGCCACCCTCTGGTGTGCATATGGCTGTGCCTGAGTCTGATCCGGAGATGACGGCCATGCTTTCCCTGGACAATTGGTTTTTGGGTGAGGCCGCCGACCCGCGTCCACGGCAAACCCCAATATCTTTCCTCCCGGACGTGCATGATGAAATCACGGGTCCGCTCGTTGGTCTCATCCGCCTTTCCTCCCCTCAGGGGCCGCTGCCCATGGGTACACTGGGGTTCCCCCGGTTGAACGCTCTGTTGCCATGCTACTGTGTCCTCAGAGTGCTTCCCGGCGCAATCCTAAGCACCCGTCCAAGCCTGTAGTTCTTAGCGTCTAAACTAATCTGTGGCGAAATCCTATAGTGCCACAGGACAGGCAGCCGCCTCACTGCATCCCATGACCGTTCTGCTGGTCTACCTGACCCAGATGCTCATGGACATGCAGGAGGGCGGGACTGACCCGAGGCTCTTCTGTGAGCTGCGTGCCGCCACTGATCTTGCTCTCCGAGCGACGAAAGTGGCCTTACGCTCTCGGAGTCAGGTGATGTTCACCATTCTGGGGCTGACCGGTCTGATGTGCACGATGTCGGGAGGACCCGTCTCCTCGACACCCCCATCTCCCAGGTCGGCCTCTTCGGCGGTGCGGTTGAGTGCTTCTGCCCAACAGTTCTCAACCGCCCGTGAGCAGATTGAGGTTATTCTGCCCGACGGCCCCGCCGTCCGCTCAGATCCCTCAGTCTGCCCACCGCCGAAGGCGCCCTCCCATTGTTCCAACCCCGCCCGTTCACCCGGGCCTGGCTCTGGAAGACCGTAGGGGGGCTGCCACAGCCCTCTCCAGCCCCGCCCCCCGCTAAACGCCGGGTTAAGCGGCACTTTTGAGATGGGCTGCTCAGAGATGAGACTCAGTTCTTTCCAGGAGTTGGTAGCAGGGCCACTCCTTTCCCCGGTGGAGGGCTGGGGAAGAATCCTTATTCAGAAAGAGCTGACTCTCTCGTCTCTGAGCATACAGAGTTCTCGGACGAAACAGAGCGCCGCCCACAAGCCGTGCTCTCCTTGTCCCCCTCTGTCCCAGAGGCGGTTGACACGGCGTGCCGTCCACGGACCGCTTCGCCCTTGTCCCCCTCTGTCGCCAGACCCCTGACAGAGCAGGCCCCCGTGGAACGCTGGTCCTTCCCTTGCCTCCTCTGTCAGGGTGCGGTTTTGACCTTGCCCCCACACCGGGCCGCTATGCCGTCCACGTCTGGGCCGGTCATTCTGATTCATTGCATGGATGTAATTCAAAGTAATATTAATACTCACCTACAGCCGTAGGGCAATATTTAGATCCTCAAGGGTCAGGATGAGCGAACTCCATCATGCCGCCGATAAAATGAGGAGCTAAAGCTAAAAATGGAGAAGGGAAACCCCGTGCATTTGGTGCGATGTTCTTGCTCATAACGCATGCGCAACTACGATCTTAGTTCAACATAAAATGTTTATTCAGAAAACTTTGTTTAACATGTAGCTGTGACATTTTGGAGAATTTTGTTGGATTAACATGTATTTTTATGTAGATTCACAGTTATTCACAATTCCTAATATATGTGACTCAAAAAGCTTCCTAATATATGTGACTCAAAAAGCACAGTATGCTGGACAAATGGTAATTTTATTTTTTACAGTGTGTGTATAATGAGGTTGTCTTTGTTATAAATTATATTGTATTTTTTTATTGTGAGTGTGAAGGCTGCGCAGTCGTGTGATTTAGTCAGCTTGATTAACATTATTCCTACAATGTATTCCTATTTAACACAGATGTTCTTGTCTAATTATAGAAACTATAAGCAAAATTCATTAAGTATAAATAGATTTATTTATAAAATGTATAAGTATAAATATATATATATATATATATATATATATATATATATATATATATATATATATATATATATATATTTATAAAATGTATAAGTGTAAATATATATATTTATTTGTATGGTCCTCCTCGAATGTGTTCGAATATTTCACCAGTATCAGCCTTTTCACCGTTTGAATCAATCCGCTTGTCTGTGTTTGCACAACTTGCATCATTAAGCCAGTAGGTGGCGACTAGTGACTGTCTTTATGAGTGAACAATTTAACTTTAATTGAACTGGTTAGTGCCAAAAACATTGCTTAACTCAAGAAAGAAACAAGTTGCTGAAACCAATCTTTATTGCTAATATATAAATTGCTCATTTGCCCAGTAGCACCTCAATGCAGTACACGAAATCCACGGGGAGGAGTCGGATCAAGATCCAAGGGGTGGAGATGGGCAGGATTAGTGGAGGGTTTAGGGATTAGGGGTGGGTTTAGGGATTAGGGGGCGGAGATGGGAAGGTTTAGGTATATGTAAGGTGGGAGGATTTGGATCTGGATCCGTCCCCTCCCCTTGGATTTCATGTTCTGCAGTGCCTCTGGACACAAAAAGATTGCACTGGTGTTTGATTGAAATGCAACATCTATGAAAAATAATTCTTGAAAGATTTCTCATTTAAGGCCATTCCTGTTTGGAATATGTGATTGTGTTTTGTCAACAATAAGCAGAAACATTCTTCATTTCCATTTTTTAGTGTGGATCAATCATTTCAACATTTATCCTCATTCTCATGTTTGAGAATCTGTTATCTGCTTGACAAATAATGTATACTACTGCCCACTGACATGCTTTTTACGCTATTGTTATCTAATTTTTTTTGGCCTTCAAACACCTTAAAATGCACATATGTAGGTCCGAGAAATCAAAATTTTCTCGGGGGAGCGCCCAAACCACCCTAGCTACCTCGAGAAAATTTTGATTTCAACTTGTTTCTTTCTTGAGTTAAGCAATGTTTTTGGCACTAACCAGTTCAATTAAATTTAAATTGTTCACTCATAAAGACAGTCACTAGTCGCCACATTTGAATGTGGATGTGTAATGTGAGCTGTTGTGGCTACAGTGCCAGGGCTGAATTTTTTTACCAATCTGCCCCCTGCAAATAGGCCTACAATATACATTATTCTCTGTATCGAATCATGTTATCTTATTATCCACCACAGCCCCTGATGTTTTTAAAACCTAGAAACGCCCCCGGTTTTCATTAAAGTCAGTGTGAACTAAGTGCAATCTGTAGTATCATAAAATAACATCAATTAAAAATCATCAGTATCTTCCATACTTTTCCATACCCACGAAAAAGTGTGAAAGTGGAAAGCAGAAGCAGGACGGTTACCATGGTAACGAAGGACGCCTGCTTGTGCACACCGATGGTGTTACGTGAAATTACAAAACTATCAGATTAAAGTTGGATTATTACATTTATTCGTTAAGTTTAAGTGTAACATCTTCATAAAATATATGGGTATATTTGTTAATATGTCACGTATTTTGCGGATGCGTCTAGGATATTTGATGTGCAGGTTCATCTGAAGATATCAATACGATATCAATAAAGATGTTTATGACTTTGGGACATTTACACATAAGTGGGCTGTGGGCAGTGGAATGGGGAAAACGCAAGGTCTTGAGACATGTTTTTAAAAGCTGAACTTCTTTTCAATTAAGCGCCGCGTTTTTAGAACGCTGCACCCTTCTGTGCTGCTTGTTCATACACAAAATACAAATGAATATTACAAATGCATAAAAGACTATCTAGTATGGAAGCCCGTCTTATATACTGATAATTTATCATTAATGTTATTCACTGCAGAGCGTGCCATGTTTGCTGTGATGCATTTACACAGCTTTGACCAGCGGATGTCGCTAGCGTGGCACTCCCTTCTGCTCCACTGCTTTGCGCAAGCGTAGAAGTGCGAGTAAATAAGTCATTATTTCGAGAAAGTTTCTCATTATTACGAGATGTTAAGTCATTATTATGAGAAAGTTTCTCATTATTATGAGATGTTAAGTCATTATTATGAGAAAGTTTCTCATTATTACGAGATGTTAAGTCATTATTATGAGAAAGTTTCTCATTATTATGAGATGTTAAGTCATTATTATGAGAAAGTTTCTCATTATTATGAGATGTTAAGTCATTATTACGAGAAAGTTTCTCATTATTATGAGATGTTAAGTCATTATTACGAGAAAGTTTCTCATTATTATGAGATGTTAAGTCATTATTATGAGAAAGTTTCTCATTATTACGAGATGTTAAGTCATTATTATGAGAAAGTTTCTCATTATTATGAGATGTTAAGTCATTATTATGAGAACATTTCTCATTATTATGAGAAACTTTCTCAATATAATGAGATACTAAGTCATAATTATAAGAAACTTTATCATTATTATGACTTAGATAATCTTTTTTTTTTTACTCAACTATGGCGGAAACGGGCTTCCATATGAATGTGATCCCGTTCGGAAGCCATGTACAAATGTCCTAGCCTACATAACGTGAAATAAAGAAAAACGTTTTTGTTCAAGTGTTTTTGATCATGATTTATTAGCCAAAACTACATGATTTATATTTTGGAATATTATATGGTCACATTGAATATACGAAAATGACGCGAGGGGATAGTATTTTATAGTATGGTTCCTGGGCTTATATAGCTACTAATAAGTCTTTTTTGGATGGGTTATTATTCTGTTTTATGTAGAAGGAAACGAAAAAGAAAAATTGTAAATGTGTGCGTTTATGTATGTATGTGCCTATTTGAATCACTTTTAATAATTTTGGAAGATTGTGCTGAGATGTACATGTACTTATTTATCTGTTATTTGTGATTGTATTATATATGTGTGTGTGTGTGTGTGTGTGTGTGTGTGTATATCTCGGGCCATTGATTTCTTTCTATCCCAACAAAACAGAAAAAATGTCTAAGCAGATATACAATAAAACACAAATGAATGTATTTGATCTGTTCATTGAAATAATAACATGACAATACAGGCATTACACAAGGTTCATTTATTATTTTATTCTCTCTTTCGGTCAATGTGTTGCTTTCCATATTTTATACTATATTTCTAAATTATACTATAGCTACATGATTTACCTTTGTTGTCAGCCATGGTGTCGCTTAAGTGCCAAGAAAGGTTTGTATTTGAACCTATGAGGAAAGAAAACTGAAAAGGGCAACCATTATAGATGTTATTGTCCATCTATTATTTACATGTTATTTTACAGGCCAGAACAGACACTTTTGTACAAAGCGATTTACTGAAGACTTTTTAATATGACTGATTCGTCCATTTCTCTTGCGAAAGATCTTTTACTGTCTCTGTGTAGATAACAGTTAACGCCATTTTGTGGTTATATTCGGCCACCATTAACATCATACAACATCATGTGCATCAAGCAATCATGTCAATTATATGCCCAGCAAGCATGCTATCTTTACCAATGCCTAATTTCACCGTGCTTAAATTATATTTAAAATATTTGCTCCCTGGGCGGTTAAATAAATATGACTCATTTAATTTACATTAACTTACATTCGACTTACATTAGCTGTTTAAGTTTAATTACTAATCTTAAATATAATTTAGTTAGCAATAGTGAGTTGGCAGGCCAATTAGTTGCCAAACACAACACAGTGATACAGAACATAGAAATATTAAACTGCTTATTAATGTCTATTAATGCTTTATAAATGACAATTTAACTTTTTACTTATGCTTAACTAATGATTAATAGCGTGCAGTTATTATAAAGTGTTACCGGTATATCTAAGGCAACTACTGGTGATTAATTCAGCTTGTTTGGTAGAAATTTTGAGACCTTTTTTGTTAAAGACTGAATAAATTCATTGAAGTCTCTGCTGGTTTAAAGGAGTTGTAAAATGCCCTTTTCACATGCCCCCAGAGAGTGTGTGTGTGTGTGTGTGTGTGTGTGTGTGAGTGTGTGTGTGTGTGTGTGTGTGTGTGTGTGTGTGTGTGTGTGTGTGTGTGTGTGTGTGTGTGTGTGTGTGTGTGTGTGTGTGAAGTTTTAGCACAAAATACCCCACAGATATTTTTATATAGCATGTTAAAGTTGTCACTTTTTGAGGGTTAGCAAAAAGGCACCGTTTTGTGCCTGGCCCTTTAAATGCAAATGAGCTGCCTCAGAGGGCGGGGTTTCAAAGGCTCTTGTGTGTTAGCAGCTGCGATTACCTCACGCAGACACACTAAAATGACAGAAACTGTTCTGCCTTAAATGTTAAAACAGAGTCAGACAAAGATGGAGAGAATGCAACAGTCACAACATGTAGAATGCAACAGGACGTCTCTGAATGGTTAGTTGATGAATTTATGTTGCTGATGTGGAGTTAACTATCTTCAATTAGCATATTCTGTCACGATAATCTATAAATCGCTTGTATAGGAACTGTTGTGAGATGCCCACATCTTTTTATTGCATGTGAAAAGAAGGATGCTAAAGTTTGAGCTGGCTCACAAATGTACTCTTATACAACAACTTTTCCTCTTCTCAACATGGACTGCGTGTCCCGGGGACGGGGTTTATGTACATTTTAGGGTTGTTGATGTCATTAACCCGGGAGGAATGTCGTGTAGTCCCTACCAGCCGTTTGTTGTAGTCCTTTTCTTTAACAGCAAATATCTCCCTTTGCTTTGAACTGTGAGCGTTGTAAGTTTGCAGATGTTGTTTATGCTCAAACAGCAACATTTCACACTAGAGTTAGAAAAGTGAAATCGTGTTTTACCACCCCTTTAAGAGAGAATATCTCTGGGATGTGCAGCTGGGAAGAGGAGGTGCCCTGAAGGGGAGAAAATAAATGTTACTCTTTGGGTCTGTGTTGATTTGGGCATTGGGACTGTCTTCACAAGTCTTTATTTCCTGATATGGATTTATGCATTAAGGTTACAAAGGTGTCTCTTGGCCATTTGGTCGTACGGGGGTTGTAAGTTTGAGGAACAAGGAGGGTCTTCTTTATTGATTAGCTCAGTCATTACAAACCCTAATTTGAGATAAGGTAAGCATGGGAGGGACGGTCAATTCAGCAATGTAGGCACCATGGATTCATATTTACGACTCTCTAATGGCTCGGTGGAGAATCTCTGATCTTGATTGTGGTGTTGTGCTCATTTGATGGACATTGTTCATGGATAGTCCTTCAGTGTCTGCAGATTTTCTTACCACCGATCCCAAAGGCAAATGTTTGACAGCTTGTTTGGATGGCATTCACGATTGATTTTAATGGATTTGATTTGCATTGTACATGGAAATACAATCCACTGGGTCTGTAAAACAGAGAACATAAGAGAAAGCCAGATGATTACAGATACAAAGGTATATCAGAATGCCTAATCTGAGTCCACTACTTTAACCAAACTAAGAAGCACATGAAAAAACTTTTATGCCAGTTTTTCCTGCTCATAGTTTCTTTCTTATTTAAAATACATTTATTTCATACTAAGTATACTACAACAAATTCATTAACATATTTACTGACATGTTGCTTGAGACTTACTGATATGAATATTATAATTAAACCTTATTTGGAGTACTTCTTTATTGCACAATGTACATTTCTTAAAGTGCCCCATTATGTTTTTTCTTTATCACGTATTATGATGTGTAATATAGCTGTTTGTGAATGCAAAAGTTCCGCAAAGTTGTAAATTTGAAAATTCACGATAAGTAAAGTTATAGTCTCCCAAAAGAAAGAATCAACTCTGAACCGCCTTTACAAGTCATTTGGGTATCGAATCCTATTGCTTTACATTCTACATCACTAGGAGATATATTTGCATATAATTCCTGGCTATGTTGTACGTTTTCTGCCCATGAACAACTTGACCAGCCCACAACATGTCACTTTAATGACGACTGCTTCTCAAATCTTGGAGTTCAATGCGGGATTCGCAAAACGCTTGCTCTAGAAAGATGGGTCAGTAACCAGTTTATTTGGACCAGCTTGCTACTCAGAGTCACAACCTGTAAGCTTGAATAATTATTGATGTATATATTTTCGACTGGGTGTTCAAAATACTTAGTTCCCTTTCAAGGGAACTCGAGCTGCGTTGAGACGCGGTGGGAACGCTCTGCGTGATTGCGTCGTGAAGCACGTGTATAATCAGTCCAATGGAAGAGCGAGACGTCATAGGCGGTGACGTCATAGACCAGGAAGCTATAAAGCACACCAGAAAACAGACCGCGACAGCTTCTGTTGCCTTCAGCAAGCGATCTGTGTATTCTGTCCTTGTCATATTTATTGTTGTCTGTCAAGTTGCAATATATATATATATTATGGCAAAAGAGAGCAAGCAGCTTTTGTGTTGTTCCCTGCCCACGTTATATCACGGGTGGGGACACACACATCAGCTTTTTGTTACTATTTGGGAGTGGAGCATGCCACAGTCAGTTCTCGAGGGGGCTGACTGTGAGCATTGCGAGAAGCTGTCCGTGAGGACGCTCCGCTCCCGCCGGGCGTTCTTCGAGGAGGACGGTTCGGTTCGCGCACCCCGCGTGGGTCCCGCTGTTGCCGATGCACGGCGGCGACTCGCATTTTGGGGTTTGCAAACGGATCTGACAGCGGGGGTTGGGACGGGCCCCGCCCTATCTCAGCTTTCACCTGCCAGATCCAGTGCTGGCGATTTCCAGTTTCGAGGAATTGGTATCGTTAGTGTTTTGTTTAGAAAAAGAGAACAAAACAAATAAAGATATTAAGAAAAGGCAGATGTTTGAGTTTTCAATAAATGAATAAATAAGTCAGCTCATAACTCTGTTGAATAAAGAGGAGCTTTAAAAGGAGGTTTATCTAGTGCTGTTGCTAGTTAAATATTTTCTGGCCAGCTGAACATTATGAGAGTGAAAATAAAAAGAGTTTATTAGATGAAATAAATCTAAAAACAGAAAAACTCTGTATCTCAGCCTTCTCGTCGGGGACTGCCGTTTTTTCCCTATCTCCACACCACACTGAGGTGTCGAGATTGTGGAATAAGTCGGTTTCTATTTTATGTGTTTTATGCCCAACGTCTAACTATAGTAATGCTATGGGTATTAAGTATCATGGTATGACAGTGCCTCGGGTTAAAGAGACGCTTGCTAGCTTTCTCTGTCCCGAGTCGGCGTCATAATTTTTAACCCCGACGTTACCCACCAGCCATCTAAATAAAATTTTTTATTAGGCAACGCTAGTGGGTAAATTATAAAGACATGGATGAATGTGAGGTTGTCAGCACTGACGCTATTCGAGAATTGCGTCGTGCAAAAACAGATAAACTATACTGGGGAGGGACGGTTTCGAGAAATCGTTTCCCCTCTGCGTCCTCTGGGTGGCGACTCTCTGAGGAGGGTCGCAGCACGGCCAGTTCGGTTGTTTTTCCTGCTGGTGGCCACGGAGTGATATATTTATATATATATACGTTTTTCTGATTTAAAAATAAAGAAAAATAAGATAAAAGTATGTCTGTTCTTCTGGACGCTCCGCTTTCACAAAAAAAACAAAAACTAAGAATAAACCGTTCAGCGGCGTTCCAGAGGTTTCTTCCTCACCATTCTAATGTTCCCGAGACTGCTGGGCGGAGCAGTCTCAGTCTACTAAGCTCCTCGCAGCACAGAGTCCAAGAACGAGCATCGCCATTTGGGCTCCTCCACAATCGAAGGGGACTTGGGTGGCGGTATCAGTCTAGCCAGTTAGAGATATGCAAGATCTGAGGACTATTTTATCTCTAAAAAAGCTTGGACAATAGGAAGCCCTGACGCCGAGGCTATCAGGCTTCTAAAGGGTGGTAGGGATGGTTTTGAGAAAATCGTTTCTCCTCGGCGCCCTCTGGGGTGCGACTCTCTGAGGAGGGTCGCAGCGCTGCCAGTTCGGTTTTCCTGCCGGTTCGCCGTTCAGGACACCAAGGTGTCAGTGTCCCCAAACGATCCTCTGAGGGGGGTCGTAGAGCAGTCAGTTCGGTTTCCCTGCCGGTTCGCCGTTTCAGGGTGCCGAGGTGCCTGCTTTTTCCAATGATCCTCCGAGGAGGGTCGTTGGAACTAAGTTATTTAAAGGGAGGCAAGATCTGAGGACTGTCGTCATCTCTAATAAAGCTTCTGAGGGCTCCTCCGGGGCAGGGACGGTTTTGAGAAATCGTTCTCCTCGGCGCCCTCTGGGGTGTGACTCTCTGAGGAGGGTCGCAGTGCTGCCAGTTCGGTTGTTCCCTGCCGGTTCGCCGTTCAGGGCACCGAGGTGTCAGCGTCCCCATACGATCCTCCGAGGAGGGTCGTAGAACGGTCAGTTCGGTTGTTCCCTGCCGGTTCGCCGCTTCAGGGCACTGTAGTGACTGTTCAACCAAATCAAGAGGCCAGTCTTGAGAGACTGGTTCCCCTAGTAGAATTTCTGGCAGCGTGGAAACTACTGCCACATATTTCTCGGTGGGTCCTGCACACTATAGAAAAGGGTTCAGAATTCGGTTCTTGTCCGCCCAGATTTCTAGGGGTCCTCCCCACTGTGGTGGACCCCGAGCAGGCTTTGGTTATGGAGCAGGAAGTACGGACACTTCTGCAAAAGGAGCTGTAGAAGGGGTTCCTCCTCCCGGCAGACAGTCAGGGTTTTACTGCCATTACTTCATTGTTCCGAAAGAGGATGAGGGGTGGCGTCCTACTCTAGACCTGCGTCAATTAAACAGCAGGTTTCAGAATCTTAAGTTCAAAGTATGCTTACGCTAAATATGATTGTGTCACAGATTCAGTCCGAGGACTGGTTTGTCACAATAGACTTAAAGGACGCTTACTTATCTATCCATCCTCATCACAGGAGGTTCCTGAGGTTTGCTTTCAGGGGCGAAGCATACAAGTATCGGGTTCTTCCATTCGGCCTAGGTTATCACCCCACACCTTTTACAATATGCGTGGATGCAGCTCTGGCTCCTCTGAGATTCCAGGGCATTCGCGTATTAAATTATATCGACGATTGGTTCATTTTAGCTCAGTCCGAGGTTTTGGCAGTTCAACATCGAGATGTCGTTCTGTCCCACATAAGGAGGTTGGGGTTGCGGCTCAACACCAAAAAGAGTGTACTCCTCCCAGCACAGAGGACCACTTTCTAGGTGTATTATGGGATTCGACAACAATGCAAGCATGTCTGTCTCTTGCACGTATTTCTGCGATTCTCACAGCCGTAAAGAATATAAAACTAGGTCAGCCACTCACTGCAAACAGTCTCTGAGACTGTTGGGGCTCATGGTAGTTGCGTCTAACGTAGTTACTTTTGGCCTTCTGTACATGAGACCCCTGCAGTGGTGGCTCGGGACCAAGGGGTTTTCTCCGAGGGGAAATCCGTTTTCGCATGATCAAGGTCCCGCGGCTATGCCTTCGTGCCTCGGTCATGTGGAAGAAACCTTGGTTCCTCGCCCAGAGCCCAGTGCTGGGTGCTTCTTGTCGACGCGTCACGCTATCGACGGATGCTTCCCTCACAGGATGGGGGGCGGTCATGAGTGGCCGCTCGGTGAAAGGTCTTTGGCTGGGGCTCATGGCAGTTGCGTCCAACGTAGTTACTTTTGGCCTTCTGTACATGAGACCCCTGCAGTGGTGGCTCGGGACCAAGGGGTTTTCTCCGAGGGGAAATCCGTTTTCACATGATCAAGGTCACGCGGCTATGCCTTCGTGCCTCGGTCATGTGGAAGAACCTTGGTCCCTCGCCCAGGCCCAGTGTTTGGGGCTTCTTGTCGACGCATAATGCTATCGACGGATGTTTCCCTCACAAGTCGGGGGCAATCATGAGTGGTTGGTCGGCGAAGGGTCCGGACAACACACTGATGGTCTCGTATATCAGAGCAGATATCCTGTTGAGGCAGGGGCTGTGGCCCGGGGAATGGAGACTTCACCCCGAGGTTGTGGAGCTTCTTAGGGAGAACTTGGGTCAAACTACAAGTCGACCTTTCGCATCGCTTGTACAATGCATTGCCCTTGTTGTTCTCCCTCACGCATCCAGCTCCGCTTGGACTGGATGTAATGTAATAGGTGTGGTTGCCACTACACCTATACGCTTTTCCTGAGATCTTTGCTCCTGGGAGCTCTGGAGTTGTGGATACTGTGGGCTCGGCCTCTGAGGGGGCCCAGCTCATAGATTCAGGTTTCTCGACCGAGGTCGTGGAGACCATACTCCAGTCTAGAGCTCCCTCCACGAGAAGACTAATATGCTGTTCTCTGCCTGGTGCAGAGAACGCCTTCTGAATCTCGTTTCTGCCCTGTTGGTACAGTACTTGATTTCTGTAATGAATGTTTCTTTGCTGGGCTATCTCTGAGGAGAGATCCTTAATTTTGTCTTCTCCGTGGTACATGAGGCTGAGGCCTGCACGTGCTTGGATTTGCACCTGGTTGGTGGTAGTATTTCTTCACCCCAGATCGGGTTGTATTTCTAGGTCCCTACTAAATGTGCGGGTCATTTGTGCTCCAGGCCTTCTGTCCTCCACCTTTAATACCCCAGATCAGGAAAATCTTAAATCTGTTATGCCCTGTCCGGGCTTTGGATGCTTAGGTCCACAGAGCTGCTCAGTGGCGTTTATCAGAACAATTATTTGTCTGCTTTGGGTAACCTAAGATAGGTTGCCCTGCATCTAAACAGATAATGAGCAAGTGGGTAGTTGAGGCTATCTCACTTGCTTATGAAGCGGCCGGACAGCGTTCACCTGTGGCTGTTCAGGCCCATTCTACAAGGAGTATGGCTGCCTCTAGGCTTTAATTTCGGGTGTTTCCCTTCAGGATATTTGTAATGCGGCAGGCTGGTCCTCACCTCATACATTTGTCAGATTTTATGACCTACACCTCTCCACTCCCGGGGCTAGGTTGCTTGCTTCTAGTGTGCGCAAGGACTTCACACAGAACGGGTATTTGACTTATGGCGTAGTGGGTATGGGGTTCCCACCGCGTCTCAACGCAGCTCGAGTTCCCTTGAAAGGGAACGTCTCAGGTTACGTATGTAACCCTGGTTCCCTGAGAGGGAACGAGACGCTGCGTTCTCCTGCCATACTTCCTGCATGCCCTGATCGACTTGCTTCAGGCTTTTTCAGAAGCTGTCGCGGTCTGTTTTCTGGTGTGCTTTATAGCTTCCTGGTCTATGACGTCACCGCCTATGACGTCTCGCTCTTCCATTGGACTGATTATACACGTGCTTAACGACGCAATCACGCAGAGCGTTCCCACCGCGTCTCAACGCAGCGTCTCGTTCCCTCTCAGGGAACCAGGATTACATACGTAACCTGAGACGTTTTGTGTATTATAACGTGTAAGTTTCCGGTTAACTCATGTTATTACTGTCTTACTGAAAAACTAATCAGTTGTGGGCCACTATTATCTAAAACTGCATCTATTAATGCAGATTGTCTGTCGTTCTCACTACTTTGAGTAAAGATAAAGGATGGAGCAAGATTTGTTTTACCAACATTTATATTACATCAGTCATTCGCGTTAGAGCTGGGCACAACGTATACACCATTATTGATACAGTTCCCGCATATGAACCGCATTAAACTAGAAATATATGGGTTTGTTGGTGGACCTACCGTATTTTCCGGACTATAAGTCGCTCCGGAGTATAAGTCGCATCAGCCCAAAAATGCGTCATGACGAGGAAAAAAACATATATAAGTCGCACTGGACTATAAGTCGCATTTATTTAGAAATTTATTTAACAAAATCCAAGACCAAGAAAAAGTTATTTAAACAGACTTTAATTCATTAAAACAGAAGGCATTTAAGTTATTCAGCTACACACAATAGCACAAAGAACAACAGGCTGAATATGTGTCCGGTATGTTGTTAACGTAACACATCAACAGTTAGCTACACAATAGCATAAAGAACATACCTGAGAGGCTGAATAGGATCAAATAAAATAAAAAAAACATAACAAGACAGCGAGTCCAACAGTTATCGGTAAAGCAATTTCACCAAGCTCCCGCGATCTTATTCCACATCACTGAAGAGAGATTTTTTCAGCCGTAAAACTAGCTGTAGTCTAGAGCGCATAGAGCGCTCTCTCGTGGCTGTAGACGGTAATGTCACGGTAATGCATTCACGTCATACCACAAATACATCAAAAACTCGCAAATAATAATCTGGGGCCGTCAGCGATCCTGTGACAAGTAAATCTTGGTAATTTTGATATATAAGTCGCACCTGACTATAAGTCGCAGGACCAGCCAAGGTATGAAAAAAAGTGCGACTTATAGTCCGGAAAATACGGTACTCTTATTAATGCTGATGGTTAGGAATTACAGTTGAAACCTCTCATAATGTACCTCAAACTGAGTAGTGTGTCACTGAGAAACGTCCTGCTCAAGTTGTCCTTGCGATGGAGGTTCGGGTTGAATAACTAGTTCTTTCACTGTATCGTCGGACTTGCGCTCAGATTGATACGGTAAAATCGAAAGTCATCGTTCATTACTGTCTTTAGTTTACAGTGTGTACAATCGCTGAACTGTAGGGAGCCTCCAGATGGAGCTGAAGTTTTTGTTTCTGACACACACTGTATACGGTAGACCACAGTTTTTCACAATTTTTGATTAGCTGACACACTGGAGCCACTGAGAATGACCCCTCTCCTAACACTATAATAACTAGAGCACATTAGCATGAGTGGTTCGCCCGCTCAATCGCGAGTTTGAATCGACTATCTCCCATCCCGGCCTTCATCCTCCCGTCCCGCCGACATCTGGTGCCATTGTCAGATTCGTCCGCAGAGCGTGCCCACCAATGAGTGTAAGTTTCCCGCGAATGGCTGTGTTTTCAACACCGACAGTGAACACGCCCCCAGGGTTTGAAAACAGAGAATACTGCTCATTTTTTCAAGATTTTGATTACTTATTTTATTTACTTGGCGGTTTTTTATAATTCAAATTTGGCTGGGTGGTTAATAACACATTTTTCTGTGGTGTGACAAACTCAGAACACATATTTAATATTGCTTTTCACGGACTTGAAGTCATTTAGTTCATTTAAAATGATTTACGCGATCACATTCCGACATTGTAACTGTCATGTTTCAATGTGTTTTAGTTCAGTTTTGAGATCTTGTTGCCCCCGTCTTTGTGATTTTGGTTCATTCCTGTTAGTTTTCCTGCTCTGTCTGATTAGTAATTCCGTTCACCTGTAATCTGTTAATTATCCTATTAGTCCCTTTTCATTTAAGCCTTGTGTTTCCCCTCAGTGTTTGTTGGTCGTCGTCCGTGTATGGTTGTGTTTACCCTGAAGTCCTGTAGTGTATTTTGTTCTTGTATGTTTATGGAAGTTTAAGTTTGTAAAATAAATCTCCTAAATTGTAGCTACCGTGTCCTCGTCTTCAGCATCCTGCACACAACCTGACAGAACAGGAGTTCGATAAACAGGCCTTTGTGGAAACCCGCAAAGCGATTTTCCGGGGGATCCATGGAGGTCACAGGGGAGGATTTGGGTCTAGACTTCTTCAGCGTCAACATCTCTGCGTCCAGCCCAATCCTCATCTGATCTGCCCTGTCGAGCAAGAGCCAGAGCCAGTCTTCGAGCAAGAGCCAGAGCCAGTCTTCGAGCAAGAGCCAGAACCAGTCTTCGAGCAAGAGCCAGAACCAGTCTTCGAGCAAGAGCCAGTCTCTGATGTTCCTGAGCCGGAGCCAGTGTCTGATGTTCCTGAGCCAATGTTTGTTTCTGTTTTTGTGTCTGTTCCTGAGCCGGTGTCTGTTCCCGAGCCAATGTTTGTTTCTGTGTTTGTGTCCGTCTTTGTGGCTGCTACTGTTCTAATAGCCGTTGATCCTGCGCCAGAGCCCGTTGATCCTGCGCCAGAGCCCGTTGATCCTGCGCCAGAGCCCGTTGATCCTGCGCCAGAGCCCACTGATCCTGCACCAGAGCCCACTGATCCTGCACCAGATGCACCAGAGCCCACTGATCCTGCACCAGAGCCCACTGATCCTGCACCAGAGCCCACTGATCCTGCGCCAGTCCTGTCCAGCCCAGAGTTTCCTTTGCCACTGGTCCTGCCTAGCCCAAGACCCTCTTTGTTGCCGGATCCCCCCTTTCCTGTCAATTTCCCCATTAAAATTTTGGGGGGTCGCCCACCCGAAGGGTCCTCACCGCCATGGCCACCCGAAGGGTCCTCACCGCCATGGCCACCCGAAGGGTCCTCACCACCATGGCCGCCCGAAGGGTCCTCACCA
This sequence comes from Siphateles boraxobius, assembly GCF_051911475.1. Taxonomy (NCBI): domain Eukaryota; kingdom Metazoa; phylum Chordata; class Actinopteri; order Cypriniformes; family Leuciscidae; genus Siphateles; species Siphateles boraxobius. The sequence continues at coordinate 989,724 of NW_027509212.1, forward strand.
CCATGGCCGCCCGAGGGTCCCACAGCTCCGCCCTGGACGCCCGAGGGTCCCACAGCTCCGCCCTGGACGCCCGAGGGTTCCACAGCTCCGCCCTGGACGCCCGAGGGTCCCACAGCTCCGCCCAGGATGCCCGAGGGTCCCAAAGCTCCGCCCTGGACGCACGAGGGTCCCACAGCTCCACCCTGGACGCCCGAGGGTACCACAGCTCCGCCCTGGACGCCCGAGCGTCCCACAGCTCTGCCCTGGCCACGCCTACAGCCTGTTCCGCTGTGGCCACGCCCACAGCCTGCTCCGTCCTGGCCACGCCCACAGCCTGCTCCGCCATGGCCACGTCCACACAGCCTGTTCCACCCCGGTTCCCTGAGCTACCAGCTCCACCCTGGAGGCTTCCCGTCCCTGCACCACCATGCCCTCGTCAGCCTCCAGGCGCCCACCCTCCCACCCCTTTGGATGTTATACGACGCGCCTTCGGGGAGGGGGGAGGTACTGTCATGTTTCAATGTGTTTAGTTTCAGTTTTGAGATCTTGTTTCCCCCCGTCTTTGTGATTTTGGTTCAGTCCTGTTAGTTTTCCTGCTCTGTCTGACTAGTAATTCCCTTCACATGTATTCTTCTAATTATCCTATTAGTCCCTGTTCATTTAAGCCTTGTGTTTTCCCTCAGTGTTTGTTGGTCGTCGTCCGTGTATGGTTGTGTTTACCCTGAAGTCCTGGAGGGTATTTTGTTCTTGTATGTTTATGGAAGTTTAAGTTTGTAAAATAAATCTCCTAAACTGTAGCTACCGTGTCCTCGTCTTCAGCATCCTGCACACAACCTGACAGTAACAAGGTTAGATGTTATGGGAAGAAGGAGGCGGGAACTGGCAAACATTTAAACAATTTATTAATGAAATAGAACAAATACAAAATGAAAGTCAAAGACAGCAGTCCCTCACGGACGACTGCTGTCACATATAACAAACACAACACAAATCCAGGCCTGTTCCTCTCTCGATCTCCATTGTCGTCGCTCCTCCTTTTCTGCTTCCGCTCCTCCATAAGAGATTCGAGACCGGTGAGTCCCTCATCAGTAATCACGCCACCGGCCTCGTGCCACTCTCTCACGGCCCTCAGCCTCGTCCTGCTTGCCACAGACATAATAAATTATCATAATGCAATCATAGATAAATTATAACAAACATTATTAATTCACCTCCCGAGTCCATATTGTGTCTATACTATCTGTGATTAAAATAAATACAATCTTAATCACAATAAGAACAAGCCAAAAAAAAAAAGCATATATCAAGATATACTTACTTGACTCATTATTTGCAGTACAAAACATCTCATCTGTAATCATCCAAATGTGGCATTCCTTTGATCTGTTCTTGTTTGATCAGCTTCAGTTTCATCACGCATCGCAATCACAGAAACATGGCGGACAATTTTCAATCTCTGGTCAAGAAGTGCACTATCATGACGTAGTATTTTTGGCTCATGCACATTAAACAAAAAAAGTTGATAATCTTTTGTGCATGGTCAAATGTTATTTTCCATTTCATTAAATTGGCTTGTGAAAGCCAACTTACTGAAATCCTATTTAAACTTCTTCTTCTTCTTCTTCTTCTTCTTCTTCTTCTTCTTCTTCTTCTTCTTTTTCTTAACCAAAATTTTCTGACTCTAACTCCTCCTAGAGTTTTAACTCTACAAACTCCAAACTCGGGTCAGACCTTCAGACTGTTCTGACTCGAGTTGCTATATCTTTTCATACTGATTTGACTTTCAGTTTTCTTAAAAATTAATATTTAAAACCATAAAAATCCCATTGACTTTCATTGCAACAGTTCAAATTGAGCCAAGGCTACGGTGGCCCAGTAGTGTACAACACAAAAACTCAAATCTAAACTCGCTGAAGCCCTAGATTCAATTAAACAACCATTCTATATGTACTTCAATGTTTCTTTCTAACTAATCCATCTTTCTTTCTAACAAATCCATCTTTCTTTCTACTTAATCTTTCTTTCTTTCTAACTAATCTATCTTTCTTTGTTTCTAACTAATCTTTCTTTCTTTCTAACTAATCTATCTTTCTTTCTAACTAATCTATCTTTCTTTCTTTCTAACTAATCTATCTTTCTTTCTTTCTAACTAATCTATCTTTCTTTCTTTCTAACTAATCTCTTTCTTTCTAACTAATCTATCTATCTTTCTTTCTTTCTAACTAAACTTTCTTTCTTTCTAACTAATCTATATATCTTTCTTTTTTTTCTAACCAATCTTTCTTTCTCTCTTTCTAACTAATCTACCTTTCTTTCTTTCTAACTAATCTTTCTTTCTTTCTTTCTAACTAATCTTTCTTTCTTTCTTTCTTTCTTTCTTTCTTTCTAACTAATCTATGTATCTTTCTTTGTTTCTAACTAATCTTTCTTTCTTTCTTTCTAACTAATCTATCTTTCTTTGTTTCTAACTAATCTATCTTTCTGTCTTTCTAACTAATCTATCTTTCTTTCTTTCTGACTAATCTAACTTTCTTTCTTTCTAACTAATCTTTCTTTTTTTTCCAACAAATCAATCTTTCTTTCTAACTAGTCTTTATTTCTTTCTAACTAATCTTTCTTTCTTTCTAACTAATCTAACAAATCTATCTATCTTTCTTTCTTTCTAACTAATCTTTCTTTCTTTCTAACTAATCAATCTATCTTTCTTTCTAACTAATCTATCTTTCTTGCTTTCTAACTAATATATCTTTCTTTCTTTCTAACCAATCTTTCTTTCTCTCTTTCTAACTAATCTACCTTTCTTTCTTTCTAACTAATCTTTCTTTCTTTCTTTCTAACTAATCTTTCTTTCTTTCTTTCTAACTAAACTATGTATCTTTCTTTGTTTCTAACTAATCTATCTTTCTTTCTAACTAATCTATCTTTCTGTCTTTCTAACTAATCTATCTATCTTTCTTTCTTTCTGACTAATCTTTCTTTCTTTCTTTCTAACTAATCTTTCTTTTTTTCCAACAAATCAATCTTTCTTTCTAACTAGTCTTTATTTATTTCTAACAAATCTTTCTTTCTTTCTAACTAATCTTTCTTTCTTTCTAACTAATCTATCTTTCTTTCTAACTAATCTATCTTTCTGTCTTTCTAACTAATCTATCTATCTTTCTTTCTTTCTGACTAATCTTTCTTTCTTTCTTTCTAACTAATCTTTCTTTTTTTCCAACAAATCAATCTTTCTTTCTAACTAGTCTTTATTTATTTCTAACAAATCTTTCTTTCTTTCTAACTAATCTAACTAATCTATCTATCTTTCTTTCCAACTAACCTTTCTTTCTTTCTAACTAATCTATCTTTCTTTCTAACTAATCAATCTATCTTTCTTTCTAACTAATCTATCTTTCTAACTAATCCATCTTTCTTTCTAACTAATCCATCTTTCTTTCTTTCTAACTAATCTTTCTTTCTTTCTAACTAATCTTTCTTTCTTTTTAACTAATCTATCTATATTTCTTTCTTTCTAACTAATCTATCTTTCTTTCTAACTAATCATCTTTCTTTCTTTCTAACTAATCCATCTTTCTTTCTTTCTAACTAATCTTTCTTTCTTTTTAACTAATCTATCTATATTTCTTTCTTTCTAACTAATCTATCTTTCTTTCTAACTAATCATCTTTCTTTCTTTCTAACTAATCCATCTTTCTTTCTTTCTAACTAATCTATCTTTCGTTCTTTCTAACTAATCTATCTTTCTTTCTAACTAATCTTTTTTTCTTTCTAACTAATCCATCTTTCTTTCTTTCTAACTAATCTATCTTTCGTTCTTTCTAACTATTCTATCTTTCTTTCTAACTAATCTTTTTTTCTTTCTAACTTTTCTTTCTTTCTTTCTTTCTTTCTTTCTTTCTTTCTTTCTTTCTTTCTTTCTTTCTTTCTAACTAATCCATCTTTCTTTCTAACTAATCCCTCTTTCTTTCTTTCTAACTAACTAATCTTTCTTTCTAACTAATCCATCTTTCTTTCTTTCTAACAAATCCATCTTTCTTTCTAACTAATCCTTCTTTCTTTCATTCTTTCTAACTAATCTTTCTTTCTTTCTAACAAATCTATCTTTCTTTCTTTCTAACTAATCTTTCTTTCTTTCTAATCTATGTATCTTTCTTTCTTTCTAACTAATCTTTCTTTCTAACTAATCTATCTTTCTTTCTAACTAATCTATCTATCTTTCTTTCTAACTAATCTATCTATCTTTCTTTCTAACTAATCTATCGCTCTTTCTTTCTAACTAATCTATCTTTCTTTCTTTCTAACTAATCTCTTTCTAACTAATCCATCTTTCTTTCTTTCTAACTAAACTTTCTTTCTTTCTAACTAATCTATCTATCTTTCTTTGTTTATAACTAATCTTTCTTTCTTTCTTTCTTTCTAACTAATCTACCTTTCTTTCTTTCTAACTAATCCATCTTTCTTTCTTTCTAACTAATCTTTCTTTCTTTCTAACTAATCTTTCTTTCTTTTTAACTAATCTATCTATATTTCTTTCTTTCTTTCTAACTAATCTATCTTTCTTTCTAACTAATCAATCTATCTTTCTTTCTTTCTTTCTAACTAATCATCTTTCTTTATTTCTGAACTAATCCATCTTTCTTTCTTTCTAACTAATCTATCTTTCGTTCTTTCTATTTAATCTATCTTTCTTTCTAACTAATCTTTTTTTCTTCCTAACTAATCCATCTTTCTTTCTTTCTAACTAATCTATCTTTCGTTCTTTCTAACTAATCTATCTTTCTTTCTAACTAATCTTTTTTTCTTTCTTTCTTTCTTTCTTTCTTTCTTTCTTTCTTTCTTTCTTTCTTTCTTTCTTTCTTTCTTTCTTTCTAACTGATCCATCTTTCTTTCTTTCTTTCTTTCCAACTAATCCATCTTTCTTTCTTTCTAACTAACTAATCTTTCTTTCTAACTAATCCATCTTTCTTTCTTTCTAACAAATCCATCTTTCTTTCTAACTAATCCTTCTTTCTTTCATTCTTTCTAACTAATCTTTCTTTCTTTCTAACAAATCTATCTTTCTTTCTTTCTAACTAATCTTTTTTTCTTTCTAATCTATGTGTCTTTCTTTCTTTCTAACTAACTAATCTTTCTTTCTTTATAAAGAATCTATCTATCTTTCTTTCTAACTAATCTATCTTTCTTTCTAACTAATCTATCTATCTTTCTTTGGAACTAATCTATATATCTTTCTTTCTAACTAATCTATCTTTCTTTCTAACTAATCTATTTTTTTCTTTCTAACTAATCTTTCTTTCTTTCTTTCTTTCTTTCTAACTAATCCATCTTTCTTTCTAACTAATCCATCTTTCTTTCTAACTAATCTATCTATCTTTCTTTCTAACTAATCTTCCTCTTTTTCTAAAAAAATCCATCTTTCTAACTAATCTTTATTTCTTTCTAACTAATCCTTCTTTCTGTCTAGCTAATCTATCTATCTCTCTTTCTTTCTAACTAATCTATCGTTCTTTCTTTCTAACTAATATTTCTTTATTTCTAACTAATCATCTTTCTTTATTTCTAACTAATGTATCTTTCGTTCATTCTAACTAATCTATATTTCTTTCTAACTAATCTTTTTTTCTTTCTAACTAATCCTTTCTTTCTTTCTTTCTAACTAATCCATCTTTCTTTCTTTCCAACTAACTAATCTTTCTTTCTAACTAATCCATCTTTCTTTCTTTCTAACAAATCCATCTTTCTTTCTAACTAATACTTCTTTCTTTCATTCTTTCTAACTAATCTTTCTTTCTTTCTAATAAATCTATCTTTCTTTCTTTCTAACAAATCCATCTTTCTTTCTAATCTATGTATCTATCTTTCTTTCTAACTAATATATCTAATATATCTTCTAACTAATCTATCTATCTTTCTTTCTAACTAATCTATCTATCTATCTTTCTTTCTAACTAATCTATCTATCTTTCTTTCTAACTAATCTATCGATCTTTCTAACTAATCTATCGTTCTTTCTTTCTAACTAATCTATCGTTCTTTATTTCTAACTAATCTATCATTCTTTCTTTCTTTCTAACTAATCTATCATTCTTTCTTTCTAACTAATCTATCGTTCTTTCTTTCTAACTAATCTATCGTTCTTTCTTTCAAACTAATCTATCTTTCTTTCTAACTAATCTATCTATCTTTCTTTCTAAGTAATCTATCTATCTTTCTTTCTAACTAATCTATCGATCTTTCTTTCTAACTAATCTATCGTTCTACCTTTCTAACTAATCTATCGTTCTTTCTTTCTAACTAAACTATCTATCTTTCTTTCTAACTAATCTATCTATCTATCTTTCTTTCTAACTAATCTATCTTTCTTTCTTTCTTTCTAACTAATCTATCTTTTTTCTTTCTAACTAATCTATCTTTTTTCTTTCTAACTAATCTATTTCTTTTTAACTAATCTGTCTTTCTTTCTAACAAATCTATCTATCTTTCTTTCTAACTAATCTATCTTTCTTTCTAATTAATCTTTCTTTCTTTCTTTCTAACTAATCTATCTTTTTCTTTCTAACTAATCTATATTTTTTCTTTCTAACTAATCTATCTATCTTTCTAACTAATCTATCGTTCTTTCTTTCTAAGTAATCTATCGTTCTTTCTAACTAATCTATCTATCTATCTATCTTTCTTTCTAACTAATCTATCTTTCTTTCTAACTAATCTATCTTTTATTTTTCTTTCTAACTAATCTATCTATATTTCTTTCTAACTAATCTATATTTATCTTTCTTTCTAACTAATCTATCTATCTATCTATCTTTCTTTCTAACTAATCTATCTATCTTTCTTTCTAACTAATCTGTCTTTCTTTCTTTCTTTCTCACTAATCTATCTTTCTTTCATTCTAACAAATCTATCTTTCTTTCTTTCTAACTAATCTTTCTTTTTTTCTTTCTAACTAATCTTTCTTTCTATCTATCTTTCTAACTAATCTTTCTTTCTAACTAATCTTTCTTTCATTTACACTAATCTTTCTATCCATCTATTATTTATCTATCTTTCTAACCAATCGTTTTCTTTCTTTCTAACTATTCTTTCTTTCTAACTAATCCATCTATCAAACTTCAAACTACTTTAAACTTCAAACTACTTTAAACTTATTCAAACTCTCTGGTCCGGCTTTCTCAAGCCAACTTAAAGTTTGTCTCATCAAACTTTTTTTTCTAGTTTCATTTCATGTTCAAGTTGAAATTGTTCTAACTCATTGTGTAGTTAGACTCTGTAAGTTCACAGAACGACTCATTCACCTAACTAAAAGTAAATCATTTTTACAGTGTAGTTTAGTCTGATTAAAATTAAATGTATTTTAACTGAATTTGAATGCAAATAAATTTTGTTTATATTTGTTAAACTTTTGCTTGCAATTAATACAATTAAATGTGCTTAAGCGACTTAGAACAACATAATGAAATTGAAAGTATTCTCTACACAGATGTAAAGTACATTACTATTACATTAACTACAAATACAGTACTCCTCTCATAAATTACAGTCAAATATTATGTAGAAAACTGACACTTTTAAGTATCAAAGAGTATGTATAGTCAATACATCACTGTAAAAATCATAATTGTAAAAATGTATGTTTAAGTAAAACTTAATTAGACATTACAAATTGCATTTTTTAAAAGTGCACTTAAGTGTGTATAGAAATATTCTCATTTAAGTGTTGTCTCTTTAAGCACACTGAAGTAGCCTTTGATTTTAATTATATTATCTGCAAGTGCATTTTTTAAAAAGTATACTTTTAAGATTTGAAGTACACAAAAAGCACACAATCAATACAATTACACTTTTTTTTCACAAGAGCAGTCTTTAAATGCAAGATATTTAAAGTGTACCTAAAGTATACTTGCAATAGTTCCACTTTAGCACAATCAAATATACTTAAATATAGGTTTAGTTGGACCTCAGTACAATTTCTGGATTATGCAAATGTATTCGTAGTATACTTAGCATAAAATAAATGCATTTCAAATACATTTTAGTGCACTTATTTTTCACTAGGGGAGGTTTATTTGATTAGTTAAATGCAGCTGATTTGTTTGTTCCGACTGTAAAGGTGTGCTGTGATTGGTCACACCCTCACACTCTTTTGTCATTGGCTGTATGTCAGTTTAAATAAAAGAGAGTCAGTGTCATCATGCACAATTCTGGCCTCTACCTCAACTAATCATTGAAAAATACTGAAATCTCTTCACTGGATGAAGATGAAGACGACACTCACTGTGCTCCTAATCCTGGAGCTCTACGGACTCTCCTCCGGTCTCATTAAACAACATTTCTTTTACCCCTTTTCCACCAAAAAAGAACTGGTTCGGAACTGGTGCTGGTTCAAAGTTAGTTCGGAGTTGGTTCAACTTGCGAACCTTCTCAGAACCGGTTTGTTTTCCCACTGACTAGAGCGCCCGGCGAACGACGTCGTTACGTCACTGTGTACGTCGCCATACAGAAACGCTAGCAAGTACATTATTTTGGGATTATCTCTAACTTGTGTACCATGAAGGCTTTAAAAACAATTGAAATAAGTAAGTCTTTTAATCTTTTCCTTTGATATGTAATCATTTCTGATTAGTTATGTACCTCTGTCTTGTGTGTTTTTTTCTTTCCGTTTATTTGTTCTATATTTTGACTGTTTTCTTCTTTGCTTACATAATGTGTTCAATAAAAAAATAAAATTTAAAAAAAGCTAGAAACGCTTGCGCCAACTTCAAGCATAATAATTACAATGGTGGACTACATCGTGTTTCTGCAAATGTTTCTCCTGGCTTTGCGGTCATAAAATATGTTTAGGACACATCTAAACCCGCCTCCAGCCCCGCCGTAAGCATGACACGGTGGTAAAAGAACGGTTCTCTGGTTCTAGTCCAGCAAAGAGTTGGTGCCGCTTTGGAACCAGTTTTCCTGGCCGAGAACCGGTTCTTTGGCTGTCGAAACACAAAGAACCGGTTCGCGAGTAGGCATCGGCTCCGAACCGGCTCTCAAAATGCTTTGGTGGAAAAGGGGTATTTGTGGATGAGGATAAGAACTGGGATTATGATGCTCGACTTCACTGCAGAACTTTCTTTCATGACCTGTCCACCTTCACCAATGAGAGCGAGGAGCTGCAATTTTTGGAAGATGCAGTTGATCAAACTTCTGATGCCTGGGTTGGTCTCCACAAATATTTAGGAGTCTGGAAGTGGGTTGGACGTGAAAATGCAACACAAATAAGCTGGAATAGTTTGAATCTGCCAGGTTTAAATGAAAACTGTGTTTTTATACAATAGAACTAAGAAGCTGCATGATGAAAACTGCTATGCTGTTATGCAGAGTTTGTTCTGGTGCGGCAGGAAGAGAGCTGGGAAGGAGCTCTGGAATACTGCAGAAAACATTATAATGATTTGGCGAGTCTGAGCTCTATGAACAGGATGAATTCTGCTTTAAGGAAAATCACACAGGCTGAAACTGGATATGTGTGGACTGGTCTGCGCTTTCTAGCAGGAGAGTGGAGATGGGTCAATGGAGATGATCTTGACTTTAATGTCTGGTCTAAGACGGGACCGCCCCAGTGTCCTGCCAGAAACCTTCGTTGTGGAGCCCTGGACAAGCAAACAAGGATCTGGACACACACAGACTGTGAGGAGAAGCTCAACTTCTTTTGTCAGTAGATGGTACGTCACTTACACAAATATTTTATGAGCAAAGATTACAACTATAATAGATATGGTGCCATTAAAATATTTGGGCATCTTTTTACCGCGGCCCCTCATTTGTTATCTGTTGAAAAATTTCATTAATAACGCTATTGGTAACTGTTTATTGCTGTCTTATGTAAACCATCTTTTTCCCTTGTTTTAACATGACAAACTGCATCACTAGCAGAAGGGATTGGCTCAACAACAGTTTCTTCTCCTCACTGAAAGCATTCAACAATCACTCGACAGCTCCACACCACTCCGTTTAACATTTCCTGCTCACACTTACTGGAAAGAAGAAAGTATCCCGCTCCGGGTTCACTGCATAAAGCAGTGCGTGCCACTATAAAGATCCTAGTCTAAAACAAGCGAGAAAATTGTTTCAATGAAAGGATAAAAAGACTAGTGTGTTCAATTTTGATGTGTTTTATGCATATCTTAAGTCAGGGTTGCCAACTCTCACGCATCTGGCGTGACACTCACGCATTCAGTCTCAATCTCACGGTCTCACGTTCAACAAAGAAATCTCACGCCAAATTAGACATTCTTCTGTGCTGTATTTTTTTCACTCATGTGCACTAATTTCCGAATTAGTATATGCAAGTTCAGGCTCTTAACTACTGATTGGACCACTGCATTTTCTCACGGAGAGAAAAATCGCGGACAAAGTGGACAAATTCTCAGCTGTCAGATTCTGTCAATATTTCCAACGTTTTGGTGCTTTTTAAATGTGACAGATACAGTAGCCTACAAGCATTATAATCTTTCACTTTTTTGTTTTTAGGGCATATCTATCCACTGTATAATATGCATTTCAGGTTGTAATGTAATGCAATGTAATGTAATGTATGTCAATAGCCATTTCTAGAGTTATTTTTAAGTTGTGTCACTTGTGCAAATATATTAGGAAAAATCTGACGCTAAATGCCGCAATGGACCAATCAGAATTGAGTTATTTAAGAAGCAAGTAACCTTAGAGTCTTAAGTTAACTCGGATTATTTTCCTAGACAGTTTTGTAATCACCATCAGAATAGAAGAATCCATATAGTCAATTAATGTATATTGATAGATGTACTGACATGAGGATGATAAAAGTATTTTGATTTGAGTACATTTTTAATTTCCCTTTCAGTGTGTTACTTCATTAAATATGTAATGTTGGAATTATATTGAATAGGTCCTATATATTTTGCATTCAATTAAAGCACAAACCTTATTGTCCATGAAAGAGGCTGCCTGGATCACAAAATGATTTTATCTATACCATTTCATGACTCATCATGACATTTCGTGAAATAAATAGGCTATTTTTGATCAAGACATTCGTCTGTGGAGAACATTTTGTTTTTAATATAACTAAATATGACTAAATTAAGCTGACACACTCCCACAACAATGTCACAGCAATGTAAATTTATTTTTTCTTGATCTTTAAATGTATCAAACATCACAATTCAACACATTTCATGAAAAACATTCAGTGTACTGCTTGAATGCAGACACCGCAAATTCATATATTTAATAGAGTGTGTTCAAATATAAAACCATATGGAACATTTATACATTTTTAATACAGACTGTATAACAAAAGAAAATCAACTTAAAACATAAGACAATATTTCTTCATTTTCATAAGCTGCATCTTGATGTCCTCTTGAAGAACATTGAAAACAATATGAATAATATTAATCATTGTAGTATTTTTTCATGCACAAGACAAACAAAATTGCTGCACACAACAAAATTGCAAACCACTGTATCTGCTGGGTAAAGGTGTAAGGCAAGGCAAGGCAAGTTTATTTATATAGCACATTTCATACACAGTGGTAATTCAAAGTGCTTTACATAGAAGATATTTAAATAATCAAAAGAAATCAGAATAATTAAAACAGTTTAGAATAAAATATCAAATAAAATGCAGTGCAAACAGTCGGACGCACAGTGGCACAGTGCTCATTCAGTAAATGCACAAAAAAGAAGAAAAAAAATAAAAGTTTTAAAAGTTTTTAAAAACATGGTTTTAAAGCTACACTGTGTGATTTTTACCCCCATCTAGCGGTGAAAAGGTATATGACCATCCAGTGAATATTAGTTTCTGTTCCTCTCAATTCCGATTTCGTTTTAACTCCTACGGTGGCCAATGTAGTCCAAGATTAGCATGGCTTCCAGTTCGACCTCGTCCATGAGTGAAAGGTGAAGCTTGAATTAATCGTATGTCCCTCTTTGGCTAATGTACTTTCAAGATGGAGGGGCAACATGGCGACCGACATTAGAACCCCCCACCCGTATGTATTTTCAATGGCATATTATACACTCACGAGAATACTTTATTACTTGAACGAAGTAAATATACATTAATGAGCACATATATTTTTGAAAGAACTTAGTGTTTTTAGCTAAGAATAAACTAAAAAAGTTACACAGTGTAGCTTTAAGCAAAGTGTGATTTGCCAGTGGGGGATTCTCCCTCCACTTTAATCAATGCTATACTACAGACCATATCAAATATATTTGAAAAAAAACATAGCCTATGCAACACACACGTTTAAACAACAAACAATAAAATCAGAACAGGCACTTTTGCTCCTGTATAGGCAAGTCAAGGCAAGGCAAGTTTATTTATATAGCACATTTCATACACGGTGGTAATTCAAAGTGCTTTACATAGAATAAATTAAAATAATCAAAAGAAATCAGAAACAGCTTTGAATAAAAAATAAAAAAATAAAAATAAAATAAAATACAGTACAAACAGTTGGACGAACAGTGGTACAGCGTTCATTCAGTAAATGCACAGTTAAACAGAAGTGTTTTGAGTCTGGATGTGAATGTGACTACTGTAGGAGCACATCTGATCTCTTCTGGAATCTGTTCCAGCATAATAGCTAAAAACAGACTCGCCATGCTTAGAGTGAACCCTTCACTGTAAAAAATGATCGTGATTTTAACGGTAAAATACTGTAAAAATGCTACAGTGAAAAACTGTTAATTGGTTAACAGAAAGTTTCCTTACTATATACGGTAAATAACTGTGATAGATCTAATGGTTAATTTAATATAATTCTACTGTAAAATACTGTTAAATTTACAGTTTTTGAAAGTGAAAAAGAACAACTCATTGTATAATTTACAGTGAAAAACCGTAAATTGACATTCCCACAATTCCCTGCGTGACACTTCACATTTGATGTATTTTTGTTGAAATAATTATGTTTCTTCTTAGTTTTCTTAGTTCTATTCTTATCAGGTATGTACATTAGAGTTTTATGTTACATTTAATGTTTTTAAATTAATGTTTATTGCATTTTTAAAATTTCATGTGTTACCATGATGCTGTTTAATGTTTGTGCGGATGACACTGTGCAGCTTCTTTATTTTAGGATTAACTTTCTTGTGGAAGAGCTGCTTGTGATGAGCTTTGATTTATATTGTGACTTTCATCACTGCTGTGATGATCGGTGTTTGTCAGTGTATTACAATGGTACAAAACAGATATTAATACATAAATAGGTTGGTAAAATAACATTATATCAGATAATGAAATACGGTTTATTACTGTAAATTTTAAGTTAAGTCTGTAAAACCAATAACGTCTGTACCATATTTTTGACGGTAAAGTTCTGGCAACCACAGCTGCCGGTATTTTACCGTAAAAATGGCATTTTATTTTTTACAGTGTTGGTATTTCTAGCTGATGTGATCCTAATGATCTGAGTGATCTGTTGGGTTTATATTCAGTGAGCATATCTGCAATGTATTGAGGTCCTAGGCCATTGAGTGATTTATATACCAGTAATAATACTTTAAAATCAATCCTATATGTAACTGCCAGCCAGTGTAAAGACCTGAGGACTGGTGTGATGTGTTCATATGTTCTGGTTCTGCTCAGCGTTCTGTATGAGCTGCAACTGTCTTATGGTCTTTTTGGGAAGTCCATTACAATAATCCACCCTGCTGGTGATGAAAGCATGCACAAGTTTCTCTAAGTCTTGACTGGAAACAAAGCATCTAATTCTTGCAATATTTTTCAGGTGATAGTATGCTGATTTAGTTATTGCTTTGACATGACTACTGAAACTAAGGTCTGACTCTAGAGACACACCAAGATTCCTGACTTGATTTTTAGTTGTTTGACCCCTAGACTGAAGGTATGCGTGCACCTTGAGAACAAAAAGTATTCTCATCGCTTCATGACATTAAGGTTGAACTACTGTAGTCACATGGACTATTTTGACTATGTCCTTACCACCTTTCTGGGCCTTTTGTGTCAATGTCTGTTATTTGCCCAAATTGTCCTGCTGTTTATTGTTGTAAACCCTTTTTTATGTGTTGCTTCACTTGAGTGTATGTTTAAAGCCATTCTTGTGTTTGTTTCTTCCCCTTTGTATGTAACAGTTTGTACAATGTTCACAGTCACACTAGGCCTGGAAGAGGCGGACAGCTAAAATGTCACGTGACATACACTGTCACATACACATACACACATACACGACGCAGGGGTTTCGATTTGTGTTAGTACATTAGGTTAGGGGATTGCCATGAAAAAATCAGCAGAAAAAAATTGCCATTAGGATTGCCACCCCATGTACTTTTGGTTTTGGAGTAGTCAGTGAAGATCAGTTAGGGTGTCACGGACGCGGAAGACTTTCTTTTCTCTCTTAATTTTTCTTAGTTAGGTTAATAGGTTATTTAAAAGTTAGATTTGGTTTGGTTTTGTTATTTTCTTTTCTTTGGTGCCGCCCGCATCCCCTCTTCCTCCATGTAGTATTGTTAATCCCAAAAAAAAATGTAAATAACCACTGTACATATATTTATATTCTTTGTGGGTGTTTTTGTTTCACTTTTACCTATATAACCTTTTTGTACTGAATAAATGTATCTGCTTATTGCACGGTATTTATCTGGACTTGTGGTTCTTTGTACAGCACACCAATTATATGTGTTTCTTTTTAAATGTCACTTTTAAATGTTAGACCCCTGTACCCCTAGATTATCTTGGGGGTCGTAACATAAACCTTTAAGTCCTTTGTGTCTACTAATTTGCTTTTGGGTCTTGTCTGTGATTATGTTTTGATAGCCATTCTCTGTGTGATTTATCTTCTTGTGGATTTATTTAAGATAACCTTTGCCTTCATCATTGTGTTTGTGAGTGTTCTACAACACAGCGTTGTGACACGTTATCTTTGCTGATGAGGCTTCCTGGGTATGTAAAAGTGTTGAGATTGTTGACAATGGTTCAGTATAGACAGTGATTGGTGCATTGGGGATGGAATTAATGTACATAACTCTGGTCTTGGATGGCTGATGTTCAGGCCCATCTGCTATTCAGCCTATCTGTCTTGGAGATGTTTGAATTTTGTCAGGTCATAATTGAGAAATCAAATTTTCCTTGATATTTTGACATACAATAATTAGTTACATTTATATAGCGATTTTCTAGGTTCTCAAATCGCTTTACATGGAAGGGGGAATCTCCTCACCACCAGTGTGCAGCATCTCCTGGATCATGTGATGGCAGCCATACTGCGCCAGAACGCCCACCGCACACCAGCTAATTGGTGGAGAGGAGACAGTGATGAAGCCAATCAGTATATGGGGATGATTAGGAGGCCATGATGGACAGAGGCCAATGGGCAAATCTGGCCAGGATACCAGGATTAAACTCCTACTCTTTTTCGAAGGACATCCTGGGATTTTTAATGACCACAGAGAGTCAGGACATCGGTTTAACGTCTCATCCGAAGGACGGTGCTCTTTGACAGTATAGTGTCCCCGTCACTATACTGGGGCGTTAGGACCCACACAGACCACAGGGTGAGCGCCCCCTGCTGGCCTCACTAACACCTCTTCCAGCAGCAACCTGGTTTTCTCAGGAGTCTCCCATCCAGGTACTGACCAGGCTCAAACTTGCTTACCTTCAGTGGGCAAGCAGTCTTGGGCTACAGGGTGATATGGCTACTGGCATAGTAATTGTACTATAAAAATACCCTGTAAGTTTCAAAACTCAAAACTTCCTCATTAGTCCAAAAATAGCTTTTCTTGAAACCAAGCTCACAAATCGACTCGTTTCGGATTTTTTCACATTATGATCTCATAGCGTGATGAAAGACCGCCTCTGCAGAATCAGATCAACGCCTACTTCTACATCATTGCCTCTTTAGCCCGCCCATAATTTCAAACATATTATTTAGTAGTTAATACGATAGAGACGCAAACACAGGATTAGTCCAGCAACAAAATGATAGAGATGCCTCTGAATATTACAAGATGTTCTGAAGTGCCAAGTTGCGGAAAAACATCCTTTGCATTGCCATCCTTGTAATCCTAACATTAAGAAAGCGTGAATGAAATTTATTTTTAATAAAGTTCCAGTCAGATCTTGTCATCAAAACACTGTTCATTTGTTTGCTTCATTTTACTGCGAATTCGTTATAAAACAAGACAAAGTTACACAGAGGCTTTTCAGGGAGACTGAAAATAAAGATGATGGAGTGACAACTACATTGGATCCAACGGTAATGCAGGGACGGACTGGGACTAAAAAACGGCCCTGGACTTTGACTAGGCCCGGCCCAAAGCAATCGGGAAACTCGTGGAAACTCGACAACATCAACAATCGCGCTGCCGCCTGGGATGATTGTCACAAGACTTTAATTTTGGCTCATGATACTATAGTATCCAAATTACAGCAATAGAACTGATGTTGACTAGATGTTGTGTTAAAAGCATATTATTCTAGATTAATTTTTCTAGATTAATACTCACATATAAATGGAGGTCTCAACACACTGCAGTCCCTCTCTGGCTGAACCAATACAAAACAGGTATCTAAAACACATAGTATAGTACTGTATGAGTTATATGACAAATCACAAAGTAAAGAGGTTTTAATATACAGTTTAACTTGAATACTCACATATAAATGGAGGTCTCAACACACTGCAGTCCCTCTCTGGCTGAACCAATACAAAACAGGTATCTAAAACACATAGTACTGTATGAGTTATATGACAAATCACAAAGTAAAGAGGTTTTAATATACAGTTTAACTTGAATACTCACATAGAAATGGAGGTCTCAACACACTGCAGTCCCTCTCTGGCTGAACCAATACAAAACAGGTATCTAAAACACATAGTATACTGTATGAGTTATATGACAAATCACAAAGTAAAGAGGTTTTAATATATAGTTTAACTTGAATACTCACATATAAATGGAGGTCTCAACACACTGCAGTCCCTCTCTGGCTGAACCAATACAAAACAGGTATCTAAAACACATAGTATACTGTATGAGTTATATGACAAATCACAAAGTAAAGAGGTTTTAATATACAGTTTAACTTGAATACTCACATAGAAATGGAGGTCTCAACAAACTGCAGTCCCTCTCTGGCTGAACCAATACAAAACAGGTATCTAAAACACACAGTACTGTATGAGTTATATGACAAATCACAAAGTAAAGAGGTTTTAATATACAGTTTAACTTGAATACTCACATAGAAATGGAGGTCTCAACACACTGCAGTCCCTCTCTGGCTGAACCAATACAAAACAGGTATCTAAAACACATAGTATAGTACTGTATGAGTTATATGACAAATCACAAAGTAAAGAGGTTTTAATATACAGTTTAACTTGAATACTCACATAGAAATGAAGGTTGAATACTCACCTAAAAAAACAATCCAGCAATGGCATTTTACTCAATGTTGGGGGATAAGGATTTTCTTCAACAGGTCGCTTTTTTCTGCAACTCTGTCTATGACCAAGTCATTATCAAGGGACATGAGGATGTCTTTCTCTGTGGTCATAAGCATGAATGCTTCCAGGTGTTCTTGTGACTGTGTGCTTCTTATTCGACTTTTGATGTGTTTGAGAACAGAGAAACTTCTCTCACAGGCTACCTGTGTCACAGGCAGAGTAATGAGGTACCTGTATCCCCAGCCAAGGATATGATAGGCATCTGTGAAGAGGTTTTAGCGTTTCAGAATTTGATAGCAACAGACTGGGCATTCCTTACAAGATTTGCACTGTTTGTTTAGTACATCTGTGTCTTCTTCGTCATCATCACAGCCACCCCCTACCATCCTGACTTTGTACTCTTCAAGTGCAGACATTTTAAGCCGTGGCCACTGAGCTGCCAGACACTTTAACTCAGACTGCAAATTGACAGCTGTTGCTCTGCTGTCAAACCTGAGCAAGCATTTGCTAAGTTCTTGAAATGCAGAATCAGGCAGAGTACCTGATGACACTTCAGCAAAGTTTCTCGGATCAAGAAGAGCCAAGTCGGCATAGAGTGTAGCATGGGTCAGAAAACGCCTGTGGATGCTCTCTGTGATTGTATCCATAATCTGGTTATGGACCTCAACTTCATAGGCTCTGTTTGCATCTGTGGGAGCCTCATCACTTGTTGTCATTTCTCCAGCCATCATCTTCCTTTTCCTCTTCCTTTTCTGTGGAAGTTCTGCCTCCAATTCAAGCTCACAGTCTTCTTCCACCATGAGTTGTGCATTTGCAAATATCAAATATCCGCAGGAAAAGCTGAGCAGTTAACACTGTGTCATACCTCATCAGAGCCTCTAAGAATCCTCTAGCTTTGACACGCGCTGTAGTTTTTAAATTGGCCTGACCTTGAAAGACGCTGAGTGTCATGAGGACATCAATGTATAAAGCCTGGTCTGGTTTTCCCAATGACCCAAAGATCCTCTTCAAGGCTACATCTTTGGCCCACCACCTTGTCTCTCCGATAGTAGAGAGACGTCTGTGTCGAGTATCCTGGCTTCTTTGTTCCCACACATTCATTCTTTGATACGATTCACGAATGAACACAGCAATGTCATTCATGAGGGAGAAGAGGGACCCACTGGATATGGCCATTTCAGTTGTGTCAGACAGAACTAGGTTTAGCACATGTGCATAGCACCAAACATGTACCTGGTTTGGGGCTTTGGATGACAGGAGTGTGGAGAAGCCTCTGTACTGACCTTGCATGTTTGATGCCCCATCTGTAGCATTACTGACACAGTTACTGATGTCCAGATTAAAACGTTCCATCACATCTGTCAGCATCTGGACAAAATATTGACCAGTGGATGCCTCACACTTAACCACTGCAAGAAGCCTTTCCTGAATTGCATCTGTAACATATCTCAGAATTACAGAGCATTGCTCATGGGATGTAATGTCTTGGGTTGTATCTATCTGCACGGAGAATATCACACTTTCAGAAACCTCTTTTGCAATGGTCTCCTGAATTAGACTCCTCACTGTAGAAATTACAGTGTTCACAGTGGTTTTGGATAAAAATGTTACAGCAGCACCGCGACCCCTAGCCTGTGACTGATGCATCTTTTTACTTTTTTCAATGCACCCAGTGAGATGTTCCTTCAAACATACATCATATTTCCCTAGAAGAATGATGAGCTCTAGGAAGCTGTGGTCAATGTTGTGGTCATCTAGAGTGTACACTGCCTCAGATTGCTGTCCTCTGTAGCTCAGTCCTCTCTTTCCTATGAACTTCACCACATCTACTACTCTTTCTAACACCTGCCGTCTCTTCCTCACTTGATCTCTGTGAGCCACAATTTGGGGACCATGTAGCAGGCTGGCTATATCTGATTTAGATGCCCTCAAAAAATATGCCTCAGCACAACCTCTGTGCATGTTGCTCCTTTCATGTTCCTCAACTCTTTGACTGATATGGTTCCAGTCCTGCATTCCACTTATGAAGGGACTGGTTTCAGTTGGTTTGGCAAATGCTAAACATACTGCACAATACAGGGTATGGTTCTCTTCACAGTATGTAAGCCATTTTCTGTCTGTGCCATCTTTGTGTTTAAACACTCTCTGTACTGTCAGATATTTTGTCTTCTTCTGAGGGTGGTATGAAAAAAAAAAACTCTAGGCTGTGACTGTCTGACTTGGGGCGTTTAAAGTAATTTAAAGTTGAGCAGGAGTGGGTGTCTTTCTCTGCTCTTGGTCTAAGAAACTCAACCTGAATAAACAAATGATGGAATGGATAAAAAAAAAAAAGGTTTTATTCCAAGATATCATGGAATAGATTGTATAATATGCTGTTAGCATATTATACAATCTATTCCATTATATCTTAAAATGAATTTATTACTTAATAATCTTAATTAATTTATGTAATAATTAGTCTTACTGCACAAAAAATAATACCACATCTAAATGAAAATACACCATTACAAATGTAACTTCTGAATTCAAAATCTTCAAAGTTTGTAAGCATTAACTGCAACGTTACCAACATTTTTAAAAGTAAAAGCACAACATATTTCTTAATATTAGCTACTGCATGTGGCATTTTACAGCTAAAATGTTGAACTTTAGCTTTTTTAACTACTGTAATCAATCATTAAAAATGTAGCAAGGTGAATATCACTTCCTAACATCATCCCTACCAAATAACTTTCTCCTCTCATGTTCCATACTTACTTGCCCTGTATCTGCCTGTGAAACCAGCTCATCTTTCTGTCCCTCATCATCACTGGTGGTGGCATGTTGCTGCAGAGCTGTCTGGCTCACTTCTTCACTGGGTCTGCTGCTAATATTTACCGGTAACTGTGAGGTGCTGCTGCTGGCTGTGCTGCTAAACATTTCAGTGATTTTGCGACATTTAGTGGCTTCAGTCTCTAAATTTCGCAATTTTTTTTCTCTCGCCTTCTCAGCCCCACCCTTTTCTTTCCGTTTTTTACCCGCGGCCGCGTTATCCATATTGTTTGTTTGTTTGTTTCTAACGTAATGCTTCGATGTAAAGTATTTGCTGTTGGTTTCTTCCTCCGCTTCCACTTCTTCTCCTTAATTGGCGGCCACGGCCAGTGCAGCTAGCATCCAACTTAAAGGTGCATTGCTGCCACCTACAGTACTGGAGTGTAAAACAGATTAATAGTGGGGGGAAAAAAACGTCCCGGGTTACGTATGTAACCCTAGTTCCCCGAAGGGACGGACGCTGCGTGAAATCGCAGTGGGAACGCCCTCAGCGTGACGCGTCTGAAGCATGAATGAAATCAGTCAATGGAGAGAATGAGCGTACGGCGAGTGACGTCATCGACCAGGAAGCTATAAATATCCCCTGAGTACACAATACGCCAGCTTAAAAGTTACTGAAGCAGCGACCCAAGGGGATGCCGAGAGTATGGCAGGACACGCAGCGTCCGTCCCTTCGGGGAACTAGGGTTACATACGTAACCCGGGACGTTCCCCTTCAGGGACTACCGCTGCGTGAAATCGCAGTGGGAACGCAATACCCACATCCCCATACGACCAAATCCCCGTCGTGTGTCATTAGGAGACACAAACCGACGAGAGAACCTGAGCCCCGGGAGTGGAGCTAAGATCGAGGGAATAAAATCTAACGAAAGTGTGCGGTGAGGACCAGCCTGCCGCATCACAAACGTCCTGAAGAGAAGCTCCTGAAAGAAGAGCTGTAGAAGCAGCCATACTCCGGGTGGAATGAGCCCTTACAGCCAAAGGTGAAGGCTGATGGGCCGAACCATAAGCAAGTGGGATGGCCTCGACCACCCACTTGCTCATCCTTTTTCTAGATGCAGAACACCCTTTCTTAGGTGACCCAAACAGACGAACAGTTGTTCCGATCTCCTCCACAGGGCAGCTCTGTGGACGTAAGCATCAAAACCCAAACTGGGCACAGCAAATTAATTTTCTCCTGGTCTGACGTCAGAAAAGGCGGAGGACAGAAAACCTGCAGAACTATAGGTCTAACTGAAACAGTTGGAACCTTAGGAACATAACCTGGTCTCGGAAAGAGAAAGGCCTTAACCAACCAGGAGCAAATTCCAGGCACGAGCGAGCCACCGAAAGTGCTTGAATATCTCCAATTCTTTTTAGAGATGAGATAGCGAGAAGAAGGATAGTCTTTAGAGTAAGAAACTTTTCCGAAACTTCCTCGATGGGCTCGAAAGGAGCAAGGGAGAGACCTTCTAAGATGATGGCCAGATCCCAAGCTGGTACCCTCGTGCGAACTGCAGGCCTCAGCCTCAAGGTGACACGAAGGAAGCGAGACATAAGTGGGTGTTTCCCGAGGGAACCTCCACTTGAAGGGGTGTGGTAAGCAGCTAAGGCCGCCACATACACCTTCAGTGTGGAGTGGGATAACCCTGTGGAGAGACGGTCCTGCAGGAAATCCAGGACTGTACCAACCGGGCAGTTAACTGGGTCCTGCTGGCGCTCTCCACACCAAGAGGTGAAAAGTTTCCACCTCGCGGCATATAACTTCCTCGTGGAGGGAGCTCTGGATCGGAGGATGGTCTCAACGACCTCAGCTGAGAGACCAGAATCTATGAGCTGGGCCCCCTCAGAGGCCAAGCCCACAGCCTCCATAGCTCTAGACGGGGGTGAAGGATCGACCCACTCGCCTGAGAGAGCAGATCTCTCCTGATCGGTATCTCTAGGGGAGAGCCGTTGAGGAGAGACACTAGGTCCGCAAACCATACCCGGGCCGACCAGAACGGGGCTATTAGCAGGAGACTGAGCCCGTCCCGGCGAACCCTCTCCAGAACTCCTGGGAGCAGAGCGATCGGGGGAAAAGCGTACAAGCGTGACCTCGGCCACGGATGTACCATCGCATCCAACCCCAGCAGGGCTGGATGGCTGAGAGAGAACCACAGCGGGCAGTGTGATGTTTCTCGAGAAGCAAATAGGTCTACCTCGGCAAGACCGAAATGTTTCCATAGGAGTTCCACCACCTCGGGGTGAAGACTCCATTCCCCGGGCCTCGGCCCCTGTCTTGACAGGATGTCTGCCCCCTGATTTAAATACCCCGGGAGATAAAAGCTCTCAGAGAAAGAATTTTCCCCTGGGACCATAGAAGGATCTGACGTGCCAGTTTGTAAAGCGGGCGAGAACGCAAACCCCCCTGATGGTTGATATAAGAAACCACCGATGTGTTGTCTGTCTGGACAAGAACATGGTGGCCCCTTAGGTCTGGGAGGAAGTGTTTCAGAGCCTGAAACACCGCCAACATCTCTAGGCAGTTTAAGTGCCACAGACGATGATGGTCCTCCCACAGACCCTGAGCCGGGCGACCATCCATGATCGCCCCCCAACCCGTGAGAGAGGCATCTGTCATTAGCATAACGCGACGACAAGGAGCTCCTAACACAGGGCCTTGGGACAGAAACCAAGGATCTTTCCACATGATCAGGGCGTGATGACACCGTCGCAAACTCACGATCATGCGAAGCGGATTTCCCCTCGGGGAGAATCCCTTGGTTCTGAGCCACCACTGTAACAGTCTCATGTGCAAGAGGCCAAGAGGTATCACGTTGGACGCAGCTGCCATGAGACCTAGCAGTCTCTGGAACTGTTTTACAGTGGATGACTGGCCTAGCTTGACCTGATCTACTGCAGCGAGAATCAAAGCAATACGAGCAGGTGACAATCGTGCCTGCATCGTCGTTGAATCCCACACTACACCTAGAAAAGTGGTTCTCTGTAATGGAGAAAGAACACTCTTTTTGGCGTTGAGCCTCAGCCCCAGTCACTTGATATGAGCAAGCACGACATCTCGGTGCCGAACCGCCTGTTGTTCCGATTGAGCTAGAATCAAGCAATCGTCTATATAGTACAGAAAGCGGATGCCCTGTAACCTCAGCGGGGCTATAGCAGCATCCGTACACTTCGTGAATGTTCGGGGTGACAGTGCTAGGCCGAACGGAAGAACCCGATATTGGTACGCTTCGCCCCCGAAAGCGAACCTCAGGAACTTCCTGTGTTGAGGGAGGATAGAGACATGGAAGTAAACGTCCTTAGATCTATCATGACAAACCAGTCCTCGGATCTGATTTGAACATCCCCAGTGACAGACACAGCGCCCTGTAACGTACTGGCAGGGAACAGCTGGTCTGGGCACTCCACAACCCTCCTCGGAGGGGGCGAGCGTCCCTCGGGAAATCGCTCGCCGAGTCTCTCTACGCCCTGTGAAGGCAGGGTTAGTAGAGCAGACCCCTGAGGGCATCGGAAAAGACAGGGCACCGTGTTCTTGTGCAGTGAACTCAGGTCTTTCACGATAGGGACCACCCTCAGAACCCTGACGTTCAGCACGTCAGGATTTTTTTTTTTTTCGATGAAGTAGTATCCTAACTCCCTGCTGGGTGGGGGACCCATTCCGCCAGGAACTCTACTAAGGGAACCAGCCTCTCGAGGCTGGCCTCCGGATGAACATCCCGAGTGACAGACACAGCGCCCTGTAACATACTGGCAGGAAACAGCTGGTCTGAGCACTCCACAACCCTCCTTGGAGGGGGCGAGCGTCCCTCGGGAAATCGCTCGCCGAGTCTCTCTACGCCCTGTATAGGCAGGGTTAGTAGAACAGACCCCTGAGGGCATCGAGAAAGACAGGGCACCGTGTTTTTGTGCGGTGAACTCAAGTTTTTCCCGATGGGGACCACCCTCAGAGTCCTGACGTTCAGCCCGTCAGGACTTTTTCGACGCGGCCTTTCTGGCGACAATGACTGTCCTCAGATCAGTCCTGCCCCGAGAAGGCCGCGCCGGAGAGCGCCCCGCCTCGTCCCTCCAGTTTCTCTGCAGGGGGGCACGAGACGTGACACTCCGCTTCTGCTGTGCTCTTTTGGAAGACGAACTCGACGAAAAACTTTGCTCTGGTTGAACATTCTGCGTGACAGACACAGTGCCCTGTAACGGCACACCGGCAGGGAACGACTGGTCTGAACACACTAGAACCCTCCTCAGACCCTTCTACGCCCTGTTTCGGCAGGGTTAGTAGGACGGGCCCCTGAGGGCGCCGGGAGAGACAGGGCACCCTTAAGGGAGGTGAACGCAAGTCTCTCTCGGCGGGGACCCCCCTCAGATTTCCTTTGAGCAGGTCGGCCTGAAAAGCCTGCATAAAAGTCATCGTATGCAAACATGCAGCCGCCTGCCGAGCCACCGAGTAAGCCTTCCGCACCAGCACAGAGGTATATATATATATATATTTTTTTTTTGGGTGGAAGAGCCGGTGCTTTAAGTGAAGACGATGAAGCAGGAGAGAGATAGCTCGCGAGCGTCTCCTCCGCCTACAGTATCGTCACATAACCATCAGATTTAGCACCAACAATGTTACCATAAGCATTGGACTGATTTGTGTAAATTCAGCTTGAAACCGGTCTAACCCAGGTCTTTGAAACCTCAGCATGAAGATCTGGGAAGAACGGTAAGCACCGGCTAGAAGGTTGAGGTCGTGCAGACAGAAATCTATCATCTAGATTGCTTTTAATTCTAGAAACCTGTCTATCAGCTGGCCACTCGATACTGTTATTTTTTTTTAGCTTTTCAACAGCCCGAGATAATACATCCATCAAACCTTCTTCATTTGCAGTATAATGTGATAAACTAGTTTTCTCTGATGCAAAACTTTCGACATCCAGCTCCTCAGAACTGGAAAATCTCTCAATTCAACATCATCATGTGCCTCCACCCGGGCAGAAGTAACCGCCGCAGCGCGTGCTTCCAGAGCCGGGTGAGACGCACTAGATCTCGTCGGAGATAGCTGAGATAGGGCGGAGCCCGTCTCAACGTCGCCAGCGAGATCCATCTGCGAGCCCCAAGACAAGCGCCGCCGCTCTGCCTCAACAGAGCGGGACCCGAGCCTCGGGGAGCTCGCAGCAAATCACTCTCCTCGAAGAGCGATCGCCGCGAGCGCAGAGTTCTCAAGGGAAAACGCTCGCAATGCTGAGAATCGACTCCCTCGAGAGCCGACTGGGCATTGCTGCACTCCCAAATAAGCCACACTTAGCTCGTGTGAATCCCCACCCGTGATGTACCGAGTACAGGGGGGAACACACTTCTTATACTGCTCGCTCATATTGGTTTTTTTATATAAAATATATATAGTGAAAACTCCTGACAAAACAGACAAACACAATCGACAGATTCAGACACACACAGAGCTGCTGAAGTAACTAAAGCTGGCGTATTGTGTACTCAGGGGATATTTATAGCTTCCTGGTCGATGACGTCACTCGCCGTACGCTCATTCTCTCCATTGACTGATTTCATTCATGCTTCAGACGCGTCACGCTGAGGGCGTTCCCACTGCGATTTCACGCAGCGGTAGTCCCTGAAGGGGAACAGGTGATGACTGCGTGTGTTGCGGGTGGTGGGCCGGCCCGCCGGCCGTCCTGGGGTACCGGCCGTTCTGTGATTCTCCAGATCACACAGATGGCCAGTCCGCCCCTGCGGTAATGTCATTATTGCTTTGTCTGTTACAGATCGTTTGATATGTATAATTATACTGTAGCACCACAATCAAACTGAATAGTTGTGATTTGCTGATGATCTTTCCTTTGCTTCTGCTTTTATGGAGTTAATACTATGGATTATCAGATACTGAAGAAAGCATGCAGAGAATGTTGCTTTTGTTATTGTTTTGATTGAAGCCATTCGCTGTAATCCTGAATAAAAGCTTAAAGGAGAACTCCGGGCAATTTTTTAAGTTAATCTTGATTGTTATACCTTTGTGAGTACTGTTTATAGAAAGAAAAAAAAAAACGAACCGGATTGGTGCTTGCAACAAGGAGCTGTTCCCGCAAATGCCAAGAGCTCCCACTCAGCTAAAACGGCAGTTATGGGGGCATATACATAAAGAGTGTCTTTGTGCCTCTTAACAGACACAAAATGCAATTAAAATGTCTGTCCAATATGAACAGGGCCCTTACATGTGAACAAGAATCGTTTAGCAACTTAGCCATTGTTTAAATTCACCTAAATAGTGTTTTAGACAGGCTAACTGTAGTCTCGCACTGAAGTTCCGTGGGAACTCAGTTGTAGCCGGAAAAAGGTAATCAGTGTGCAGGTGGGAGGAGCATAGTGTGTGAAGAGTGATGATCGGAGTTGCTCACAAGTGAAGAAGAAATGGTTTGCGTTTGTGCCGTTCCGAACTGTGGCAACAGAATGCGAAAATACAATAACTTAAATTTTCATCGTCTTCCTTTCCATGACCTCGAGATTCTGCAGTTGTGGCTAATTGTACTTCAACTGGATGTGCAAACTCCCATTCTAGTACTACGCGCTAAAGATTACCGCATTTGCAGCGAACACTTTGACAAGGATGACTACACAGACACAACACAGCGGGCCGGTTGATGAAAAAAGACATTCCGCGGACGAAGACGTGTGCAACCACTGTGGAGGTAATGTAATCTTTATTTATCCTTCCATTTGGGCACACACGGCTTGAGGAGAGATGTGCACTAATATATGTTTTTGTAGTCTTATTTGCAAAACTTTAATTATTTCACTAGCTTCTATGTCTTCAATTATATTTGTATATATAATATACTCCCACCTGCACACTGCTATTTACCTTTTTCCGGCTACAACTGAGTTCATTTCCTTCTCTGTGGGCCTCTAGTCAGTTCACTAGTGTGATAGTGTAATGCCACGTCACACGTAGGCTCACTATTGGCTGACGCTGTTCATGTGTGTGATGCGTGTGACGTATAACAACAGAAGCTTGCGCTATATCATTAGTGAACTCACTCGAGGCCCACAGAGAAGGAAATGAATAGTTGAAATAAAGTAGTTATTTTTGGTTTTTTTTGCTTACAAAAAGTAAGGGCTGGCAAGTGTCAATCCCTTAGAAGCCTATGGAGGAGTGATCCAGCTCCCAGATTTAATCAAAAATATATCTTAATTCGTGTTCCGAAGATGAACGTAGGTCTTACGGGGTTGAACAACATGAGGGTGAGTAAATACTGACAGAATTTTCATTTTTGGGAGAACTATCCCTTTAAAGGTTGGATTTTTCCTAATTTTTTTAATTAAGGCATTGAGAAAAAACATTTTTATTCCTCTTTTTAGTCAACTTCAGCATGGATGTATTAACTTATGGGTTAACACTATTACACACAGGGACGCACAGCAGCACACTAAAATGCCAAATATTACAAATAAAAGGGTTACAATGTAAATGTCATGATCCTGGCTCTCTTTCTCCTTACTCTGTCTCCCCCTTTTGGACACACACACACACACCGCTCGGCTTTCGGGGAAGAGGCTTCTCGCATACTCTCCTCTCTTTGCCAGGGTAAGCGCTCTGCTGCGGATTTTTCAATCGAGTTTCGCACTCTAGCTACCTCTAGTGGCTGGAACGAACCGGCCTTAGTGGCCCGCTTTCTGGAGGGACTTAATTCTGAACTCAGGGATGAGATCTATGCGCGAGAGGAGCCGACTCGTCTAGACGCTCTCATCGACCTGGCTGTCCAGATTGAGAAGCGCTTCGGAAACGCAGCCTGGAGTCTTCACTGTTCTCTTCTCCACCTGTCGCCTCTTCTTCACCCCCTTCTGCTCTGGACCCCGAGGCGATGCAGCTGGGGAGCGTTACGCATCTCTGCAAGGGAACGGAAGCGGGGAATGACCAATCGCCTCTGCATGTACTGTGCTTCGCCAAATCACTTTGTCAACACATGCCCGGTTAAAGTCAGGGCTCGCCAGTGTAGGATTACACATTTTATTTAAATATTTAATTTAGATTTCCAATACAATAGTATTTTATATATTGAGCAAGTTTGAACACCTGTTATTTTATTACTGAGACCATTTGTCTCATCTCAGTACGAGAAGTCTATGCATTTCCTGTTCTCGTTTCTCACCGGTTGAAACTCATGCTGAGCAAGTTTTAACACTTGTTATTTTATTACTGCGACCATTTGTCTCATCTCAGTACGAGAAGTCTATGCCTTTCAGCTCATTTACATGCTTTGTTCAGATTGCCTCCCCCCTTTTATGTAAATCCCTCCCCCTTTGGAAGGATAAAACACTGTGTTTTAAGACTAGATTAGACTTGACTTGACTTGGGTACGAAGCAGACTACAGCAAATAAAGAATCCTGCTTAAATAAGTCTCCTGGTTTTCGCTTCTGAGTTTTTCTACACTGAAGAAGGAAGAAGTTCACAACAGATGGTGCCTGTGACCCGGATGGAGAAACTGAAACTCAACAAAGAATGAACTTTTGAAACTTCAAAGCTCAAAGATCTCAACAAAGATCTGACTTTCCAGTTCCAGACTGAATCTTTTGAATCCAGAAAGATCTCAACAAAGCTGACTGAGTTCCAGAACTGAATCTCAACAAAGATCTCAACAAAACTGACTGATTTCCAGAACTGAATCTCAACAAAGATCTCAACAAAGCTGACTGATTTCCAGAACTGAATCTCAACAAAGATCTCAACAAAGCTAACTGAGTTCCAGAACCAGGCTCAACAAAGATCTCTGACTGAGTTTCCAGACGGAAACTTTCTATACAACAAAAATTTGGTGAATTTCACTTTATTCAAAGAACCGTTGAAAAACCAGTAAAAATTATCCTCTGTGCCATCAGAGAAGAAGTTAACAGACAGCTGTAGGGTTTGTTAACTAAAGTTATCCTCTAAAGTTGCTTTTAGAGATGAAATGTATCCTCTGTTCCCTTTCGTAGTCACTCCGAGTTACGTCGGATGACGACGAATGGGGTTTCGCTTAGAACACCTATCAACTTCGAGTATTACAAAACGAGCCAATGGCGATGAAATGCCATGGGTCTGCGGAATTTGCATAGCGTATCTCCGCCCCACCGCGTGGGTATAAAGGAGGACGCCGGCAACATGCAGGTATGTTTTCGCTTCGGAGCCAAGAATATTTCTTCACTCCACAATCATCTCTGACTTCGCTCTATGAGACGAGCTTCTCTCTCCGGTGTTGGTGTGACGGCGATCTGCAGCGAGCTCACAGTGCCTGCTGATCTGTGCAGTGATCTGCCAGTGTGTGTGTGTCTTCCTGTGCGCTTCAACATCGCGGAGTTTTTTTCTCCTCTCATAAAAGAGCTCGCACGCGGCACGTCTTTTTAAAGACGGCTCGCCCGTGCATTTCTGGTTGCAGCGGACTGGTATCGGACTCTGATGGGCACGAGCGCTGTCTAGTGTGTTTGGGCTTTGATCATGCTTGAACAGCGCTCGTGGATGACTCATGTTCTCTCTGGGAACGTGATCATCGCGTCATATATAGGTCGAGACTCTGTGAACTCGCAAGAGTGAGAGTCCCCTCATCCACTACCCGATCTTCGGCTGGTGGACAGGGTGACCTGAGGGTGTTGGTCTGGAACAAGGCGCCGACTCTGTGTCCACGCCCAAGCCCCCCCTCTTTAATGACGGTGCCCGCTAGCGAACTGATGATTCCACGAGTCTACCCTCGGGTGGCCCGTGTGTTTTCATTTGAAGCTACAGAGGATGATGCTGTGTCTGTAGCAGCATCACTAGGTGGGCTTGATTCTTCTGGAAATGACGACTCTTCACAGCTGCCACCCTTTGGTGTGCATACGGCTGTGCCTGAGTCTGATCCGGAGATGATGGCCATGCTTTCCCGGGACGATTGGTTTTTGGGTGAGGCCGCCGACGCGTCCACGGCAAACCCCAATATCTTTCCTCCCGGACGTGCATGATGAGTTCACGGGTCCTCTCGTTGGTCTCATCCGCCTTTCCTCCCCTCAGGGGCCGCTGCCCATGGGTACACTGGGGTTCCCCCGGTTGAACGCTCTGTTGCCATGCTACTGTGTCCTCAGAGTGCTTCCCGGCGCAATCCTAAGCACCCGTCCAAGCCTGTAGTTCTTTTCGTCACAGTAATCTGTGGCGAAATCCTATAGTGCCACAGGACAGGCAGCTGCCTCACTGCATCCCATGACCGTTCTGCTGGTCTACCTGACCCAGACGCTCATGGACATGCAGGAGGGCGGGACTGACCCGAGGCTCTTCAGTGAGCTGCGCGCCGCCACTGACCTTGCTCTCCGAGCGACGAAAGTGGCCGTACGCTCTCGGAGTCAGGTGATGTTCACCAGTTTGGAGCTGACCGGTCTTATGTGCAAGATGTCGGACGGACCCGTCTGCTCGACACCCCCATCTCCCAGGTCGGCCTCTTCGGCGGTGCGGTTGAGTGCTTCTGCCCACAGTTCTCAACCGCCCGTGAGCAGATTTGAGGTTATTCTGCCCGACGGCCCCGCCGTCCGCTCAGATCCCTCAGTCTGCCCACCGCCGAAGGCTCCCTCCCACGGTTCCAACCCCGCCCGTTCACCCGGGCCTGGCTCTGGAAGACCGTAGGGGGATGCCACAGCCCTCTCCAGCCCCGCACCCCGCTAAACGCCGGGTTAAGCGGCACTTTTGAGATGGGCTGCTCAGAGATGAGACTCAGTTCTTTCCAGGAGTTGGTAGCAGGGCCACTCCTTTCCCCGGTGGAGGGCTGGGGAAGAATCCTTATTCAGGAAGAACTGACTCTCTCCTCTCTGAGCATACAGAGTTTTCGGACGACACAGAGCGCCGCCCACAAGCCGTGCTCTCCTCTTCCCCCTCTGCCCCAGAGGTGGTTGACACGGCGTGCCGTCCACGGACCGTTTCGCCCCTGTCCCCCTCTGTCGCCAGACCCCTGACAGAGCAGGCCCCCGTGGAACGCTGGTCCTTCCCTGGCCTCCTCTGTCAGGGTGCGGTTATGACCTTGCCCCCACACCGGGCCGCTATGCCGCCCTCGTCTGGGCTGGTCATTTCCGCTTCGCTGCACCACCGGGGGGACGTCTGTGGTTCTTCACTCCGCTGGCACAGTTGGGAGCCTGCACTAGAGCTCCCTATCTGTTCCGCTGGGTCGTGCGAACCATCGGCTCGGCTATGCGATTCAGTTCGCACGGTCTCCTCCCGGCTTCACGGGAGTCCGCTCCACTTTCGTCAGTGGAGAAGTCCCAGAGAAGACTCATTGTCCCGGAGAAGTCTGGTGGGTTACGGCCAATCCTGGACCTATGCATCTGAACCGCTCCCTTCTCAGGCTGCCGTTCAAGATGCTCCTGGCCAAACGCATTTCTGGATGTGTGCGGCCACAGGATTGGTTTGCAGCGATCGACCTGAAGGACGCCTACTCTTATGTCTCCGTTCTCCTTCGACTCAGACCGTACCTACGTTCTGCTGTCAGGGCGCGCGCATGTCAGTACGCTGTTCTCCCATTCGGGCTAGCCCTGTCTCCTCGCGCCTTCACAAGGTTGTTGAGGCAGCCCTTGTTCCTCCATGGGAACACGGGGTTCGCATCCTGAACTATCTCGGTGACTGGCTGTCTTAAGCTCACTCCTGAGACCAGGTTTGTGAATACAGGGACCCAGTGCTCCGGCACCTAGCTCGTCTGGGCCTTCGGGTCAACTGGGAAAGGAGTAAACTTTGCCCCGTGCAGGGGAGCTCTTTTCTCGGCATGGACTTGGTCGCCTTCTCCACTCAGCCATTAAACAAGAGTGTGGTCCCACTGAAATTGTTTCAGAGGCTCCTGGGGCATATGGCATCTGCAGCTGCGGCAACGCCGCTCGGATTGCTTCATATGAGACCGCTTCAGCTGTGGCTTCGCGATCGAGTCCCGAGGTGGGCATGGCATCATGGTACGCTCCGAGTTACAGTAACTCCGACCTGTCGTCAGACCTTCACCCCGTGGTGGAACCTCAGTTTCTACGGGCCGGTGTTCCCCTAGAACGAGTTTCCAGGCATGTTGTTGTCTCCACAGATGCCTCTTCCACGGGCTGAGGCGCCATGTGCAACGGACATGCTGCCGCGGGCTCCTGGACAGGACCCCAGCGCCTTCTGCTTGTCAATTGCCTCGAGTTGCTGGCAGTACGCCTTGCCCTGCACCGTTTCCTCACGTTGCTCAGGGGTCAACACGTACTAGTCCGTTCAGACAATACCGCGACTGTAGCGTACATCAACCGCCAGGGTGGTCTACGCTCCCGCCGTATGTCGCAACTCGCACGCCACCTCCTCTTATGGAGTCAGAAGCACCTGAGGTCCCTTCGTGCTATCTACATTCCGGGAGATCGGAACTTTGCAGCCGACGAGCTGTCACGGTTTCGGCCCATCTCCGGCGAATGGAGACTCCATCCCCAGTCGGTTCAGCTGATTTGGGACCAGTTCGTGGACGCACAGATAGATCTGTTTGCCTCTCACGACTCGACCCTTTGCGCCCTGTTCTATTCCCTGACCGAGGGCTCTCTCGGCACGGATGCACTGGCGCACAGCTGGCCGCGGGGACTACGCAAATATGCGTTTCCCCCAGTGAGCCTTCTCGCACAGACCTTGTGCAAGATCAAGGAGGACGAGGAGCAGCTCATTCTGGTTGCGCCGTATTGGCCCACCCGGACCTGGTTCTCCGAACTGGTACTCCTCGCGACAGCACCTCCTTGGCCAATTCCTCTGAGGAAGGATCTCCTTTCTCAGAGACGGGGCACCCTTTGGCACCCTCGACCCGATCTCTGGAGGCTCCACGTGTGGCTCCTGGACGGGACGAGGCAGGTTTGAGTACCCTGCCACCAGCGGAGCGGCTACCATCACTTCCGCTAGAGCAGTGGTTCTCAACCTTTTTTGGCCCAGCGCCCCCTTTCCAAGATCCAGAACCCTGACCGCCCCCCACCACCACCAAAAAAGGGCTAAATGTCTTTATTGAATGTATGCTGATTATCATTCTGTTATAATAATAATAATAAAAACAATAATAATGTGTATGATTGACGTCCTTATTTTCTTCTTAAAATTATAATTATCATTATTATTATTATGAAATCCGTAACTTTAAGTATTTAAATTGTGAAACATTTATGTATTGAGTCAGTATATCCATTTTCAAAACCGTGCTTTTGTCTTATTCTGAATTACTAAAGTACACCTAATAAGTGTACATAAGGGCCGCATCGTTTTCTCCTTTCCACAAGCGCTTGCGCTCCCGTCTGTTGTTGCTAAGAAAGCATGAACTGCGCTCTCCATGACATGATGACGAGGATTCATTGCATTTGATACAAAGGATTGATTGATTTCTAGCCCTTGCATTAGCTTTACTAGTAGATATATTTATGGAGATGAGAAAAAAAAAACCTGCCCTGTACAGCTATGATCAGCTGTCCGGCCGAGCGTTCGATGTTGTTACGGAAAGGCCGAAGCTGATCAGATGGGTTTTGTCATTATGACTTAATCTTAAACCGCGAAGCTTGTGTACATTTTGATTGGACACATTCTTTCTACCACTCTGCCGGCTGCGGCATTTGTTTTTAAGCGTTGCCATGGAGATAATTTGCCGGTAACTAGCCGGGACAAGTCTGAGTGGGCTACTAGCAACATTTAAATATTAATTAATTAACACAGACATAATTTTATTTTACATTAAAACATGGACGCTATGGAATTATGTCGGACAGAGACGCATTCGGAAGGGCATTTTCAAAAGTGCGAATGACTCATTCATTCTTTTTTTTTTCTTTTGCGCAGGTAATGTTTTGAAAGACGATGTCTTGTAACGTTAGCTTACTGATGTAAATAAATAAAAATGTATACAAAGATGTGATGATGTCCTGATTCACTTTCTTTTTTTTTTCTCTTTTTTATTATTATTGCATAACAAGAACAATATATAACATACACATACGGAGGATCACATAGTATTATATCTATTACATTCATAATAGCATCAAAGAAACAATAGACAGAAAGAAAAAAAATATATAAGGGGAAACATTACAAAAAATTCCAAAAAGAAAGGGATTCAAAAATAGTATACATCCGTTTCGCTTTTTTATTTCTTACATCTTTTAGGGAGACTTTCACTTTCCGTAACGGACTGAAGTGCGCGTCCGAGTGAAGACAACACATTTCAGCGCTAGATCGTCTCTTATTTAACAAACGAATGAAACGAATGCTGCTAGTTAACTGGATATGTTTTATTTGTATTGGTACATCCGTGCCGCGAGATGTTTTAAAAGTGTTTCAAAACCGCCCTGTAGGCTAAATGACGCCTAGGCTACTATTTCATATACCGGTAGGCTACATGTTCTATGATATTTTATATTAATATTCTCATAGGAACCTGAGACTCGCGCTTGGGACTGCACGTGCGTATTGGATCGTCTGGCCTGGTGGGACTCCGAATGAAGGTGGAATGGATTTGAGCAGCAGCGTGGAAATCAATGCTGTACCTAAAACGCCCATGCATTCAAATTAACATTGTATGTGTTGTCAGAGGCTTAAAAAAGTTGTGATAATAACAGTGAGTATATAGTGCCACAGTCAGACATAACGCCCCCCATTTGTGCCTGAGCGCCCCCCTCTCAGCTGCCTCGTTCCCAACGCCCCCCGACACTGTCCAAACGCCCCCAAGGGGGCGGTACCGCCCCCGTTGAGAAACGCTACGCTAGAGCATCGTCCACGAGACATGTCTATGCGTTGAAGTGGAACCTCTTCGTCAACTGGTGCTCTTCTCGTCGAGAAGACCCCAGGAGATGCTCGATCTCTGTCGTGCTTTCCTTCCTGCAAGATGGGTTGGAGCGAAGGATGTCTCCCTCCACCCTGAAGGTGTATGTGGCCGCTATCGCCGCATATCACGAAGCAGTTCAAGGTAAGTCTCTGGGGAAGCACGACCTGATCGTCAGGTTCCTGAGAGGAGCGAGGAGACTGAATCCTCCTCGCCCTCCTCTCGTTCCCTCTTGGGACCTCTCAGTGGTCTTAAATGCCCTGCAGAGGGCTCCCTTTGAGCCTCTGCAACCAGTTGAGCTTAAGTTCCTGTCTATGAAGACAGCGCTCCTGGTTGCATTGGCCTCCATCAAGAGGGTAGGGGATCTGCACGCATTCTCCGTTGACGAAGCGTGCCTGGAATTCGGGCCCGGTCACTCTCACGTGATCCTGAGACCCCGGCCTGGATATGTGCCCAAGGTTCCCACCACTCCCTTCCGGGACCAGGTGGTGGACCTGCAAGCGCTGCCCCGGGAGGAGGCAGACCCAGCCTTGGCACTGCTCTGTCCAGTACGCGCTCTCCGCGCTTACGTAGACAGAACGCAGTGTTTCAGGACCTCAGACCAGCTCTTTGTCTGTTATGGTGGGAGACTGAAGGGAAAGGCTCTCTCAAAGCAGAGGTTGTCTCACTGGATAGTGGACGCCATTGCTTTGGCTTACCAACAGCAAGGCCGACCGTGCCCCCTTGGTGTGACAGCCCACTCCACTCGGAGTGTGGCTTCCTCTTGGGCTCTAGCACATGGCGCCTCGCTGGCAGACATTTGTAGAGCTGCAGGCTGGGCGACACCCAACACATTCGCCAGATTCTATAATCTCCGAGTGGAGCCTGTGTCCTCTCGTGCTGGACCCGCTCAGGTGTCTTCGCTTGCTCGCCATTCCACTTCACGGACTGGACACGTGCGATTATTCCTCAGGTGAGCCTTCCTCTTTGAAGCCCTGAGTTCCTCCTGCACTGTTGACGCTGGCGCCAGTGTCTATTGCCTGGGCGTCGGCTAGGTGCCTCCGTGTGCATGGTTCCTCCCTGAGTAACCCCCACATGTGTATTTCCACTGTAAGCCTCCTTGAGCATGTGTCTTTCCCTTGGCAAGCCATCTTGCCCTCCTGGAGTTGAAAGTTGCCACCCCTCGGGCTGGTCACTCCAGTGTTCCTCCATATGTAGCCCTCCGGCCATATGTGTATCTTAAGTCCTCCCTACGGGTAGGCATGCTGCGGCATATCTCCTCTGAGATATGCTTCCCAGTGTACCTTGGTATTCCTGTGTTAAGTAGGACTCCTTCGTCTGTGCCAGTATCACGACAGGGGGATCAGACTTTCGCAGGGCACTGGAAGACAGCTGTGAAGGTGGCGTGATTTCACGGGGACCCCCATTCGTCGTCATCCGACGTAACTCGGAGTGACTACGAAAGGGAACGTCTCGGTTACGTATGTAACCCTCGTTCCCTGAGTAGGGAACGGAGACGTTACGTCTCCCTGCCACTTCCGCTGTACCGCTGGGCAGACGCCTGAGTTCAGTCTCGGCTCCTCAACGAAGACATACCTGCATGTTGCCGGCGTCCTCCTTTATACCCACGCGGTGGGGCGGAGATACGCTATGCAAATTCCGCAGACCCATGGCATTTCATCGCCATTGGCTCGTTTTGTAATACTCGAAGTCGATAGGTGTTCTAAGCGAAACCCCATTCGTCGTCATCCGACGTAACGTCTCCGTTCCCTACTCAGGGAACGAGGGTTACATACGTAACCGAGACGTTTTTCAGGCAGGGAAGATTAACATACATGTTAATACTGTTTTACCCTCTGCTTTGCCAGGGAAGTGTTTTATCCTCTATAAAGTTAGGGAAGATTAGCATCAAGTGCTAATATATTATACCCTCTGTTTTCAGGCAGGGAAGATTAACGTACTTGTTAATATTGTTTTACCCTCTGCTTTGCCAGGGAAGTGTTTTATCCTCTATAAAGTTAGGGAAGATTAGCATCAAGTGCTAATATATTGTACCCTCTGTTTTCAGGCAGGGAAGATTAACGTACATGTTAATATTGTTTTATCCTCCGCTTTGCCAGGGAAGTGGCAAAAGTTGTTTTTTTTCCGGCAGGGAAGGTTTTAGCATAAATTGCTAGTAATTTGTGTATCCTTTGCTTTAGGCAGAGAAGGTTAGCATTAACAACAGTAATCTGTGTTAACGAGTGTACCCTCTGTGGATCAGAGAAGTTTTAGTGTCTGTTTGTGTTGGCTACAAAGAAAACTCACAACAATGTTTAGAAGGAATGCTAGACTCCCCACAAAAGAAAAACACGGGGCCTCCTTGGCCAATTCCTCTGAGGAAGGATCTCCTTTCTCAGAGACGGGGCACCCTTTGGCACCCTCGACCCGATCTCTGGAGGCTCCACGTGTGGCTCCTGGACGGGACGAGGCAGGTTTGAGTACCCTGCCACCAGCGGAGCGGCTACCATCACTTCCGCTAGAGCAGTGGTTCTCAACCTTTTTTGGCCCAGCGCCCCCTTTCCAAGATCCAGAACCCTGACCGCCCCCCACCACCACCAAAAAAGGGCTAAATGTCTTTATTGAATGTATGCTGATTATCATTCTGTTATAATAATAATAATAAAAACAATAATAATGTGTATGATTGACGTCCTTATTTTCTTCTTAAAATTATAATTATCATTATTATTATTATGAAATCCGTAACTTTAAGTATTTAAATTGTGAAACATTTATGTATTGAGTCAGTATATCCATTTTCAAAACCGTGCTTTTGTCTTATTCTGAATTACTAAAGTACACCTAATAAGTGTACATAAGGGCCGCATCGTTTTCTCCTTTCCACAAGCGCTTGCGCTCCCGTCTGTTGTTGCTAAGAAAGCATGAACTGCGCTCTCCATGACATGATGACGAGGATTCATTGCATTTGATACAAAGGATTGATTGATTTCTAGCCCTTGCATTAGCTTTACTAGTAGATATATTTATGGAGATGAGAAAAAAAAAACCTGCCCTGTACAGCTATGATCAGCTGTCCGGCCGAGCGTTCGATGTTGTTACGGAAAGGCCGAAGCTGATCAGATGGGTTTTGTCATTATGACTTAATCTTAAACTGCGAAGCTTGTGTACATTTTGATTGGACACATTCTTTCTACCACTCTGCCGGCTGCGGCATTTGTTTTTAAGCGTTGCCATGGAGATAATTTGCCGGTAACTAGCCGGGACAAGTCTGAGTGGGCTACTAGCAACATTTAAATATTAATTAATTAACACAGACATAATTTTATTTTACATTAAAACATGGACGCTATGGAATTATGTCGGACAGAGACGCATTCGGAAGGGCATTTTCAAAAGTGCGAATGACTCATTCATTCTTTTTTTTTTCTTTTGCGCAGGTAATGTTTTGAAAGACGATGTCTTGTAACGTTAGCTTACTGATGTAAATAAATAAAAATGTATACAAAGATGTGATGATGTCCTGATTCACTTTCTTTTTTTTTTCTCTTTTTTATTATTATTGCATAACAAGAACAATATATAACATACACATACGGAGGATCACATAGTATTATATCTATTACATT
Source organism: Siphateles boraxobius (assembly GCF_051911475.1). Classification (NCBI taxonomy): domain Eukaryota; kingdom Metazoa; phylum Chordata; class Actinopteri; order Cypriniformes; family Leuciscidae; genus Siphateles; species Siphateles boraxobius. The sequence continues at coordinate 1,028,308 of NW_027509212.1, forward strand.
CATAATAGCATCAAAGAAACAATAGACAGAAAGAAAAAAAATATATAAGGGGAAACATTACAAAAAATTCCAAAAAGAAAGGGATTCAAAAATAGTATACATCCGTTTCGCTTTTTTATTTCTTACATCTTTTAGGGAGACTTTCACTTTCCGTAACGGACTGAAGTGCGCGTCCGAGTGAAGACAACACATTTCAGCGCTAGATCGTCTCTTATTTAACAAACGAATGAAACGAATGCTGCTAGTTAACTGGATATGTTTTATTTGTATTGGTACATCCGTGCCGCGAGATGTTTTAAAAGTGTTTCAAAACCGCCCTGTAGGCTAAATGACGCCTAGGCTACTATTTCATATACCGGTAGGCTACATGTTCTATGATATTTTATATTAATATTCTCATAGGAACCTGAGACTCGCGCTTGGGACTGCACGTGCGTATTGGATCGTCTGGCCTGGTGGGACTCCGAATGAAGGTGGAATGGATTTGAGCAGCAGCGTGGAAATCAATGCTGTACCTAAAACGCCCATGCATTCAAATTAACATTGTATGTGTTGTCAGAGGCTTAAAAAAGTTGTGATAATAACAGTGAGTATATAGTGCCACAGTCAGACATAACGCCCCCCATTTGTGCCTGAGCGCCCCCCTCTCAGCTGCCTCGTTCCCAACGCCCCCCGACACTGTCCAAACGCCCCCAAGGGGGCGGTACCGCCCCCGTTGAGAAACGCTACGCTAGAGCATCGTCCACGAGACATGTCTATGCGTTGAAGTGGAACCTCTTCGTCAACTGGTGCTCTTCTCGTCGAGAAGACCCCAGGAGATGCTCGATCTCTGTCGTGCTTTCCTTCCTGCAAGATGGGTTGGAGCGAAGGATGTCTCCCTCCACCCTGAAGGTGTATGTGGCCGCTATCGCCGCATATCACGAAGCAGTTCAAGGTAAGTCTCTGGGGAAGCACGACCTGATCGTCAGGTTCCTGAGAGGAGCGAGGAGACTGAATCCTCCTCGCCCTCCTCTCGTTCCCTCTTGGGACCTCTCAGTGGTCTTAAATGCCCTGCAGAGGGCTCCCTTTGAGCCTCTGCAACCAGTTGAGCTTAAGTTCCTGTCTATGAAGACAGCGCTCCTGGTTGCATTGGCCTCCATCAAGAGGGTAAGGGATCTGCACGCATTCTCCGTTGACGAAGCGTGCCTGGAATTCGGGCCCGGTCACTCTCACGTGATCCTGAGACCCCGGCCTGGATATGTGCCCAAGGTTCCCACCACTCCCTTCCGGGACCAGGTGGTGGACCTGCAAGCGCTGCCCCGGGAGGAGGCAGACCCAGCCTTGGCACTGCTCTGTCCAGTACGCGCTCTCCGCGCTTACGTAGACAGAACGCAGTGTTTCAGGACCTCAGACCAGCTCTTTGTCTGTTATGGTGGGAGACTGAAGGGAAAGGCTCTCTCAAAGCAGAGGTTGTCTCACTGGATAGTGGACGCCATTGCTTTGGCTTACCAACAGCAAGGCCGACCGTGCCCCCTTGGTGTGACAGCCCACTCCACTCGGAGTGTGGCTTCCTCTTGGGCTCTAGCACATGGCGCCTCGCTGGCAGACATTTGTAGAGCTGCAGGCTGGGCGACACCCAACACATTCGCCAGATTCTATAATCTCCGAGTGGAGCCTGTGTCCTCTCGTGCTGGACCCGCTCAGGTGTCTTCGCTTGCTCGCCATTCCACTTCACGGACTGGACACGTGCGATTATTCCTCAGGTGAGCCTTCCTCTTTGAAGCCCTGAGTTCCTCCTGCACTGTTGACGCTGGCGCCAGTGTCTATTGCCTGGGCGTCGGCTAGGTGCCTCCGTGTGCATGGTTCCTCCCTGAGTAACCCCCACATGTGTATTTCCACTGTAAGCCTCCTTGAGCATGTGTCTTTCCCTTGGCAAGCCATCTTGCCCTCCTGGAGTTGAAAGTTGCCACCCCTCGGGCTGGTCACTCCAGTGTTCCTCCATATGTAGCCCTCCGGCCATATGTGTATCTTAAGTCCTCCCTACGGGTAGGCATGCTGCGGCATATCTCCTCTGAGATATGCTTCCCAGTGTACCTTGGTATTCCTGTGTTAAGTAGGACTCCTTCGTCTGTGCCAGTATCACGACAGGGGGATCAGACTTTCGCAGGGCACTGGAAGACAGCTGTGAAGGTGGCGTGATTTCACGGGGACCCCCATTCGTCGTCATCCGACGTAACTCGGAGTGACTACGAAAGGGAACGTCTCGGTTACGTATGTAACCCTCGTTCCCTGAGTAGGGAACGGAGACGTTACGTCTCCCTGCCACTTCCGCTGTACCGCTGGGCAGACGCCTGAGTTCAGTCTCGGCTCCTCAGCGAAGACATACCTGCATGTTGCCGGCGTCCTCCTTTATACCCACGCGGTGGGGCGGAGTTACGCTATGCAAATTCCGCAGACCCATGGCATTTCATCGCCATTGGCTCGTTTTGTAATACTCGAAGTCGATAGGTGTTCTAAGCGAAACCCCATTCGTCGTCATCCGACGTAACGTCTCCGTTCCCTACTCAGGGAACGAGGGTTACATACGTAACCGAGACGTTTTTCAGGCAGGGAAGATTAACATACATGTTAATACTGTTTTACCCTCTGCTTTGCCAGGGAAGTGTTTTATCCTCTATAAAGTTAGGGAAGATTAGCATCAAGTGCTAATATATTATACCCTCTGTTTTCAGGCAGGGAAGATTAACGTACATGTTAATATTGTTTTACCCTCTGCTTTGCCAGGGAAGTGTTTTATCCTCTATAAAGTTAGGGAAGATTAGCATCAAGTGCTAATATATTGTACCCTCTGTTTTCAGGCAGGGAAGATTAACGTACATGTTAATATTGTTTTATCCTCCGCTTTGCCAGGGAAGTGGCAAAAGTTGTTTTTTTTCCGGCAGGGAAGGTTTTAGCATAAATTGCTAGTAATTTGTGTATCCTTTGCTTTAGGCAGAGAAGGTTAGCATTAACAACAGTAATCTGTGTTAACGAGTGTACCCTCTGTGGATCAGAGAAGTTTTAGTGTCTGTTTGTGTTGGCTACAAAGAAAACTCACAACAATGTTTAGAAGGAATGCTAGACTCCCCACAAAAGAAAAAGGTGGTCTCGCTACTCCTTTATGGACAGACAGTGAGTTCAGGTCATTGCTAGGGGAGCAGATGGACTCCATAGTGACTGAGTCAGTCAGATTGGATTTGAGAAAGAAATTTTGTATTCACCCAGAAAAAGTATGGTCTATTGAAGAATGCAAGAAGGTGTTGGGTTCATGTATCAGGAAGAGAAACATAAAAGGCATTATCTGCTGCCACCAAGAATTTAGCTTATCCATTGCACAAGAACAAGCTAGGTGTATAGCTAAATTAAAAGAACAGAACAAACAATTGCACTCTAAGGTGGGCCATAACAAGGCCTCAACCAAATATGACTCAGAAGACCAACAGTCAGATGAAACTTATCCTGACTTACAAGCTTTCTTTGAAACAGATGTAGACATCCCATCAGTAACTGATAAGCCTGTAGATTCAGTAAAGGTATGTGTCGCAAGAAGATCTTGAGAATTGAGAGAACTGAATGTGTTCTTCCCAACTCTTCTGTTGTCCAAAACCAAACTGTTGCCAAAACACTCGGACCTAGAGACATAGAAAGACTATCCCAAAGCTTACCTTCAGTACGCACAGATTTTTCTGAATTTAGAAGGGCATTGATCAGTAAAATGCGTCTTTATGACATGTCATTGGCAGAAGTCACACAGCTGATGTCACAAATTCTAACTGAATCTGAATTCAACAGTTCTGAGTCTGCTGTTACTTCTGAACTACAACATGCCAGAAAAGATGAATTGAGAGAAGGAGTTCTGAAAACATTAAAGAACATTGTTGGACCAAACATAGACTGGTCAAAGATCACTAGTTGTGTACAGAAGAAACATGAGAATGTTAGTGAGTACACTGAAAGATTTTGTCAGTCAGCAGCAGCATACAGTGGTATAGCTGACACTTCAGAGAAGGTGCTAGATGATAATGCCCCCCTAGTTCGCACATGGTTTGATGGTCTGTTGTCAGAACATAGAAAAGCATTGCCTTTCTTAGACTTAACATGGTCCACTAGAACCATACAAAACAACTTAGACAGTTTGGCTGCATGGGAAAGAGACTCTGATGTCAAGGAAAGAGTAAAAATTGCAGCAGAATCCTTTAAGGTCAACACAGAGAATCAACAGAAACGCAAATGTCCTAAGAGAGAGTGCAGTAGTTGTTATTATTGTGGTAAACAGGGACATTGGGGAAAAGAGTGTAGGAAAAACAAAAAGAACTTTAAAAAAATTAACAATGTTACTCAGCTCCTACTCAGTCTGCTTGCTACTTTGAAACAGCCCCTCCCCTCATCATTAAACTGGGGTAGCTTGCTCAGGTGTTAACCATTTGGGCTGTGAGTGCTTAATTTCCTCAGTAACTTACAACAAAGATGAAAGACTTATTTTTTTTTAATAGAACAAAAGGAAAGTGACAGTCTCACCCTTCCTTTGGGGAACACTGGTTAAGTAAACTCACAGTCTTAAATGTTATGCTACAGCACAGGCCCTTTATCAGTAATGTTGTTAGGTCAGACTGTAAATGTAAAATGCCTTCATGCAGTGTCCACACTGATGAATGAAACAAAAGAAACTTCTGTCACCTCCTCCCATTGGGGAAAATGGTTAACTACCCCCACAGCCCCGAACATTGTTTTACTGCGTGCACCAGTCACAAACCCATCCTCATGTATGATGTCTGCAATGACTGAATTTGTGTTAGAGGCTGAAGAAGAAATAACTCATGATTGTGTTACGCTTACATACACACCTTCGAGGGAAGTAAAAGAAACTTCCATAGAGAATTCAGGATTTGAGTTGTTTGTTGACGGTTCAGCTCAAGTAATTGAAAGTAATTCAGAAACAAGCCATTAGAGTGGCATGGACCACATTAAGTGATGTTGATTACAGCAGCTGCAGGATTGTGTCAGGGAAGGAAAAACCTGGACTAATGTCACACTGTAAAGTGTTCCCCCACCTACAGGGTTAGGACACGGAACCAGTGAGGAGCCCAGAGAAGAACCGAATGCAACAGGCTTCGGGAGTCAAACTCTGCGGGCCTTCCCCATCCACTAGTCCATCCTTACCTCACTGTTCCTTAGGGATCAAAGGAATTAAGAAATAGGGAAAGATGGAACAACAATAGCAGACTCAGAAAAAGTTTACAACCCTAGTGTTTGAACAAATACTGCTCTACTGTCTAGCAGACTCGGAAAAGTTTACAACCCTAGTGTTTGAACAAATACTGCTCTCCTGTCTTTTGTTTTCTTTCTTACTCTGTGCAGATACCACTGATGACTTCCCGAGACCCATATGCACTGACCTCGTCATCTGCGTATGAAGCAACAAGAAAACCTCAAGAAAACGACTAGACCCACTGCCGAACCAACTATCACGAAAGAAAAAAAATACACAACGCAGAGACTCACATACGAAACCTTCAGTCATCCATCAACATGATCAAGATTGTCGTACCAGTAACAATACAGACACTCTCGCTTCGCACAATATAATGATCTTACAGAACAGAGTGGCCTTAGATTACATTCTAGCAACGCAAGGAGGAGCCTGCACCATCATCGGACCTGAGTGCTGCATCGGGTTTTAATGGATCCAACAGAGAACTTGAACAAAATCCAACAAGACATTCTTGATCTTTCAGCAAAATTACACCAGATGACTGAAGATAATTCTTCATGGTTTGGAAACTTGTTAGGTAAACTGTGGATATGAATAAAGGAAATAGCAATTCTGCTGTTATTTCTTCTACTAGCGTACTATCTATGTGTCCACAGTATCAAGTGTTTCATTCAACAAATGACTCACGCCCCTCACAAAGAAATGACAGTTCCAAACAGAAAAGAATATTACCCTTAAGAACTTCACGGACCCTAAAATTGCATGTTTGTTCCTGTGTCAGCATGCAATTGCAGAAACAGCAACACAGAAGCATGTGCCTGTAACGATCACAAGTTACAAGAATTAACTTTTAAGTGTCTAAATTTGTATTTTGTGAGAGTTATTTAGAACTCTCAAAGGGGGAAATGTAGGATTACTAATTTTATTTAAATGTTTAATTTAGATTTCCATTACAATAGTATTTTATATTGAGCAAGTTTGAACACCTGTTATTTTATTACTGAGACCATTTGTCTCATCTCAGTACGAGAAGTCTATGCCTTTCCTGTTCTCGTGTCTCACCGGTTGAAACTCATGCTGAGCAAGTTTTAACACTTGTTATTTTATTACTGAGACCATTTGTCTCATCTCAGTACGAGAAGTCTATGCCTTTCAGCTCATTTACATGCTTTGTTCAGATTGCCTCCCCCTTTTATGTAAATCCCCCCCCCCCCCCCCCCTTTGGAAGGATAAAACACTGTGTTTTTAGACTAGATTAGACTTGACTTGACTTGGGTACGAAGCAGACTACAGCAAATAAAGAATCCTGCTTAAATAAGTCTCCTGGTTTTCGCTTCTGAGTTTTCCTACACTGAAGAAGGAAGAAGTTCACAACACCAGTAAACGGAGGGATACTGGCGAGCGCTTCTTCCAGGGACTTTCCATCGAGGTCATGTACCACTCTACCCATTTCTCTCCGCTGGCCTGGTTCCTCTGTCACCTGCTCAGCCTTGATAGACTCTGGGGCAGAGGGGAATTTCGTCGACGAGGCGTGGGCTCAAGAGCAAGGTATTCCCCTCATAGACATAAGAGACTCAACCCCTCTTTTTGCCCTAGATGGCAGTTCCCTTCCTAGGATTCAGAGAAAGACCATCCCTCTCTCCCTTACTGTCTCGGGAAACCACAGAGAGACCATTTCCTTTTTTTATTTTTTGTTCACCTTTTAGTCCTGTGGTTTTAGGACACCCCTGGCTGGTTCAACATAATCGTCAGATCAATTGGTCTAACAATTCTGTTTTGTCTTGGAAATTGTCTTGTCATGTTGAGTGTTTAACCTCTGCCATTCCTCCCGTTTCCTCTGTCTCTGTTTCTCAGGAGGGGCCGGGTGATTTGTCTGGAGTACCGGAGGAATATCACGATCTGCGGGAGGTGTTCAGTCGCTCCCGGGCCACTTCTCTCCCTCCTCATCGACCGTATGATTGCAGCATTGACCTCCTCCCGGGTACTATGCCCCCACGGGGAAGACTTTATTCTTTGTCAGCTCCCGAACGCGAAGCGCTCGAGAATTACCTTTCCGAGTCCCTTAATGCAGGTACCATTGTACCCACTTCGTCTCCAGCCGGCGCGGGTTTCTTTTTTGTTAAGAAAATGGACGGTTCTTTGCGTCCCTGCATAGACTATAGAGGGCTGAATGAGATCACTGTCAAGAATCGTTATCCCTTGCCACTGATGTCTTCAGCTTTTGAACTACTGCAGGGAGCAAAGTTTTGTACTAATCTTGACCTCCGTAAAGCTTACCATCTCGTGCACATCAAGGATGGCGACGAGTGGAAAACCGCCTATACCCCCCCCCCCCCCCGTGTTTCAAGCCCTCGTCAACGATGTCCTCCGGGGTATGCTTAATATTTTTGTCTTTGTTTATCTCGACGATATTTTGATTTTTTCACCCTCTCGAAGTACATGTCCAACACGTTCGTCGGGTCCTCCAACGATTACTGGAGAATCGACTCTTTGTCCCTTTTCACTACTGCCCCCATTCTGCTCACTCCCGACGTTTCGAGACAGTTTATCGTCGAGGTCGACGCTTCTGAGGTGGGGGTCGGGGCTGTTCTTTCCCAGCGCTCGTCAGTCGATAAGAAAGTACACCCATGCGCCTTCTTTTCACATCATCTCTCTCCCGCGGAGCGCAACTATGACGTCGGGAACCGTGAATTACTCGCCATACGCTTGGCATTGGGAGAATTGCGTCAATGGTTAGAGGGAGCTCCGGTTCCTTTCATTGTTTGGACGGACCACAGGAACCTAGAGTATATTCGTTCCGCCAAGAGGTTAAATGCTATTTGCAATCGCACTTGGAGAGGGGTGAAATCAGCACTTTGTCGCTCGAGGAGGCGCATGAGCAACACGGCTAACAAACGCCGCGTAAAGTCACAGTCACATGTCACTGCATTTAGTCACATGTTTGCCGGGAGCCAGAGCGCCTGACATCAAAGCAAATTTAAAAGTGCTGGCTAATGCTAATCGTAAATTCTCTAAGATTGTTTTTCAAGTCGGCACTAATGATGTTCGACTCCGCCAGTCGGAGATCACCAAAATTAATATTAAAGAGGTGTTTGAACTCGCAAGTACGATGTCAGGCACTGTAATTTGCTCTGGCCCCCTTCCTGTTCGAAGGAGTGATGAGATAGTTAGCAGATTGTCATCACTCAATGGCTGGCTGTCTAAGTGGTGTCCGCAAAATAATATAGAATTCATAGACAATTGGAAAAGTTTTTGGGGCAAACCTGACCTGTTGAAAAGAGATGGTATTCATCCCTCCTGGGATGGTGCTGCTCTTCTCTCTAGTAATTTGGCTCATACTCTTAGAGACAAAACATGACAATCTGGGGCTCAGGTCAGGAAGCAGACAAACTGGCTAAACCAACCGTCTGCTAGCGGCCTCGCGTCACCAAGGTCAGATAAATCCCATCACATAGAGGCTCTTTCACCTAGATATCATCATATAGAGACTGTGTCTGTTCCCCGAATTTGGAAATCCAAAAAACGTCCAAACCGATCTATGGTTAAAAATGTAATTGATATTCAACAAATAAAAAATAGATATAATACAGATGAGCAAACGATAAAGCTTGGGCTGCTGAATATTCGATCCCTTACTTCAAAAGCACTCATAGTTAATGATATGATTTCAGATTATAACCTAGATGTGCTGTGTATGACAGAAACCTGGCTAAAACCAGACGATTACATTACTTTAAATGAGTCCACCCCTCATGATTACTGTTATAAACATGAACCTCGCCTGAAAGGCAAAGGGGGAGGTGTTGCTGTAATTTATAGTAATATTTTCAAAACCACTAAAAAATCTAGTTTAAAATATATTTCTTTTGAAGTGTTGCTGCTTAATGTAAAAATATATAATGTAAACGATAAATCAAGTTTGAGAATTCTGCTGGCAACTGTATACAGGCCACCAGGGCACCATAAAGATTTTATCAAATAATTTGCTGACTTTCTATCAGAATTAGTATTGACTGCAGATAAAGTCCTAATTGTTGGTGATTTTAACATACATGAAGATAATGGAAAAGATGCAATGGGATTGGCATTTAAAGACATTCTTAACTCTATTGGAGTTAGACTACTCATTGTCATAATCATACTCTAGATCTAATATTATCACATGGAATCAATGTTGATGCTGTTGAAATTATGCAGCAGAGCGACGACATCTCAGATCATAATCTAGTCACATGTAAATTACATTTAGCCAAGGCTTCAAAGCCAAACTCCGTGTTACAAATATGTTAGACCTATCACTTCTGCCACTAAAGATTGCTTTATCAATAATCTTCCTAATCAGTTTCATCGTCTCAGCATCCCAGATAGCTTAGAAGAACTTGATATTGCAACAGAAACTTTTAACTCTCTCCTTTCCAGCACTTTAGATACAGTTGCTCCGTTGCGCTTAAAGAAGATTAAAGAAAATAGTCCAACACCGTGGTACAACGAGCACACCCGGGCCCTTAAGAGAGCAGCCAGAAAAATGGAGCGCAACTGGAAGAAAACAAAACTAGAGGTATTTCGGATTTCATGGAAGGAGAGCTCGATTGCTTACAGAGAGGCTTTAAAAGCTGCTAGATCTGCTTATTTTTCAACCCTATTAAAAGAAAATAAACATAATCCAAAGTATTTATTTGAAAAAGTGGCTACACTAACGAAAAAGAAAGCTTCAAGCCCAGAAGTTTCCAAGAAACACAGCAGTAATGACTTTATGAACTTCTTCACTTATAAGATTGATAATATTAGGGTCAAAATTATAACTATGCAACCGTCTACTACAGCATCACATCAGGGAGTGCATTATAGTCTCCACGAGGTAAAATTTGATTCATTTGTTGCCATAGGAGAGGAAGAATTTTGCAAACTCGTTAATTCATCTAAATCGACAACATGTATGTTAGACCCTACACCGACTAAACTACTGAAAGAGATGCTTCCAGAAGTCATAGATCCTCTTCTTAACATCATTAATTCATCTTTGTCTCTAGGATACGTACCAAAAACCTTTAAGCTGGCTATGATTAAACCGCTTGTTAAAAAAACGCAACTTGATCCTACAGAATTAGTCAATTACAGGCTGATCTCAAATCTACCTTTTCTGTCAAAGATACTAGAAAAGGCAGTATCCTCACAACTGTGTTCCTTTCTTAAAAGAAATGGTATCTGCGAGGATTTCCAGTCAGGATTTAGACCGCACCATAGCACTGGGACAGCTCTGATTAGAGTCACAAATGATTTGCTCTTATCATCCAATCGTGGTTGTATCTCTCTATTAGTGTTGTAAGGTCCACCCACTGGCCCAACACCGGAATCCAATGGTATGGTCGAAGGAATTCAGCGTGTATGTCTTTTCGGCGTTCTCTGGAAAAATCACTTTAATTTATTAAACAGTTGATCTCGAATTTTAATTCTGACTCCATGAAGAATTTAATCTGACTCCAAATTTAAGTGACTCTTTGTTTTACAAGCTTTCTATCTTTACAGCTGATCCTCAGATTAGTTGCGATTTAATTTAGACCAAAGATTATTCTGTGCATTTCATAACTTCAAATGTTCGTTCATTAAGGACCTGGTGTCACTTTGAGACGTCACGTCGCGAATGTGCGCTCACGATCACAAACTAGCCAGTCCTAAAATAGTCAGAGGGTGCAGTGCAACCTATCTTACCCTACGCAGCCGCTCACTGCTGACTCATAGGTGTAATTTTTCGTAATAGTTGCAGCTTACAACATGCTAAGTGAGGGGATAGTCAAAATCAAAAAGTCTAATGATGTGCCCCATGCTCCATTCATTAGTGCCTTAGGTGTGATCTATCCTGGACAGAGATTTGCGGAAACATCAGACTGCACATAATCTACTAGAAATAATGATTTCAGAAAACTTCAGAATAATCAAGGTTAACATTTATTTTTCCAGGCAGAGTTAAACATCAAAATAAAATAATTAGAAAGAATACCTAGTACACAACTGATCAGCCTATAAAAAAACATTCATAATACAATATCAAAAATAGTTTCAAAGAGTCATCATACCTGGCAATAGAGACACACAGCAACAGTGTGGGAAGTTCTGTTTACAGATGCTTCCTTGAGTGGTTTGCCAATTCTCTTTAAATACTCCAGAGAAACAGAAGAACAATAAACATCTAGCACCCAAATATTTACTCAGCTTTTACTGGACCCTTTCTCGTGACCCAAGTGGTCAAGCCTGAGTTTGGGGGATAAAGACAAATGGTTATCAACAATCTTTATTGGGGCATCTCCCACAACAGAAGAACAGGCATTGTTTTCTTTTTCTGACTGTTCTGCTGCTGCGGGAATGAAACAACTTTACCACTCGCACCAGAAGTATTTATTTTGCCCTAACGTCACACAGCTGGAGGCAGGAGGTTTGTGAGATTTGCATGACTGACTGAGCCCTGAAGGAGAGGAGATAGTGTGCTTCGTCAGGAACACAGCATGTGGGGAAGAGATCAGATTGGGCCAGTTGTGTTGTGCTCTCTGTCCCACAGATCTCCTTTGTAGATTAGTGAGTTTTTATTGTTTTATTGCAGATTCGACTTCTTGAATACAGTCTTAGGAAAATTCCATCCTTACAGTGTTACTTGATCTTAGTGCTGCATTTGACACCATTGACCACAACATTCTCTTAAATAGACTAGAAAACTATGTAGGCATTAGTGGAATTGCATTAGCATGGTTTAAATCATATTTATCTGACCGCTATCAGTTTGTAGCAGTAAATGAAGAGATGTCTTATCGATCACAAGTTCAGTATGGCGTACCACAAGGCTCAGTACTAGGACCGCTGCTGTTCACTCTGTACATGCTACCTTTAGGAGATATCATTAGGAAACATGGAATTAGCTTTCACTGTTATGCTGATGATACTCAGCTCTATATTTCTTCCAAACCTAACGAAACTCACCAATTCACAAAATTATCGGAATGCATAGTTGATATCAAAAATTGGATGACTAGTAATTTCCTACAACTAAATTCTGAAAAAAACAGAGATTCTAATTATTGGAAAAAAAAAACTTCCACACGTAATGTCCTAGAATACCGTCTAACACGTGATGGCTGCTCTGTTAAGTCTTCGTCGTCAGTTAGGAACCTGGGTGTGCTCTTTGATACCAATCTTTCATTTGAAAGTCACGTGTCTAGTGTCTGTAAAACCACATTTTTCCATCTTAAAAATATATCTAAATGCAACTAGTTCATGCGTTCATGACATCAAGGCTAGATTATTGTAATGCTCTACTGGGTGGTTGCCCTGCACGCTTAATAAACAAGCTACAGCTAGTTCAAAACGCAGCCGCTAGAGTTCTTACCAGAACCAGGAAGTACGACCATATTAGCCCGGTTCTGTCAACACTGCATTGGCTCCCTATTAAACATCGTATAAATTTTAAAATATTGCTGATTACTTACAAAGCACTAAATGGTTTAGCTCCCCAGTACTTGAGCGAGCTCTTAACGCATTATAGTCCTTCACGTCTATTGCGATCTCAAAACTCCGGCTAGTTGATAATACCTAGAATATATAAATCGACTGCTGGCGGTAGATCCTTTTCCTATTTAGCACCAAAACTTTGGAACAATCTTCCTAACATTGTCCGGGAAGCAGACACAGTCTGTCAGTTCAAAGCTAGACTAAAAACACATCTCTTTGACCAAGCATTCACATAACACTCTATAGCCTTCTATAATTCAATATTAGGCTTCTTAGATTAGGTCAGCCGGAACTGGGAACACTTCCCTCATATCCTGATGTACTCGTTACATCATAAGAAGAATGGCATCTACGCTAATTATAGTGTCTTTGTTTATCCCGAGGTTTTCCCGCAGCCTGCTGGATCCAGGCCGTTTCCAGATCTGACGAAGGACTTTCGCCTGGACCTGATGACAATGCAGTGCTGAAGTGCCAACTAGCCTCTCCCTATGGAGGATCCCTATACCACTCTACAGATAAAGCGTTGTGGAATTTTTCGGTTCGCATACCTACCCAAAGTGATAAGATAAAATAAAAATTCTGCATCAAAATTTATAGACAAGTAGTTTGTTTAGGCATGGTTTGTAAGGAATTACAAACCTGCGCACATATATTCAAACGCACATAACTATAGAATCAATTCTTAATGCGCATGTGAACGCCATCAGCGTCTATCACAGGTTCACGTTTAAAGTCTGTTTAGAGAGAACGGTGTCGTCTTAGCGGCCCCTAATTTAATAACAAATGATCATTTAGATGGAAGTGAATCAATCAAAACTAACTTTAGCTGGAAAAAACATTTTTCAAGAGCCACTATAAAACCAAACCAATCTCTGTTACCTTAAATTATATGTTTAACTCTGTAAAGCTGCTTTGAAACAATCTACATTGTTAAAAGCGCTATATAAATGAGGATGACTTGACTTGACTAAAGAGTCCTTGCTATATCTGTGGCCAAAGGGTATGGCTCTCCACGTCCAATTTACCTCTCCAGTCGGAATCTCGTAAGCTGGAATCTCCTCGTTTCGTCAGGCCATTTCGCATTGTTAAGGTCATCAGTCCAGTCGTTGTTAAGCTCTCCCTTCCTCCTAATCTTCGTCGAGTCCACCCCGTTTGTCACGTCTCCTGCATAAAACCGACCGTTCGCGTGCCCTCACGTCCGTCCATTCCTCCCATTCGTGTTGAGGGGACTCTGGTTTACAAGGTCCGCAGACTTTTAGACATGCGCCGCCGAGGTCGTGGGCATCAATACTTAGTGGACTGGGAGGGGTATGGTCCTGAGGAGAGTCTCTACTGATCAACTACAATTTGCATACAGATCAAATAGAGCTGTGGATGATGCTGTATCCTTGGCTTTTAATACTGTGCTCCAGAATCTAGATGGCAGGGATACGTATGTCAGGTTGCTGTTTGTTGATTATTGCAGTGCCTTCAATAGTATCAGACCTTCTATTTTATTTATTAAGCTAAGTCTATTAAGCTGTTAGACCTGGGCCCCTGCAATTCCATCTGCAAATGGATACAGGGCTTTCTAACAGACCCCAGACAGTTAGAGTTGGCACTTCATACTCAGCCTCTATAGTGTTAAACACTGTTAGGCTGCATTCTCAGTCCTCTATTATATAGTCTGTATACCTATGACTGTATTGCAAAACATCCCACTAATCGTATTGTGAAATTTGCTGACGATTTTACTGTGGTAGGACTCATTGACAGTAATAACGAAACTGCCTATAGGGATGAGGTGAGTAATTTGATCATGTGGTGCCTCAGACACAATCTGTCCCTCAATGTGGGTAAAACTAAGAAGATCCTCATAGATTTCAGAAGGAACAAACTCATACATATAACTGTCTATATTAACAACTCTCCAGTTGAAATTGTCAACACCTTTAAGTAGTTAGGCATCCAAATTTCAGACTCCCTCGTATGGTCCTTCCATATCAGCTGTGCCATTAAGAAGGCACATCAGAGGCTTAATTTCTTGAGGTGTCTCAAGAAATATGGTATGTCCCTTAACATTCTAAAGAACTTTTACTGCTGTACAATTGAGAGTATACTGACAGGTAAAATTGCAATGTGGTTTGGCAGGGCTACTTCACGTGACATTAATCTTCTAATAAAGGTGATCACAACTGCATCTAAAATCATTGGGGTTCCACTTGAACCGCTTCAAAACATTTACTAGAAACGCAGCACTAAGAAGGCACTAGGTATTATGCAGGATTCTAGTCATCCTGCAAAGAATCTCCTCTCCCATCTTCCATCAGGGAGACGTTTGCAGAGTATTCCAACACGCACATCACGTTTCAGACCCTGAATGGAGTTATGTATGGGGCTCCAGTAGGGTCTCCATATTTCTACTGGGAGACTTTAACGCGCATCTGGGCAATGATGGAGATACCTGGAGAAGCGTGATTGGGAGGAATGGCCCCCCTGATCTGAACCCGATTGGCTGTTTTTTGTTAGACTTCTGTGCTAGTCATGGATTGTCTGTAACGAACACCATGTTCGAACATAAGGATGCTCATAAGTGTATGTGGTACCAGAGTACCCTAGGGCGAAGATCCATGATCGATTTTGTAATCGTTTCATCTGATTTGAGGCCGCATGCTTCGGATACTCGGGTGAAGAGAGGGGCGGAGCTGTCAACTGATCACCATCTGGTGGTGAGTTGGGTCAGGGGTTGGGGGAAGAATCTAGACAGACCCAGTAAGCCCAAACGGGTATTGCGGGTGAGCTGGCAACGTCTGGAGGATGCCCCTTCTGAATCCCTGTACATTCAAAAGCGAGAGCTGTGTACAAGTACTCAGCAGTAAGTCGGACTCTTTCCAGGTGAGGGTTGGCCTTCGCCAGGGCTGTGTTTTGTCACCAATCCTGTTTGTGATATTCATGGACAGTATATTGAGGCGTAGTCGTGGTGAGGAGGGGTTGCGGTTCAGTGGGCTTGGGATCTCGTCACTGCTTTTTGCGGATTTTGTGGTCCTGATGGATCTACCGATCTACCGGTCAATTTTCGTTCCTATCCTTACTTATGGTCATGAAGGCTGGGCCATTTGAGAGGAGCTCAGAGTAGAGCCGCTGCTCCTTTGCGTCGAAAGGAGCCAGTTGTGGTGGTTTGGGCATCTGGTAAGAATGCCTCTTGGATGCCTCCACCAGGCTGTATCTCTGTCAATTGGTCGTTCTATGGCAGCCCTGGTGGCCACGGAGAGGCACTTATGAATAAATCTGTCTAACATCAAGGATAAATATTAGAGCTTTCTTCGTGAAGCCCCGCTCTTTCCTCCTGGCCTCTTCTGCGACAGTGTCACCTTAGTCGTCAAGAGGTTTCAGGAGGCGAAAAAGCAGGAGCCAAAGCCTGCAAACGGTAAAACTGATCGAACGACCATTATTATCTTTAAGGCGGCTTTGGCAGTGGTGTCAGGCTTCTGAAAGCAGATCCCTCTGGAAGGAAATGGATTTGACCTGTGCCCTCAGGGGACTGTTTTGCCAACCCTGCCACATTGAGTGCATCGGGGCACAGCAGTCTCCAGTGAGTATATATCTCAGTACATGCCTGGAAGCGTAGTGTAACTGGGATGCTCGCTCCCTCCAAGGAGGGTTTTAGAGCAGTCAGTTCAATTGTTCCCTGCCAGTTCGCCGCTTCAGGGTGCATAGTTGGCTACTTTAATTACACCAGAGATCAGTCTCGAGAGGCATATATCAATAGGTCTTGTAGACAGTAAAAAAGGGTTACAGAATTGAATTTGGGTCTAACCCGCCCAGGTTGAACTGGGTCCTACCCACACTGGTAGGCCAAGAGCAGGCGCTGGTTATGGAACAGGAGGTAAAAGCTCTGCTAGGCAAAGATACCATAGAACGTGTTCGTCCTCCCATCAGGGAGTCTGGGTTTTACAGCCAGTACATTATTGTTCCAAAAATTGATGGGGATTGCATACGATTTTAGATCTGAGCTGACTAAATCGCCCTGTAAAGAAGCTCAAATTCAAGATGCTTACTCTAAAGCAAATCGTGTCACACAACAACTTTTCTAGTTGTGGTATGGGATTCGATGACAATGCTGACACGTCTATCTCCTGCTCATGTCGATTCGATTACCTCAGCTGTGAACGAGCTAAAGCTGGGCCAATCACTTACTGTCAAACAGTTTCAAAGACTGTTGAGTCTGATGGGTGCTGCATCCAACGTGATACATTTTAGCCTGCTGTACATGAGACCTCTGCGGTGCTGGCTCAAAACCAAGGAGATACACATTCCACATGGTCAAGGTCACACCGCAATACCAACATGCCTTGGTTATGTGGAAGAAACCTTGGTTCCCTTTCGTTGTCACTCCGAGTTACGTCAGATGATGACGAATGGGGTTTCGCTTAGAAAGCCTATCAACTTCGAGTATTACAAAACGAGCCGATGGCAAAGAAATGCCATGGGTCTGCGGAATTTGCATAGCGTATCTCCGCCCTACCTCGTGGGTATAAAAGGAAGATCACTGCGTCAAAAGGGGTGTATACGGGAGAATTCAGACAATGAATACGCCCGCTAAATGTGCTGTTTGGCAGGGATCTTTGGAACTTTGTTACGCGTACCTGTAAATGCCCGCAAAGGCCCGAAAACAGGAACTTGTTGATGGCTTACTTTGTAAATGCTAATTTGTTTTGGGACTGGCAGCTCAAGATTGCCCCTATTCCCCTGCCCCCCTCATTTGTATTCAGGAAAGGTGGGCTGATAAGTGCTTTACATTGTGTCAATCTACAACAAAGACTGTAGACCCTGAAAAGCAGTTTGTATCTAGGTGTCCTCTGCTCTTCAAGATGGCTTGCAAAAGATCGCTGGAGTTTTACGGAGAGCAGAGTAGAGATGTTACTCCTTTACGTCGGGACAATGTGGCTATTCAAACTCTGACTCCGAACGAAAACAGACTGGTGTATATGGTAAATGCAAGTTTGAAGAGAATATTTGAAAAGCTAGAGACGATGGACAAGAGGTTGGATAAGATGGAGGCTGACATCAATGAGCTCAAAGAGGCAAAAGAGGAGCCTGCTTCAAATAAATTAAAGAGAGCTGAGAATAATTCTGTTGCGGTAAGTTATTTTCTGACCGTCACAAACATTTGACGGTGTCCGCTTAACTTCGTGTGCTTTATTTATTAATGTATTTGAATTGAGCCCCCATACTATGTTGCATGTTTACAGAAAGCTGTACGGAGATTGCACAATGGGGAAAACAACATACACAAATATGACCCATAGACAAGGTATATCTTTAAAACTATTGTTTCATAACAGTCCTTTCTTCTAAATTATATTTTTAATCAACCTTCTTTAATTACTGCTCCACAGTCTATCCTCCCCCCACAACCTCGAGGTCACAACCTATCTTTATAATGGCGTCTCCATGGCTGTACTGGACGTAGATCCTGCTGTTTTTAAAGGTAAGTCACAAGAGAATGTCCCAAGGCTACAACTATTTATCTGTATAGATTAGTTAGTTATAAATAAACACATTCTCCCCCCTCACTATCTTCCTCTCTCTAGCATCCTGCAAGACGTATTTTGAAACTGTTAGAAGGGATTACAGGATGGCCCAAGATGAGAACAAAGACAAGATGGAGGACAGCAGGATCATTGTGCGCATGAGACAAAGAAAAAGAAGAGTAAGTGTAAATAAATATAAATCTCAGTAAAAGACTCAGCCTGGGAGAGGCTCCCATCCCAACCAATTTGATATTTTCAGTGGTTTAATTACTTTTTCCCTCCTATTTTGCAGCAGCTGAGCAGCAGGACTGGCGTTCTCCAGACAAGAGGAAGTGGCAGCTATCTGGAAGACTACAGTTGACCACATGTCTGAAGAGGAGGATGCTATCTTGGATGGAAAGTCAGTGTGGGTTGTTCGGCCTCCAACCCGCAGTACAGTTTTGTCTGCGCTGTGTGGGGTGCTACAAAAAAGACTGGAAGCAGACCAGAAGTACTTGGGAACTCATCATGCTTGACTTGGTGCAGATCGAGTCGCGGTGGAGACCACAGAAGCTGGCCTGTGAATTATTTTAGTATTACGCATCTAAATATTATTCTATAGTATAATTTGAATATTCTGTTGTTTTTTTATATATAGTACTATTTATATTATAAAGTATTATTTATAGATTGTATTATATATAATTCTATATAGTTTTCTATATATATACTGCATTTATATATTCTATACAATTCCATATTGTTATCTATTTATAAATTGTTGTGACGGCAAAAACCACAGAAGCAATAATGCAAGTGAAGGAATATTTAATGTACAGTTTCACGGTCAGATGACAAACAACAAGACTGGTAGCGCAGGGACAAGATGGTCAGGGTCCACGTGATGAGTCTTGAAGTGAAGTGAAGTGAGAGTCCAGGTGAGGTGAGGTGATCCACGGCAGTGATAATCCCAGGGAAAACACGAACAAGACACGAGCTGACACGCCGACAGGAAAGGACAACCACACACGAAGGACTTCCAAACAACGATCTGACAATGAAAGTACAAAACTGTGGCTGCGTTCCAAACCGCATACTTCCCTACTATATAGTATGGGAAAAAGAGTAGGCGATAATTACCTGGTTGACGTACTAATTATCTCGAGATTTGGACGATAGTGCGTTCCAATATGCCTACTTTCCTACTATATAGTAGGCGAAAACAGTACGTGAAAGAAGCAGTACGTTCGAAACATCAGTATTCCTAAAAGAGTAGGCGAGAAGTTCCCGGATGATCTCCTGCTTTCGCCCAGACATTTGAGTGCTTTTCAGCTTGTACTCATCTATCCCAGGAGGCCACGCGAGAGGATACGATATAAAAAAGAACAAGAAGAAGTAGATATTTCATACTCAAACATGACGGAAAGGGTGGACGAGAGTGTTTTCAAATGTGAGTATTACAAATACAAACCAAATCGCATGTGTTGAACTAACTTTCTGTACAGTAAATTGTTGAACTGTTGAAGGTGCAAAGACGCTATAATATGGTAAATTTGTGATTTTGCCGTAAATCACATTTGATTGGATAGAGGAGCTCCATAAGGACACATACGTCTTTAAACTGTATTTGCATACATTTTAAACCGTATACATCTGAAATACCATTACTAAATATTTATTCAAAATCTGGCAAGATTACTACGTGTAACTGATATGAAATAGACATCTGAGTGACGTGTGTGTACTATTGTTTAGGAGAATTCACTGTTGTTAACACTGTTTTTATTAGTTTAATGCATTTTACATAAAGTAACTAAACATAAGTAATCTATTTCATTTATCCATTAGTACTGTTGAAAAATTGTTGAACATTTATGATGGATAAAAAGCTATTTATTAGCAACAACCTCAACATGTAAATGTAGTATTGAGCTCATAAATCACAGAGGTAACGTGAGTCTTGTCTGGATGTTACAGGGACGGATGAGCACACGCGGCTGCTTATCCGGTGGAGAGTGGCTCATGAAGCGCTCTTCACCGGAAAGCGTAATGCTGCCATCAAAGGCTTTGAGTGAGTATACAGAAATATTTAAAAATCAATTGAATACTTTATTTGCAGTACATTTCAATTATTGTATTTTCAAACAGAGATATAACTTTTTCATTCTTGATTTCTCTCTTGCTGCAGATCTTTTGTGGAGGAGCAGAGCCTGCAAGGCAGGGTGACGGCGGCGTTTGTTAAAAAAAAAGGGAAAACCTGAAACAAAAATACAAAGTAAGATCATTTTGTTACTTCTAATACATAAATTAAATGATTAAATATTGTGCTGTTAAAATGACTGCTTTTGTATCATGCTTGTGCATTTTTGCAGGATCTGAAATGTCCGCAGACGGGGGTGAGCACTGAGGATGGAGAGCCCACAGCAGCATCCTGGAAGTGGTACACTGCCATGGATGAGGCAATTGGGGGCAGACCCTCCATCTCTCCTCCTGCCATCGTTGCCTCATGTGGGCCGGATGCTGCTGTGGTCTCTTCATCCTCAGTGAGGCCAGAGCCAGCAAGAGCTAGGAAAAGGGCTATAGATGTGGAGGAGCTGATCCGGGACATGGAGGAGCAAGAAGAGGAGAGAGAGCGGAAGGCAGCTGAGAGAGAGGAGAGGCTGTGGAGAGAAATTGAGGAGAAGGAGGACAGAAGAGAACGGGAGAGACGAGAGAGAGAGGAAAGACAAGAAAGAGAAGTAAGAGAAAGAGAAGAGAGATGGCACCGGGAGGCAGTCGAGAGAGAGGAAAGGAGAGAAAGAGAAACCAACGAAAGGGATGAAAGGTTCCTTTCTGTTCTTCAGATGCTCGCCAAAAAATAAATTATTTGACAAAAAACATCTTCTGATCTTTTGCACATTTGGGTTGATGTGAATTAAATTTGTGAATAAAAATGGGAATCTATATATAGATACGGTACTGATATATATATACAGGTCCTTCTAAAAAAATTAGCATATTGTGATAAAGTTAATTATTTTCCATAATGCAATGCTAAAAATTAAACTTTCATATATTTTAGATTCATTGCACACCAACTGAAATATTTCAGGTCTTTTATTGTTTTAATACTGATGATTTTGGCATACAGCTCATGAAAACCCAAAATTCCTGTCTCAAAAAATTAGCATATCATGAAAAGGGTCTCTAAACAAGCTATTAACCTAATCATCTGAATCAACTAATTAATTATAAACACCTGCAAAAGACTCCTGAGGCTTTTAAAAACTCCCAGCCTGTTTCATTACTCAAAACCGCAATCATGGGTAAGACTGCCGACCTGACTGCTGTCCAGAAGGCCTTCATTGACACCCTCAAGCAAGAGGGATAGTGGAGAAGGACCGATTCCAGACCTTGGGGGACCTGCGGAAGCAGTGGACTGAGTCTGGAGTAGAAACATCCAGAGCCACCGTGCACAGACGTTTGCAGGAAATGGGCTACAGGGGCCGCATTCCCCAGGTCAAGCCACTTTTGAACCAGAAACAGCGGCAGAAGCGCCTGACCTGGGCTACAGAGAAGCAGCACTGGACTGTTGCTCAGTTTTGCATGTCATTCGGAAATCAAGGTGCCAGAGTCTGGAGGAAGACTGGGGAGAAGGAAATGCCAAAATGCCTGAAGTCCAGTGTCAAGTACCTACAGTCAGTGATGGTCTGGGGTGCCATGTCAGCCGCTGGTGTTAGTGCACTGTGTTTTATCAAGGGCAGGGCCAATGCAGCTAGCTATCAGGAGATTTTGGAGCACTTCATGCTTCCATCTGCTGAAAAGCTTTATGGAGATGAAGATTTCATTTTTCAGCACGACCTGGCACCTGCTCACAGTGCCAAAACCACTGGTAAATGGTTTACTGACCATGGTATTACTGTGCTCAATTGGCCTGCCAACTCTCCTGACCTGAACCCCATAGAGAATCTGTGGGATATTGTGAAGAGAAAGTTGAGAGACGCAAGACCCAACACTCTGGATGAGCTTAAGGCCGCTATCGAAGCATCCTGGGCCTCCATAACACCTCAGCAGTGCCACAGACTGATTGCCTCCATGCCACGCCGCATTGAAGCAGTCATTTCTGCAAAAGGATTCCCGACCAAGTATTGACTATTGTGTGCATAACTGAACATAATTATTTGAAGGTTGACTTTTTTTTTTTGTATTAAAAACACTTCTTTTATTGGTCGGATGAAATATGCTAATTTTTTGAGACAGGAATTTTGGGTTTTCATGAGCTGTATGCCAAAATCATCAGTATTAAAACAATAAAACACCTGAAATATTTCAGTTGGTGTGCAATGAATCTAAAATATATGAAAGTTTAATTTTTATCATTACATTATGGAAAATAATGAACTTTATCACAATATGCTAATTTTTTGAGAAGGACCTGTATATACACACAGTACTGTGCAACAACTACAAATGGTGGCCTAAGAATTTTGTACAATAATATGTATATAAAACAAACTATTTCTAGGCATTCACAGTACATTATAGACTTCTAGAAATTTAGTGATACTTTAAGATTGTAATCAAATTCATAAATTAAATATTTATGAAACGTTGATTAATAATTAGTGAATGTATGGTGTAATGTAAGAAGAAAAAACACTTTAAAACACTGGTTTGGTCAGGTTTGTACTGTTTGGTTTAATACAATATCAGTCAATGGACTTTCAGAAGCGTCATTAAATAATGCCAGGAAGCTTCTGAAAGTTGGGCTCCATTGACTGATATTGTATGAAACCAGCAGAACAAACTTGACAAAAATTCCCTTTTGTATTTAAACAATAAAAAACATTAAATAAGTAAATAGTAAACCGTAAACAATTGCTGTATTTATATGTTGAGGTGAACTAACCCTTTAACCCACCAAATATAAATTGTAGTAAATTTATGTATGCATTTTGCATTATAATAATTCCTTGACAAACTAAGCAGCTTTGACCGTTTATGCCCATGACTGGTTCAAAAAATGCTTTACAAATATCAATCACATTTATGCATTTGACATATTTTTTATCGAAAGTGATTAACTCCATTTATTTACAGGGACAATGACCCTGGACAAACCTGGAGTAAAGAGCCTTGCTGATTGACCAGCAATCTTCTTCTAACCAGTTCATTGGTTTATCCCTCTACACTACAAAAGGTTTTAAAGCTCTAACAAATATTTGCATGTAATTGTAAACCTATAAAATGACATTTGTCAAGAAACTGAATGCTGACAACATGAATTTTAAAACATTTTTATCTTTCTTAATGTTTTAAAGGTAGTCATGCTCATGGAGAGCCGGCACAGGGATGTTTGGAGCAGACACTGCAGCAGCCAGATTGTCCCGCACTTGTTCTCCCACTCTTGCTTCAAGGTTGTGGGGATCAGGGGGGCCGTCATCATGGTCTTCCTCATCCTCTGGCTCAACGATGTCCCCATTGGCTAGAGCGAGATTGTGAAGCACAGCGCAGCACGCAACAATCTCAGGCACGAAGGCAGGGCTCACCTCCAAGGCCTTGAAGAAAATGCAGCGCCAGCGTGTCTTCAGCATCCCAAAAGCTCTCTCCACGATGTTGCGGGCACGGGAGTGCTTGCTGTTGAAACGCGCCTGCACAGGGTTCTGCACCGGCTCTCTGTACGGGGTGATGAGGCAGATGGGTGCACTCAGGCAAGGATAGCCTCCATCCCCGAGGATGCACTTGCCTGCAGGTGGATAAAGGCCGCCAGCATACACTGGACTGTTCCTCAGCACCCTGGCATCGTGCACAGACCCAGGATACCCCACAAACACATCAAGGAATTTCCCCCGGTGATCAGTGATGGCCTGGAGTTGGATGGAGTGAAACAGCTTTCTGTTGAAGTAGCAGTGGGAGTTATTTGCTGGAGGTTTGATACGGATATGACAGCCGTCTATTGCACCAACTGCTCTGCTGAAAGCTGGTGACCCAGACAGCTGTGTAAATCCTGCTCCCACTGCCTCCAGGTCATCTCCGGTCGGAAAGCAGATCACCCTCCTCAAAATTCCCATGATGGCCTTGCTCACTCTGTGCACAATGTTATACACAGAGGTCTTTGGGATGTCGAAGGCCTGCGACACCACCCTGTAGGATGCTGCATGGGCCAGCCAGTGCAGGAACACAAGGACCTCAATCTCCCGTTCCCATCCATGGTCCGATTCCAGTCTGACTGCAGCAATCAGGGACCTGATGGACGGCAGAGACAGGCGAAGGTGGGCACGGTGGTCAGCTGCTTCATCAAGATAAAGCCGCAGAATGGGAACCGCTCTATTGAGATGGCAGTATGATGTGGGGTTCACCGCCTGTAAATACATCATAGTTTGTTAGAACAAAAAGCTTGAATTAAGCAATGTTTCATATGGTATTGACTTGTATATGTATTTCTTTATAGTGATATGATATATTTTATTCATTCATTTATTTTTATTCATGTTTCATATTAAATATTTATTCATGTTTCAATAAAATATTCATTTAATTAATTCTTGCATTAATCATTGCTTGAAGGAAATTGTATGTATTCACATCAGCTGCATTTGTCTAGTGTGTATTCATACATCTATGTCATATGACAATACAACAGTTTGCTTGTTTTACCAAAATATATCATTTTAATTAAGAAAATGTTAAATAATTAAGTTGGTCAGCATTTGTCATTATTGTGCATAAGTGTTGGGGTGGGCTAGTAATGCAATTCATTCTGGGGTAATCTTAATTTTTTAAGTAGTAATACTTGCTTTGTTTGAGTATAAAATCATCAGTCTTCTCCAAAGGCGAGATCTCCGAGCAGCAGCCCGACGTCTCCTTTGTCCACACATTCGTCTAGCTATTGCAGACATGCCAACCATTTCAGACGCTGATGAAAACAGTTCTAGTTAGGTTGTACTGATGCAGTGAGATGTCGGTGCACCTGTTGCTCATAACTTTTAAATTGTTGCGCTTGTGATAACGTCATAGGTCACATGATAACGTCAACATGGCGTATGATGTCCGGATCGCATTCATACTCAACGAGATTTGGCTATGAAGTACCTACTCTTTTCGCGCTCGTTGAGTAAGTACTCATTGAAATTAAGTACCTACTCATTGAGTATGCGGTTTGGAACGCAGCCAGTGAGTATAAATAGGGAATGGAATGAGCTGCAGCTGGTGAGTGGATAACGATCAGCTGAGCGCTGATCAGCTGGATCGCTGATCAGCAGAACGGAGTGGTAACGCCCACTCACACACACAACCACAGATATCAACAGAAACACGAGACAAGAAGGAATCAATGAATTTATGAACCGTGACAATTGTATTATTTATATATTGTACTATTTATATATTCTAAAGTATTTGTATATTATATTGTTTTCTATATATTATACACAGACCTTATATATTATATGGGGTTATATATTGTATGACTAATAGTAAAGTGTATTCTGTGCTAATGTATTTTTATTTATAGAATTTTGAATGTGTGTATATATATGTCATGTGCCCAGTGTCATTTACAAATCATAAAAATAACAAACTCTACTTTGTCTATCTGATTGTGTTGACATTATAACCATGAACACCAATGATAATAAATATTAATAATGAGTAATAATAAACCCAAATGAGGCCATAAACTGGACCAATAGTGTGGGGGTTTAGAGGAGGGACAAAGCATTGAGCAGCCAATCCTATGTAAGACCTCTGACCAATTGAAGGAGGCCACTGCCTTGTGTCCCAAAGGTGTGAAATGCTAATATTCCCTTGCATTGACCCCGACCGGGGGATTATTCACCATGGTAACTGATGGCCCTTAGTGGCTCCCTGCTGTGCCCCAAACTTGGTACATATCCAGGAGTATTCGGGATTGTGTGACGGGACAGCAAACTCCCGTACACACACGTTTATTTGTGGAGTACACAGGAGTACTCAGGAGTTTTACATGCCCGATTACAGCTCTTTTCACGCAGTGGATGCTGGCAACATGCAGATATGTTTTTGCTTCGGAGCCAAGTTAATTCTTCACTCCACGAGCCATCTCTGAACTGTTAGCTTCTTACAGACGAGCGAGATTCTCTGGTGTTGGTGTGACGGCGATCTCCCGGCGGGTGCGCACTTCCTGCTTATCTGTGCAGTGGTTTGCCAGTGAGTGTGTTTCTCCCCGGGCGCTTCAACACTCTCAGAGTTTCTTTTCACTCACAAAAGAGCTTGCACGCGGCACGTCTTTTTAAAGATGCATCGCCCGTGTACTTCTGGTTGCGGTAGACTCGTTGCCGACTCTGATGGGCACGAGCATTTCATAAGTATGTTTGGGCATTGATCACGCTAGAGTAGCGCTTGTGGAGGACTCATGTTCCCAATGCGGGAACATGACCATCGCGACACTAAGATCGAGACTCAGTGATCTCGCAAGAGTGAGAGTCCCCTCATCCACACCCCGATCTAGCACCTCCTCGAGAGGCTCTACTTCGGCTGGTGGCCAGGGTGATCTGATGGTGACGGTTTGGAACAAAGCGCCGCTATCCGTCCGTGCCCAGCCGCACCCTCTCCAGTGTTGCAACCTGTGAGTGTTCAGGGGATTTCCGCGGGACCATCTTCGGATGCCCCGCGGATTTCCTTTGGCACTCCAGAGGAGGACGCGATGTCCATTGCAGCATCACAAGGTGGGTCTGATTCTTTTGGAAGTGACGACTCGTCACAGCTGCCACCTTCCGGTGTGCAAACGGCTGTGCCCGAGTCTGATCTGGAGATGACGGCCATGCTTTCCCGGGCCGCCGCGAGCATCGGTTTAGAGTGGACCCTTCCACCCTGTCCCGAGTGCTCGCGGTTGGATGATTGGTACTTGGGTAAGGCCGCGGACCCTCGCCCGCATCAAACCCCAATACCTTTCTTCCCGGACGTGCATGATGAGATCTCGAAGTCCTGGAAGACCCCCATGTCTTCCCGTGACCGCTCGTTGATCACATCTGCCTTTCCTCCCCCTCGATGAGGCGGCTGGGCGTCTGTAATTATCAGGGGGTCTGTAGTTTCACCCTCGCCGCACACTTTTGTGAGGTTTTATAACCTAGATTTAGGGTCCACTCCAGGGTCCCAGGTGCTCTCGTCTTAGTGTGCTCATCACGATTTCCCACAGAGAGGCACTTGTTAGTATGGCGACGCGGGTATAAATGTTGAATGGGAACATCTCAGGTTACGACTGTAACCATGGTTCCCTGAAAGGGAACGAGACATTGTGTCGCCCTGCCATCGTTGCATGCCTGTGATCGACTTTCTTTAGCCTATCCAAAGCTAGCGCTGTTTGGTCTGGGTGTGCTTTTATAGTTTCCTGGTCATGATGTCACCTGCCTATGATGTTCCATCATACCATTAGACTGATGTCACACATGCTTCACGATGCAATCAGGCAGAGGTGTTCCACAGCATCTTCTTCCCTTTCAGGGAACCATGGTTACAGTCGTAATCTGAGACGTCTTCTGAGCTGTTCCTCTATTGCTGCTTTCCACAGTTTAAGTTTGATGGAGACATTGATGGAGATATGATTAGGTGATTTCCTAATAATATAACAGTGTTCCTTTGAAACAAAAAGTTCAAAACTTGTTTTTTTTAGAACATTCTCAACTTGTTGATATTTCAGAATCAGAATCAGAATCAGAAAGAGCTTTATTGCCAAGTGTGCTTGCACACACAAGGAATTTGTTTTGGTACTGAGGCTTCCAGTGGACATATACAAATACAAATACAACATGAAACATAATACTACAAATTATAAGAATAAAAAAATATATATAAGTATATGAGAATAAAGCTATCACAGTTGGGTTTAGTCAGAATAGACATTTTCAGATTTACAGATTACGAACCTATTTACAGTGTTTTGAATATTATAAATAAATAAATCTACATATAAGTATCACCTGAGTTGTGGGATATTGCACTAAACAGTGGGAGTATTGCACTTACAGGCATATGCCTTGGGAGGAGTGTTAACTGTTCAGGAGGGAAATGGCCTGTGGGAAGAAACTGTTCCTGTGCCGAGATGTTCTTGTGGCCAGTGATCTGAGTCTCCGTCTTGACGGTAACAGTTCAAACAGGTGGTGTCCAGGGTGAGTGGAGTCTGTGATGATTTTACCTGCTCTCTTCCTCACTCTGGAAGAGTACAGGTCCTGGAGGTTTGGCAGGGGGGCACCAATGATCCTCTCCGCAGTCCGGACTGTCCGTTGTAGTCTCCTGATGTCTGATTTGGTAGCTGAACCAAACCAGACAGTGATGGAAGCGCACAAGACAGACTCAATGACGGCTGAGTAGAACTGAATCAGCAGATCCTGTGGCAGGTTGAACTTCCTCAGCTGGCGAAGGAAGTACAGTCTCTGCTGGGCCTTTTTCACAGTGGAGTCAATGTGATTGTCCCACTTCAGGTCCTGAGAGATGATAGTGCCCAGGAACCTGAATGACTCCCCTGCTTCCACAGTGCTGTTCATGATGGTGAGTGGGGGGAGTGCTGGGCTGTTCCTCCTGAAGTCCACGATCATCTCCACTGTTTTGAGCGTGTTCAGCTCAAGGTTGTTATAACTGCACCAGGCAGCCAGCTGTTCAACCTCCAGTCTGTAAGCAGACTCGTCACCGTTTTGGATGAGACCGATGACAGTGGTGTCGTCTGCAAATTTCAGGAGCTTGACAGTGGGGTCTTTAGAAGTGCAGTCATTAGTGTACAGGGAGAAGAGCAGTGGGGAGAGAACGCACCCTTGGGGGGCTCCGGTGCTGATTGTGAGTGTCTTGGATGTGTGTTTCCCCAGTCTCACTCGCTGCTGCCGGTCCGTCAGGAAGCTGGTGATCCACTGACAGATCGAGGATGGTATGGAGAGCTGGGTCAGTTTGGCTGTGAGAAGACCAGGCATGATGGTATTGAAGGCCGAACTGAAGTCCACAAAGAGGATCCTTGCATAAGTCCCTGGTCTGTCGAGATGTTGCAGGATATAATGCAGTCCCATGTTGACTGCATCATCCACAGACCTGTTTGCTCTGTAAGCAAACTGAAAGGGATCCAGCAGGGGTCCAGTGATGTCCTTCAGGTGGGCCAGAACCAGTCTTTCAAACGACTTCATGACCACAGACGTGAGAGCGACAGGTCTGTAGTCATTAAGTCCAGTGATTTTGGGTTTTTTGGGGACAGGAATGATAGTGGAGCGTTTGAAGCAGCAGGGAACTTCACACTGCTCCAATGATCTGTTGAAGATCTGCGTGAAGACCGGGGCCAGTTGGTCAGCGCAGGCTTTTAAACAAGCAGATGAGATGCCGTCTGGGCCTGAGGCTTTCCTAGTCTTCTGTTTTTTGAAGACTCGGCTCACGTCCTCCACACAGACCTTAAGCTCAGGTTGGATGGCAGGAGGGGGGAGTGATAATTGGAGTACAGGAGGTGATGCTGAATGTGTGAAGTGCAGATCAGACCGGGTGTGTGGTGTGAATGAGGGCTTTTCAAACCGGTAGTAAAATGAATTTAAATCGTCAACCAGGTGTTGATTGTCCACAGATCGAGGGGATGGTGACTTGTAGTTGGTGATGTTCCTCAGGCCATTCCAGACTGATGATGGGTCGTTGGATGAAAACTGGTTTTTCAGTTTATCAGAGTAGTTCCTTTTAGCAACTCTGATCTCCTTTGTCAATATGTTTCTGGCCTGGTTATACAAGATTTTATCCCCACTTCTGTAAGCATCCTCTTTGGCATGACGAAGGTGTTTGAGTTTCCCAGTAAACCATGGTTTATCATTAGTGAATGATAAGAATGTCCTGGTAGGAATGCATGTATCCTCACAGAAACTTATATATGATGTTACAGTATCTGTGAGCTCATCCAGATCATTGGTAGCAGCTTCAAAAACATTCCAATCAGTGCAATCAAAGTAGGCCTGTAGATTCTGCTCTGCTTCATTAGTCCATCTTTTTACAGTCCTTATTCCAGGTTTAGCTGATTTCAGTTTCTGCCTGTAGGTCAGTATGAGATGAACCAAACAGTGATCAGAGAGCCCCAAAGCTGCCCGTGGGACGGAGTGATACGCATTCCTTATTGTGGTGTAACAGTGGTCCAGTATATTACTTTCTCTGGTGGGACATGTAACGTGCTGTCTGTATTTTGGTAGTTCACGGGAAAGATTTGCTTTGTTAAAATCCCCAAGAATGATTAAAAGAGAGTCTGGGTACCTTTGTTCCGTTTCAGATATTTGTTCAGCCAGCTGTTGTAGCGCCGCGCTCACGCACGCGTCTGGAGGGATGTAAACATTCACGAGAATGAAAGAGGAAAATTCCCGAGGCGAGTAGAAGGGTTTACAGTTTATGAAATGTGCCTCTAAATTAGGAGAGCACATCTTCTTAAGTGTTGTTACATCTGAACACCAACTTTCGTTAATGTAGAAACACAATCCACCACCTCTCGTTTTCCCCGTTAGCTCCGCGATGCGATCCGCTCGGAACAGCTGGAAACCCGGCAGATGTATTGCGTTGTCCGGTATGGCTTCACTCAGCCAGGTTTCAGTGAAGCACAAAGCAGCAGAGTTTAAAAAATCCTTGTTAGTGTGGGTGAGGAGAAGAAGTTCATCCGTTTTGTTAGGAAGGGATCGGAGATTCGCGAGATGAATACTGGGGAGTGCAGTGCGCAGGCCGCGCTCGCGGAGTTTAACCAGCGCGCCGGCTCGCTTCCCGCATTTGCGTCTGAACGCGCGTCAAAAACTGTAGAAAAGGTTTCTGGTGTGTGTTTCCTAATGTCCAGTAGTTCGTCTTTGGTGAAACTGATTGGAAAAGAATGACTAAACGCAGAACAAACGAACAAAAACAACACAATAGCTGGAGAGCTCCACACCGAGGCAGCCATCCGCGGCGCCATCTTGGATACTAACATCCAAGATGGCGCCGCGATGACTGATATTTTGATCATTGGGCACAACCTTGTTCGCAAGTTCAAGCACAAAAAGTTCAAGCACATTGCTACCTCTTTAAAAACTTATGCAAAGTGAAATAAAATGCGTAATATTTCCCAAATTTTAGAATGAATAGTTGATTAACAGAAATGAATTAAATGCGATCAACTCTGAGGCTGTTTTTTGTCTATCAAACTACTATGAACAGGTGCATTTAGTCCTGCCTATTTTTTTTTTTTTCTCATTCAAGAAGCCATTTCACTTGGATATATATTACATTAGAAAAGAAAAGGTTCACAACTTTTGTTTCATGTCAACTTTAAGCAGTAGAGTGGAACGCAAAAATGCATTCTGTGTAAACTGGGCATAATTTACTTTACTCGGAAAGGGCAACAATCCGTGGGAGGTGACAGCCTATATATCTGCTGGCGTCTTTTGCATATGAGATCATTTCTGTTGATGGTTTGAGTGAACTTCCAACAGCTTGACCCTTCATGTTAATGATTTGCGCTCTGACAATAGAAATTGATTTGAATGATTTTGGATGTTGATTTGATAGCTATTTCTTTATTTGTTTGTATCATGTTGCTGGCACTGTGACTTTGCAGTGTGACATCCACATAGCCATCTTGAGTATAACAAGTGGAGTTTGACATTAAAGCATACAGTAATTATTTTAGTAGTGTTAGTAATAATAATAATACCAAAGATAATTTACAATGATTAAACATTCAACAGAAAATTTAGGGCAAAGACTCTCAGACAGACAGATGTTTTGCTTGATATGTTATTGGTAACTTTGGTCACCAATAATTTGGTTTTGTTACGTCAGCTGTGAGAATGCACAACACTGCAATTACACATTTACATTCACTCACAGTTTACTTGAAAACCAAATCCTCACCTAATCGTCTAAATCTAAGTAAGTGAAACATGCAAAAATATGTGCATGGTAAATAATTTATATTTATAAGGAGCATTTTCTTAGTTCATTTAAAAACTATTTCAAATAATTTTCCGACCATCCAATGATTGCTTGGCTCCAAAGCCAGTAGTAAATGCAATATGAATTTCCTAGTTTTGTGAGGTCTGAGTGACTCTGAAAAGGGCCAAATAGTGATGGCTAGATGACTGTGTCACTTTGTGCATATGGGGCTGCGTAGAGAATATGTCTTCTAATTTTCATTGCAATGTTCAACAAATTTAATTTATGATGTTATATCCTACATCAATCCTGCCTGCACCTTGCAATTGCACCTTTCACCTCATTAGCTACAGCCCAGCCCAAAGGCAAATGCATTTCAGTTTGTTTGGATGCCATTCAAGATATACTTTACTAGATCTGTTTGCATTTCCGTGACTGAGAGAATCTACCCAAACACTTTTGAAAAGAATTGGAAAAATTCCAAGGATAGTTTGCAAAATATGTTCCGAAGGGTTTACAGTTGGATACTAGTGTGCAAAACTTGTCTACTCTCTTTGTGTCTGTTGAAGAGATTTAGCAGACCAAAGAGGGGGAAATGTTTTTTTATGTTGTTCAGCACATGCACATGCATAAATGTTTCATGCCTGCCAGTTTTACCTGCCCACAATGTCTTAGAAATATTATGAGGTTTATTTGATTATTCAATGCAGCTGATTTGTTTGTTCCGCCTGTAAAGGTGTGCTGTGATTGGTCACACCCTCACACTCTTTTGTCATTGGCTGTATGTCAGTTTAAGTAAAAGAGAGTCAGTGTCATCATGCACAATTCTGGCCTCTACCTCAACTAATCATTGAAAAATAATGAAATCTCTTCACTGGATGAAAATGAAGACGACACTCACTGTGCTCCTAATCTTGGAGCTCTACGGACTCTCCTCCGGTCTCATTAAACAACATTTCTTTGTGAATCAGGAGAAGAACTGGGATGATGCACTACAGCACTGCAGAATTTTCTTTCATGACCTGTCCACCTTCACCAATGAGAGCGAGGAGCAGCAATTTTTGGAAGATGCAGTTGGTCAAACTTCTGATGCCTGGGTTGGTCTCTACAAAATATCAGAAGTCTGGAAGTGGACCGGAGGAGAAAATGCAACACAAATTAGCTGGGATAGTAATAAACAACCTGGAGATGGTACATGTGCTTTTCTACACAAAGGTCATAAGAAACTGCATGACATTGAATGCACAGATAAATATGCCTTCTTCTGTATGAACATATCAGAGTTTGTTCTGGTGCGGCAGGAAGAGAGCTGGGAAGGAGCTCTGGAATACTGCAGAAAACATTATAATGATCTGGCGAGTCTGAACTCAATGAACAGGATGAATTCTACTTTAGGACAAATCACACAGGCTGAAACTGGATATGTGTGGACTGGTTTACGCTTTCTAGCAGGAGAGTGGAGATGGGTCAATGGAGATGATCTTGACTTTACGGTCTGGTCTCAGACGGGACCGCCCCAGTGTCCTGCCAGAAACCTTCGTTGTGGAGCCCTGGACCAGCAAACAAGGATCTGGACACACAGAGACTGTGAGGAGAAGCTCAACTTCTTTTGCTCTGTGCACATAGTACATGGTATGTCATATGCACAGCCTGCAAGCCCAACTCCCCAGGAAGCAGATTACTGAAGCTGACTGTTGTTAGGTTAACAGATCTTGACATTTCTTTTTTTTTCCAGACACTACATTCCATTTCATGGTTTTATTTGCCTTAAACTTAAGCTTCTTTAATCGAGATTGAATTTTATTTTCAAACATACATTCATTCAGTTGACAAAGGTAGCAAAGGTAAAAATCTGCTTTTTTACTTTTATCTTAATTTCTAATTATTTGTCATGCTGGTACTGACATTGTTTTACAGTGTAACTCTTGATAATGGATAAATAAAAAAGTA
This sequence comes from Siphateles boraxobius, assembly GCF_051911475.1. Lineage (NCBI taxonomy): Eukaryota > Metazoa > Chordata > Actinopteri > Cypriniformes > Leuciscidae > Siphateles > Siphateles boraxobius. The sequence continues at coordinate 1,062,331 of NW_027509212.1, forward strand.
AACATGTAATATAACCAAATTACATTGCTTTTCTTATAAAAGGGGTCATGAACTGCTTTATTTTATTGTTTTATAATGTTTCCTGGGATGCACTTATAACGTTATTATGATTTTCACATCAAAATTATTACCAAATTCCCTCTTGGCTCTTAACGAAGGCGGTCGCATTTTCTCTCCCTCTCCCTCCCCTTACCTCTCCTGCTTTGCTTCTCTCGTCACGTCTAATGTCTTGTACTTTGAGAGACTCTCGCTACACTGCTCTCCAAAACCAAGAAATTATGGATTTGATCAACTGGTCTCTCAACGCAATTGACACCATCTTCTCGACGAGAAGCTTGGGTTCATGGGAACCTGACTGCCCTGCCGGAACGTTCACAGCTGGCTACACGATGGACGCGTGGGAGAGGTGGCGGGTCGTGTGTCTGGTGGCTCTTTCCGTGGAGGACATTGAAGATATCTACCTATTCGGCACCATGATAACAGGTCTTCTGCTGATTGGATTAGGCATTGCCCTGGTTTATCGAGGAACTAAGCAGACGGTGCAGCTGTCAAAAGCCCTCGCAAGGCTGCCCGTGATGATTGAAGCGGTGGGCAGAGCTGTCAGCACTCAGACTGGGTCTATGAACCACAATATGGATAGCATCATGGAGAAGCTCACAGCTTTGCAAAGGCAGATGGATCGTTTCAGAGACCAAAATGGAGCAGGAGAATAGCCTGTATAAATTGAATGCGGCTATGCCCCAAGACCAAACAATCCCAATCTTATCTGTTTCGGCACCACCCTACCAGCACTGACCTCGGCCAAGGCCGCTGCTGGAACAACAACTCTCCCGGGAGAGCACTGCAGTGAGCCGCTCTTGCATTCCTTCCCCGACTCCTCAGACACCTGGTGATTGTTGACTGCCTGGGACATGATCAAGGTTGTCTCCATGGCAACTTGCTGTGTATCGCTATGACAATCCTGCGGACTGAGGCTCCTAGATTATGGTGCTGGCTTAGCGACTCTCTCCAGGCCTACACACACATGAACTTACACATACACAGATATGCACCCCCCCCACACCCCATCCCACGCCTTCGCCGCTTCGTTCCCCCAGTCTGACAGGCGGGTCTGTGACCAGCGCCATAATGGCTGCAGGACCAGATGCTGCTTGCCTGGCCTGGATTACCTCCATTCCCCACTCCCAACCGTGTTGCAATGTCTTGTTTGTAGAGTGTACTGTTTATGTGCTAATGTTGCTGAGGTGTTTTTTCCTGTTCCCAGACTGTTCTCCTTACAGGAGCATAGTCTGGGGGTCGCCTTTTTTTTTCTCCTCACCTCTCCTCATGTCATGCTGTATTTTTCTCAAGTTGGCGCTGATTATAGCAGCCTCGGTAACACCTTATTACCAAAGCAAAATTCCTTGTATGTGCACAACACTACTTGGCAATAAAATTGATTCTGATTCTGAAAAATGGTCATAATTTAGAAATAAAAGGCATTTTTCATACTCTGATTCTAGCCCTCTGATTTCAATTATCTGTTTCAAGGGGCGTGTCTGTGTGAGACTTCAGTGTAAACGCCCACTGCTGTGATTGGCTTCTCAAGTTTTACTAATCGTGAAAAGTGTTGATTATAGCATTATATTTTAATCATGGCGTGAAAGGTTGCAGTGGATGAGCATTGTAGCCGATCACAGACATGTTAAGCGCATGCAGGCCCGGCACCACGAGGGGGCAAAAGGGGGCAATCCCCCCTCAGATCTGATTTGTGCCTCCTCAGTTTCATTTTTGTATCCATGGTTACAAATGAAATGTTTAACCTTTTCACCGGTACGGTCCCACATATGGGACTTAGAATGTTCAGTGACGTGACATAACTGCCAGATTCAAACTGTGCTTTCGCGCGTTGGTTGGCACTGAGCCAGAGACGGACGAGCTCAGGGCTGTCATATATCACAACTATGCAGTATTTTCAACCTCATAATGTTTATTTTAGGTTTCAGACTTTAAATACACATACGCTCTAGTAAAACAATACATTTGGAGTTTGTAAAATACACACTGATGTCTGTGGAAGCAGCAATACCAATCTATAGAGCTCGGGTGTAGACGTCATGGAACGGTGCATTGTGGGTAACGGCGGCCATTTTAGAGGTAGCGCAATGGCCGGTTTGGAATAAGGCAATAGCGTAACCGGACGATCTCCGGATAAATAAAGGAGTTTATTGATTTAAAAACGATTGTATTGCTCCAGAATGAACAGAACTGTGTCCATGGCAACGCTCTGCATTTTAACATTTAAGCTACAGAGCTACAGCTTCAGCAACAGAATACCATTTAAGGTCCAGTACAGAGGAGACTATAGCTAGAAATTACCACTGCATTTGTGTGTCTATTGGCTGAATGATGCTTTCTAGAAGGAACAAATCATGCCATAGCTTGTCAGTATTACACTAACCTAGTCTATCCACCAAAATCTAGATGAATAAACGATGAAAATCAAGATGAATAAAAGGCTAACATTGCTAATCGAGAATTGATATGCTGATTTGGCTAACAGCAGCTACATCAGTATAACAGCTTGCTCCCAAAACACAACAACGTACTTACTGCGTGTGCGCGCTTCGGACGTACGCACTCAGAAAAAGTGCGTCATGTCAGAACAGAACGCGAATGTAATGTTTACCCGGCAAAGCTTTAAAGTACGAGCAAATAATGAACTTTTGTGATTGTGAATAAGTGCAGTGTAATGTGAGTTTAACTCTACCGTTGAATTAACATGTGATGTGAATGTACGTCGAGTTTTACAGTATTGGGACTGAAGCATAGACTGTAAAATGCGCATTTGAAACACTGTTGTGCACAGATGGTACAAAAATACAGCTCGGCACTTTTGTTAACAACTGATGATGCACAAGCACTGGCATTTTGCACTCTTTTGATTCAGGGATGCTAATTAACCGGTTAACCAACAGATCGTAAGAATTTTAACCAATTAATAGCATATTATCGTTTGCTGTATGCTTAAAAAATACACAAAAAATATTCCACAACAAATCCTTTAAATTAAATGATTTTCAGAACAGAACAAGAATGAAAAAAAAAAAATATAAACAAGCCAAAACTAAATAATTGAAAGCGAAAGGACATCATTCGAAACTGCACAGTATATTTGTGTACACTCGCAATAAAATACAACATTGTGCTTTTGTAAAATGAAGAAAACAAACAAACTGCCATCTTGGTTTCCTTTCCGTCAACTTGTTTGTGAAACGCCACGCCTCAATGAACCAAACTCAGCAGCATGCAGTTTTTTCTTTCGTTTTATTAATTTATTAATTATTGAAATATCCATATTTCGCATGTTTTTTTATATAGGCCTATAGACTATGATTTTATGAAAACAAATTTTGTTTTTTAATTTAATTATATTTTCCTTAAATCATCCTGGCAACCCACACAGGGTTTGAAAACCGCTGCTTTAAAGCATGAGCAAATAATTAACTTTTGGGATTGCGAATAAGTGCAGTGTCCTGTGAGTGTAACTCTACCGCTGCATTGACATGTGATGTGAATGTACGTCGAGTTTTACAGTAGCCTATTGGGAATGAGGCGCCAGAACTGCAGCTGATAGAATGTGTGCTGTAGTACTACCATATTTCTTCAAAAGCAGATCGTGGAGACATTAAATCATTCACAATAAAAAAATCGTGATATCGCATAAGTGTCATGCCTTTTTTCACAATCATTTTGGAGGGTCATAGAAAAATGTATTGCTGGTGAAGGGAAGGTCAAGTCTATTTTGACTTTAGATCTCAAAACTCCTCCGGTAGCCCCTTCAATAAAAAACGAACAGTCCCTAACCAGTTTGGCTTCAAGCATGGGCATAGCACTGACATGTGCATTTTTGCCCTTAAGGAACTACTGAATAATTACAACAACCAGAGGTCTACAATATTCATGTGTTTTCTAGATGCTTCTAAAGCCTTTGACCGTATTAATCATGGCAAATTGTTTGATAAACTAACAGAAAGAGGTGTCCCAGGATACCTTACTAGGATCCTTATTTTTGGTATTCTTGTCAGACTATGAGGGTGAAATGGGGCGACTCTATATCAGACTGTTTCAAAGTGAGTAATGGAGTACGTCAGGGTGGACTTCTGTCTCCATTTTTGTTCAATTTATATATTGATGATCTATCTGGGAATCTTAATGAATGTAATACTGGGTGTCTTGTGGGTGAGGTTTTGTGTAATCACTTGATGTATGCAGACGACTTAGTAATGATAAGTCCTTATAGTGCAGTTCTACAGAAGCTTCTGAATGATGCATTTGATATTAAATATAATGCCCTAAAAAGTCACATACTGATTGTTAAAACAAAAGAGGATCAGAAGTTGAGGTTCCCAGACTTTTACCTTTGTGGAAATGTGCTACAGGACACAGATGAGGTTAAATATCTTGGACACTATATTACAGATGACCTTTCGGATGATAGAGACTTGTTTAGGCAGAGGTGTAAACTATATGGGCAGGCTAATGTATAGGCTCGTAAGTTTCACATGTGTTTCATCAATGTCAAAATTGTACATAATCTGCAAAAGTCGTTCACAGCCATGTTCACTCCGGTATTTCACATCATACATGGAGTTTACGGTGGAAGTTCGACCAAACGTTATATGATTGGCTTACCGGTAACCAATGATTTTATACTTCAGACAAGAGAAAGAAAACACTTTTCAATTATGCCATTCCAGACTCTGTCTACGAAGCAAAGCGAAGTAGCAGAGTTTGGTATTACCAGGCTACGGGATTCTGTGTCCTTAATAAAGATTGAATGAAATAATGAAATTTGTTGTAATTTATGTATGTTTGTCTTTGATAGACAGGCCATCTGTCCACGGTTTTGTGATATGCTCCAAAATCCCACAACCCTACACAAGACAAGTGATTTGGAGAATGTATGGATGCATGTAGTTTGTTGTGTTAGTAAATTCTTTGTACATTTATGTGTGTGCCCCATCTAGAGATGAAGAGGGCGACAAAAGACGATAAATCTGCTTTGGTAAAAAAAAAAAAATTATACTTGCAGCCAGTCTAATTATCAGTATACTTCAAGTGTGTTAATGATTAGTTAACTTGAAGTGTGCTATTTTGAAACAACTAATTTTGTACTAAGTATATTTCAGTTGTAGCATAACTCTGTGTATTTAATGTACTTTTGTGTACTAAATTGGAACAACTTCAAGTATATTTAGTATACTTTAAGGATATGCCTGTGTAGTGACTAATTAAATGCTTGATTATTGATATTAAAGTGCACTTTATTTGTGCTACAAGTACATTACATATTCATTATGAGCATCTTCGAAACATAAAGAAAGATTGTAGGGCAGCTTCTTGAGAAGCTTTATGATTCAGCTTATAACAATTTGCTAAGGCTGCCCTAGTGAAAAAAAAGTATGCTAAGTATACTTGCAGCCAGACTAATTGTCAGTATACTTCAAGTATATTAATGATTAGTTAACTTGAAGTGTGCTATTTTGGATAATTTTTTTTGTACTAAGTTTATTTTAGTTATAATGAAATTATACTAAAGTATAACTTTAAGTGTATTTAGTGTACTTTTTGATGCTAAATTGAAACAATTTCAAATATACTTAGTACACTTTAAGTACATGCGTTTTTTAATGCTTGATTAGTAATATTAAAGCACACTTTGTTGTATTACAAGTACATTACAAATTAATTAAGAGTGTCTTCCAAACAAACAAGAAATTTCCATAAATATATAAGTTTTGAGTAAAAATATACTTTCCCTTTCAAGGGAACTCGAGCTACGTCAAACGCTGTGGGAACGCCCCTGCGTTGTGCGTCATGAAGCACGTATGGAATCAGCCCAATGGAGAGATGGAACGTCATAGGCGGGTGACGTCATAGACCAGGAAACTATAAAGCACCCAATAAACACAAGCGCGACAGCTTTCTGTGCCTTCAGTCGCGCTATATGTGAATCTGTCCCTGTGTGAATATTGTCTGTCTTTACATACTCTGCACCACACAAACAATTTATATATATATATATATATATATATATATATATATTAAGAGAGATATGGCGAACGAACAGCAGTTTAGGAAGTGTGTCCCTCCCTGCTCGCGTTATTTTACGAGTGGGGATACACACGTTCTTTGTGTTGTTTGTTTGGGAGTGCAGCATGCCCAGTCAGCTCTCGAGGGAGCTGATTGTGAGCATTGCGAGCGTCTGCCATTAAGGACGCTCCGCTTCCGCCGGGCGCTCTTCGAGGAGAGCGGTTCGGTGCGCGCTCCCCGCGGTTCGGGTCCCGCTCTTGCCGAGGCAGAGCGACGACGCGTATCGTGGGGATCGCAGATGGATCTCTCAGCGGGGTTAGAGACGGGCTCTGCCTTATCTCTCCCTTCACCTGTGAGATCCAGTGCCTCAGTCCCGTGTTCGGAAGCACGCGCTGCGGTTTCTTCCGCTCGGGCTGAGGCACCAGTTATAAATGAGGGAGATGTGGAGGATTCGCCACCTTACACTCCCGAAAGTGATGAGCTAGTGGAGGTATTAACAAGAGCTGTAGAAAAACTCAGCATTGTATGGCCAGTGACTAGACAGGAGTCTGTTTCTAAATCAAAATTAGATGAGAGATTTTTGCCGTCACAAGTGCAACCTCCATGCCGGTGCTTGCCGTTTTTTCCCGATCTCCACACTGAGGTGTCGAAATCGTGGAAAAAAACGGTGTAATATAGAGTGTTTAGTCCCCAGACTTCAACATATTCTAATATTGTGGGGGCAAAATCATATGGTTATTCGGCTATGCCTCGCGTGGAAGAGACGCTTGCGAGTTTTCTCTCCCTCGAGGCTGCGTCATCTGTTAAGGCACCGGCATTTCCCACCAAGCCTCTTAGAAATATTTCGGTTTTTGTGGGTAAAGCGTATTCGGCGGCGGGTCAGGCTGCGTCATGTCTGCATACTATGTCTATTATGCAGGCATACCAGGCTGACCTGCTGAGGGACGTGAGTGAGAGTGAGGAGGTCAGTGCTGACGTGGTTCGCGAACTGCGTCGGCCAAGCTAGTGGGTCGATCTATGGCAGCTCTGGTGGCCGCAGAAAGACATCTGTGGTTAAATCAGACAAATATAAAAGAAAAAGAAAAAGCTTTCCTTTTAGACACTTCTCTCTCCCCCCTGGGTTTATTTGGCGATGCTGTAAATTCTGTCATCGATAAATTCCAGGAGAAGGAAAAGCAAACAACAGCTTTTAAGAAATTTCTCCCTTTAAAAATTCATGTCCCTGGGGCTGCTGAGCGGGAGCAGCCCCGGCCGTCTGCGAGCTCATCATATAGACCATTTCAACGGCTATTTGTAGATGGAAGGAAGTGACGTGTTTGGCCCTCAGACGTTTACGGTTAGTTACCGCGCACATTCAAAACAACAGACGGGAGGCGTTTTTTATGGCAATTGTTCGATTATTTTCTTTTTCATTTGATAAAAAATGTCAAAATTTAAATTAGGGGCGTGCTGTTCGGTTGTTGGCTGTTCTCTCAGGCCCGGAACTAACTTGCTTTAGGAAATCAAAGCGTTTAGATTTCCGAAAACCAAAAACCACTGTGACGCCTGGATTGCGGCAGTGAAGAGAGAAGGCTGGATACCAACTAGCAACTCTAGGATATGCAGCACACATTTTATCTCTGGTAAGTAACTTAAACGGCATTTGTGTCACTAAATAATTTGTATTTCTATACGTTAACTATTTAACTATGGTGAATAATTATTGAGCTAGCAGTTTGGCTCCGTCATTGTTTTCATATGTAACGTAGATAGCATGTAACGTTAAATAGCTAACGTTAGCGTTTTGATACGTTTGCAGTGAAAAAGCCAGATTTTTATTTCCGTTTCATTTCTAAATGTTCTGTGGGCTATAATTAGTAAAGTAACGTTAGCCGTACATTAGTTATCTATAGCTATCCATTCAGCTGACAGCAGTGTATAACACTTTACAAATAATGTTTTATTGTGTAACATTAGCTAACTGCATTATTTCACAAAATATAACGATAAACATAATTTTTCATCACTTATTAAGCTTGTTTAATGTTAATTCCAACATGCACTAATGCATTAAACAATAACAGTATGGTTATTTTTATCATTGCTGATTAACCTGGTTAATTTAAACATTTACATTTAATCATTAGCAGATGCTTTTATCCAAAGCGACTTATAAATGAAGAGAGCAATAAAAGCAGTCAAATCATCTTATATTAAGTATTAAAGTAATACACTTTTATTACAAATCTGTTTTTAATTATTGTGTTTTAAAGCTTTAACCCGATTTTGCCATAGGGCACTAACAAAGCTGTACATTATGAACAATTTTGCATGTAACGCTATTAGACTTGCTGTAAAATGTTAATTGTTTGTTCATGATACCTAAAATATTACTAATACAAGACCCTTTTTAAAGTGTTACAGTGCAGTATGCAGTGGTCATACTGATAGCTAGCTAGCTAGTTTATTGATGATTACATTAAAAGTGCTCATGGTCTTTATCTATCCTTAACCAGTGATGTACAAAATATATAACCTGTCCCAATAATGTTTTTCTACTTGTGTCTTTAGGAAAGCCATCAGATGATCCTCTAAATCCAGATTACATACCATCAAAGCTTCCTCACAGACCTGACACCTCCAGAAAAATGGACCGATATCAGAGGTCTCTGAGACGAGCATCAGAGGTCTCTGAGATGAGCATTGGAGTTCAGCCTACTGAGGAAGTGCAGGACATGGACATAGATGTAACACAAGTTAAGTCCTTCAATGATATGTGTGTTGGAACAGATCTCACTATGAGTGATATTGAAGATATGCAGAAACTGAACACATCTTACAAAGAGCAAGTGAGAAGCCTAGATTCAAAGGTACAAACTCTCACCTGTGAGAGGAAACAACTGAAATCTGATGTGGATTTAAACAATGATCAAATCATTCACTTCTACACTGGCCTTCGCTCATCCAAAGTGTTTTTTGCCCTTTTGACATATCTCACCACTGCTTGGAGTCCGAGAACACAGAGTCCTCCAACACCTCTCCAGTTTTACTTGGTATTAATGAAACTGAGACTTGGCCTCACTCATAAAGATCTTGCCTTCAGGTTTCATTGCAGTTGTGCAACAATCTCTGCAATATTTCACGACTGGTTGAATGTGATGACACAGCGTTTCAGCTCTCTAATTCATTGGCCTTCTAGGGAAGAGATTAAAAAAAATCTTCCTGCCCTGTTCAAAAGCCCTCCGTTCAATTCAGTGAGGTGTATCATAGACTGCAGCGAGATTTTTATTGACCGACCAACATCACTCAGTGCAAGAACAATGACATACTCCAACTATAAGTCCCACAACACCATCAAATTCTTGGTTGGCATCAGTCCAACAGGGTCAATCACATTCCTTTCCCAGTCTTGGGGTGGTAGAGCCAGTGACAAAACAATCACAAAATCATCTGGTTTAATTGATCTTTTGGAAGAGGGAGACATTGTCATGGCTGACAGAGGGTTCAGTTTCCCTGAGTATTTTGCTGCGAAAGGAGTCCAGCTACTCATACCAGCTTCAACCCGTGGAAAGACGCAGCTTTCAGGACAAGAAGTGTCTGTGTCACGTCAAATGTCAAGGTTGAGGATTCACGTGGAAAGAGCTATTGGTCGAATTAAAAAGTACTGCATTTTAAGACAAACACTCCCCATAAACTTGGTGAAGCGAAGATCAAAAGACACAGTGGCAACTGTAGATAAAATTCTTTTGGTTTGTTCTGCATTATCTAATTTGGACAAATCATTAATTCGGTAAAAAAAAAATACATGAGACAATTCAAATACAAGTGGTTGAAAACCTTTTATTTTGTTATTAAATGATTGTGTACAGAATTATGTATATCTGTTGTATATAGATTTCTATTGGATTTATGTTTGGTCTTTAAATATTATTATTTTTTCTACTATCTACAATTATTAAACATTTTTTTGTTAATGAGAATATTTGTTGTCCTGCAATTGATTGAATGTATTACAATTATTAAAATAACAATTCTAACAAATTACTTGGAAGGTTGTGTATGGATTCACATTTATTTAGATTATGGTGAACACACAGAACAAAACCATTGCTCACCAGGGTGCCTTTTTAAGCCTACACATCTCAGATGAAACACCTTGTGACAGACAGAGCACTGTGTGACACATGTTTTAGACCTCCTTTTACACAAACAGGAAGTCTCTGCGATCAGAAATTGTTTCATCAGTTTGTGTGTGCAAATTTCTGTGAGAATGTGCTGTCTGTAGAAGAGGTCCAGTTTTGTTCTGATCTGAGCCCAGTACTCTTTAGAGAACTCTACTTTCTGAATGTGGCAGTCCTCTTTTGTCCAAATGACAAAGAAAGATGTTTCCAGTTCACACACTGCCATTTGCCCCTGAACTTGTGCATAGTATGCATGGTTATGTTTAAGCTCAAAGTTTTTTCCCAGACAGAAATCTTTGTTCTTGATAGCATCAGTTATGGACATATTTGCATACTTAAAGGGGCATTTTATTTCAAGTGTTGCACGTGGGCAGCACTTGCAATGGACTATTCCATCTGGGCTGGCTCCTAAATGAGGAAACTTTGGATTTACTACTAACCCTATTTCTTCTACTATCAAGCTGTCATGACAAGTCATCTGGTTTGAAGTAAATGCTTCTCTAGCTAGTTTTTCATTATTCTTTCCCCAAGCTAAGGCTGGTACATTTCTGCTGGATGTGTAGCCCATGATTTTAGATGTCACGCTAGCTTGACTTGTCTTGCTTCTTAACACTTCATTAAAGTGGCTAGCGGTGATTCTGCCCTGTCTCTGCTCAAACCACTGTTCACAAGAGGACTGCCCCAGTGTATTTTCTTGGAGGTGCTTACAATTCAGTTCATTAAAGTAAGTAGGGATGGTTTGCATGATTTTATCTAGCTCATTTTGTAGTTCATCTTGTGACAATAAACTGTGCTTCTCATCAAAAAACTGTGTGAGGGGCTTTGGCAAGTTTGTTGCATCTACAGTGCAGTCGGTACAAGGTGCGTCACCCGGAACTGCTGTGTGTGATTCCTCCCTAGAATCTGCCTCAGCTGTAGTCAGAACATCAACCCTGTCTGTGTTCTCCTGCTCTCCCTCAGATGCAGTGTCTGTATCACTACCTACAGTTATAGTGGTAAACAGTGCACAGTCTGGGATTTCATTCTGAAATCAGAATCACATTAAGTCATAGTCAAATTTATTTGTGTAGCACATCTCTCAATACAGATAATTTCCAAAAAAAACATAAAAGAGTGAATGTATATGTTGAGGACGGTATTTGCATATCTGTATTGCAATTGGTTTACATTATTTGATAACACTTTTTAGAATATGGTTCCTTCGTTAATGAATACCTACACAGGAACAAATGAGTAACACAATATTAACAATCTAGTAGCTTATAAAAACTACTTTTCTATGACCTGGTTTGTAATTAAAAAGTTCTTATTTGACGATTCAATCTATACAAATGCACACATATATACTGTATGTGTATGGAAAAACATGAAATGTGTTCTTACGGTATTTATTTATTTCACAGATATAGTTAGATACTTGTATGGTGACTATATCCATATATGTATTCATGTATGTGACTATATCCATGCAAACCATATAGGAACATGTGTTTTGCATATATTGTCATCAGGTTTCTGCAAATTCCTTACCTTCAATGACTTAAAAAGCATGCTTGGTGAGACCGGTGTGACTACACTGTGTAAGATGGGCTCCCTACTCTGAATTGCTCTTTGTCTGACAGGCTTGGAAAAGTCTATGACTGCTACTGGTTTTGGATCAATCTAAAACAAAGTGGGATTATACATTTACTGCGAGTATCTACTTTTATATAAAAGCAGCAACACACCCCTTATGAAAATTAACTATGGTTATTAACCATGTGAAAAAGAAGTCTAGTAACCATGTTTTTGTTTTGTTTTTTGATACTCATTTGTATAACCACAGTTTTATTATAAATATCATGGTTAAACTATGGTTAGTGTTGCAAAACTATGGTTCATTTTGTGGTTACCATGGTTTAACTACAATAACCATGTTTTCTATTTGCAGTAAAACCATAGTTCATTTTCATAAGGGATGTGATTAGAATTTTTAATTTAATATGAATTAGACCAAGAACAACAACAAAAACACGTTAGCCAGAATTGAATTGCATGCACCTTCTTGTTTATTCGTGACCACATGCAGGGCTCAGATGTCACAGATGGAGCATTCAAACCTTCTCTAACACACTGTTCCACAGCAACCAGGATGGCAGCAACATGGCTACACACTTCACCTAACCTAACCACAAATATTTCCAAACGTATGAAATAATTAATTAGGCTATGCAATAGGTAATAATATAATACAACAATTCGTTTACTAGAGGATTAGCAATGTGATTTATTATTTGAATAGACATATTTACCCAGCCATGCAAGTGCAATGCCCACTAATAACCTCCCCGGTCACCTTAGCAACGAACCACGCAGAGTACGTTTTTGACAATGTCTGACTTGCTCCAACTTCGCCAAATACAAGACAAATGTCGTCCACATTGTAGGAACAAATGTTTCCAACTTTTCCACTAAGGAAATAATTGTAAGCATCTAGGCTACGATATGCCTTGACCGCTTCTCTAGTGTATACACACTCGGTCTCAACCAGATAATGGTACACGTCTGGATACGACACTTCAGGTAAATGTTTTACGTTCTGAGTGAATAGTTGTCGCCTCAGCGTCTGATTTAAAGGATCCGGTAATTCCACGCTATCGTCTATTTGAATTTTTTTTAAATATCTTAACTGTTCTGGTTTAGCTAGACTTAAAAAGTATGCGCTAGTCATTTTGTTTTGACAGCTCCATGGTTTAAAAATGGAGACACCGGAAGTGCTTCAGGGCCAGACATGCGCAGTAGCGTTCCAACGCATTTGTTATTGTTTACGTCCTTGAAATGGTCTATAGGGCGCTGAAGCAGAGTGTCGCGTCTCGTGCTCCCCCTGCTGGACAGTGGGCTCAGCCGCGGCACTCTCAGCCGAAATCTCCCAGTAATAGAACTGATCTGAGGACAGTTATATTCGCTAAGAAGGCTTCGGCTAAGAAGAAATCCTGGCGCCACGGCGCGCAGGACACTGAGGGTGGTCCCCACCGAGGCGGAAAGGTGTTCACCTCTTTCTACGGTGCCCATTCTTCCTCGGTGCCCTCAGGGGCCCGTTCTGCCAACCCCGCCTTCATGCCGGGGCGCAGACGGTCCCAGCGAGCGATTTCCTGAGGGACGCTCGCTCCCTCTGAGGAGGGTTTCAGAGCGGTTAGACCAGTTGTTCCCTGCCAGTGTGCCGTTACAGGGCGCTGCGTTTGCTGCTCAAGTTACACCAGAGGCCAGTCTCGAGAGACTGGTACCCTTAGTAGAATTTCTGGCAGAGTGGAAAAGCCTTCCAAAAATATCTCATTGGGTCCTGCAGACAATAGAAAGGGATTATGCTATCCAATTCAGGTGTCGTCCACCAAGATTCAGAGGGGTTCTGCCTACAGTGGTGGGACCCGAGCAGGCTCTGGTTATGGAACAAGAGGTGAAAGCACTCCTTCAAAAGGAGGCTATAGAACGGGTTCCTCCTCCCAGTGTGGAGTCAGGCTATTACAGCCGATATTTCATCGTTCCAAAATAGGATGGGGGGTTGCGTCCAATTTTAGACCTGCGCCTATTGAATCGCTTGGTAGGGAAGCCAAAATTCAAGATGCTCTCTATCAAGCAGATCGTGTCACAAATCAGATCCGAGGACTGGTCTGTCACGATAGATCTAAGGGACGCGTACTTCCACATTTCCATCCTTCCACAACACAGGAAGTTCCTGAGATTCGCCTTCGGGGGCGAGGTGTACCAGCACAGGGTTCTTCCGTTTGGCCTAGCTTTATCTCCCCGCACTTTCACGAAATGCATGGACGCAGCACTAGTGCCCCTGAGGCTTCAGGGTGTTCGTGTCCTCAATTACATCAACAATTGGTTGATTTTAGCTCAGACAGAGCAGATGGCGGTTCGGCATTGAGATGTCGTTCTCGTTCATATCAGGAGGTTGGGGTTGAGGCTGAACGCAAAGAAAAGTGTATTATCTCCTCAGAAGACCCCTTTTCTGGGTGTCGTTTGGGTTTCGGTTTCGATGCAGGCGCGACTCGCTCCGACCCGCATCGTTTCGATTCTCTCAGCTGTGAAACAAGTAAAGCTAGGCCAGCTACATACTGTAAAACAGTTTTAGAGACTGTCGGGTCTGATGGCAGGAGCGTCCGACGTTATACCTTGCGGCCTGTTGTACATGAGATCGCTACAGTGGTGGCTCAGGACCAAGGGATTCTCCCCGAGGGGAAATCCGCTCCGCACGTTCAAAGTCACGCGGCGCTGCCTTCGTGCTCTGGTCATGTGGAAAGAAACTTGGTTCCTATTCAAAGGGCCTGTGTTGGGGGCTCTTTGTCGTCGTGTAACGCTAACGACGGATGCTTCCCTCACAGGGTGGGGGGCGGTCACGAGTGGTCGTCCAGCCCAAGGGCTGTCGCAGGACCATCATCTATCAAGGCTTATAAATTGTCTAGAGATGTTGGCGGTGTTCCAGGCTCTGAAACACTTCCTAGCAGACCTGAGAGGTCATCATGTGTTAGTTCAGTCAGACAACACGTCGGTGGTCTCTTATATAAATCAACAGGGGGGCCTGCGGTTTCGCCGGCTTTACAAGTTGGCCCGTCAGATCCTCCTGTGGTCCCAAGGGAGGTTACTATTTCTGAGAGCAATGTATCTTCCTGGGTATTTGAATGTGGTAGCAGACTCCCTGTCGAGACAGGGGCCGAGGCCGGGGGATTGGAGACTCCATCCCAAGGTGGTGGAGCTCCTTTGGTTGAGTTTCGGTCGCGCCGAGGTGGACCTATTCGCTTCCAAGGAGACCACGCATTGTCATCTGTGGTTTTCCATCAGCCATCCAGCCCCTCTGGGGTTGGACGCTATGGTGCAGCCGTGGCCGAGGTCATGTCTGTTCGCCTTTCCCCCGATTGCTCTGCTACCTGGAGTTCTGGAGAGGGTTCGCCGGGACGGGGTCAGCCTACTATTAGTAGCCCCGTTGTGGCCGGCCCGAGTATGGTTTGCGGACCTGATTTCTCTCCTGGACGGCTCTCCCTTGGAGCTCCCGGTAAGGAGGGATCTACTCTCTCAGGCGGGCAGCATGATATGTCACCCCCGCCCAATATTGTGGGCTTGGCCTCTGAGGGGGCCCAGTTCATGAACTCTGGTCTCTCAACCGAGGTTGTTGAGACCATTCTTCACTCCAGAGCTTCATCCACGAGGAAGCTTTATGCCTTGAAGTGGAAACTCTTCACTTCTTGGTGTGGAGAGCACCTGCAGGACCCAGTTAACTGCCCAGTGGGTGCAGTGCTGGAATTCCTGCAGGAGCGCTTCTCCACAGGGCTATCCCCCTCCACACTAAAGGTGTATGTGGCGGCACTGGCTGCTTACCACGTCCCTTTCAGTGGAGTTTCTCTTGGGAGACACCCGCTTATAACTCGTTTCCTTCGTGGCACACTGAGGCTGAGGCCAGCAGTTCGTACGAGGATGCCGGCCTGGGATCTGGCCATCGTATTAGAAGGTCTTTCCCTAGCTCCTCTTGAACCTATCGAAGAAGTTCCTTAGAAGTTTCTCACGTTTAAGACTATCTTTCTTCTTGCTATCTCCTCACTAAAGAGAATCGGAGATTTGCAGGCTCTGTCGGTTTCACCCTCGTGCCTGGAATTTTCGCCTGGCATGGTTAAGGCTTTTCTGCATCCTAGACCAGGTTACGTTCCCAAGGTCCCTACTAATGTTGTCCTACAGTTCTGCAGGCCTTTTATCCTCCTCCATTTCTGTCGTCTGACCAGGAGAAACTTAATTTACTCTGCCCTGTTAGGGCGTTAGACGCCTATGTCCACAGAACTGCCCTGTGGAGGAAGTCAGAACAACTATTTGTGTGCTTTGGGCCACCCAAGAAGGGGTGTCCCGCGTCTAAACAGAGAATGAGCAAGTGGGTGGTCGAGGCTATCTCACTTGCCTATGAGTCGGCTGGTCAGCCTTCACCTTTGGCTGTACGAGCCCACTCTACCAGGAGTATGGCGGCTTCTAAAGCCTTACTGTCAGGAGTTTCCCTCAGTGACGTTTGTGATGCGGCTGGATGGTCTTCACCGCATACTTTCATTAAGTTCTACGACCTAGACTGAAGTTCTACCCCTGGGGCACAGGTGCTCTCGTCCTCTGTGCGCTAGTTCTCACATGGCGGTCACTTGGTCCTATGGCGACGTGGGTATTAGCGTTCCCACAGCGTTTGACGCAGCTCGAGTTCCCTTGAAAGGGAACGTCTCGGTTACGTATGTAACCCTAGTTCCCTGATAGGGAACGAGACGCTGCGTCATTCCACCATACTCCCGGCATTCCCGCTAGCGCTTCCTTCAGGCCTATCAGAAGCTGTTGCGCTTGTGTTTATGGGGTGCTTTATAGTTTCCTGGTCGATGACGTCACCCGCCTATGACGTTCCATCTCTCCATTGGGCTGATTCCATACGTGCTTCATGACGCACAACGCAGGGGCGTTCCCACAGCGTTTGACGCAGTGTCTCGTTCCCTATCAGGGGACTAGGGTTACATACGTAACCGAGACGTTCTTCCCCAAAGCTGAATGCACTTGTCAGGGTCATTACAATAAATAACATGTAACTTCAATACCACACAGATAAACATAATGAACTCAAACTGTGTTTATTAAATCCTCACATGGTTTTAGCATTGAAAAACAGAACAAAATGCACCATGTTTTAAAAAAAAAAAGAATGCTGAAAGAAAACAAAATTGAAACATTGTGGAACAGCAAGCAAACTTAAATTTTTCTTGCTAAATTGCTGTGTTGCACTTGCGCCTGATGGCCACTCGCACTTCCGACGGAGTTGTGTGTAGAAACTCCACAAGAACAGTGTCTGTTAACAAAGTAAAAATGGAAGGTCAGAGGGAATGTTCATACAACTTTTACTTTCCTCTACATCAGACAGTAAACATAATGTATTACACCCAAAATACTTAATAAAAGTACATCGTGAATAGCAGTGAGGAAATGTATCAGAGTAGGCCTATGTTGTGTGTTGCTGCCGACGGAGCAAATGAGAGTGTGTTGCGGAAGGAACGACGAGTGTTTGTGTGTTGCGAACGACTGCGTGTTTTTTTGTAGGCCCCCTTTTTGGCAATCGAGTGCAAAATGACATACCCATAATAAAATGGTTGTTGCTAAGGAGTCCTTCTGACTACACACAAAACCACGGTATCATTTAAAAGCTAACACTTGACAGTTTACTGTGAAATAATCAGAATTGCTCTAGCAATTACTAATAGAGAGATAAAGCAGCTCAAAAACAATGCACAATTTTTTTGAATGTAAAATTCGGGATCACCAGTGATCCCTGCGGCTCAAGGGGTTAATGAGAAGGGTGGGCCTGCTTATTCTGCATAATCTGGTCGCAAGACCGCATGACAAGAGGGCAACACGCATGTCAGGAGAAGCATTCAGTTTGTTTCGTTGTTTCAAATTTTAAAAAGAGGATAACACGGTGTAGGCAACACCGATTTTTTTCGTTGTTCTCTGCACTAACAGCACTCCAAATTTACAGAAAAATTAGCTCGATGTTAAAATTGACCGGAGTTCTCCTTTAAGTTAGAAATCAGTGTCAGCATCATGTTACAGCGGTTAACATCAGTATTCCACGTGTAAGTCATATTAGCAAATGCATAGCAAACCTACCTAGGAAAAAAACTAAACAGTGAGCTATTTATTTATGCAAAACAGCAAATAAAACTCACCAGTAACTTCTGAGGGCAGATCTTGAACTCTTCGAGTCTGCTTCGACTTGAAAAGCTTGGCTCTGATTGGTCAAATTGAATGTAGGTGAACTGAAAAGGACGTGTTGTTACACTTTGTCAAACATACAAATGACACCGACAGGTAACGTTAATAATGTAATACAGATCTTACCTAGAATCACAATATAATGAGTTTCCAAATGTCACACGCCATGCAAACTTGAAGAAGCTGGGTACAAATAAGTAGTTCCAAACCATTTAAGACTTTCGTTCATCTTCGAAAGAAAAATGACATATTTTAATTAAACCTGAGAGATTTACATCGCATCGTTAATCGCAAAAAAACATCACCTAATCCATATGAATTGCGTGGTTTCCTCCCAGTCCTCTAAAGAGACACGATCGCACTATATATTTGTAACAGGTTAAATTCAGACTTCTAAATCTAATCACATTCAATTAATGTATACACA
This sequence comes from Siphateles boraxobius, assembly GCF_051911475.1. NCBI lineage: Eukaryota > Metazoa > Chordata > Actinopteri > Cypriniformes > Leuciscidae > Siphateles > Siphateles boraxobius. Next base: position 1,080,751 of record NW_027509212.1, read on the forward strand.
CGCACTCACAGCATATCAGATAAACTCTGAGGCCCTGTTTACACGAGAACGATTCTGGTTGAAAACGTAAAAATATTTTATCGGATGTGCCTTTCGTTTACACGGCGACGGCGTTTTGGAGGCTTAAAAACGCAAAAAAGTGAAACCACCCACCAGAGTGGAAATCTTAAAAACGATCCACCGTCGCGTTCCCATCTAAACAGTAAAAACGCAAATCTGCTCACTGTGGCTCTCGTCGCGTACGTGTTTACGTCACAGGCATGCGCCATTACAGGAAAATAACCACAATATTCCGGATTATTTCCATACGTTGGACCTTCAAGTTGCCATAGCAGCTCTGATAAACATAAAATAGTCTTTTCAGCAGTTGTACAAAATATTCTCAGATATTGGTGTTGTTGTGTCGCAGTGCTTCACATTGACACCTAGCCGCCTGGAGTGCATACTACATCGAATTTCACACACTTTTGCGTCATCATATGCACGCGGATTTCCCCCGATAATGCTCGTCTAAACGCAGAATAAAAAGTGATAACGCAACGCCACTTTTGCGTTTTCTCTTCAGATCGTTTCCGTGTAAACATAGTCTGAGTGAGGTGCGAGCGAGCTCATTATCATAAGAACCAATCACAACCATTCAACGACTCTGGAACCAATCAGGACTAGTCATGTGTGTTATGCTATTGTTTGAATTTAAACAAGTACAAACTTTTTTAAACCTATTTGGAAATGTATGATGCATTCAAATAATATTATGTTGAAATCCTTGTGGGAATTTCAGTAGTACACAACGTATTATGTAATGGACAACAGCCTTTTAAGTAGACTGTTACGTCCTTAGGGACGTTTATATTGTTTTTGTGTTTTTTTGTTTTGTTTTGTTTTTTGGTCTTCTCGCTCTCGCTCTCTCTCTCTCCCTCTCAATTTCCCTTTCGCAGGTCGTAGATGATTGGCTGTTTCTCTTGTCAGTCATCTATAACGAGTTGAGTTGGTGGGAGGCGGGATCTTCATCAGCGAGATGCTTGACACCTGGAGAAGCCCTATTTAAGACACATGTTACCGCCAGCAAAGAGAGAGGACTTTTTAAGCAATAGACAAATTCAGGTGAGGATAAACAGTAGCTTCTCTGATTGCGTATTGGTGGAAAATGGTGTACCCCAAGTAAGTGTTATTTCACCAATTCTGTTCTCTATTATGATAAATGATATATATGATACACTTGATTATAGTATAGGCAAGTTATTGTTTGCAGACGACGGTGCTCTCTGGAAAAGGGATAAAAATGTTCAATTCATAGTTAAAAATTTGCAAAAAGCTATCGACTCTGTTGAAGAATGGGCTGGAAAATGGGGATTCAGGTTCTCTGTTGAGAAAACCAAGATAGCATTTTTCTCGTTTAAAAAAATTGAAGAAAGGTTTAAATTTCAATTGTATGCTAGAGATTTAGAGTAAATTGTATGAGATTTTTAGGTATGCATTTTGATTCTAAACTTACCTGGCATAATCATATTGAAAAGGTAGTTGACATGTAAAAAAGTCATTAACATAATTAGGTGCTTTTGCAATAAGGAGTGGGGAGCAGATATGACTTCAATGAAAAGATTATATGTTGGATTAATTAGGTCTATTGTTGACTTAAGGTTGTAGCGACTGACCGAATCCTGTTTTCCTTTCACTACTGAACAAATATAAACACGTATATGTTTAATTCACAAAACCTTGAATCATGTGAAATGGTGCCCCAATGTTTGCCAGCAGGTCATTGATTAACCATTAATGACGCATTGCGCAATCAAGAAATAGGTCCCCGTTGTTCTCGAAACCCTCACGTGGTGCACACCACGGATGGACAGATGCTGAAAATAAGGATATCCACACATACCCGCACACAAACGTCCTTCGTCTGCAACTTAGGATAGGAATGTCCTTAATGTATATAACACAGAATTGTATCTGACCTTCCTGTATGCATGCATATCTAATTAGTTTTTTCTTATTCTATAGATGTAATTGGAGACTGGTCTGTAACTTCGAATCTCAAGTGTATGTCTAAAGAAAGATTACCTAACAGGATCATCTTCTGTAACTCTCCCTCTTGCTAGGTCATAAAACTTTATGACCCCCAAAAGGAATTCCAAGGGAATCACAGCTCCCACTTGAATTCTGATAAAGAAAGACTAATTGACTCTGCAATCTTATATTTTCTATAAGTATAACCACTTAAGAAAGGTATAAACATGAATTTGATCTTTCCTAGGTCATGGTAGCCGGTATTATGGCTTTATAGTCGTGTGAGTGAACATTAAATGTGTGTAATTCTGTATATGAATGTAACTTTATGTTTCTTCTACTCTTTCCGGCCATTCTTGGTACCTGTTTGACCGTCTTGTTTTGACTAAACAAGTCATACATAGGATATTACAGTAAAATGTATTGTTCTGTGTGTACAATCTTTCTGGCTAGAAATGACAAAATGTTATACCATAATAAATTATCCTGACAAGACAAAGAAGAACTTTTCCCGCTCGAGATGCTCTAAGATGATGGGTTCACATACGCGAAGCAGGCGTGAACCCCTCCTCTCTATAAGAGATTGACACAGAACTTTCTCAGAGCGCACTTTCCCTGTGAGAGGTTTCCGGTCCCATGGCTCCTTAGGGAGCTTTACACCGCGTTTCTTTTCTTTTCCTTTCTTTACTTTCTTTACTAAGTTTTATTTTCATTTTCGCCTCTCCCTCCCGAGGGAGATGAACTCTGAACTATTTCCTTGGTAACTTCACGTTCGGTGAACCTTTAAAACTTCCCGCGAGTCTGCTCGCCCCGGAAGACACGAGAGAACAAGCCTATAGCGCCGAAGGACGAACACGCATATGACTCTGCGTTCTTCAGCTCACACAAAGAGAACCATACGCAAGTATAGGTTATTGATTTGATTTGATTGATGTGATTTCTTGTTGCCTCTCTAAGGGTTATTGTCTGTGATTTTTGCCATGCTGCGATCACCCCGGTGATCTCTCTCATCCTGACCGTTAGTTTCACTTTCTCATCCTCTCTCTCTCTCTCTCTCTCTCTCTCTCTATATATATATATATATATATATATATATATATATAAAATCTCTCTCTCTCTCACTCCCGTTGTTATTCGTTTGTCTCGTTAATTTTACTGTTTATTGTACATACATGTATCCCGGGTTTAAATGTAGAATTCTGTATCCGTAGTTTCATTTTATTAAAACCATTATATTCTTGATTGCTAATTGTCTAAAATGCTCATTTTTACAAAGTCAATGAAATGTTCGACCCTTTAGCTACAAAGCTTTACAATTCGTTACTATTTCAGTAACCTAAATTTTATAATAACAAGAAGGTGATTTTTCATGGCCAGAAAATAGCTTTTTTGGAATTATAAGAAGGAGATAATTTTTGTTGAAAATTGATAAGTTAATCTTACGGCCGTTTGCTGGACAAACAGATTGTTCGATAACTAAATTAATTCCATTTAAGGTTATCTCATATAATCGATCTGTAATAAGACTATTGATATATTAATGACGAACCATAACCCATTATGGTGATCATTCATATACAGTATACAATCAATCTATTTTCAGCTTCGATAATCTAACTGTAATATGCAATATATTAATCATTCATGATTAATTATTAAATTCCCTATATATAATTTGAGCTAATTTAATGTAAGACTCATTGTCGCTACAAGGTGCATGGCTTATGGGTCTGCCACAAAGTCTGAATTAAAGAAGCTTGATGTTATTCAGGGTTTGGCCCTCAGGATATTTTCAGGAGCAATGAGAACCTCCCCTATATCAGCATTTCAGGTTGAAATAGGTGAAATGACATTTGAGTTGAGACGACTGAAAATGTCATTGTCATATGTTCTTTTAAAGGGGCATATGGAAGACCATCCAACTAAAAGTGTCCTCATTTCAACATGGGAGGCACAAAGTAAAAGAGAGTCGTTTAGTGCAAGTATACATGAAAAGGTAAAGGAAGCAGCTGTAGAAAATTTTGAATTTAGTCCATCTGTAGTCTATCCACTGCACCCACCGTGGCTGATAATGGTTCCAGACGTTGATATAACTTTGCATGAAAAGATTAAAAATTATAATGGGGATAGTGGACAAATGGCTATGAGATATGTAGATAACTATTATGGGTATGTGCAAATTTTTACTGATGGGTCAAAGCAACCAGAAACAGGGAAAGTGGCAATTGCATATGTGATACCTGAGTTTGATATTAAGTTTTCTGCAAGAGTTTTGGATCACTTGTCCGTGTATTCAGCAGAGCTGATAGCAATTGTGATGGCGTTGCAGTGGGTAGAACAAATTAAGCCATTGAGAACACACAATTGAGCCATTGTGTGTTCAGATTCGTTGGCAGCCTTAGAAAATTTTAAATTAGGTAATTTGAGTGAAAGGCATGATATTATGTGTGAGATATTGACTTTGCTTCATAGTATTCAAAATGGGGGGACACATGTAAAGGTTGTTTGGGTTCCGGCCCATTTTTATATTATAAATCCTGAGGTTGGTCAGGGGCGTCCGGTAATAAGGTGTCGAAGAGAACATTTTTACAAGAATGAGAATAGGGCACACTGGACTAAACAAAACATTGCAGCTAATAGGAAAACATAAGTCAGGAAATTGTGAGATATGTAATGTGCCAGAAACAGTGGAACATGTCTTTATGATATGTAAGAAATTTAATAGAGAAAGGGTTCTAATTAAAAGGAAAATAGAGGACGGTGGGGAAAGGTTTATCTTTAGAGATATTATGTCTAAGGCTTCCGATCATAGAGTAATAAAATATATGTTTGAATTTTTAAAGAACACTGGACTCATTGACAGAGTGTAGTTGTTTTTTTTTTTTTTTTTTTTTTTTTGTAAACCATAGTGATCAAGCACAATTTATCTGGAGGGTGGCGGTAGTGCGCTAAGTTAGTCCGCATCCGCCGTTAAGCAGCCGAAAAAGGGTTTTGTTTTCTCTCCGGTTGCTGTTTCATGTCATGCTACTCTTGCCTTTTGCTCTGACCCCTGGAACTTCACATTCGTGAGTTCGAATATGTTAAACAGCTTTGCAAAGCTGGGTTAAGCAGGAAGGAGGAGAGGGGATCGGTAAGATTGTCACGTGACATTTTGCACACTTAGTTGTTGTCTGTCTAAATTCATTAGATTAGGGATTTGCGCCACCCTCTGTATTTTTCTTTGTGTTAGTCAGAATAGTTTATTTAGGACGTCTTGGACGTTGAAGACTTTTTATTTGATCTTTTGTTTTAGTTTAGGTTTAGATAGTTCCTTTTTGCTTATGTTATATTCATTTGTTTGGCACAATCGTGTTTTACCTCCTGGCTCCTTTCTTTTTGCTTTGTTCACATATAAAATATTAATTACTTTATCTTTATTAAATTACTTTTTTTTTACTTCGGTTTTGTCTCTCGTGATTCTCCACTCATACAGTGTTCAATGAAGATGGGTGCCTGAACTGGTTTTGTGTTCCCCTTCTAAAAAAAAATCCCTAGATCGGTGAGAGCCAAAGAAGGGACATAACAAGACTTTTACAAGTAGCCTACAAATAAAAGTGAACAATATTAATTTTAGGTATGCTTATTGCAATGCTTAATAGTTGACAAATATTTCTAATACATTAAGTTGTCACGTGTAGGAGAGAGGACCCAAAAGCAAAGGGCAGTTTGACAAAGTTTATTAGTTCAGGCAAAATAACACAGGTGGCACATAAGGCGAATAAATCCAACTGAAGAAAGTCTCATCCAAAGGAAAACGGAAAGTCTCTCAGTAATAGAACAGAAATGTACGGTCAGGACCGGCAACGGGAAATCCCCGGAGGATGAGACAGGCTGGGTCCGTAGAGAGCACGGGAACGCCAATCCTTGACCACTCACGTTAGCTGAAGAAGTAACAAAGCAGAGACGAGGTAACACGGTAGACAGATTGAGGCACGCACCAGACAGGACACGACACGACAGGGTTTGGTTCAGCAGGTACACAGGTACGTAACCTATGGCAATAATCTGACAAAGAACAAAGGACAGGGAAGACTAGAAATAGAGAGTCTAATCAGAGAAAGAGGGAACCAGCTGGGGAGGAGAAGAGGGAGAGTGATGAGGTGATGAGAGACAGCTGAGAGCGGCAGAGATAATGAATGGGAATGTGTGTGTGTAAATGGATGTAATAAAGAGTGTGACCAGGAGAGGGTGGTAGAGTGTAAGAGGAGGATACCGGGATCATGACAGTACCCCCCCCCTCAAGGAGCGCCTCCTGGCGCAACGGAGGAGGAGGACTGGCGGGAGCGGTAGAAGTCATCGATCAACGAGCGGTCCACGACGTCCCGGGAAGGAATCCAACTTCTCTCCTCAGGACCGTATCCTTCCCAATCAACCAGAAACTGATGACCCCGACCCCGGGGGCGCACGTCGAGAAGTTTGCGAACCCTGTAGATGGGAGCGCCTTCAACACGGATAGGGGTAGTGACAGGACGGGGAGGAACACGAGTAACGGGTTTAATACATGATACGTGAAAAACCGGGTGAACGCGTCGAAGATTGGCAGACAATTTGAGTCTGACTGAGACAGGACTGAGTATCTTAAGGACGCGGAAAGGCCCGATGAATTTAGGGGCCAGTTTACGCGAAGAGGATTGGAGAGGAAGATTAAGGGTAGACAGCCAAACCCTCTGCCCAACGGAATAACGGGGGCTTTTGACACGACGTCTATTAGCGGCCCGCCGGGTGCGAGCACGAGACTTCAATAGAGCAGACCTGACCCCTCTCCAAGTACGCTTAGCACGTTGAATGAAGGCTTGTACCGACGGCATCTTAGAGTCTGTATCTTGTGACGAAAAAAGCGGAGGCTGGTAGCCGAGACAACACTGAAAAGGGGATAGACCAGTGGCAGAAGACGGAGCGGAATTAAGTGCGTACTCCGCCCAGGGGAGCTGCTCTGACCAGGAAGCCGGATTGCGGAAAGCGAGGCTACGGAGAATGCGACCGATTATCTGGTTTGCTCGTTCGGCTTGGCCATTGGTCTGTGGGTGAAAGCCGGAGGAGAGACTAGCCGACGCTCCAATAAGGCGACAAAACTCCCTCCAGAACAGGGAAGAGAACTGGGGACCCCTATCGGAAACGACGTCGGAGGGAAGACCATGTATCTTAAAGATCTTGTCGACGACAATCTGGGCGGTCTCCCTAGCAGACGGGAGTTTAGGTAAAGGAATAAAGCGGGCGGTCTTAGAAAAACGATCAACGACAGTAAGTATCACGGTGTTCCCCTCAGAGGAGGGGAGACCCGTGATAAAGTCCATGGCGACGTGAGACCATGGGCGAGACGGTAACGGAAGGGGACGCAGCAACCCGGCCGGGGGAGAATTACCAGATTTAGTCTGAGCGCAAACGGCACACGAAGCGACGAAACGGCGAATGTCGCGCTCACGAGAGGGCCACCAGAATCTTTGGCGGACCGCGGCGAGCGTGCCCCTAACGCCGGGATGGGCAAACAGTTTGGATGAATGGCCCCACTGAAAGACCGCGAGACGAGCAGAAGGAGGAACGTACAAAAGACCCTTAGGACAAAGACGAGGAGTAACGGCGTGGGCCAGAGAGCGCTTGACCAAACGTTCTATTCCCCAGACAGCTGCGCCCACCACCACGCCCTGAGGAAGGATCTCCTCCTTATTGGGAACAACCTCTGGGGAAGCAAACTGTCGCGAAAGAGCATCAGGCTTGAGGTTCTTAGACCCGGGGCGGAAGGAGATGGAAAAATCGAAACGCGTAAAGAAAAGTGCCCAACGAGCCTGACGAGCGCAGAGCCTCTTCGCGGAACGAATGTACTCTAAATTTCTATGGTCCGTCCAGACAACGAACGGGACTGAGGCACCCTCAAGCCAGTGACGCCACTCTCCGAGAGCTAAACGGATGGCCAATAACTCGCGATTGCCAACATCATAATTTCGTTCGGCGGGCGAAAGACGATGCGAATAGTAGGCGCAGGGATGAACCTTCTCATCAGAAGATGAGCGTTGGGAGAGAATAGCTCCAACGCCCACCTCTGATGCATCAACTTCAACAATGAACTGTCTAGAGATATCAGGAGTTCGTAAGATCGGGGCGGAGGAAAAAAGGGACTTGAGGCGATCAAAAGCTGTCTGAGCTCCCTCCGACCAGGAAAATCGGACCCTGGCGGACGTGAGGGCAGATAGAGGGGCGGCGATCTGACTAAAGTTACGGATAAACCGACGATAAAAATTTGCAAAGCCTAAAAAACGTTGAAGAGCAACGCGCGACTCAGGCACTGGCCATTCCGTGACCGCACGGACCTTGGAGGAATCCATGCTAACGCCCTCAGCGGAAATTACCGAACCAAGAAATGAGATGGACTGCGCGTGGAAGGTACATTTCTCGGCCTTAACAAACAGTCGGTTCTCGAGGAGACGTTGGAGAACTTGTCGAACGTGTAGACTGTGTACTTGGAGAGAGGGAGAGAAAATTAAAATATCGTCAAGGTAGACAAAAACGAAAATGTTCAACATGTCTCTGAGCACGTCGTTAATTAACGCCTGGAACACGGCGGGAGCGTTGACCAGCCCGAAAGGAAGAACGCGATATTCAAAGTGTCCTAAGGGGGTGTTAAACGCCGTCTTCCACTCGTCCCCCTCCCTAATGCGGACAAGGTGGTAAGCATTACGAAGATCTAGTTTAGAAAAGATCTTGGCCCCCTGCAAGATTTCGAAGGCAGAAGACATGAGAGGCAAGGGATAACGGTTCTTGACCGTGATGTCATTCAAGCCTCGATAATCTATGCAGGGGCGTAATGTACCATCCTTCTTTTTAACGAAGAAAAAACCCGCACCGGCAGGGGAGGAGGAAGACACAATGGTACCAGCTTCGAGCGAGTCAGAAAGATACTTCTCTAGAGCTTCGCGTTCGGGGGCGGAGAGAGAGTAAAGTCTACCCCGGGGAGGGGTGGTGCCAGGAAGGAGGTCGATAGCGCAGTCATACGGTCGATGGGGAGGAAGAGAAGTGGCCCTGGAACGACTGAAGACCGCTCGAAGATCATGGTACTCCCGCGGGACCCCGGACAAATCACCCGGCTCCTCCTGAAAGACAGAGACAGAAGAGACAGGAGAAACAGCAGACATCAAACACTTGACATGACACGACAAATTCCATGAAAGAATTGAACCTCTAGACCAGTTAATCTGAGGATTATGCTCGACTAACCAGGGATGTCCTAAAACAACAGGGTTAAAAGGAGAATGCAAAACTAGAAAAGAAATTGTCTCTTGATGATTACCAGAGATGGTGAGACTCACCGGAGCAGTGGCAAAGCGCACTCTAGAGAGGATACTACCATCAAGGGCGTGGACAGGGGTGGAGTCTTTACGTTCAATGAGGGCAATCCCCTGTTCTCGAGCCCAAGTCTCATCCACAAAATTTCCCTCGGCTCCCGAATCGATCAAAACCGGACAGGAGGTGGAAAACCCTGGCCAGCGGAGAAGAGCAGAGAAAGTAGTGCGTGCGCGTGACGGAGGGTCTAGGGTTGAAGCGCTCACCAGTAACCCTCTCTCTACTGGTGAGCCTTGGCTTTTACCGGGCAGGAGGCGACACGATGGGAGGCGGAAGCGCAGTACATGCAGAGACGAGCCGTTATACGGCGCTGGCGTTCGGCCGCGGAGATTCGTAAACCACCCAGCTGCATAGGCTCGGAGTCAGTGAAAGGCGGCGGTGTAGAAGAGCGAGCCGGGGTAGAGAAAAGTGCCCTCTCAAGGCTGCGGCTGCGGCGGCGCATGTCGAAGCGCCTCTCCACACGAATGGCCATATCAATAAGAGGATCCAGTCGAGTGGGTGATTCACGGGCGAGGATCTCATCCTTAATGTCAGCATTGAGCCCTTCGAGGAAACGGGCTACTAAGGCAGGCTCGTTCCAGTCACATGAAGCAGATAAGGTACGAAATTCAATCGAAAAATCTGCTGCTGACCTTCTCCCTTGACGAAGCGTAGACAAAAGACGGGAAGCCTCCGCTCCGAATGCAGAACGGTCAAAAACCCGCAGCATCTCCTCCTTGAAGGAGGAATAACGGCTGAGACAGTCAGCCTCCGAACTCCACACAGCTGTTCCCCACTCCCGCGCCCGGCCAGCCAGCAAGGAGATGACGAAGGCGATGCGAGAGCGATCCTCAGCGTATGTGGAAGTCTGTAGTGAAAAGACAACCTCACACTGAGTCAAAAAGGATCTACATTCCTTGGGCTCACCGGAATAGCACGGCGGGTTGTTCACTCTCGGCTCTGGCGTGTCACGGCTTCTAGAGGTGGAGGATTCCACTCGGAGGTGATTAAGCTGTTGTGAGATATCGGTCATGCGAGTAGCAAGAGAATCCATGGCATGGTGAGCGGCGGCCAGTTCATCCTCATGACGGCCCAGCATGGCCCCCTGGATCTCAAGTGCAGATTGAAGAGGACTCTCCCTTGCTGGGTCCATTTCTGGTCAGATTATTCTGTCACGTGTAGGAGAGAGGACCCAAAAGCAAAGGGCAGTTTGACAAAGTTTATTAGTTCAGGCAAAATAACACAGGTGGCACATAAGGCGAATAAATCCAACTGAAGAAAGTCTCATCCAAAGGAAAACGGAAAGTCTCTCAGTAATAGAACAGAAATGTACGGTCAGGACCGGCAACGGGAAATCCCCGGAGGATGAGACAGGCTGGGTCCGTAGAGAGCACGGGAACGCCAATCCTTGACCACTCACGTTAGCTGAAGAAGTAACAAAGCAGAGACGAGGTAACACGGTAGACAGATTGAGGCACGCACCAGACAGGACACGACACGACAGGGTTTGGTTCAGCAGGTACACAGGTACGTAACCTATGGCAATAATCTGACAAAGAACAAAGGACAGGGAAGACTAGAAATAGAGAGTCTAATCAGAGAAAGAGGGAACCAGCTGGGGAGGAGAAGAGGGAGAGTGATGAGGTGATGAGAGACAGCTGAGAGCGGCAGAGATAATGAATGGGAATGTGTGTGTGTAAATGGATGTAATAAAGAGTGTGACCAGGAGAGGGTGGTAGAGTGTAAGAGGAGGATACCGGGATCATGACATAAGTAATAATAATGTATTAGAAACAAAATACATTATAAGTAATATAATATATTTTTTTTTCCAAAATATTAAAATGATAAATGCATAAATAATTAAAATATATTGCAGTAGTGCTAAGTGTTTATAAAGTACATATATTTTAAACACACTAAAAGCTTAATAATTTTGCTATGATCTTACACAAAGTACTCCTAAAATTTATTTTAAGTAAGAGCATAAGCATGTTTTCTTTAAATGCACTAAAACTTCACTAAAAGTATGCTTGTTTTTGGCATATTTCATAAAAGTATAGTTAAGCATATCTTTATTACCAATGTACTTCTAGTGCACTTGTAAGAAATATGTTAACCACAAGCATACTTTTAATATATTTCTTACAAGTGTAACTAAGCATATTTATTACCAATGTACTTATAGTGCACTTTTCAGAAATATGTTAAAAGTATGCTTATTTTAAATATATTTTTAGAAAATATACTAAAGTACAATTATTTTAAAGTGTGTTAAAAATTGTTTTGTGAAAATAGGTAAGTATGATGCTAATATACTTTTAATATATTTAAAGAGAGTACGTTTTTTGTTATTATATTTGCAATGTACTATTGAAAAAAGGAATATATTTCAAATACAATAAAGTATACCTTTTTACACTTGGGTGGTTAATAATATGGTAAATAGAGAGTACAATTTTTGTTAGTATATTTGCAATGTACTATTGAAAAAGGGAATATATTTCAAATACAATAAAGCATACTTTTTTTCACTAGGGTGTATGTTAATCTCAAGGCCACAAGAGAGAGCAGCTGATGCATTTGACCAGAGCCTTAAACGGATAGTTCACTCAATGAAAATTCTGTCATTTACTCACCCTTAGTTGGGACAGTGTAATTTCCTACAGATATAAATTCCCTTTTAAAGGGCACCTATTATGGAATTTTGAAACTTACCTTTCATGTAGTGTGTAACATAGACAGGGCCGGATTATCCATTTGTGACACTGGGCGAGTGCCCGGGGCACCAGCCAATGGGGGGCACCAAATCATTAAAACAAATACTATACCTTAAAAATATTTGTCATATTTTATAAATGTATATGTATTCACTATATAGTTATATATTTGATACATATATATTTAATACATACATATTTATGCATTTAAAAATAAAGAAATATAATTGCGATTTGGTAAGTGCCCCTCTACCCCTCCCCCGATCTTGGTCCATTCCACAGTGACACACTGCCGCCCAATTAGTCAATCAGACTAATTCAAAATGGACAGGCGTCAGTTAAGCGATTGCGCTAAGAGAAAACATAAAAAAGAAAAACAATCACGGCACATTGCCACTATTCATAATGTACCCGCAATCGAGAGCTTTTTTATTCAGAAACCGGCGGCAGGAGCAGAAGTAATGTTAACTAGCACAGGCCCTGAAGCTAACATATGCAGCGAAGCTAATGTCTGCTCAACTGAAACAGCTCAGGAAGACGCAGCAGCTAATGGGAACCAGGTGACGGAGAGCAGCGAGGAATCCGAGGATGACGCCAATATCACACATTGGCCGGATAAGCAGCAGCAGTCGCGGGAGGATTTTACCGTCTCGCTCTCAACAGACCCTGAACTATGGGGAGACATCACGGAGCATGTCAGAGAAGTGGCCATTTCTCAAGGTCCTGCAGCTTTTCAGAATAGGGCGCCAAAATACCCAGCATCCATACGGGACATTGATTTTGGAGGTAAAATGCGGTCACTTACCAATGATTTATGGCATTGTCGCCTCCCAAACAACGAGGTAGTTTCTTGAAAGTGGTTAATTTACTCACCATCAGCAGGTATGGTTTACTGCTTTCCTGTAAACTGCTGTCCTCACAACAATGTTTTTACGTCCGGGTTCTGTGACTGGAAACATCCTGAGCGGATTATGGACCACGAGAATAGTGCAAACCATAGTCACAGCATGATCGCTTTATTGCGCAGATCAAAAAATGTCGGCACAGTGGACGCTTCACTCAGGCGACAGATTGATGCAGAGGGGAAATACTGGAAGGAGGTCTTAAGGCGTGTTGTGGCGGTAATCAAATTTGAGCGAGAGAGGCCTAGCATTTAGGGGCGATGACGAACTTTTGGACTCCCCAAGTAATGGCAATTACCTTGGACTGCTGGAACTTATTGCACAGTTCGATCCTTTTTTAAGAGAACACATAGAGAAGTATGGCCAAAAGGGACGAGGGACAACATCATACCTGTCATCTACTGTGTGTGAGGAGTTCATTTGCTTAATGGGTGAGAAAGTAAAAAAAACGATTGCAGCAGAACTGCAACACGCCAAGTACTTTTCTGTCATTGTAGATTCAACCCCCGATTTGTTGCACGTTGACCAGCTGACATTTATCTTTAGATTTGTCAACGAGAAAGGGAAAGTAGTGGAGAGATTCATTGGTTTCGAGCCTATTCACAGCCACACTGGAGGAAGTCTTGCTGAATCTGTAATTAAAATGGTCAGCATCTGGGTTTAGACTTGTAAAATTGCCGGGGACAAAGTTATGACAACGCCAGTAACATGGCCGGTAAATATAACGGCCTTCAGGCGCATCTGAAAAAAGTAAATCCCCTTATTCATTATGTGCCTTGTGCTGGACATTCACTTAATCTCGTCGGGGTAAACCGCAGTGACAACAGCTGTAAAGAAGTGAGCGATTTCTTTGACCTACTTCAGTCACTGTATGCGTTTTGTGCCGCATCAACTCACCGCTGGAATCGGATATTTAACAATAAGGATGTGAAAATCAGCAGGACTCTAAAACCACTGTCTAGTACTAGATGGAGTTGTAGAGCTGACTCGACCAGTGCTTTGAGAGAAAACTATAGTGCAATAAGAGAGGCCTTGGGAAGGTTTGCAACAGATGTGGATGAGAAGGACGAAGCCAAACGCAAGGCTGCTGCGCTCTGTCGTAAACTTGATAAACTGGAGACTGCGATAATGGCGAATCTATGGGATACCGTGCTGACTAGATTCAAAGCCACAAGTGACACGTTGCAAAAGCGCGAAAGAAACTTAGATTCTGCACAGCGACTACTGGAATCTCTGCATTTGTTTGTGGCGTCACTCAGAGATCAATTTTCTCGTTTTGAAAAGGTATCTCGGGATGTGAAGGGTATGACACAGGTTTATCACTCCGAGACACAGCGGGTGAGAAAAAGGAAAACCTTTGCAGATGAGTCCACTGAGAATGACACGATACTAAATGGGAGTCAACGATTTAAGGTGGAAACGTATAATGTGATCATCGACAGGTTGCTCTCCTGTCTTGTGAAACGAATTGATGCATACAAGGATTTAAATGAATTCTTTGGCGTTTTGTTCGATTCTTCCGACTGCGATGGTGTGCGTGAACGCGCTGCTGCGCTCTCCTCCACATATCCAGATGACCTGTACAAAGATTTTGGAGATGAACTTCAGTTTAAGCACTTTGTGCGGGAAGAGAAAACCCGTTCACCCGAGGAGATGTTGCAAATTCTGCTAAACAACGGGCTACAAACTACTTTCCCAAGCGTGTTCGTTGCACTCAAACTGTTCTCTACCCTGCCCGTTACCAACTGCGAGGGCGAAAGATCCTTCTCTCAACTTAAGAGAGTAAAGAATGAACTCAGGACAACAATGAGACAGAGGCGGCTGTCTGCACTTTCACTGCTGGCAATTGAACCTGAACTAGTCCAGATATTGGATTTTGAGGATTTAATTAACGACTTTGCATGCAGAAAGTCAAGGAAAAAGATGTTATGTTAAAAACAAGCGTTTATTTACCATTAATTCGGGGAAATATGTGACGCTGTGGTTATTTCATATTTGTGGAACAATCTCTTTTAACTGGTTGCTCAGCTACCGTTACTTGTAAAGTCTGGGTTCGTTAGTTAACATTAGTTAACTACATTAACAAAGATCAATAAATGTTGTATATATGCAGTTCATATTAACTAATGTTCATCATTTCAACATTTAGTAGTATTTTATTTAAAACTAGTTAACATTAGTTAATGCACCGTGAACTAACAGGAACAAAGTCAAACAATGATCAGCTGTATTTAATTTAAAAAAAGTAGTGAAAACATATATGGACTGAAAATAGCCAAAAAATGTGTTGGTCATCACATAAAAATAAAAATAAATTAATAATTTATATATGATACTATAGCTTTGAAGTGC
Organism: Siphateles boraxobius; assembly: GCF_051911475.1. Taxonomy (NCBI): domain Eukaryota; kingdom Metazoa; phylum Chordata; class Actinopteri; order Cypriniformes; family Leuciscidae; genus Siphateles; species Siphateles boraxobius. The sequence continues at coordinate 1,096,088 of NW_027509212.1, forward strand.
TGGGAAAAGATGTTTAGTAGGCTACTTGCACGCGTTTGACTATTTCTGTCACATTATCATATTTATGGTTAGTGTTAAGTTACTACATTAGCCTAAATCTATGGTAAATGTTGCTGATCTGTGGAATGAAAGCCTTCTATAAGTGTTTCTCCTGGTTTCCACGTGTTACCTTCCTCAGCTTTCTTACACTCCGAAAGGTAGTTGAGAGCGAACTGACATCAATATAACAACTCGGCTCGTTGCAGGTAACTTGCGTCTAGTGGTACGGGCTAACAGAGCTGAAACACGCAGTGAGTCGTCGGTTGATTGCAACAATGAACTCGGCTTTATTGCTCACAGCGGTACACATTCACGGGCATACAAGGCACTTTTCTTGCTAGCATTCAACTGGAGCATAGCCTGCATCATTATGTTCGCACCGTAAACTTAAGACTGCATTTTCTCCGCCTCCGCTATACTTTTTGTTTACACTCCCATCATCCACCTGCCCCACTACGTCACACATACGCATTTTTCCCCACAAACCTTAAAGGGGAAGCAGAGATGACAACACTACCCCCACTCTGGAGAATGATTAAACCTTTAACATATCTCCAGCATCATTACGCTGTACACAGGAAAATATTAATTGGACAGTGATCAAGCAAACATCCCCAACCACGACCCCTTGTTTCCACAGTCCTTGAAGGGCTCTCCTCCAGTGGAAAGTTAAGGTGAAAAAGGAAATGTCCATAAAACGTCCATTAAAGCATATCGCATACTCCTTCGTTTGTACATGTAAGCAAATGTCCTAAACATGACCCTTATACATTCCCTGAGAAAAATGTGACCATTAGTTTAACTATTAAACTCCACGTTAGCATAAAGTTACTCTAGATTGCAGGATTTTGAGTGCAAAAATTTTGCAAAATATTCTGTTAAACAAATTAACAAACTCCCCTTTTTTTTTTTTTTTTACATCCATACTCAAAGTGCTTAGCAGTAAACATACCCAGGATGCTATAACAAAACTATGCAGCCCACTAGTATCCAAATTACCGACTGTTGATAAAAAACAATTATATTTAACCCATACCAACTTCACATTTAAGCTCAACATAGTCAAGTTACTTTGGTAATAATACAATACTGGAACTCTTTTGCTTTGACAATACAGGAACTCTTTTGGTTTGACAACACAGGAACTCTTTTGGTTTGACAACACAGGAACTCTTTTGGTTTGAGGAGGGCAGCGATCCGCCTACACCCAACCTCAAACAGATATGCTCAGTGAACAATCCAATCACCAAACATGTTAGGAGCTCTGCGGACCCTCCGGGGTCGACGCAGAGGGGTGGAGTTCAAAAGAGGGCGAGTAGCTTGTCCCCCGGCCTCATGCAGGGTCCCAGCTTCATCCAGTGAAGGCCCAGCAGTGCGGCAAGGAAGCTGGCTGCTCCTCGGTGAAACTGCCAATGATGGTGGTAAAGAGAAAAGACCTGGAAGGGACCCCACCAAAGGGTCTTCAGCCTCTGGTGATGTGCCCCAAAGGTCAAGGGGACTGATATCGATTTCCGAGGAGCTGGTGTCTGACAACAGGGGTAGCGCCTCCGCTGGTGTCCACATTTCAGCCTCTTGAAAAACCCAGCTGTTGTCCAGTGTTGTCCTTGAGTGGTAAGCTTTAAGTTTGTCGTGATGAACGACTTTCATCTTCGTTCTCGGGCCCCTTTTAATTCTGTAGACCAAATCGTCCAGCACACCCACCACGAAGTACGGACCCTCGTATGAAGGCAGGAACTTTTGCACTTTATTCTTTACTCTTTTTGTTCCTTTAACCAGGAACCATACTGCATCACCGACTTTGTGTTGGACTCTGCAAACATTCTTGTCGTACTGTCGTTTGGCACGCTCAACAGATTTTCCCAGTGCCTCCCGGGCCAACTGGTGAGATAGCTCGAGCCGTTCCCTTAGCTGTACAACATAGGACGATGGGGTAGTAGCGTTGCCTGTGTCAGGTGGCAGCCCAGCAACAAGATCCACCGGCTCTGTAATTTCCCGTCCGAACAACATCATGTTAGGCGTCAGGCCCGTGGAGCTGTGTTTGGTTGCACGGTAAGCCATGACCGCATAGGGGGTCATAATGTCCCAGTCCCAATGACATCGTTCTGCTGTGGTGGCTAGGATTTTCTGCAGGGTGGCATTGAAACGCTCCACTTGGCCATCTGACTGAGGGCGAAACAGCGTGGTCCGTGTCTTGTCGATTCCCAGCAGCACACACATGCCCTGGAACACAGCTGACTCGAAATTGGTACCTTGGTCACTGTGTAAGCACTGTGGAGCTCCGTACCTACACACCCATTCGGAAACAATCTTTTCAGCCACTGTCGTTGCTTGTTCGTTGGGAACGGGATAGACTTCCACCCATTTGCTGAAGTATTCATGTACCACTATTATGTAGCGGTTGCGCCTTTCGGTTTCATTTAATGGTCCCATTAAATCAACTGCAATCCGTTCGAAGGGGGCACCAACTCGCACTGTGCCCATGGTGGCTTGAGGTGTTTTCTTAGGACGGGCTTTAGCAGCACAGCTGGTGCAAGTGCGACACCACAGAGTGACGTCATCCCTCATATTGTACCAGTAGTACCGGGCCTTGAGACGTGCAAGGGTCCTCTCTCCTCCAAAATGGCCACCGACTGGGCCATCGTGCAATTGTTCTATCACTGAGGTGCGGTACTCTCGAGGCAGCAGGATCTGTGGATAGAACACCCTTCCATCCATGCAGTAAAATTTCCTTAGCAAAGCTCCCTCTTTCTGGTAGAGCCTTTTCCACTGCAACCAGTAGGCTTTGGTGGCAGGGCTGTAGGGTGCTATGTCAATCCAGGGTGGCCTACACCTCCCCTCGTCCATCCACTTCTTCACTGGTGCTATCCCTGGATCAGCTTCTTGTGCACTTATTAACTGCTCTCGGGTCCAACCACCGAACAGGTTAACTTGGCCTGGCTCACTCACCCTGTAGACATTTGCACGAAACAAAGAGCCAGCCTGATTGTCACTAGAAGCGTCCACTACCCCCACTGGCGGTTGCTCTGCAGGAGATTCCCCAGCATCCTCTGAAACTGGACTCTCGGCCATGTTGCACTGAATCCCTTTGTGCTGGGGCTGGTTACTGAGGCTAGGCTCTGGCACTGTGCATGGGCACGACGTCCCGCAGGGTCTTCTGGAGAGTGCGTCCGCATTTTGGTGTTGTCTCCCTGGACGATGGATCACCTGGAAGTCGTACTCTGCCAGTTTTCCCAGCCAGCGAGCAAGCTGGCCCTCAGGCTCCCTCATCCGAGTCAACCAGCGTAGGCTGCTGTGGTCAGTCCGTATGATGAATGATCTCCCTAGCAGGTACTGCCGGAAATGAGAGGTGAAATCGACAACTGCCAGAAGTTCTCGTCTGGTGGTGCAGTAGTTTTGCTCTGTGGCTGACAATCTCCTACTCCCATAGGCGAGTACTCTCTCCTCACCTCCTTGCACTTGGGAGAGGACGGCTCCAATTCCGCAGTCACTGGCGTCTGTGTCAAGGAGCAACTGGCCACTGTCGAGGGGATAACCCAACACGGGTGCTGACGTCAGCCGGCTTTTCAGCTGTTCAAACGCCTCCTGGCACTCGCCCGTCCAGTTAAAGCGTGCATACTTTTTCGTCAGTTCATGGAGAGGCTTGGCAATGGAGGCGAAATCTTTGACGAAGCGTCGGTATTATGACGCCAGGCCGACAAATTGACGCACTTCAGATAAGTTTTGGGGTGTGGGCCACCCAGCCACCTTTTGGATCTTTTTGGGGTCGGTGGGGACACCGTTGGCGGAGATGATGTGCCCCAAGTAAGCTACTTGCTCTCTGAACAGGACACACTTGGAAGGTTTAAGTTTCAGATTAGCTGCGCGTAGTCTGTCGAACACTTGATTGAGCCGCTCCAACATTTCGGTTCCGTCCCGCCCCAGGACAATGATGTCATCGAGATAGACCAAACAGGTCTCCCACTGCAGCCCGGCCAGGACACGGTCAATGAGCCTTTGGAATGTGGCCGGTGCGTTGCACAGTCCAAAAGGCATCACATTCCACTCAAACAAACCCTTACGGGTGCAGAAAGCAGCGGCCTTTCGGGCTCTCGGTGTCATATCCACCTGCCAGTACCATGATGTTAAATCAAGCGTGCTGAAGTACCTGGCAGTGGACATTGTGTCTAAGGTGTCCTGGATGCGGGGTAGTGCATAAGCATCCTTTATAGTTCTCTCATTCAGGGGCCTGTAGTCGACACATAACCGAAACGTCTGATCCTTCTTTCTCACCATGACGATTGGTGCAGCCCAGCTGCTGCTGCTGGGTCGGGCCACACCAGTGTCCAGGCTCTGCTGCACCTGCTGGTCTGCTACAGTCTGTTTGTCCCTAGCCATCCGGCGCGGTTGCTGTTTCACAGGCGGCCCAGGGGTGGTGAAAATATCATGCTGCACGAGGCCAGTACGTCCAAGGTCAGTGGGCCCCGTAGAGAAGACGTCACTGTAAGACTGTAGCAGGCGGGCCAACTTCACCCGGTCGTCCTCGGGCAGACTAGCACAGCTCTCACTATACAAGACCTGCAGGTGACTGGGTAAAGAAACACAGACAGAGTTAATAGGTTCAGGGGTCGGTGAGGCCAGAGGCAGCTGGGTCTTCACCTTCCTCACCACCGTAGCTGGCTGTAGAATCCCTGCCACGGCACCTCTCTTCAATGTGACAGGTAAGGCACCAAGGTTGAAAACTCTGATGGGAACGTTGGTGGACCGCTGCGCCTGTACGATGATGTGAGCCACTAGAACGTGGTGCAATTTCTATGAAACCCCTGGTTGGGCTCAGCATCAGGTCTCCCTCAGTAGCATGGCGCAGGTGGGCGGTGCCAGGCACTACATACTCACACCCCGACTCCAACACTGTTGTGCGGGCCACTCTGACAATGCGCACCCGGGGCTGATGGCTTTGGTTAAAACGAGGTACCTTTTCTACGAAGAGGGTTATCTCACGGCGACCATAGTCGAGCTGGGCACTTGTCTGATGTAAGAAAGGGTGCCCCAGGATAACCTCGGTGTCCTCTGCGGTGTCGGCCATGATAAAGTTCACATTGGTAGCCCTGCTCCCAACTTGTACCGGTAGGTTGACCTCCCCCAGCACTGCCAGACCACTGGGCCCAATGCTCTGCAGGACCTGTGCGACAGATGGCTCTATTTGGGGTCTGGACTCTACGGGAATAGAGTTAAAGAAATGGAGAGGCAACACATTCCTCCGAGCACCAGAGTCAAGCAGAGCACACATTTCCAGTCCATATATCAATATTTTAACACACATGTCATCTCCTTGACTCGCCGTACAGGTGACCACTATACCTGTGTCAGGTGCTGTGTTCTTGTTGACTGTCCTTGCTGATTGGCCTCGCTGTCTGGGTCGACGGGGAGAAGGGCAATTTCTCTGGATGTGCCCCAGACCAGAGCAGTTGTGGCATTGCACATCCCCCATTGGCGTTTTGACATTTATGTCCCTCTTCTGGCGCCACTGCTGATTAAATCTTGGAGCCCTCTCTGGCGCGTCGATGGACCAAACAGTTACCCCCCACTGGCTCTTCACCAGCTGGCCTGCTGTTATTTTCGCGTACTACGGTGGCCCTGGCTCTCTGATTTGCAAGACCACGTTGGCCAGGCTGCATGAACTGTGTGACTGTTCTGGCGGCCCTCTTGGTGGTCTCGTAGCTGTGTGCGATGTCATATGCTCTGGCTAGGGTGCGCGGCTGCTTCTCCAGTAGTTTCTGCACCACCTCAGCGTCGGCCAGGGCGTTGGTGAAAACCTCCACACTGATGGTGTCCTGCTCCAGCTCTGTACGGTCAGCATACACAATGGACACTTTCTCGTAAATGTCATCCCTTAATAGGTGCAGGGCTTCGTTCGGCCCCCTAACCCTCTGCCTCAGTTCAATGCCGATGGCGCCGCATGGTTGGACCGCGGCCCGTAGGCGGTCTCTATTTCAGCCACAATTTGCCGGTACCTCCAACGGTCAGACCTGGGATTTTTATGGACGATAGCTCCAGCAGCGCCAGTCAGGCCGAATCTCAGTTGAACCGCCATCGTCGTTTCTGACCAATGGTTTGCCCGCGCACAGCTTTCAAACCGGTGAAGAAAGTCTTTCCACGAACCCGTTCCATCAAAATGGCCTGGCTTTAATATTGGAATTCTCTCTTGATATCCATAATGTTCATCATCATTAATGTCCATTATTTCAGCACCTGGCACCGTGTGTGATGACCGTGGGCCCGATTTGGCCCTTTCCACAGCTGACTGACCACATTGGTATTGATCGCGGTGTGGGACATAGTTATCATTATACCTTATCACTTCACAAGGTCCCGCGGCCCGGGCCGCGCAGGGTGGAAAAGGTGTCGAAGTGAACTGGGAAGGCAATGCAAGGGTCTTGGAAAAAAGGATTTGTACTGCACAGTTCACAGAAGTGAATGGGTTAGCTAGTTGATTAGCGGCACGTCGGGCAACCGTTGGGTCGGGGCTATTTTTCAGACCGTGCGGTAAAACTGCAACGGGGCTGGCCGCCATATGCGTTGAACAGTCACAATTTTGCTGATGTACAGTGGTACAAAGTACATGGACTCACCATCTGTTTTATTCTGTTGTTCCACGGGCATTAGGAACGGGTTAGTCACCCGTGATGGCGGTGGTGTGGGGGCCAAAACTAGGTTGAACGGCAGAATCCGGCCATAAACAATCTCTCCGTCCGCGGCTAGCGTTTGCTCCGTGCCAGCCGCGAAGGGGTTAGTGCTGTCAACATATTGGCCATCCCTGTGATTAATTTTGTCTATATCAGTGTCTCTTATATCCGTTACAAATTGGTTTGTGCTTACGTTAGTGGTTTCCATCTCGACAGGCCTCTTCATCCACGCGCTAGCTTTAGCTCTAGCCCCGAGTGTCGTCATTCTGTGTCCGACGAAACTTTTCCCTTTATTTCTCGCTTGTTAGATCCCGGACGAAGCCCCCAGTGTTACCTTCCTCAGCTTTTTTACACTCCGAACCGTAGTTGAGAGCGAACTGACATCAATATAACAACTCGGCTCGTTGCAGGTAACTTGCGTCTAGTGGTACGGGCTAACAGAGCTGAAACACGCAGTGAGTCGTCGGTTGATTGCAACAATGAACTCTGCTTTATTCCTCACAGCGGTACACATTCACGGGCATACAAGGCACTTTTCTTGCTAGCATTCAACTGGAGCATAGCCTGCATCATTATGTTCGCACCGTAAACTTAAGACTGCATTTTCTCCGCCTCCGCTATACTTTTTGTTTACACTCCCATCATCCACCTGCCCCACTACGTCACACATACGCATTTTTCCCCACAAACCTTAAAGGGGAAGCAGAGATGACAACACCCGTCCGCGCTGTTTGATCTGATATCTATGGTTTATAACAGAACTATGCGCGGAATCGGAATGTTTCTCGCTGGATCTCGTAGTGATGAATGATGTTAAAATTCTGAGGCGAATTCAATTGATTTCTTAACTGGATCTCAACTGATTTCTTAACTGGATCGTGAGCGAGATCGGCCCGCGACTGGCAAGTTCGGGGCTTTATTTTACTGTCAGTGGTTTGGGGCGCTGCTGCTGCTCCACGGTCCTAATCATAGGCCTATATATGAGTTGCGTATTTTGTTTCACTTTCATTTTGTTTGCATTCGCTGCTAGGTAACGACTAACGAGTCGATAGATCGCTCATTGCTCAGACGCACATAGCAGGTTGTGATTTGTCTCCGTCTCCATCCCACAGACTTCTACGCGCGCTATTCTTGTCACGGATTTATTGAATTCCCTGCAGTATTTGTGGTGAGCCTTTACTTTAGCTGTACGTTCATGTACATCTATTGTCTTCATAGAAATACTGAATTTCACACATTAAGTGTGAGGAGGGGGGCACTTAAACTGTGGTCACCCTTGGGCACAAAACTATGTTAATCCGGGCATGAACATAGATCTGAGTGAACGAAAACATCCTGCAAAGTTTTAAATATGAAAGTTCTCCATATACAAAGTTATTGTCTCTCAAAAGTAAGAGTCGACTCCGAGTCGCTGATATGAATCGATAGACGAACAATGCTTTTTCTCTATCTAGATGACGTCAACTTGACCAGTTATTCAAGTTATTTGAATAAGATACGCCCACTTATTGCGCTCCTAGACGCCAGGGAAAACTTGGCGATCATGTCGACAACAAGATGCTGTGTTCTGAAGTGCGAATCAAAAGCAAACTTTTTTTTCAATGCCCAGGGATGAGCATGTGAAGAATCAGTGGCTAGAGTTCATATTTACAACTATACCACACAAGTATAGCCCGAACCTTGTGCTGTGTTCGCGTCATTTTAATGACGAATGCTTTACAAACATAAATGCTTTCAAGTGTGTATTCGCGAGCCGGTTGATACTGTAGGAAGGTTCGTAATATTGAGTTTATTTGGATCAGCTTCCTCCTGTCATAGTAACTGACGACAGGAAGCAAACGCGAGTTAAACAATTTATTTGGGAAAGTAACAAAGTCCAGAACAGTAAGTCGGTTGGTGGAATGGTGACGCAGGGACTTCGATGGTCAAATCCGGTGAAGAGCAGACAGACGGTGAGACGACAAAATCCACAAGGAAGACGACGAACAGGAACACCAGGCAGGACACGAACCAGAAGACCAGACAGGGAAACATCAAACAACGATCTGACAAAGATGAGAGAACAGCGGTGAGTATAAATAGCATGGTGAGATTGACTGCAGCTGGTGAAGTGATGATGGGCAGCTGGAGCGGATCAGGTAATGACATACAGACACGCCTCTTACACACGCCTCTAGCACACGTGCACTAATACAACAACATAAACACAAGACAAGAAGGAACCAGTGAATCCGTCTACCGTGACAGTACCCCTCCTCCTAAGAACGCCTCCTGGCGTTCCCAGGCCCCCTTACCTGTCGATTGTAATCATCGATAAGGGAGTGATCCAGGATGTCTCTAGCAGGAACCCAACTTCTCTCCTCCGGACCGTAACCTTCCCAGTCCACCAAGTACTGAAATCCGCGTCCCCTCCGCCTAGAGTCCAGAATACGGTTGTACCGAATATGTGGTCTCCCCATCTACGAGTCGCGGTGGGGGAGGAACCGGGACAGGCGGATTAAAGTGGGAATGAAATACGGGTTTGATTTTGGATGCATGGAACACGGAATGAACCCTCCTGTACGCGGGAGGTAATTTGAGGTGGACTGTCTTGGACTAATGATCTTGGTGACAGTAAACGGGCCAATAAATTTGGGTGCAAGTTTATTAGAGACTGTGCGAAGAGGAATGTTCTTAGTTGAAAGCCACACTTTTTGACCAACGACGTATACGGGAGGCCTTGACCTGTGGCGATCGGTCTTGGCCTTGGTGCGCGCCCCCACCTGGAGTAGAGTCTCACGGGCTCTAGTCCAGGTGCGGTGACACCTCTGGACAAAGGCCTGGGCGGAGGGAACCGCAACCTCGGATTCCAGACTGGGAAAGACAGGTGGCTGGTAACCTACACTACACTCAAATGGAGATAGACCCGTAGCTGACACTGGCAACGTGTTGTGTGCGTACTCCACCATAGACAGTCGTTGGCTCCATGGGGAAGGATTCTTGGAAACCAAACATCGCAACGTTCTCTCCAAATCTTAGTTGGCTCTCTCAGTTTGACCATTGCTCTAGGGATGAAACCCAGAAGACAGACCAACCGTCGCCCCCAGTAATTACAAAATTCTCGCCAAAATTTGGACACAAACTGAGGTCCCCTGTCGGAAACCACGTCTAGCGGGAGGCCATGTAACCGAAAGACGTGATCTACGATCGTAACCGCTGTCTCCTTAGCTGAGGGCAATTTGGGTAAGGGAATGAAATGGGCTGCCTTCGAGATTCGGTCCACCACAGTCAAAACTACTGTTACCCTGGGAGGGTGGGAGGGCGGTAATAAAATCTAGAGCGATATGGGACCAGGGTCTCGAAGGTACCGACAGCGGCTGGAGTAACCCGTCTGGGGGTAGATTGGAAGGCTTACCAGTGGCGCAAACTGAACAAGCCAAAACAAAATCGTGAATGTCACGAGCCATAAGTGGCCACCAGAATCGTTGCTTGACTAGGAACCCAGTGCGATTAACTCCTGGATGACAAGCTATGTTGGAACCGTGACCCCACTGGATAACGCCTGACCGTAATCCCTCCGGCACAAATAACCGATTTGGTGGGCACCCGGGCGGAGGCGTTACCCCTTCTAAGGCTTTCCTGACCTTCGCTTCGACCTCCCATGTGAGTGTTGAAACAAATAAGGTTTCGGGTAAAATACACTCGGGAGTGGACGGGCGTTCGGAAAAATCAAATATACAAGACAGAGAGTCGGTGTTGATGTTCTTGGACCCCGGACGGTATGACAGGGAAAAATCAAAACGACCGAAAAAAAGTGCCCACCGAGCCTGCCTGGAGTTCAATCTTTTAGCAGTTCAGATATATTCAAGGTTCTTATGATCGGTCCAGACGATAAAAGGTACCCCTGACCCTTCTAACCAGTGGCGCCACTCATCCAACGCCAACTTGACTGCCAACAACTCTCTATTACCAATGTCGTAATTTCTCTCGGCTGGGGATAAACGATGAGAAAAAAACGTGCAAGGGTGCATCCTGTCGTCTACAGGTGAACGCTGGGATAACACTGCCCCTACTCCCACCGACCACCTGAACGCAGTTCTGGGGGAGGTCAAGGCAGACAGAGGCGCGACTAGCTGGCTGAAGTTGCGAATGAAACGCCGGTAAAAATTGGCGAACCCCAGAAACCTCTGCAGGGCCTTGCGGGAATCTGGGCTTGGCCAATCAACCACAGCCTTAATCTTCTCAGGGTCCATCCGCATTCCCTCAGACGACACGATGTACCCTAGAAAAGGAACAGACTGTGCATGAAATTCGCATTTCTCCGCCTTGACAAAAAGCCCATTCTCTAGCAACCTCTGAAGCACTCGCCGGACGTGTTGCACATGTTCCTGGAGAGACGAAGAAAAAATCAATATGTCATCCAGGTAGACAAATGAACTGATCAATCATATCACGCAACACGTCATTGACCAGTGCCTGGAAAACTGCTGGGGAGTTGGACAGCCCGAAAGGCATGACCAAGTATTCAAAGTGCCCCCTGGGGGTGTTAAAGGCAGTTTTCCACTCATCCCCCTCCCTAATGCGGACCAAATGATAAGCATTACGTAAGTCCAATTACGTGAAGATGGATGCTCCCTGCAACCTCTCGAAGGCTGAAGACATCAACGGTAAAGGATAAGTATTCTTTACCGTGATGTTATTCAACCCTTGGTAATCAATACAAGGTCGCAGAGAACCATCCTTCTTCCCCACAAAAAAGAACCCCGCCCCCGCTGGAGAAGAGGAAGGGCGGAAGAACTTGGTTGCTAGAGAATCAGAAATATATTTCTCCATGACCTCTCTTTCGGGAATCGAAAGTGAATATAACTTGCCCTTAGGCGGAGACGTACCTGGCAGTAAGTCTATAGCACAGTCGTAGGGACGATGCGGAGGAAGAGAAGCAGCGCGAGACTTACTGAACACTTCCTTCAGGTCCAGATACTCCGTGGGCACGTTAGACAGATCCCCTGCTTCCTCCTGAAACACAGAAACAGGTACAGACGAACAAGCAGACATGAGACAAGACTTATGACATTCCTTGCTCCACTCCAGCACCGACTTGTTAATCCAGTCCACTCGGGGGTTATGTCGGATGAGCCAAGGATGTCCAAGAACAACAGGTGCCAAGGGTGAGTCCAGAATAAAAAATGAAATAGTTTCTGTGTGGTTGCCTGAGGTGATGAGAGTGATTTCTTCAGTGGATAATGAAATAGTGGGAAGCTCCTGACCCTTGAGTGCGTGAACTGGAATCCGATGAGTGAGGGCTTTGAGAGGAATCTGAAATCTGCGTGCAAAGTTATGGTCCATAAAATTACCTTCGGCCCCCGAATCAAACACCATCTTAGTCTTACCGAGAGGAGGGTGGAGGTCGATGTAGTCGTAGATGAGGTCTTCCTGGCGGAGATCCCACCCGATAGTAGCCTCAGGTTTACTATCGGCCTTGGACTTTTACCGAGCAGCTGTGGGCAAAATGTCCGGCTCCTCCACAGTACAGGCAAAGGCCCTGGGATCTCCGCCTCTCCCTCTCCTCTCGGGAAAGCCAAGCTCGACCCACCTGCATGGGCTCGTCATCGTAAGTGGGGCTGACCACGTCCCTGCCGCTGGATCTTGAACCGTCGAACCGTACCGTGGAAGAATACACATATGGGATCGCCGTAGGGATCACAACATATGGATCCAGCCTAGCATAAGTTCCACCAGTGCATACGAGTGGTAGGCCTAGCATCGGACGCTCCACCACGTCCAATGCCGAAGGAGTGTGGAGGAACTGCGCCAATGCCCAGGAGGCATCCTCTATCCAGTGGGCCAACCTCTGCTTGGAGACAGCCTTTCCCTTCTGCTGGCCTCAATAACAGATGAAGAGCTGGTCTGAGTTCCTGAGGCTTTGTGTTCTGTCCACATATAACCATAAGGAGTGGACGGGACCGTGAAAAGCCAGGGTTGGGTCTGCCTCCTCCTGGTCCCGAAAGGGATTGGTAGGAACCTTGGGCACATATCCAACGTGAGAGCTAGCCGGCCTGAATTCTAGGCTTGATTCGTCGACCAAAAATGTGTTCAGGTTCACTGCCTCCTTGATGGAGTCCAAAGAAAGCAGGAGAACTATTTTTAAAGACAGGATGTTTAACTCGGCTTCCTGCAGTGCCTCAAAGGTCAGCAGTGCGGTCAGCACCAGAGATAAGTCCCAAGAGGGTATAGAGGGGGTGTGAGGCAGATTCAGTCTCCTCGCTGCCCTCAGGAACCTGACAATCAGGTCGTGCTTTCCTACGGATCTCCCATCCACTGCATTGTGATGTGTGGCAATAGAGGCAACATACACTTTGAGGGTGGAGGGAGACAGCCCTCGCTCCAACCCATCTTGCAGGAAAGTAAACACGGAGCCACTCGAACACCTTCGGGGGTCTTCTCGGTGAGAAGAACACCATTAAACGAACAGATTCCACTTCAGGACGTAAGCATGCCTCGTAGAGGGTGCTCTCGCAGAAGTGATGGTGTCTACGACTGATTGTGGTAGATCACCTAGAACCTCTGCGTCCCGTTCAGGGACCAGACATGGAGTTCCCTTTCAAGGGAACTCGAGCTGCGTTGAGACCCGGTAGGAACGCTCTGCGTGATTGAGTCGTGAAGCACGTGTATAATCAGTCCAATGGAAGAACGAGACGTCATAGGCGGGTGACGTCATAGACCAGGAAGCTATAAAACACCCCTGAAAACAGACCGCGACAGCTTCTGTTGCCTTGAGCAAGCGCTCTCTGTATACTGTCCTTGTCTATTTACTGTTGTCTGTCAAAAGCACATTATATCGATCTATCTATCTATATATAAAATATATAGATATTCGCTGTTCTTTGGAAGCAGCGGGACCCGCACCTCGGGGAGCGCGAACCGAAACCGTCCTCCTCAAAGAACGCGTAGAGACCCGATAGGAACGATCTGCGTGATTGCGTCGTGAAGCACGTGTATAATCAGTCCAGTGGAAGAACGAGACGTCATAGGCGGGTGACGTCATAGACCAGGAAGCTATAAAACACCCCTGAAAACAGACCGCGACAGCTTCTGTTGCCTTCAGCAAGCGCTCTCTGTATACTGTCCTTGTCTATTTACTGTTGTCTGTCACAAGCACATTATATCTATCTATCTATCTATATATATATATAGATATTCGCTGTGCTTTGGAAGCAGCGGGACCCGCACCTCGGGGAGTGCGAACCGAAACCGCCCTCCTCAAAGAACGCCCGGCGAGAGTGGAGCGTCCTCACGGAGAGCTTCTCGCAATGCTCACAGTCAGCTCCCTCGAGAACTGACTGGGCATGCGCCACTCCCAAACAAGCAACACAAAGCTGATGTCTGTCCCCAGTCGTGATGAAACGAGGGCAAGGGACAACACAACGCTTGAACTTTTGTTTCACCATAATATGTATTATATTATGCTCCGCTCCGCTCTCGCCGGGCGTTCTTTGAGGAGGATGGTTTCGGTTCACGCTCCCCGAGGTGAGGGTCCCGCTGCTTCCAAAGCACAGCGTATGCTTTCATCTTGGGGTTCGCATATGGATCTAGTAGCGGGGCTTGAGACGGGCCCAGCCCTTTCTCAACCCTTACCTGCTGGATCCGGTGCCTCTGCCCAGGAAGGAGCCCGCGCTGCGGCTTCTCCTTCGCAGGTCGAGGCACCAATGCTGAGGCTATCCAGTTCTGAGGATCTGGATGTCGTCAGTATTGATATGGGGGATTATGAGTCTTCGCCAGCTCATACCCCCGGTAATGATGAGGAGCTTATGGAGGTTTTATCTCGTGCTGTAGCTAGATTAAATATTGAATGGCCAGCCGATGATTCTCATATTGTTACTAAAAAGAGTTTACTAGATGAAAGATTTCTACCATCTAGAACACAGCCTCCACGTTGGGGACTCACGTTTTTTCCCGATCTCCACACTGAGGTGTCGAGATCGTGGAATAAACCGGCGTCATTCAGAGTGTTTAACCCACAAACTTCCAATTATAGTAATGTTTTGGGTGCATCTGATTATGGTTATCTGACGGTGCCTCGGGCTGAAGAGACGCTCGCGAGCTATCTCTCTCCCGAGTCAGCGTCATCATTAACCCTCTCAGGTCTAAGGGTTTTTTGGGGTCCTTGAGGTGTTCTGACATGCTCTGACATTTGTGCTTTTTTCAGTTATTTATAAACATGTTAATGGCAAAGGTGTAAATTCACTCTATATAGCACAAACGGGGCTACCGTAATATGTGAGCAACATGTATGTACATGTTTGTATTTTTGAGAGAATATTGCTTATGCATGGATATTGAAAAAACTAAAACTTAAAGTGTCTGAAATAAGGCCACAAAAGACATACTAAATATGTGTCCACAAGACTTTTGACTAATGAGTGTTGTTGCCTAGAATTTTTGCTTCAAAATGATCTGAAAATCATCCTGCCTAATCATTTACACAAAACAATACATTGATTTAAATTTTATAAGACACCTTTTGTTTGGAAAGGCAATATGCGTGGAGGCATGTTCACGCCTGAGAAGACAAAGGCCGGATAATGTGCCGCATAATGAGCTGCATATTAATTAGCCCTTTCACACATGGTGTGTCACAGGGTCCCAAAGAATGCAAGGACAAAAGAAATGATCTATATATACATATTTTACAATTAGAAATTGTAACCAATTACAAATAGGTTACAATTACAACAACAATTACAATTTTAACAATATTTCAAGTGTATTGCTTTGTAAAAAGTATACATTTTATCATGCGTATTAAAAAAGGTAAGGATTCATTAGTTTGAATATTGGAACAAACACTATAATAACATCTTAGTTGATAATTCAATATACCTACTTTATTTTTTACAAAACATCATACTATAGTATATTTAACAATGAGCAGAGATTGGTGAACAAAAGCTTACCTATTTAATGTGACAGTAGTCTTTTTTTACAGTCAAAACTTTATAATCTATCCAAAACTAATCACAAAATCTTGTCTAAACATTCATATTTAGTCTGTAACATATTGTGTATGATATATTAGCATATACATGTTAATTTGCAGTTTGTTGCTTATACAGACATTTTATTTCAACATATTTCAGTATATTTTTACTCATCTTAGAAGGCTATAGCAATATAGTTTGGGTGTGTTCATGTAAACATAACGTTTACTAATGTAGGTGCGAGAGTGAATGAACGGCACAGACGCGCGCTCTATAACTGTAGTAAACAAAGCGCGCGTGCCTGTGCCGTTCATTCATCATTTAGCCTACACACAGACTTAAAAAAAATTCATATTTAAACAGTCTTTTTTGCGGTTTACAGACACTATTCAATATCGCGATTAGAACAAAAGCACTTAAGAATAAATGACTTACTACATCAGCTGGATCCGTTGCTCCTCCAAATGAAACTACCACTTCTGGTACATTTTCCAGGGTTATTAGATAGTATTATTGCTCACACCGAAAGGATACGCTGTGTACACAGCTGTACAAGATACTTACTAAACACGATGTGTTTTATAATCCAGCTGGTGGGCGTTGACATATTTGAATGGCTTGCCTTAGATCATTTGCGTTTGAAAACGGCGCGCTCTCCGTGGGCGTGGCACATTAACGCGTAATGAGGTATAATGAGCTGGAAAGAAAAAGACTGACATCTCTCTCTTTTCATACAGATTACAAAAACTGAGAATATTTGTTTTTTATATAAATTAACTCATTTAAAAGAAGAGAGTTCAAGCTTCATTATGGAAAAACACTCGTGCCTGTATGACAAGTATTCGCGGAATTACAGTTAATTTTCGGACGCGTTTCAGAATGGACTTAACTGACAGAGAGAAGGCAGAACGCGCATCATGTTTGTTTTTCTTTATTTGGCGAAAAGCACAACACTTTGTTTTTATTGTGAGTATCCACAAAAAAAATAGACACTTATCAGGATCTAATGATGTACAACACTTAATATGTAAGATCAAAATCAACAGAGTATTTTGAGTTTCTTTTGCACTGATAAGAAAAAAAGCGAGACTATCGCGCCGGCGCGATAGTCCACCTCAGAGGGTTAAAAGCCCAGACGTTAACCACCAAGCCTTTAAAATCTACATCTTCGCTGGTGGGTAAAGCTTATTCGGCAGCAGGTCAGGCTGCGTCATGTCTGCACACTATTGGCTCGTTTCCACTGAGCGGTACGGTACGGTACAGTTCGGTACAGTACGCAATTATTTGCGTTTCCACTGTCAAAAGTTGTGAATGGTACCAAAAAGCCGAACCGTACCGTACCACTTTTTGGGTACCCTTCCGTTGGGGTACCTAGCACAGTGGTACGTTACTAAAGGGTGGAGCTAGACTCACTGCAAAACGCTGATTGGTTGACAGAGATCGTCACTTGCGCGAGGGGAATGGCAACATAAGAAGCGCCATTTTTTAATATACAGTTGGAATATAATACTACGGTTATTCTTTCACGAAATGTAGTTTTAAGAGTTTTTGAGGCGAGAATGTAGTTGTTTAAAGCTCAAATCTGCGGTTTATTTATAATGATCTATGATAATTTGATCCATTCTAGGCGATCACCGGGTGCTCGGCGCTCATGTTCCCCACCTGGAACAGCATTTCCTCGGCTAGTCGTTCTGACGTTTGCCGCTGACTCTGTAGCAGCTAGTGGTAATTCGTCTTGTGTATATCTAACGGGTGATCTTTGGTCTCGTGAATCGATAATTCGTTCCCTGGCCAATCGTTTTGGCTGAGGGCTAAGTGAAGTTTCATATATTTAGGCTATAACTTTTCCGTTGTAAAGTTAACGTTAGACTAGCGCTGAATTTGTATATTTGACTGAATTGTTTGCTTTATTTCTTATTGTATAGCTTCTTGTAACGTTACCTTTTACTTATACTTTTATAATGGCTATTATTGATAGAACTGGAATTTAACAAAAAGAGATAGGGTTGAGTTTTGTCATTTTTTATTACAAGATTATCACTGTAATGTTGTTTATTGCAACATTTGTACAAATGCACATATTGCCTGGAATATGTTTAATATTTTTTTAAATTTAAACGAAAAGATGCAGGGTTGTGTTTTATATTTCGTTTTGTTATAAATAGGCTAACGTTAAACATGTATATAATCAGGTCTATACATTGCCTGAACCACATTTGTGTGCCTATAATGTTTAAAATTTATTTAAATGAAAACGAAAAGAGGCAGAGTGGTGTTTTATAACATATTTCGTTTTATTGTTGCCTAAAATGTACATGCAGAACGCGCTGTTCCATTTGGAGAATTACCGGACTCGCGTCCTCGGGAGTCCTTCTGCTGAGAACTTTACATACTTGGTATTGAGAAATGCCTAATGTCGGCGCTTGTCTTCTTGTGACAAACATGACGAGAAGCAAGGACAAGATCTGCTGTATGCCATCCATTGGTGTTTACTTTGTCGCTTTCTTCTTCGCGCGAAAATCACGTTGATCGCTTCTTTCCGGCAAACACCACGCCTATCAAGTAGGGTACTGTTGGCGGTGGAAACGCTAGCTGGATCATGGTTTACTGACCCGACCCGACCCGAACCGTACTGTACCGTACCGTACTGCTCAGTGGAAACGAGCCATATGTCTATACTGCAGGCATACCAGGCTGATCTGCTGAAGGACATCGATGAACGTGAGGAAGTCAGCGTAACAGACCTGTCTCTCTGGGCCACCAAGGAGACGGCCAAATCAGTGGGCCGTTCTATGGCAGCCCCGGTGGCCACGGAGCGGCATCTTTGGTTAAATCTGTCAGATATACCTGTCAGAACCTGTCAGAACCTGGGTGGCGGTCGCAGTCCAGGCCAGCAAGGGGTAGGCAAGATCTGAGGACTGTCATCTCTAAGAAGGCTTGGGCTAAGAGGAATCCTGACGCCCAGGGTGTCAGGCTTCTGAGGGTGATCCCCTCCGGGTATGGACGATTTCGAGAAATCGTTCATCCTCGTGCCCTCTGGGGGGCGATTCTCTGAGAGTCGCAGCGCTGCCACATCGGTTGTTCCCTGCCGTTTCGCCGTTTCAGGGCACCGAGGTGTCAGCGTCCCCATACGATTCTCCGAGGAGGGTTGTAGAACGGCCAGTTCGGTTGTTCCCTGCCGGTTCGCCGCTTCAGGGCACCGAAGTGTCCGTTCAACCAATTCCCGAGGCCAGTCTCAAGAGACTGGTCCCCTTAGTAGATTTTCTGGCAGCGTGGAAACTACTGCCAAATATTTCTCAGTGGATCCTGCATGTAATAGAAAAGGGTTACAGAATTCAGTTTGGTTCTCATCCGCCCAGATTTCAAGGGGTCCTTCCCACAGTGGTGGACCCAGAGCAGGCTCGGGTCATGGAACAAATACTGACGCTTCTGCAAAAAGGGGCTATAGAAAGGGTTTCTCCTCCCAGCAGAGAGTCAGGGTTTTACAGCAGTTACTTCATCATTCCCAAGAAGGATGGGGGGTTGCGTCCTATTCTTGATCTGCGTCAGTTAAACAGCAGAGTTCAGAAACTCAAGTTCAAGATGCTTACACTCAAACTGATTGTATCACAGATTCAGTCCGAGGACTGGTTTGTCACAATAGACTTAAAGGACGCTTACTTCCATGTATCCATTCATCCTCAATACAGGAAGTTCCTGAGGTTTGCTTTCGGAGGCGAAGCATACCAATATCGGGTCCTTCCATTCGGCCTAGGTTTATCGCCCCGTACCTTTACGAAATGCGTGGATGCAGTGCTGGCTCCTCTGAGACTCCAGGGCATTCGCGTATTAAACTATATCGACGACTGGTTGATCCTGCCTCGTTCCAAGCAGTTGGCAGTTCGGCATCGAGATTTCACTCTGTCTCACATAAAGAGGTTGGGGTAGAGGCTAAACACCAAGAAGAGTGTGCTCCCAGCTCAGAGGACCACTTTTCTAGGGGTGATGTGGGATTCGATAACTATGCAAGCACGATTGTCTCCAGCAGGTATTTCTGCGATTCTCACAGCCGTAAAGAGGGTAAAACTAGGCCAGTCACTCATTGTGAAACAGTTCCAGAGACATACGTGTAACATAGATCTGAGTGAATGAAAACATCCTGCAAAGTTTTAAATATGAAAGTTCTCCATATACAAAGTTATTGTCTCTCAAAAGTAAGAGTCGACTCTGAGTCGCTGATATGAATCGATAGACGAACGATGCTTTTTCTCTGTATAGATTACGTCAACTTGACAAGTTATTCAAGTTATTTGAATAAGATACGCCCACTTATTGCGCTCGTAGACGCCAGGGAAAACTTGGCGATCATGTCGACAACAAGACGCTGTGTTCTGAAGTGCGAATCAAAAGCGAACTTTTTTTTCACTGCCCAGGGATGAGCATGTGAAGAATCAGTGGCTAGAGTTTATATTTACAACTATACCACACAAGTATAGCCCGAACCTTGTGCTGTGTTCGCGTCATTTTAATGACGATTGCTTTACAAACATAAATGCTTTCAAGTGTGTATTCGCGAGCCGGTTGATATTGAAGGAAGGTTCGTAATATTGAGTTTATTTGGATCAGCTTCCTCCGCCGAATCACAACCTGTAAGTATTATTAATAATTGTTGCTTATATGTGTTTTTTGTAGTATGCTCAATAAGTATTTGTGTGTGTTGTGTAAGTTACGCTCAGCGCAGCTTCTAGGTCTCCAATGCCAATTTTTGTGAAATATGTGAAATGTTTGGCGTTGTTATTGGAGTTGTCATAAACATATTGATAAAGCACTACAGTACTACAATATGCTCTATTCTTTATGTGTTGGGCTAACGCAAACAATAACTGACTGGGTCATCTGACCAATCACCGTAGATTAGCGTCACGCAAAGGAGGGGTTTGGAAAAATGAGTCGTTGAACGAACCATTTGGGAGTCGGTGAGCAAATCAGGTAAAAATAAATGCATATTATAAGACAATAAAATAGTTTTTTGTCATTGCATGCATGTAAAACTGTTGTTGGGGACTCCCAAAACAATATTAGGAACATTTTAAATGCCATAATAGGTGCCCTTTAATGACTATTACATTGCTAATTAAGGGTTGTACATAGTTTATGAAAACATTTATAAATGTTTTCATTACTACTGGAGCTGCCAGTTTGATAAGCTTCAAATGATTACCGAAACACTCAGTGTCTGAATTCACTGGCTTGTTTTCATTCACTCCTTCAAGTGGACTATATTAGTCAACTAGTGTAGGTAATAGTGAATGAGGGTATAGGGAGCGATTTCGGACACAGCTAATGACCTCAGGATTACTAGAAAACAGGCAGGTGAATTTGATCAGGATTGGAGTAAACCCTTCAGGACATTGGATCTCGAGGCCCAGAGTTGCAGACATGATGCAAAGAAAAATATATTTAATAATCTACATAGTTGTGATAGCCTATCTATTGGAATTTGCAGTTGTGAAACATCATAGCATAAACTTTGTTAACCATTAATAAACATTTATTTGAGAGTAAGATAGTGCAGTGCTAAGTACACTGCATGGAGATAAACAGTTGCATATTTGGCAGACGCTTTTATCCAAAGCGAAATTGCATTTCATTTAAAGGTACACAATTACATTCTTATCAGTTCTGATAAGATAAGTTATAAGTCCAGATTGTCACGGTTCAGTTAGTTTCATTTTTATAAACTTCTAGTTTCTTTTTATTTGTCACACATGCCCCTTTGTTCTATATTAATAACAAAATCGTTACATTTATATGGCGCTTTTCTAGGTACTCAAATCGCTTTACATGGAAGGGTGAATCTCCTAACCACCAATGTGCAGCTTCCACCTGGATGATGCGACGGCAGCCATAGTGCGCCAGAACGCCCACCACACACCAGCTTACTGGTGGAGAGGAGACAGTGATGAAGCCAATCAGTATATGGGGATGATTAGAAGGGCATGATGGACAGAGGCCAATGGGGGGAATTTGGCCAGGATGCCGGGGTTACACCCGTATACTCTTTTTCGAAGTACATCCTGGAATTTTTAATGACCACAGAGAGTCAGGACCTCGGTTTAACGTCTCATTCGAAGGACGGTGCTCTTTGACAGTATAGTGTCTCCGTCACTATACTGGGGCGTTAGGACCCACACAGACCACAGGGTGGGCAACCAGTCTTGGGCTACAGGGTGATATGCTGCTGGCCTCTATTTTCTCGCCACTCGTACTGTCATTATGAGTTCTGTGTTTTAGCTGCACGCTTCCCTACATGTTTACTGCTGCACTTCATTTATGCGCAGCATAATTCTTTTTGTGTTTATGCACGCGTTTATGCGTTTGCATGCATTATACATAGGTCACAGACCTATGAATTGTGTTTATGCACGCATCGTTTATGCGCATGCATTTTTTTCATGCATGTGTACCTGTACATCAGTTGCGCCCATGGATATTAGGCTCGTTTGATATGAGAAAAATCTGCGCAGATCCAATCACCGCTAGATGCATGCCAGTTAGAAATGTGTCTGAGTGTGGTCCAACGTGCTCTGTTGTCATGCTGGTGTAAATGTAATAATAATGGAATATTTTGTAAAATTTTTTTAAATATTTTATCTGTATACATTAGGGGTGAAACGGTACATGTATTTGTCCCAAACTGTCACTGTACTGATGTCTCGGGTTTGGTGCATACAGTCAGACGACGAATACAGTCAGTCACAGGCGATCCACGCTACAATCCAGAGGGGGGCGCGCATGGCAATGCTGTTTACTAACAGCCACAACAAGAAAAAGAGCAGAAGAAGAAGAGACGATCACTAGCTGTATCCCAATTCTGGGGCTGCGTCCTTCAAAGGCCGCATTTGTCTATATTTTGGGCTACTTTTGACTGGTCACTGGCCAATTTTGTTGCACAGACCTGGCAACCCTGCCTACCGTCCTTCTTTCCCTGGGCCACGAAGTCCTGGGGAACGAGTGGATTCTTAGCAGCCTAGCCTATTATTGCTCTCTGGTAACGACAGGAATTTTTTTTAAGAAAATGGCAGGTGATACCAATATGGTGGCTGAGGAATATGCCTATAAATGTAAGTATTGTGTTTTAATTTACTCAAATAGCTAGAGAAACAAGTGTTAAAAGGCAGGGGTTTCTTTCTTTCTTAGAAACAGGAACTTAAACCCCTGCATTACCACTGCGCGGCTTCATTTGTTAGGTGGTCTGAGGCAAAACTTGTTATAATATTTTGTTTTGTTTTAGGGAGCAAGGAGCAGACAGCTGAGTTTTTTTTTAAATTAGGACCGAAAATTAGTATTTATTTACCAGGGGGAAAAATGTCTCATTTGCGTATGCAACCCTTGTTCCCTGAAGGAGGGAATGGAGACATAGTCGACTTCGACTGAATGAGATCACGCTTAGGGAGCCTGTCATCTTTGAGTACTGTTAGAACGAGGCAATGCACATTGGCGTGCGAGATTTGGTATATATACGGAAGTGGATGGACGCACCAGTTGTTTTTCGCTGAGGAAGTGAGCGTAACTCGGAGTCAGCGGTGGTCCAGCAATAGTGGCGAAGGGACTACGTCTCAGTTCCCTCCTTAAGGGAACGAGGGTTACATACGCAACCGAGATGTTCCCTTTCAGTCATTCACAGCCTGCAGGGAGGTAACGTGGATGATACACGTATGGAGTGGGCGTACCGGGCAGCACAACATATGGAATGTCACCGAGGTGGCTCCAGCCTATAACAGGGGGGAGGAATCAACCAGTCAGAGATGGCAGAGCAAGCTCGGCCAAGAGAAAGACATGGGCTAGCGCAGGGAGCCGTACCATGGAAGAATACACATATGGGATTGCCGTAGGGATCACAACATATGGATCCAGCCTAGCATAAGTTCCACCATTGCATACGAGTGGTAGGCCTAGCATTGGACGCTCCACCACGTCCAATGCCGAAGGAGTGTGGAGGAACTACGCCAATGCCCAGGAGGCATCCTCTATCCAGTGGGCCAACCTCTGCTTGGAGACAGCCTTTCCCTTCTGCTGGCCTCAATAACAGATGAAGAGCTGGTCTGAGTTCCTGAGGCTTTATGTTCTGTCCACATATAACCATAAGGAGTGGACGGGACAGTGAAAAGCCAGGGTTGGGTCTGCCTCCTCCAGGGGGCAGCCCTCGCAGGTTCACCACCTGGTCCCGAAAGGGATTGGTAGGAACCTTGGGCACATATCCAACGTGAGAGCTAGCCGGCCTGAATTCTAGGCTTGATTCGTCGACCAAAAATGTGTTCAGGTTCACTGCCCTCTTGATGGAGTCCAAAGAAAGCAGGAGAACTATTTTTAAAGACAGGATGTTTAACTCTGCTTCCTGCAGTGCCTCAAAGGTCAGCAGTGCGGTCAGCACCAGAGATAAGTCCCAAGAGGGTATAGAGGGGGTGTGAGGCAGATTCAGTCTCCTCACTGCCCTCAGGAACCTGACAATCAGGTCGTGCTTTCCTCTGGATCTCCCATCCACTGCATTGTGATGTGTGGCAATAGAGGCAACATACACTTTGAGGGTGGAGGGAGACAGCCCTCGCTCTAACCCATCTTGCAGGAAAGTAAACACGGAGCCACTCGAACACCTTTGGGGGTATTCTCGGTGAGAAGAACACCATTAAACGAACAGATTCCGATTCAGGACGTAAGCATGTCTCGTAGAGGGTGCTCTCGCAGAAGTGATGGTGTCTACGACTGATTGTGGTAGATCACCTAGAACCTCTGCGTCCCGTTCAGGGACCAGACATGGAGTTCCCTTTCAAGGGAACTCGAGCTGCGTTGAGACCCGGTAGGAATGCTCTGCGTGATTGCGTCGTGAAGCACGTGTATAATCAGTCCAATGGAAGAACGAGACGTCATAGGCGGGTGACGTCATAGACCAGGAAGCTATAAAACACCCCTGAAAACAGCCCGCGACAGCTTCTGTTGCCTTCAGCAAGCGCTCTCTGTATACTGTCCTTGTCTATTTACTGTTGTCTGTCACAAGCACATTATAGCTATCTATCTATCTATCTATCTATTTATCTATCTATCTATATATATATATATATATATATTATGGTGAAACAAGAGTTCAAGCGTTGTGTTGTCCCTTTCCCTCGTTTCATCACGGGTGGGGACACACATCAGCTTTGTGTTGCTTGTTTGGGAGTGGAGCATGCCCAGTCAGTTCTCGAGGGAGCTGACTGTGAGCATTGCGAGAAGCTGTCCGTGAGGACGCTCCGCTCTCGCCGGGCGTTCTTTGAGGAGGACGGTTCGGTTCGCGCTCCCCGAGGTGCGGGTCCCGCTGCTGCCAACAGCGAAGGCTTTCATCTTGGGGATCACATATGGATCAAGTAGCAGGGCCTGAGACGGGCCCAGGCCTTTCTCAACCCTTCCCTGCTGGATCCGGTGCCTCTGGCCAGGAAGGAGCCCGCGCTGCGGCTTCTCCTTCGCTGGTCGAGGCACCAATGCTGAGGCCATCCAGTTCTGATCTGGATGTCGTCAGTATTAATATGGGGGATTATGAGTCTTCGTCAGCTCATACCCCCGGTAATGATGAGGAGCTTATGGAGGTTTTATCTCGTGCTGTAGCTAGATTAAATATTGAATAGCCAGCGGATGATTCTCAGAGTGTTACTAAAAAGAGTTTACTAGATGAAAGATTTCTACCATCTAGAACACCACCTCCACGTTGGGGACTCACCTTTTTTCCCGATCTCCACACTGAGGTGTTGAGATCGTGGAATAAACCGACGTCATTCAGAGTGTTTAACCCACAAACTTCCAATTATAGTAATGTTTTGGGTGCATCTGATTATGGTTATCTGACGGTGCCTCGGGCTGAAGAGACGCTCGCGAGCTATCTCTATCCCGAGTCAGCGTCATCATTAAAAGCCCCGACGTTACCCACCAAGCCTTTAAAATCTACATCTTGGCTGGTGGGTAAAGCTTATTCGGCAGCAGGTCAAGCAGGTAGGTCATGTCTATACTGCAGGCATACCAGGCTGATCTGCTGAAGGACATCGATGAACGTGAGGAAGTCAGCGTAACAGACCTGTCTCTCTGGGCCACCAAGGAGACGGCCAAATCAGTGGGCCGTTCTATGGCAGTCCCGGTGGCCAAGGAGCGGCATCTTTGGTTAAATCTGTCAGATATAAAAGATAAAGATAGGTCTGTTCTTCTGGACGCACCACTTTCAACTTCAAGTTTATTCGGCGACGCTATCAACTGTGTCGTCGATAGGTTTCAAGAATCGAAAAAACAATCTGCTGCGTTCTAGAGGTTTCTTCCTCGACGTTTAGATGTCCCGAGACTGCTGGGCGGAAAACGATTATTAAATCCGAGCAGTCTCGTCCGAGTACAAGCTCCTCACAGCACAGAGTGCATCAAAAACAGAGAGTCGCCACTTGGGCTCCTCCACAATCTGGGGAACCTGGGTGGCGGTCGCAGTCAAGGCCAGCTAGGGGTAGGCAAGATCTGAGGACTGTCATCTCTAAGAAAGCTTGGGCTAAGAGGAATCCTGACGCCCAGGGTGTCAGGCTTCTGAGGGTGGTCCCCTCCGGGGAGGGACGATTTCGAGAAATCGTTCATCCTCGGTGCCCTCTGGGGGGCGATTCTCTGAGAGTCGCAGCGCTGCCACATCGGTTGTTCCCTGCCGGTTCGCCGTTTCAGGGCACCGAGGTGTCAGCTTCCCCATACGATTCTCCGAGGAGGGTTGTAGAACGGCCAGTTCGGTTGTTCCCTGCCGGTTCGCCGCTTCAGGGCACCGAAGTGTCCGTTCAACCAATTCCCAAGGCAAGTCTCAAGAGACTGGTCCCCTTAGTAGATTTTCTGGCAGCGTGGAAACTACTGCCAAATATTTCTCAGTGGGTCCTGTATGTAATAGAAAAGGGTTACAGAATTCAATTTGGTTCTCATCCGCCCAGATTTCAAGGGGTCCTTCCCACAGTGGTGGACCCAGAGCAGGCTCGGGTCATGGAACAAGTACTGACGCTTCTGCAAAAAGGGGCCATAGAAAGGGTTTCTCCTCCCAGCCGAGAGTCAGGGTTTTACAGCCGTTACTTCATCGTTCCCAAGAAGGATGGGGGGTTGCGTCCTATTCTTGATCTAGGTCAGTTAAACAGCAGAGTTCAGAAACTCAAGTTCAAGATGCTTACACTCAAACAGATTGCATCACAGATTCAGTCCGAGGACTGGTTTGTCACAATAGACTTAAAGGACGCTTATTTCCATGTATCCATTCATCCTCAATACAGGAAGTTCCTGAGGTTTGCTTTCGGAGGCGAAGCATACCAATATCGGGTCCTTCCATTCGGCCTAGGTTTATCGCCCCGTACCTTTACGAAATGCGTGGATGCAGTGCTGGCTCCACTGAGACTCCAGGGCATTCGCGTATTAAACTATATCGACGACTGGTTGATCCTGGCTCGTTCCGAGCAGTTGGCAGTTCGGCATCGAGATGTCGTTCTGTCTCAAATTAAGAGGTTGGTGTTGAGGCTAAACACCAAGAAGAGTGTGCTCCCAGCTCAGAGGACCACTTTTCTAGGGGTGATGTGGGATTCGATAACTATGCAAGCACGATTGTCTCCAGCAGGTATTTCTGCGATTCTCACAGCCGTAAAGAGTGTAAAACTAGGCCATTCACTCATTGTGAAACAGTTCCAGAGACTGGTGGGTCTCATGGCAGCTGTGTCCAACGTAATTACTTTTGGCCTTCTGTACATGAGACCCCTGCAGTGGTGGCTCAGGACCAAGGGGTTTTCTCCGAGGGGAAATCCATTTCGCACGATCAAGGTCCCGGGCAATGCCTACGTGCCTTGTTCATGTGGAAGAAACCTTGGTTCCTCGCCCAGGGCCCAGTATTGGGGGCTTCTTGTCGACGCATAACGCTATCGACGGATGCTTCCCTCACAGGCTGGGGGGCGGTCATGAGTGGCCGCTCGGCGACAGGTGTCTGGCAGGACCATCAACTTTCGTGGCATATAAACCGACTAGATGATGGCGGTATTTCAGGCTCTCAAATATTTCCTGCCAGACCTGAGAGGCCATCATGTGCTTGTCCGCACAGAACACACATCAGTGGTCTCTTACATCAACCATCAGGGGGGTATGAGGTCCCGATTATTATGCAAACTGGCTCATCAGATCCTCGTATTGGCCCCGGGGGAAATTACTGTCACTCAGGGCAGTTTATATTCCAGGGTGTCTGAATGTGGGAGCAGATATCCTGTCAAGGCAGGGGCTGAGGCCAAGGGAGTGGAGACTTCACCCCGAAGTGGTGGAGCTCCTATGGGAGAACTATGGTCAAGCTGAGGTCGATCTTTTCACATCTTACGATACAACCCACTGTCCGCTTTGGTTCTCCCTCACTTATCCAGCTCCTAACGGACTGGATGCTATGGTACAGGTGTGGCCGAGGCTGCACCTGTACGCATTCACCCCGATATCACTGCTTCCGGGAGTTCTGGAAAGGGTTCGCCAGGAAGGGGCTCATCTATTATTAGTAGCCCCGCACTGGCCGGCCCGAGTGTGGTTCTCGGACCTAGTGTCCCTTCTGTACGGCTCACCCATGGAGATTCCTGTCAGGAGGGACTTATCTCAAGCCGGGGGCACGATATTTCACCCTCGCCCGGAGTTGTGGAAACTGTGGCCCTGGCCTGTGAGGGGGCCCAGCTCTTAGAATCCGTTGAGATCATCCTTCAATCCAGAGCTCCTTCCACGAGGAAACTATATTCATTGAAATGGAAACTGTTCTCTACATGGTGTGGAGAACGTCTTTTAACCCTCTGAGGTCTAAGGGGTTTTTGGGGTCCTTGAGGTGTTCTGACATGCTCTGACATTTGTGCTTATTTCAGTTATTTATAAACATGTTAATGGCAAAGGTGTAAAATCACTCTATATAGCACAAACGGGGCTACCGTCATATGTGAGCAACATGTATGTACATGTTTGTATTTTTTAGAGAATAATGTTTATGCATAGTTATTGAAAAAACTAAAACTTAAAGTGTCTGAAATAAGGCCACAAAACACATACTAAATATGTGTCCACAAGACTTTTGACTAATGGATGTTGTTGCCTAGAATTTTTGCTTCAAAATGATCTGAAAATCATCCTGCCTAATCATTTACACAAAACAATACATTGATTTAAATTTTATAAGACACCTTTTGTTTGGAAAGGCAATATGCGTGGAGGCGTGTTCACACCTGAGAAGACAAAGGGCGGATAATGTGCCACATACATAATGAGCTGCATATTAATTAGCCCTTTCACACAGGTGTTTCACAGGGTCCCAAAGAATGCAAGGACAAAAGAAATTATCTATATATACATATTTTACAATTAGAAATTGTAGCCAATTACAAATAGGTTACAATTAAAACATCAATTACAATTTTAACAATATTTCAAGTGTATTTCTTTGTAAAAAGTATACATTTTATCATACGTATTAAAAAAGGTAAGGATTCATTAGTTTGAATATTGGAACAAACACTACAATAACATATTAGTTGATAATTCAATATACCTACTTAATTTTTGACAAAACATCATACTATAGTATATTTAACATATGAGCAGAAATTGGTGAACAAAAGCGTACCTATTTAATGTTATAGTAGTCTTTTTTACAGTCAAAACTTTATAATCTATCCAAAACTAATCACAAAATCTTGTCTAAACATTCATATTTAGTCTTTGTTACAATATTTGTAACATATTGTGTATTATATATTAGCATATACATGTGAATTTGCAGTTTGTTGCTTATACAGACATTTTATTTCAACATATATCAGTCTATTTTTACTCATCTTAGTAGGTTATAGCAATATAGTTTGGATGTGTTCATGTAAACATAACGTTTACTAATGTAGGTGCGAGAGTGAATGAACGGCACAGACACGCGCTGTATAACTGTAGTAAAATAAAGCGCGCGCGCGCCTGTGCCGTTCATTCATCATTTAGCCTACACACAGACACGCAATTCATATTTAAACAGTCTTTTTGCGGTTTACAGTCAGACACTATTCAATATCGCGATTAGAACAAAGCACTTAAGAATAAATGACTTACTACATCAGCTGGATCCGTTGCTCCTCGAAATGAAACTACCAGCACTTTTGGTACATTTTCCAGGGTTATTAGATAGTATTATTGCTCACAGCGTAGGGATACGCTGTTTACACAGCTGTAGTAAGATACTGACTAAACATGATGTGTTTTATAATCCAGCTGGTGGGCGTTGGCATGTTTGAATGGCTTGCCTTAAATCATTTGCGTTTGAATACCGCGCGCTCTCCGTGGGCGTGGCACATTAACGCGTAATCAGGTATAATGAGCTGGAAAGAAAAAGACTGACATCTCTCTCTTTTCATACAGATTACATAAACTGAGAATATTTGTTTTTTTATAAAAATTAATTGATTTAAAAGAAGAGAGTTCAAGCTTCATTATGGAAAAACAGTCGTGCCTGTATGACAAGTATTCGCGGAATTACAGTTAATTTTCGGACGCGTTTCCGAATGGACTTAACTGACAGAGAGAAGGAAGAACGCGCATCATGTTTTTTTTTCTTTATTTGGCGACAAGCACAACACTTTATTTTTATTGTGAGTATCCACAAAAAAATAGACACTTATCAGGATCTAATGATGTACAACACTTAATATGTAAGATCAAAATCAACAGAGTATTTTGAGTTTCTTTTGCACTGATAAGAAAAAAAGCGAGACTATCGCGGCCACGCGATAGCCGACCTCAGAGGGTTAAATCCTGTTAACTGCCCGGTTGGTACAGTTCTCGATTTCCTACAAGACCGTTTCTCTGCTGGATTATCTCCCACCACCTTAAAGGTGTACGTAGCGGCTATATCTGCTTATCGCTCCCCTCTGGTGGCTTCTTCTCTTGGGAGAGATCCTCTTTTTATTCGTTTTCGCCATGGTACATTGAGGCTGAGGCCTGCACTGCACTCTAGAGCACCGGCTTGGGATTTGGCCATTGTACTTGGCCCTGGCTCCCTTCGAGCCTATTGAAGAGGTTTCAGAGAAGTTCCTTTACACTAAAAACTCCATTTCTTCTTGCTATTTCTTCTATCAAGAGAATTGGAGATCTGCAAGCCCTGTCGGTGGCTCCTTCATGTTTGGAATTTGCACCTGGTATGGTGAAGGTATTTTTACACCCTAGGCCGGGTTACATTCCTAAGGTCCCCACTAATGTGGCGGGCCCTATTGTGCTGCAGGTTTTTTGCCCTCCACCTTTCAATACCCCAGATCAGGAAGGTCTCAATCTGTTATGTCCCGTTAGGGCTTTGGATGCCTATCTGCTTTGGTTCGACCAAGAAAGGTTGCCCTGCACCGAGACAGGTAATGAGCAAGTGAGTAGTTGAGGCTTATCTCACTTGCTTATGAAGCGGCCGGACAGCCTTCACCTATGGCTGCCCGCGCCCATTCTACAAGGAGTATGGCTGCCTTTAAGGCTTTCATTTCAGGTGTTTCCCTTCAGGACGTTTGTAATGCGGCAGGCTGGCCCTCACCGCATACATTTGTCAGATTTTACGACTTAGACCTCTCCACTCCCGGGGCTAGGCTGCTTGCTTCCTAGTGTGCGCAAGGACTCCACACAGAACGGGCATTTCTCATTATGGCGTAGTGGGTATGGGGTTCCCACCGCGTCTCAACGCAGCTCGAGTTCCCTTGAAAGGGAACGTCTCAGGATACGTATGTAACCCTGGTTCCCTGATAGGGAACGAGACGCTGCGTTCTCCTGCCATACTTCCTGCAACCCCTGATCGACTTGCTTCAGGCTGTTCAGAAGCTGTCGCGGTCTGTTTTCAGGGGTGTTTTATAGCTTCCTGGTCTATGACGTCACCCGCCTATGACGTCTCGTTCTTCTATTGTGGTCCCAGATCTGCTGTACCGCCTTGGAATGGAGTCTCCACTCTCCCTGGGCCACAGGCTGTCGTGAGGGCTCATCGGCAGGCATGATTGAGCAGTCCAGGAATATAAGTGGCATGAAGCGACCTCATATGCTTCTGACTCCATAGGAGGAGGTGGCGGGCGAGTTGCGACATGTGATGGGAGCGTAGACCACCTTGATGTTTGATGTAAGCAACGGTCGCAGTGTTGTCCGTACGCACCAGTACAAGCTTGCCGAGAAGCGGCGTTTTGAGGCGTCTCAAAGTAAGGTGTACTGCAAACAACTTGAAGCAATTGATGTGCCAATGCAGTTGGGGCCCGTCCAGATCCCTGCTACTGTTTGTAAACAAAAAAAACGTCGTTTTCCCGTTGTACTTGGCCCCCCAGCCGGTGTTGGAGGCATCTGTGATGACCACAGCATGGCTGGACACTTGTTCTAGGGCCACTCCGGCCCAGAGAAACAAAGGGTCTGACCACGGGCTGATTGACACATGAAGCGTGCCGCTCTGCCACGCCCACCTCGGGACTCGGCCGTGAAGCCAGTGCTGAAGCAGTCTCATATGGAGCAAGCCGAGTGGCGTTACTGCGGCTGCCATATGCCCCAGGAGGAAAAAAGTTTCAGTGGGACCACTGTTCTACTCTTGACAGTATTCAGGCAGTTCAGCACCGACCGGGTGCTGAACTGAGAATGAGAATGAGACTTCTGGAATGAGAATGAAATAGCATATCACCACCACCAGTAGTTGCATAGGTATTTACCTGATTTGTTACTGGAGAGCATGCTGAGCTTCACGAATGGTATTGAATCGGGTCCGATATATGATTCGGATGCAGAGGAAGACCATCTGCTCATGATCTTAATAGCTGGTGTAGAGATTTCTCGTTCAGTTGCTGTAGTAGCTGCCCCGATTCTGAATAAATGGCCAGTATAGGGAGAGGGGGATTGACTGCAGCTTTAATAACAATAGATAAATGAGTCCTGAGCCAGGCCTTAGAAAGAGGTGCTCCGTTAGGTAATATGAATAGCGGTGTGTGATTTGAAGTTCTAGGTGGATTTTAAGAATTTTAAACATAGATGTGAAGGGACAAAAATTGTTATTGATTTTGGAGTGTTAGGGTGATGCCGGAGCCTTGGGCGTCATTCTTAAAGTGCTAAAGAAGATTAAAGAAATTAGGTGAGAAGTATAATGGAAAGGAAAACCACGGCAGGATTGAAATATTACATTTCTGATTTGAAATCCCCAGACACATGAAGCAGTAAAAGCAGATAAAACACGGCTTTTAGCAGAATATATATATATATAAGGAAAAGGGATTATAGTTGATAGAGATGATTAATAATCGAGAAAGAGCAAGGTAATAGGCAAGTGTTTATCTGGAGGTGCTATAGGATTTATCTATGCCTTTGATTTTACGTAAAGTTAGCAATCCTAATTCCCAAGTTTTCCCAACTTTTCACTGCAAACTTTTGTTTACTTAATACCTGCGAGCAATCTATGAATGCGAGAATATTTAATTACGGTTTCCGTAATTGTAGACGAGGAAGGAACCACTGGCCATTATCGAGATGGGAATTAGAGCAATCTGGAAGAAAAGCAAAACGTTATAAACTTAACCAAGCAGAAGTATGAGCTTTTAAGGTGGAGGGAGCCAAAAGATGCAGCGACGGCTATAGGAAATATATAAGTATATATTTCTTTCTTCTTTTTTTTGGGTGAAGCGCAGATGAAACGAAGCTTGAGTGAGCTTGGTAATTTCATCTGGCCTTTACTGATCCGGGTATCCAAATCTGAGATCGGACATACACCCTTCGTCTAAACATATGTCATGGAAATACTAATATAACCAACAAAACTGACTTCTTAATGCGATGCTTACCTGAAGTAAGGTGACGGCGTCTCGTCAAGAAGCTACTATCGATACCTCAATGATGCTTGATGATCTGTTGTTTTAAGCATAGAATCCATTTCTCAGATATGCAGGATATGCATGACATGGCTCCCAAGTTGCTCTTTGTAGAAATAGTTTTATTCATGGCTGGGAGATCACTGGCCGCAACAGGTCTCTTGAAGGGAAAGATACATGAACGTTTAATCATATGGTTGAGTAAAAACAATGTCACTCGAGTCTTATCCAGTGTGATTAGTTCCGGTGATTGGTTTGTTAATATCAAACTAATCATATGACTATTATGGTGCGTTTTATTATTTATCCGTGTCGGAATTTATCCGACTAGGAAGACAGAAGTTGCTTAGCAACATGCACCAACGCGCCCCCTTTTTTCGGATTACCCAGCTCGGAAGTTGGACACCGTGAGGACACAGAGCAAAAATTTCGATATGGAATCCAAGATGGCTGCACCCTGTGTGACTTGTATGAATTGTTTTCTTTGTTTCTGGACCGCTTTGGTTGTTTAAATGACGATTTTAATCACTCGTATTACTGTGTACGTATCACTGCCTGTGGTTATGGGAATCGGTCTTGTTGTGAGTGCAATATTGAATGAAGCCTTGTTTAAAACGGGTGTTACTAACGTGGCTAGAATTGCTAACAGAAGATAACTAAAACATGAAATAGTGAAAATTTAGAAGTTCAAATGGCTGCGTTTTGATAAGCGCCTGGTACTTGGCCAGTGCTACCATAGCAACAGCTTTCTGGGTGGTGTCCATATTATTATTTTTTTCTTCCGACTCAGACATGAAAAACATACCAAATATACCAGAAGTGTGGAAGTGACGTCATATCCGGTTCGTTGACAATAATAGAACGCAGGGTTAATTCTTCTGTTTTAAGCAATTTTTTTTAAGTATATGTGGCCTTTGACTGCATCCTTAGACTGCATCTAAAGTGCATTTAATTTGGAAATACCCATCACATGAGATATTTATATCACACATATCAGTGGATTAAGTAGTCACCTGGAAAGGTTGTGTGTTACAGCTAGGGCTGGGCGATAAATCGATAACGATAATTATCGCGATATGATTTTTCTCGATAAAACGATATCAAGAGTTCGATAAATGTTCGATAATGTTTATGCGCCAAAAGCGGAACGAAACTCATTTGAACCGCGCGCCACACGGACCATTTATCCGCTCGGCTCAAAGTCCAAAGGGAACACAGCGCAGCGCGAGCTCACGAGAGCAGACGCGTTTACTCTGATCGGTCTCTGTCTCGAGATCCAGTGAGAAGCGTTTGAATTCAGCGAAGAACACAAACCAGTTTAAAGGCAGATGAAACGGCGCGGACAAACAGGAGAAACACTGTGTGAAATGATACAGACAGTATCTGAATTGATACTGAATCGATTTACCATGGATTTACTGTAACGTTAGCCTGTAATAACTGCACCATGAAATGTATGATATACATATTGAATTGCATTATATTACGAATGTAGACAATGTATTAAATGACTAATGGAATATAATTACAGTATTTAATAATCTATTTAGGCTA
Source organism: Siphateles boraxobius (assembly GCF_051911475.1). Taxonomy (NCBI): domain Eukaryota; kingdom Metazoa; phylum Chordata; class Actinopteri; order Cypriniformes; family Leuciscidae; genus Siphateles; species Siphateles boraxobius. The sequence goes on from NW_027509212.1 coordinate 1,131,155, forward strand.
CTGTTTTTCATACAAATACCATGGAAACCATAAAGTTACATTTTGCCATGATAGTGATGTGCGATAGGCTATGCCTGGTTTTATCTGTGGTTATCATGATCTAAATGCATGATACTGGATGACCAATGGTTAATTTTAATAAAACTCAAACAGTCCACAAAAATGTAACCTGTTTTTGTTAATGAACATAAATTTAACATAGTATTAGCTTGAGTTAGGATGTAGATTTACTGTCAACTCACTGTCAAATATGCATTTTGAGACAAAACATGTAATATTAATATTGCAGCCTGCACTGCAAACTGTGCTGAAGATACATCCCATCAAAGTTAGGCAACACAAACCTGTTTCAAGACTTGAAACAATATCCCCCATTAGCACATGCAGAAACTAAGAAATATATTTTTCTATTCAAATATTTATTTTCTTAAGCAAAAATGACAAATGTTTGAATGTTCTACCTCAGATTTGTGTAATGTTCACCTGTTCGGTAAGTGTTTGTCATGATATGTTCTCACAATAAAGAGTAGTTTAAAACCGCAATTAACGCTCTGGTTTCTACAACTTTCCCTTAGGAGCGAAAATCTGCCTTTAAATTTGAAAGAAACAAAGATTTGACATTTATCGTGATAATTATCGATATCGACTGATATAAAAATATATCGTGATAATTTTTTTTGGCCATATCGCCCAGCCCTAGTTACAGCGATTGTACACATTTTTAAAATTGTAGATCTAAATTTTAAGTATAAAAGGACCTTAATAATAAGAATTTTAATTAAATATGGTGTAAAATAGTTGTTTGTGAATTTACAACAATTGTGCAAATATGTAATTTACTGCCATTGCAGGTCTACTACAGCATATGCATAACAGGCAATGACCGATAGTAAACATTAATCACTAGCTTGCAGAAAAGAAATAAAAGGTGACCAATTGTTTTTCAAATAACAAAATCTTGTTTTTCAGACCATACCTAATCCTTTCTAAATGTAGTGTACCAGTCAACTCTGTAGTTTAATCGTTGGAACTTCCTTTTTCTTCCAAAACAAAAGAATAAGTTTTTTTAGCAGAAATTAAACCATATGAAACAAAATGTTGTTGTACCAGAGTAAGTCTCAAAAACTCTTCAGAAACTCCAAATATAATTAATATAGGATCTGGTTCAAATCGTATGTCCAATGCATCTGAAAAAACCTGGAAAATCTTATTCCAGAAACTTGGACACATTACATAGCAATGGGACAGGCTGGCATCTAAAATTTGACATTTGTCACATAATGGAGACACTTCTGGAAATATTTTGTTCAGTTTACACTTGGAATAATGAAGCCTATGAAGCACTTTAAACTGAATAAGACAATATCTTGCATTGATGGAACACTTGTGGACAAGTTCAAGACTTCGTTCCCACATTCCACTAGGAATTTCTACTGCAAGTTCTTCCCATGCAGATTTAATTTTCTCCATCGAAGGACTTTTCACCTGTTCGAAAGCCTTGTACAGAACGGAAATGGTATTACCATCTCTATGACGTCTTTCCAAGAATGCATCCAGATACATAGGTGTAGCAGTGACATAATTAGGAATGCAAGACTACAAAGTCTCTAATTCGAAGGTGCCTAAAGAAATTATTTGAGGGAATATTATATTTCTTACACAGCTGCAAATTTTCCATTCATATATAAATCCCCTATATTTCGTAACCCTAAATTTCCCCAGATCTCAAATGCACTGTCTAACATCGAAGGGCAAAAGGAAGGGTTAGCTGAGATCGAGAGAAAAAATGACATCTGACTGAATTTAAAATGCGTATTTAACGGTTTCCAAATACGAATAGAATTATGAATAACAGAATTTTGATTAGAAAGTGAACTAGCTATACCTGTGGGTGATAGAAGTATTGCGTTAATGGAATAAGGGAGGCATTCCACCTGTTCCAGCATTAGCCAGCTCTCCCCCATCGTAGAATCTATCCATGAAGTCAAAACCCTCAGGTTTGTCGCCCAGTAATAATAAAGAAAATTAGGTAGGGCGAGCCCACCCTGTATTTTGGGTTTACATAGGTGCTGCTTAGAAATCCTATGGGCTTTATAGTCCCAGACAAAAGGAACCAGGATAGAGTCAAATTTTTTGAAAAAAGATTTGGGCAGAAATACGGGGATGCTCTGGACCATGTATAAAAATTGTGGGAGAAATATCATCTTAATTGCATTTACCCTGCCCAGAAGAGAAATAGGAAGCGTTCTCCAGAATATAATCATGGATTTAAGTTTTAACAACAGGGGTTGAAAATTAGCCTTAACTAAATTGGAGAACTTTTCTGTCACCTCTATGCCTAGATATGTGAATTGTTCTGAAGCAACCTTAAAGGGCAAATGATGAAGCCAAGAAGAATCTTGGATAGTGACTGGCATCAACACACTTTTGTCCCAATTAATTTTATATTCTGCAAATGTACCATATAAATTAATCAAATCAAGGATATTTGGAATGCTGCTATTGGGCTCAGAAATAAATATAATTATATCATCTGCATATAATGCATATTTATTATCAGTATTTCTGGTTTTATAGCCTTTAATACTAGAATGGACTCTAATGGCCTCAGCTAAAGGCTCAATCGCTAATGCAAACAAAAGTGGCGACAGCGAGCAACCTTGTCTTGTACCTCTATGTAAATTAAAACGAGAGGATATTGTTTGATTTGTGAGAATTTTTGCTCACGGACTAGAATACAAAAGTGCTATTTCTAACGGAAACCTGGCAGGTGCCAAATGACTATTTGAGCTTAAACCTCTTAACGCCGCCTGGATACATCTTTTTTTCTCAACCACGTCGCAGAGGTGGAGGGCTGGTTGTAGTTTGCCGTGAGACTATTAAAATATCCAAGATTGAGTTACACGATGTTACAACATTTGAATATTTAGCGCTGAAAATGACGGGCCAAACGTCACTGGTGGTAATTTTAATTTACCGACCACCAAAAAGTCCCTCTGACTTTTTTTCTGATATTAGTGAGATACTTACTCTTGTCTGTGCTTGTCATTCATCTGTTATTTTGCTTGGTGATTTTAACATACATGAAAACACTGCACAATGCAAAGAGTTGATGTCAGTATTGGACTGTTTCAACTTGATTCAAAATGTAACTTTTGCCACTCACTCCAGAGGCCACATACTGGATCTCATATGTACATCTGGCTTGAATAATATTCTTGTTAACGGCTCTGATTTTGCACTTTCAGACCACAAACTTATAAATTTCAGTTGTAGTTTTCCAATATCTATGTCTCCTCAGAAGCAAATGCTGACCTATCGTAAAATTAACTCTGTTAATTCAACTTCTTTTTCTGCTTCTATAAGGGCTTCTACTTTATCAGAATGTCTACTGTCTAACCATCCATCAGAAATCTGCTGTACTTACAATAATGCTCTGTCTCAAATACTTGATATGCATGCCCCTGTTAAAACTAGACTGGTTCCATCTACTCGTGCCTCACCCTGATTCACTCCTGAACTTCGGATTATGAAAACTGAGGGTCGCCGTCTAGAAAGACTATACAGGAAAACTGGACTCATTGTGCACTCTTTAGCTTTTAAAGAACACCTGCTCAACTACCGGACCGTCCTTAACAATGCAAGATCCACTTATTTGTCCTCCACTATTAGAAATTCCTCGTGCAGACCCAAATCACTCTTTGCTATGGTTAACAAACTAACAAATCCACCACAACATGTTATGTCAGGCTCTGTGGAGCTTGTAAATAGCTTCTCTAAATTCTTTTCAGACAAATTGATGCCTATCACTTCTTCCATCACCAAAAACAAGCATACAAGGGACTCAAACTTAATGATAACTGGACCAGCCCACTTGTCAAACCCTCTCTCTACTTTTACTCTGACTACTCCTGTTGCCATAAGTGACCTAATTGTGAAGTCAAATTCTACATCCTGCCGGCTCGATCCTACACCTACTGTTCTACTTAAGAAGTGCGTCCTCGAGGTTGCACCATTCATAACTCACATGATAAACTGTAGTTTAGCCCGTGCCATTGTCCCAGCGGAATTAAAAACTGCTGCAGTGACTCCCATTCTTAAAAAACCTGGCCTTGATCACCTAAACATGGACAATTACAGACTGATATCAAACCTAACATTCTTAAGCAAAATCCTTGAAAAGGTTGTTGCTTCTCAATTACGCTCTTATTTGGATATGAATGGTCTTTTTGAACCTTTTCAGTCGGGTTTTCGCCCATCTCACAGCACTGAAACTGCTCTTCTGCGTGTGGTTAACGACATTCTCTCATCGATGGATTCAGGGTTAATAAACATCTTGATGCTCCTTGATCTAAGCGCCGCTTTTGACACAGTCTGCCATGAATTGCTTATTTCTCGGCTTTCTGATATTGGTATCACTGGTTCCGCTCTTTCCTGGCTTATTTCCTATATCACTGACAGAATGTATTATATCACCATACAAGGTCATAATTCTGCCACCAATTTACTTACACGGGGTGTTCCTCAAGGTTCGGTTCTTGGTCCACTCTTGTTTATCATCTACATACACCCACTTGGTAGCATCATACGCAGGCATGGACTACAATTCCATTGCTATGCAGATGACATCCAAATTTACCTCACCACCAGCTCCGATAGACCATCCCTGCCTGACTCACTCACTGCATGCATCAGGGACATAAAGCATTGGATGTCCCCTAACTTCCTCAAATTAAATGATAATAAAACTGAGATATTAGTGATTGGTTCTCCAGTTTCAGTCAAAAGGATGGACCAGTCCTTCTATATTGATGGTTTCCATATAAAGCCTTCATCACTGACTCGCAACCTCGGTGTCTTATTTGACTCAACTCTGTCTTTTGGCACTCATATTTCTTCCATTGTTAAAAACTCTTTCTTTCATCTTCGAAATATTGCTCGTCTAAGACCATCTCTCACTTTAGCTGACGCCGAACTCTTAATTCATGCATCAATCACATCACGTCTGGATTATTGCAATGCTTTATTTCTTGGCCTTCCCAAAAAAACGTATTGCAAGATTGCAGTACGTCCAAAACTCAGCAGCAAGAGTTCTCACCTCCACCAGGCGTTCTGCTCACATTACTCCGGTGCTTCATGACCTTCACTGGTTACCTGTTACATCACGTATCCACTTTAAGGTATTGCTTTTAACATATAAGGCATTAAACGGTCTTGCACCCCCATATTTGTCTGATCTACTTTTCACCTACCGTCCTGCACGCTCTCTCAGATCAACTGAACTTGGTTTACTGTCCATCCCTCATTTTCGATTATCTACAGTAGGTGGAAGGTCATTCAGTGTTAATGCACCAACATTATGGAATTCACTGCCCCTTTCACTTCGAAATATCTCATCAGTGACTGCTTTCAAGACACAGTTAAAAACATATCTGTTTAACATGTACTTCGCCTAAATGTGATTATATGTGTCCTTTGTGATTGTAAAGTTGTGCGTCAGTGTTAAATGTATTATAAAGGTACCATGTAAGCGACCTTGAGCTTTGGAAAGGCGCTATATAAATAAAACGTCCCGGGTTACGTATGTAACCCTAGTTCCCCGAAGGGACGGACGCTGCGTGAAATCGCAGTGGGAACGCCCTCAGCGTGACGCGTCTGAAGCATGAATGAAATCAGTCAATGGAGAGAATGAGCGTACGGCGAGTGACGTCATCGACCAGGAAGCTATAAATATCCCCTGAGTACACAATACGCCAGCTTAAAAGTTACTGAAGCAGCGACCCAAGGGGATGCCGAGAGTATGGTAGGACACGCAGCGTCCGTCCCTTCGGGGAACTAGGGTTACATACGTAACCCGGGACGTTCCCCTTCAGGGACTACCGCTGCGTGAAATCGCAGTGGGAACGCAATACCCACATCCCCATACGACCAAATCCCCGTCGTGTGTCATTAGGAGACACAAACCGACGAGAGAACCTGAGCCCCGGGAGTGGAGCTAAGATCGAGGGAATAAAATCTAACGAAAGTGTGCGGTGAGGACCAGCCTGCCGCATCACAAACGTCCTGAAGAGAAGCTCCTGAAAGAAGAGCTGTAGAAGCAGCCATACTCCGGGTGGAATGAGCCCTTACAGCCAAAGGTGAAGGCTGATGGGCCGAACCATAAGCAAGTGGGATGGCCTCGACCACCCACTTGCTCATCCTTTTTCTAGATGCAGGACACCCTTTCTTAGGTGACCCAAACAGACGAACAGTTGTTCCGATCTCCTCCACAGGGCAGCTCTGTGGACGTAAGCATCAAAACCCAAACTGGGCACAGCAAATTCATTTTCTCCTGGTCTGACGTCAGAAAAGGCGGAGGACAGAAAACCTGCAGAACTATAGGTCTAACTGAAACAGTTGGAACCTTAGGAACATAAGCTGGTCTCAGAAAGAGAAAGGCCTTAACCAACCAGGAGCAAATTCCAGGCACGAGGGAGCCACCGAAAGTGCTTGAATATCTCCAATTCTTTTTAGAGATGAGATAGCGAGAAGAAGGATAGTCTTTAGAGTAAGAAACTTTTCCGAAACTTCCTCGATGGGCTCGAAAGGAGCAAGGGAGAGACCTTCTAAGATGATGGCCAGATCCCAAGCTGGTACCCTCGTGCGAACTGCAGGCCTCAGCCTCAAGGTGACACGAAGGAAGCGAGACATAAGTGGGTGTTTCCCGAGGGAACCTCCACTTGAAGGGGTGTGGTAAGCAGCTAAGGCCGCCACATACACCTTCAGTGTGGAGTGGGATAACCCTGTGGAGAGACGGTCCTGCAGGAAACCCAGGACTGTACCAACCGGGCAGTTAACTGGGTCCTGCTGGCGCTCTCCACACCAAGAGGTGAAAAGTTTCCACCTCGCGGCATATAACTTCCTCGTGGAGGGAGCTCTGGATCGGAGGATGGTCTCAACGACCTCAGCCGAGAGACCAGAATCTATGAGCTGGGCCCCCTCAGAGGCCAAGCCCACAGCCTCCATAGCTCTAGACGGGGGTGAAGGATCGACCCACTCGCCTGAGAGAGCAGATCTCTCCTGATCGGTATCTCTAGGGGAGAGCCGTTGAGGAGAGACACTAGGTCCGCAAACCATACCCGGGCCGACCAGAACGGGGCTATTAGCAGGAGACTGAGCCCGTCCCGGCAAACCCTCTCCAGAACTCCTGGGAGCAGAGCGATCGGGGGAAAAGCGTACAAGCGTGACCTCGGCCACGGATGTACCATCGCATCCAACCCCAGCGGCGCTGGATGGCTGAGAGAGAACCACAGCGGGCAGTGTGATGTTTCTCGAGAAGCAAATAGGTCTACCTCGGCAAGACCGAAATGTTTCCATAGGAGTTCCACCACCTCGGGGTGAAGACTCCATTCCCCGGGCCTCGGCCCCTGTCTTGACAGGATGTCTGCCCCCTGATTTAAATACCCCGGGAGAAAAAAGCTCTCAGAGAAAGAATTTTCCCCTGGGACCATAGAAGGATCTGACGTGCCAGTTTGTAAAGCGGGCGAGAACGCAAACCCCCCTGATGGTTGATATAAGAAACCACCGATGTGTTGTCTGTCTGGACAAGAACATGGTGGCCCCTTAGGTCTGGGAGGAAGTGTTTCAGAGCCTGAAACACCGCCAACATCTCTAGGCAGTTTAAGTGCCACAGACGATGATGGTCCTCCCACAGACCCTGAGCCGGGCGACCATCCATGATCGCCCCCCAACCCGTGAGAGAGGCATCTGTCATTAGCATAACGCGACGACAAGGAGCTCCTAACACAGGGCCTTGGGACAGAAACCAAGGATCTTTCCACGATATCAGGGCGTGATGACACCGTCGCAAACTCACGATCATCCGAAGCGGATTTCCCCTCGGGGAGAATCCCTTGGTCCTGAGCCACCACTGTAACAGTCTCATGTGCAAGAGGCCAAGAGGTATCACGTTGGACGCAGCTGCCATGAGACCTAGCAGTCTCTGGAACTGTTTTACAGTGGATGACTGGCCTAGCTTGACCTGATCTACTGCAGCGAGAATCAAAGCAATACGAGCAGGTGACAATCGTGCCTGCATCGTCGTTGAATCCCACACTACACCTAGAAAAGTGGTTCTCTGTAATGGAGAAAGAACACTCTTTTTGGCGTTGAGCCTCAGCCCCAGTCACTTGATATGAGCAAGAACGACATCTCGGTGCCGAACCGCCTGTTGTTCCGATTGAGCTAGAATCAAGCAATCGTCTATATAGTACAGAAAGCGGATGCCCTGTAACCTCAGCGGGGCTATAGCAGCATCCGTACACTTCGTGAATGTTCGGGGTGACAGTGCTAGGCCGAATGGAAGAACCCGATATTGGTACGCTTCGCCCCCGAAAGCGAACCTCAGGAACTTCCTGTGTTGAGGGAGGATAGATACATGGAAGTAAACGTCCTTTAGATCTATCATGACAAACCAGTCCTCGGATCTGATCTGAACATCCCCAGTGACAGACACAGCGCCCTGTAACGTACTGGCAGGGAACAGCTGGTCTGGGCACTCCACAACCCTCCTCGGAGGGGGCGAGCGTCCCTCGGGAAATCGCTCGCCGAGTCTCTCTACGCCCTGTGAAGGCAGGGTTAGTAGAGCAGACCCCTGAGGGCATCGGAAAAGACAGGGCACCGTGTTCTTGTGCAGTGAACTCAGGTCTTTCACGATAGGGACCACCCTCAGAACCCTGACGTTTAGCACGTCAGGATTTTTTTTTTCGACGAAGTAGTATCCTAACTCCCTGCTGGGTGGGGGACCCATTCCGCCAGGAACTCTACTAAGGGAACCAGCCTCTCGAGGCTGGCCTCCGGATGAACATCCCGAGTGACAGACACAGCGCCCTGTAACATACTGGCAGGAAACAGCTGGTCTGAGCACTCCACAACCCTCCTTGGAGGGGGCGAGCGTTCTACGCCCTGTTTCGGCAGGGTTAGTAGGACGGGCCCCTGAGGGCGCCGGGAGAGACAGGGCACCCTTAAGGGAGGTGAACGCAAGTCTCTCTCGTCGGGGACCCCCCTCAGATTTCCTTTGAGCAGGTCGGCCTGAAAAGCCTGCATAAAAGTCATCGTATGCAAACATGCAGCCGCCTGCCGAGCCACCGAGTAAGCCTTCCCCACCAGCACAGAGGTAAATATATTTATTTATTTATTTATTTTTTGGTGGAAGAGCCGGTGCTTTAAGTGAAGACGATGAAGCAGGAGAGAGATAGCTCGCGAGTGTCTCCTCCGCCTACAGTATCGTCACATAACCAGCAGATTTAGCACCAACAATGTTACCATAAGCATTGGACTGATTTGTGTAAATTCTGCTTGAAACCGGTCTAACCCAGGTCTTTGAAACCTCAGCATGAAGATCTGGGAAGAACGGTAAGCACCGGCTAGAAGGTTGAGGTCGTGCAGACAGAAATCTATCATCTAGATTGCTTTTAATTCTAGAAACCTGTCTATCAGCTGGCCACTCGATACTGTTATTTTTTTTTTTTTTTAGCTTTTCAACAGCCCGAGATAATACATCCATCAAACCTTCTTCATTTGCAGTATAATGTGATAAACTAGTTTTCTCTGATGCAAAACTTTCGACATCCAGCTCCTCAGAACTGGAAAATCTCAATTCAACATCATCATGTGCCTCCACCCGGGCAGAAGTAACCGCCGCAGCGCGTGCTTCCAGAGCCGGGTGAGAGGCACTAGATCTCGTCGGAGATAGCTGAGATAGGGCGGAGCCCGTCTCAACGTCGCCAGCGAGATCCATCTGCGAGCCCCAAGACAAGCGCCGCCGCTCTGCCTCAACAGAAGCGGGACCCGAGCCTCGGGGAGCTCGCAGCAAATCACTCTCCTCGAAGAGCGATCGCCGCGAGCGCAGAGTTCTTAAGGGAAAACGCTCGCAATGCTGACAATCGACTCCCTCGAGAGCCGACTGGGCATTGCTGCACTCCCAAACAAGCCACACTTAGCTCGTGTGAATCCCCACCCGTGATGTACCGAGTACAGGGGGGAACACACTTATTATACTGCTCGCTCATATTGTTTTTTTTTTTATAAAATATATATAGTGAAAACTCCTGACAAAACAGACAAACACAATCGACAGATTCAGACACACACAGAGCTGCTGAAGTAACTAAAGCTGGCGTATTGTGTACTCAGGGGATATTTATAGCTTCCTGGTCGATGACGTCACTCGCCGTACGCTCATTCTCTCCATTGACTGATTTCATTCATGCTTCAGACGCGTCACGCTGAGGGCGTTCCCACTGCGATTTCACGCAGCGGTAGTCCCTGAAGGGGAACTTCTTCTTCTTCTTCTTCTTCTTCTACAACAATTTAATCCTTGAAATGAAATTTTCTCCAAGATTAAACTTCTTCAATACCGCAAATAGGTAAGGCCATTCAATTTGATCGAATGCCTTCTCCGCATCCAATGACAGAATGGCTAAATCTTGCGCCCGACCTTGGGACGAGTACATTATGTTGAAGAGACACCTAAGATTAGAAGAAGAGTTACGTTTTGGTATGAAGCCGGTTTGATCTGGGTGCACCAAGTTTCTAATTACTGTTTAATCTATGTGACAAAGTTTTTGCCAGAATTTTTTGTATCTGTATTTAATAGTGAGATTGGCCTATAAGAACCCAGTTCTTCTGGGTTCCTTCCTTTTTTTGGGACAACAATAATAATTGCCTCATCTAGAGAGGGCGGCAGGGACTGATCTATAAATCACTGTTTGTAAACCCTATATAAATAAGGTGAAAGTAGTTCGTTGTAGGCTTTATAGAGTTCATTACAAAAACCATCTGGACCAGGAGTTTTACAGCCTTTTAGAGATTTTATAGTATCTGATATTTCTTTAATAGTAATTTCTGCACCTAACTCGTCAACTTGTTCTTGATTTAATGAGGGAAGATTCTGTTGGTCTAGAAACTGCGCCATAACTGAGGAATTTATACTTCCTTTAGACGAGTATAGTGCCTCATAAAATGTCTGGAACCTACTATTTATATCCCTAGAGGAAGTGAGTTTCTCGTGTCTGATCTAATTTTTTATATGGTACGTTCAGATATTATTTTACGGAGTTGTCGAGCTAAACATTTCTGAGGTTTATCACCGAATTCAAAGTATTTCTGCTTTACATACAGAAAGGATTTTGAAATTTTAGAAGAGAGAATTTGATTAAATTTGTATTTAAGTGCACAAATTTCTTTATATTTTTCAATACATGGCTGTTTAGCATTTTCAAAATCTAATTCTCGAATTTTAATTCCCAATAGCTCTAATTCAACTCTGCTTCTTTTTCTTTGAGATGCTTGATAGGAGATAATACAACCCCTTAAGTATGCTTTAAATGTGTCCCATATCACCCCAATAGACATGTCAGGCTTGTCATTGAACTCGAAAAAAGATTGTATCTCCTGTTTTAAGTAATTGATAAAGACTTTATTTGTAAGTAAATGAGAATTAAGCCTCCAATTTCTTTGTGGTTTCTCCATATTATCTATTTTAATAGAAAAAGTCACTGGACTATGATCGGAGATAACAATATTATGATATTTAGCCGTACAGACCTGGGGCAAAAGTTTACCATCCAGAATAAAATAATCTATTCGGGTGTAGACATTATGGACTTGAGAATGAAAAGAGTATTCCCTATCCGTCAGACAGAGAATTCTCCACACATCAAACATATTAGAATTGTTTATATATATGCATTCAAAAATTTACTGGATTTGGAACTAACTATTTTTGCGGAGGAGGATTTATCCAGATACGGGTCTAGGACATAGTTAAAACCGCCCCCAATTATGAGATTTGTATCTGAAATATCAGGAATTAGGTCAAACAATTTTTAAAAAAACTCAGGTTTGTCACAATTTGGTCCGTAAACATTGACTAATGTCAATGGCACAGAAAATACTTCACCAACAACTATCACATATCTCCCTTCTTTATCTGAAATAGTCTGATTATTTTTGAATGGAACTCCTTTACGAATAAGGATAGCTGTGCCTCTAGATTTGGCAGAAAAAATTGAATGATATATTTGTCCAATCCACTTGCACCTCAGTCTAACATGGGCAGTGCGCTTCAAATGAGTCTCTTGCAGGAACATAATATCCGAAGACAGTGATTTTAAATGAGGTAGTATTTTCCCCCTCTTAACTGGTTCATTCAGCCCTTTAACATTCCAAGTTGAAAAATTTAGTGAAGCCCCCTTTGCATTTAGATTATTAAACATAAACAGTGATTATACCAGACATTCTAATCTGCTCCAACCAATTACCTACACACTGGAAGTTGTTACCATGGAAACATTTAGCACCGACCCACCCTCCCAACAAAACATTGGATAACAGAACATGTTTAGCTGTTACAGGAACAATTGTACAGCACAACTTACCACGAAGTTGAAGGCAAGAAAGGCATAAAATAAAAAAATAAAACATTGAAAAGAAAAGCACACCTCCGCATATTACCTTTCAAAGACTTCACAAAGGTCCAGCATCTAGTCCGCTAAATAAAAGAAACGTCCAAAAAAACAACAGGAATTCTCCTCGAGTTATTGTTCAAAATCGAACTTACTTTGATGCCCCAAATTGTTCGAGTGCGAATTTCCATGCTTCGTTCACATCGGTGAAAAGTGTCTCTCCCTCGCTGTAAGTCACCCGCAGCTTCGCGGGATACAGAATGCCAGACTTCACACAGGTTTTATCGCGAAGGATCTGTCGTACTCTAGCAAAGGCTGCTCAACGTTTGACCACGGCCGAAGGGAAGTCTCTGAAGATCTGGATGGAGCGACCGTTAAAGGCTCGCTTTTTTTGTGATGACACTTTGAGCATGATGTTTTCCATAATATGGCCATGATGCAGTCGGGCGATGAACTGGTGTGGCGGGTCACTATCCTCAGGACGAGACCGAAGAGCTTGGTGCGCTTGGTCCAGAACAGGAAGTTCGTCTAGTCAAAGCACCTCCATGAGCAGCTTAGCTACAAATTCTCTGGCACCCTGACCGCTTTCCAATCCTTTTCGGACTCCCACGATTCTTAGATTTGGTCTCTCAGAACGGCCCTCCAGATCAATGCATTTCTCCGTTAGTTCTGACACCTCCTCGGACAGATTTTTAACTTTGGCTTGTAGTTTCGTGACAGCATCTGACGAGGCCATAGCGGTCTGTTCAAGGTGTTCGAGAGTTGTACGGTGGTCATTAATGATTAGCTGCATTGCATCGAACTTCGCATCAATTTTCCTCTCCAGCGTCGCCATCTCTCCTTACAAGCTCTCTGTAATATCATTTTTAAGCTTGCCCAAATCCACTCGGAGTGATTCAATTGCAAGTAGAACCGGGTCGTTACTCACGGTCTCGGCCGAACTTTCTCCCTCAGCCACATCTTTCTTCCCTTGCTTTTTCGATGGCATTTTAAATAAGCAAGTTTCAAATATACTGAACGTATGTAACACTATAAAGGCTTCGAGATCAATGGCGAACTTTATGTTGTCTTGTTTTAATGAAATTTGAGTAAGTCAGCGGAGCTAAACAGAACACGTCTTACTCCATCCTTAACCCGGAAGTCCCCCCTAATTTTTTTAAATACGTTACCGAACAGTGGTGAGAGCAGACGTTATGGAGCGCGACCGGTGAATATGGCATTTGTTTAAAGCCAGTTTAATATTCTGTTACTCTTAAGCTTATTTTATTTCTATTCAGTTGCACAGTAGTTAGTATTTTGCAACTGCCCATGTGAGTGTGGGATCGGTGGCGCTGGTATTATTAGATTACCACTGCACTGTGGAATATCAGTAACATACATCTTTGCTTACACTTTTAACAAACATTAAGGCTAGCTAGCCGGCTGAGCTGACGATGTTGAGCTATTATTTGGCTGAGCTGACGATGTTGAGGCTTTCGATGTTGTGGAAATGAAAACTGATGGGTTACCCGGTGTTCTGGGCCTAAAAGGAGCCAGACTTTTCTTGAGAAGCCATGGTTGATCAAACTCTCCGAAGACCGCTGTGCCCATGTGGAGATGCACCACTGAATTAGGGAACTTCACCGTGCAGCAGGAGAGACGGCGGGACATATTCATCGTTGTAACTTGATAATCGTAAACAATATGCGTGTCCTGAAGCATGTTGGTTGGCAACTGAACGAGAGTGATAGTTGTCACGACAGCATCTGCGAACTTAAACGTTTGTAAGTGCCAATCTTTTATACAGAGAGTATAAGGACATAATTACTTTAGCAAGTCAAATGGACTGGATAAGAATTCTTCTTAAAATGCATTTTATAGAAATTCACGGACGTGATTGGATAGATGTGAAGGTAATAAGTAACGTAGTAATTAAGTCTTCCTGGCAGAACTTTATGCTAAAGCTTTCATAACATTGCATGTTCGTAACATTTAAGTCAACATTTGAACCTTTGTTGTATTTTTTCATTTGTATCATTAGATAAATCCGATTATTCTAGTGAATTGAAACCCAACATTTTCATTTAAAAGTGTAATCTTTCAATTTGTCTGTCGTCACCGGCGCACAATGAATCCTGAGGTAGGCAAGGCCGTGAAGGATCCATCTGTTGTATTCTTCATTTCACGAGAAAAGAAGGCCGCGTTTGTTGGCTGCATTGAAGGAGCCTTCGAAAGAGCCTTTGAATTGGGACAGCCTTCGTCGCACCGTGGTGACGCAATCGGCTGTACCTTCCACTTTTACAAGTCTCAGTGCGTCCAGTGAAGGACACAGCCTTTAAATGATACAGCCCCTGAATTGGGACACAGCTTATGTACCAACCCAAAACACGAATGGAGAGTTCAGATGGCATGCAAGAGCTTGCTATTAGCCTAAATGCTGAGTTTCAATCAATTTTTGTGAAATGCTCCACAAGCTTTACGGAAAAGAAACCTGGACGGCAGAAATCGTCATCCTGTTTGTTTTCTTTATTTTACAAAAGCACAATGTTTTGTTTTTATTGTGAGTGTACAGAAATATAAACATACTTTTTACAGTTTCAAATGATGTCTGGCATTTGGAATTGAACCGATTTCTGTCATGGAAGTCCAGTGATGAAATATTCGTGTCCTGGAAATGGGAAGCTGCAGGCGCCGCTCTCCTCGTGAAAAACTGAAGTAGACTCATTTTCTCCTTCACGCTCACCTTGATTTCTTACATTTTTTATATTAAACTGCATCTGCACACATGTTAATGAACGCACAACACATTAATCAAAAATAATAAGTTTGAAAACGTTGCATTTAACCGCACAGCCTTGATCAATCTATCAATTAGAGTAACATATCAACAATTACTTATTTTTTTTATTTTAAGCAATCAGGAATCTGTGGGGCTGGATATGTAAATGTACCGAACTCATATCGAACCGTGACCCCGAGTCTCAAAATTTATCAAGTTACTTGATTATTCTATTTGACTCTTTACCCTAATTATACTTATTCATTCAGATTTCAATGTCACTCAGGGTCTCAAGCCAGCCATACGTGGATTTAACAGTCACAAACTTGCAAGTCTTGGTCACTAGTCATGTCATGACAGGAAAATGAATCTATGCTACAAACAGAGCTCATTTTGTCCGTCCAGCAGCTCTAAAAGAAAAAACTGTCAGTGTAGATTAATTTCCATTGTAAAGATCATCAATTATTAAATTAGTTTCATATCAGAAAAATAAATAATGCTGCATTTATGAAAGACACTCAGCATTAGGGGCTGAACTGGCTACAGAATTGTGCTGAGCCTTTTGCAAAAATGTATTTTATAAACCCAGACCAAGAAAAAAAAATCCTCCAAATGGAGACATTGAATAAAAATTGGAATTTGCATTAATCCCTTTCTTCAAAAGCACATATTATTAATGATGTGATTACAGATCAAAAACTAGATTTGCTGTGATCAGATCAAACTTCAGATAAACAATCTTGTGTCCATGGCCCAATTTAAAAATGTATTGGAGGATTTATATGATGTCTTATGTGTTTGTGATTGTTTTTGTTGATCTGGATGTCTTCACTTTGTATGTATTTTTTATTGTGTGATATTGTATATGTTTACATGTTTCACAGGGCTCAGCTGAAAAAGAGATCTCGGTCTCAGTCTGATTCCCCTGTTAAAATAAAGTTTAATAATTATGTCTTACGCCTTCCACTTGAGACCGAAGGTCCCTCCTGACTGAAATCTCCGAGGGAGAGACGTCGAGGAGGGACACCAGGTCTGACAACCAGTCACCTCGGCCAGTACGGTTCTAATAGTAGTAGATTTATTCCGTCCTGGCGGACCTTCTCCAGATCTCCTGGGAGCAGAGAAATTGGGGAAAAACTTACAGACGTAGCCTCGGCTATGTCTATACCACAATGTCCAGCCCCAAGGGAGCTGGGTGTGTGAGGGAGAACCCAAGTATCCTGAGAAGTGAACAGATCCACCTGTGCCAGGCCATAAACCCCCCAAATGTGCTCCAGTCTCCGGGCCTCAGCCCCTGCCTCAACAGGATGTCTGCTCCTACATTCTGATGCTCCGAAATATAAACTGCCCTCAGGGAGAGCAGCTTCCCTTGGGACCACAAGATAATCTGGTGCGCCAATTGCATATTGAACGTGAACACAGATCCACTTGATATATATAGCAGACCACCGATTTCTTGTCTGACCGGACAAGCACATGATGGCCCCTCAGGTCTGGGAGTAAGTGTCTCAACGCATTGAAGACTGCCATCATCTCCAGGCAATTTATGTGCCACGAAAGATGATGACTCCTCCAGAGACACTGAGCGGCCTTCCATTACCGCTCCCCAGCCAGTGAGGGAAGCATCTGTAGAGAGCGCAACTCGATGGCAAAGAGCTCCTAACACTGGACCCTGGGATAGGAACCAAGTTTTCCTCCATATAACCAAGGTGCGGAGAACCGTTTACCCTCGGGGAGAACCCTTTGGTCCTGAGCCACCACTGCAAAGGTCTCATGTACAGCAGGCCAAAGGGTATCACATTGGATGCCACTGCCATTGGGCCTAACAGTCTCTGAAACTGTTTCACAGTGCATGACTGGCCTAGCTTCAACTCTTTCTTGGCTGTGAGGATAGCAGCTATACGAGCAGGCGATAGAACGACTCGCATCGTGACTGAATCCCAAAGCACACCAAGGAAAGTGGTTCTCTGTAATGGAGAAAGCACACTCTTCTTGGCATTGAGTCTCAACCCCAATTTCTGTATGTTTGCCAGGACAACATCTCGATGCCAAACCGCTAATTGCTCTCACTCCAGAACTGCATCTACACATTTGGTGTACGTGCGGGGTGAACTAGACCGAATGGAAGCACCAGATATTGATATTATTTGCCCCCAAATCAAAACCTCAGGAACTTCCTGTGCTGAGGGAGGATGGAGACATGGAAGTAGGTGTCTTTTTAGATCTATCATGACAAACCAGTCCTCGGATACTATTTGAGTCATGATATGTTTGAGTGTCAGCATTTTGAACTTGAGTTTCTTGACTGCACGATTCAACTGAGATCTAATATAGGACACAACCCACCCATCCTTTTTTGGAACAATGAAGTAACGGCAGTAAAAACCTGATTCTCTGTCGGGTGAATACACCTGCTTTATAGCTTCCTTCGCTAACAGAGTTTCTACTTCTTGCTCCATTACCAGAGCCTGCTCTGGATGCACTAATGTGAGCAACACCCTGTCGTAGTGTGGCGGACGAGAACCGAACTGGATTCTGTAGCCTTTCTCTATGATCTGCAGGACCCACTGAGATATATTTGGCAGATTCTTCCATTCTGTCAGATAGTCTACTAAGGGTACCAGCCTCTTGAGACTGGCCTCTGGTGTAATTGGAACAGCCACTTTGGTGACCTGAAGCATACTGGATGGAAACAACCGAACTGACTGTTTTTGAACCCCCTTCAGAGGCTACGAGTTTTGTCGCAGGATTGTGGTGACACTGAGCCGTGTGCTCGCTGGAGACCACTGCACCCCGAGGCACCAAGGGTGGCGGGTTGGCAGAACAGCCCCCTGAGGGCACCAAGGTGGGGCGGGCACCGTATAATGAGGTGTACATCGCTCCAGCCCTGTCGGGGCTGCCCCCTAGAGATCTAACACCAGTTGCGTCAGGACCTTTCTTTAGCCGAAGCCTTTTACGCAGGAACAGCGGTCCTCAGATCCATCTTCTGCTTCAAAGACTTCAGAATCAGAATCAAGTTTATTGCCAAGTAGTGTTTGCACATACAAGGAATTTGTTTTGGTAATAAGGTGTTACCGAGGCTGCTATAATCAGCGCCAACTTGAGAAAAATACAGCATGACATGAGGAGAGGTGAGGAGAAAAAAGGCAACCCCCAGACTATGCTCCTGTAAGGAAAACAGTCTGGGAACAGGAAAAAACACCTCAGCAACATTAGCACATAAACTGTACACTCTAAAACATGAACAAGACATTGCAACATGGTTGGGGGTGGGGGATGGAGGTAGTCCAGCACAGGCAAGCGGCCACCTGGTCCTGCAGCCATTATGGCGCTGGTCACAGACCCGCCTGTCAGACTGGGGGTACGAAGCGGCGAAGGCGGGGGATGGGGTGTGGGGCAGGTGCATATCTGTGTATGTGTAAGTTCATGTGTGTGTAGGCCTGGAGAGAGTCGCAAGCCAGCACCATAATCTAGTAGCCTCAGTCCGCAGGATTATCATAGCTATACACAGCAAGTTGCCATCGAGACAACCTTGATCATGTCCCAGGCAGAGTCAACAATCACCAGGTGTCTTAGGAGTTGGGGAAGGAATGCAAGAGCGGCTCACTGCAGTGCTCTTCCGGGAGAGTTGTTGTTCCAGCAGCGGCCTTGGCCGAGGCCAGTGCTGGTTGGGGGGTGCCGAAACAGATAAGATTGGGATTGTTTGGTCTTGGGGCGAGTAGCCATATTCAATTTATACAGGCTATTCTCCTGGTCCATTTTGGTCTCTGAAACGATCCATTTGCCTTTGCAAAGCTGTGAGCTTCTCCATGATGTTATCCATATTGTGGTTCATAGACCCAGTCTGAGTGCTGACAGCTCTGCCCACCGCTTCAATCATCACGGGCAGCCTTGCGGGGCTTTTGACAGCTGTCGCCGTCTGCTTAATTCCTCGATAAACCAGGGCAATGCCTAATCCAATCAGCAGAAGACCTGTTATCATGGTGCCGAATAGGTAGATATCTTCAACGTCCTCCACAGAAAGAGCCGCCAGACACACGACCCGCCACCTCTCCCATGCGTCCATCGTGTAGCCAGCTGCGAAAGTTCCGGCAGGGCAGTCAGGTTCCCCCGAACCCAAGTTGTAGCGTGTAGCTACAAGCACCAAGTGTAGCGTGAGTCTCTCAAAGTACAAGACAGTAGACTAGACGTGACGAGAGAAGCAAAGCAGGAGAGGTAAGGGGAGGGAGAGGGAAAGAAAATGCGACCGCCTTCGTTGAGAGCCAAGAGGGAAATAAACTTCGGTTGATAATGCCATCCCGGTCCCAAATCTTTCTGAGGGGGAGCACAGGAAACGACACTCTATCCTGTACAAGGAGTTTATTAATGGCTGGGTCTGCTCCGCCCAGCAGCCCCCCATTTAAACCTTACCCAGCTGATCCAAAGTAGTTCCAACCGGCCTGGAGAGTAATTCCGAGCCTTAAGGGGCGCCTTAAGCCGTGACAGGACTGATAGCTTGCAAGCGTCTGTTCTTCCTTTGGCATGGGCCAATACCCAAGCTCTTTCAGCCCACTTTATTAAACATATATTTTGAGAACTGAAAAACAGAGCTGAAAGGGTTTGATCCAGGATCTCGAATTTAATTGGTGGAGATTGGGAAAAACTGGAAGGCCCTGACATGGAAGTATAAACTCTAAAAACTCCTTGTAGGCAGGGGATTGAGATGGTGAATCTTCAATTCTCTTAACTCGATGCTCACCACATTTTTCAAAATTTCTCAAAATTAAATGTAGCCAACTTATTTAATTACCCAAAATTAAATGCAGTAAAAGATCAGCCAGACAAGTCAAAAACAGTCTGGATGAAAGGATATATAAAAACGTATATATGAATCTAACAAATGAAAGTCAGAGAAGCATACATCATTTAACCCTTAAGGCGCCACGGTCGAGTTTACTCGACAAGATGCGGCATTGAATAAAATGGCCGATTTTGTCAAATAGGGTGTCAAATTTTGTTCGACCTTCCCTCCACTAGATGGCAGACATGTCATACTTCATCCCCGACTCAAAAAAACGTCATGCTTCTATACAAAAGCTTCGAGCTAGAGCGCATTGAATCAGTGCGAATAAAAGCGGAGCTAGTGTGCTAGTGAGCAATTTTATCAGAGCAATATTGTCAACGTGAGCGAGTATTTGCATTAGATTATTATTATTATTATTATTATTATTATTATTATTATTATTATTATTATTATCTAATGGCATCAATAAAGCTTACCCGCAATTAAGTGTTGGGTCTTCTATTCGTGGACCCTGATTCTGAAGGGGGATATCTGCCTTCAGAAGATGACGATGATTCTGAAAGTGAAAGTACAGCCCTAAACACAGCACGAACGGTGAATCCTTTGCCCAATGTAGATGGTCCTTTGCCCAATGTCAGTGGTGGGAACACTGTTTCTCGGGGTCGGAGTGTTCATCGCGAAGTTGGCAGGCGTGTTAGTGTTGTGAAGAACGAGACGGGAGATTTTTACCGCGCTAGCCACGTAGCTTTGTCTTCTGTGCCTCTCCGCAATCGGATGACAATGACAGAAGTCCGAGCTGTGCACACTCGGCGTGCGCGAGGCAGATCTGGCCGCACTGCTCATAGCAGGAGCAGAGGCGGTGTGACACGGGGCAGAGGGGCTATTATGCATAGTCTATTGCAAGCTGATGGGAATGCCAGCTTTGAGTACTTGGCCAACAAGGATGAGTATCAAAGTTGGATCACGCCCTTTGATCAGCCAATTGGATATCTGGGGGAAAGAGAACTCTCCAATGCCAATTCGCCCCTAGATTTTATAACACTATTTCTCTCTGATGATTCCTGGAATTTACTTGTAAATGAGACAAATCGCTACGCCCATCAGCTTTTAGCCTCCCATCAACTCCATCCACACTCCAGATTTCATCAATGGTCTGACGTAACTGTCAGTGAAATGAAAGCCTTCATTTCTCTGCATTTGAGTATGGTTCTGGTAGAGAAGTCAGAGTTGGAGGATTATTATGCCGAATATTGGCCAACAGCAACACCTGGATTTGGCAAGGTGATGTCCAGGAATAGATTTGAGATGACTTTGTCTTTCCTTCACTTCACCAATAATGAGGAGTGTGTTGACAGGGGTCAGCCAGGGTATGACAGGGTATTCAAAATCCGCCCAATCATCAATTTGTTCATCCCCCGGTTTTCAGCAATGTATGGTCCATCTAAGCAGCTGTCATTGAATGAAATGACCATTGCGTTCAAAGGGAAATCAACCCTAAAAATGTACAACCCAAACGAACCAGACAAATATTGCTACAAAGTATTTGTTCTGAGTGAAGCCAAATCAGGCTAAGTGCTACAGTGGTCCATGTACACTGGACAAAGTAGGCCTAATGGTGCTACACACCTTATTGTCCGTGAGCTGATGGCCCCGTACACAGGGAAAGGGCATGAGGTGTACAAAGACAGCTATTACACCTTGCCAACCATAGCAGATGAGCTGGCAAGCAATGATTCAGGTTTATGTGGGACTGTCAGCAGTAAGAGGAAGCGGATGCCAAAGGGCCTTACCCATGAACAGTTATCGTTTAGCAAGGGAGATGACCCAGTCTTCATGGGGAAGGGGAAAATGCTATCTTGTGCGTGGCATGATACAAAGCGCCTCACAATGCTCTCTACACTGCATTCCAACACATGTGTCAGAAAGCGCATCAAGACCAAACACACTGATAGTGGCTATAGGGAGATAAATAGGTCTGTTTGTGATGATGACTACAATTCGTTCATGAGGGGTGTTGACACAGCAGACCAGAGAATAAAGACCTACCTCTTTCCCCATAGGTCAAGGAAATGGTACAACAGGATTTGTTTATATGCCAATCTCAGTGGAAGCATGGTGAATGCCCACATCATTTACTGCTGCTGCACTGCTGCTCCTCACAAGCCCCTGAAAGTCTTCGTGCAGAATGACATCACTGCTTTACTGGAAGGCTTCTCCAGGAAACAGAGCAACAAAGGCCGAAAGTCGTCCTCACTGGGAGACTTGCCACAGAGATTAGCTGAGGGCCACTTTATCTGCCAGGCTGATGGTTACCCAGATTGTGTAGTTTGTTCTGATCGGACCCGCCCTAAAGGCCGCCATCAGACAAAATACATGTGCAGGCAGTGTGGGGTGGGTCATTGTGTTGTGCCTTGCAATGAGAGGTACCACACCATGAAACACTACAAGAAATGTCACCTGAATGGATAGGGAGTCATTATCTCTACAGCAAAAGGCCTGCTACATAATCTTATTAGTAATGATTTACACTGTTGATTTACTATCTATTTCCCTGACTATTTAGTAGTGTACAATATGTGTTCTTTTTTGTGTGTTCTTGTCCTTGTGATGTGTGCGTCTTTGTCAGCTAAAAAATAAATAAAATAAAAATACATCAACAAAAACCACAAAAAGAAGAAAAAAACTAACATTGTCTCTCGTCTTGTCTCATCATCTCACTCATGATCTGTGCCATGCCGTGGCAAGTGAGCTTTTGAACCAAACAGGTCTTGTCTACTTGTGTTTGTGTGTCATATGAATAATATATATGTTCCCCACACATGGAATCAGAGTGCCTACTGTATGTAGTAAATGGAAAATCTCTACAGCAAAAGGCCAACCGCTACATGCATTCGGTTTGTTTCTACCATTTATTAGTAATGATTTACACAGTTTGTTCACTACTTACTATTTACCTGAGCATTCAGTCTTGTGCAATATAGCATACAGAAGGTGAGGGACATTTTGGGGGGAAAGAAGTTCTGCATTTTATCATTTAAACGTGACTTTTTATGAAAATTCTATAATCCAAGATGGCCACCACCATATGACGTATAATATGCAAATTAGATGGGAAAATGTAATCCCTACATAAACTTTGGGTCATCCTTAATATTTCTCTAATTTACAGAAAGTCTCTATCTTTTAACACTTTTAAGATATAGCCTTTTGAAATAGCCTTTTGAGGAAAAAACGTTTTAGGGAAAAAAACTGTGGCGCCTAAAATTAAACAAAGCAAAAGATCAACCAGAAAAGTTAACATGGTCTGGATCAAAGGCTGAACTTATACATGAATTTAACTAATTAAAGTGAGATAAGCATTCATCATTTAATTCCTCAATTAAATGCAGCCAACTTATTTAATTCTTCAAAATAATATATATATATATATATATATATATATTAGTGCTGTCAGTTAAACGCGTTATTACCGGCGTTAACGCAAACCCATTTTAACGCCGTCAATTTTTTTATCGCGAGATTAACGTTCTTTTTGGCCTAGCAAACTTTGCAGTTTTTTTCACATGCTGTTTCAACAACTAGTAACGTTAGAAAAACTACAACACCACACCGGATCTAGCTAGGCGGGAAACAAAACAACAGGCACGCCGCACCTACTTGTTTGGGCTTGCGAGCCGACCAAAGAGTAGTAGGCTACGTTAGGTTTTGAGTTAATGGTGAGCGCGAGACGCCGAAATGGATGCCAATAAGATTCTGAATGGAAAGTTTACTTTAAAAAAGTTACCAAATGGTTCCATTGACAAGACCAAAGTGATCTGTGTGTTCTGTAGTTGTCAACTGAGCTATCATCGCCGCATGTCCAGTCTGAAATCGTTGATGTCCAAGCACACATGCGAATTCTCCGCCCCCTCGTCAAAGCCAGGCGACGGCTTTGAAGAGGATTTATTTATTTATTTTTATTTCAATTAAAATATATGTATATATTTATTTACATTTTAAATGCATTTTTTGGTTTCATTCAAATAATTACTGAACACTATTATTTATTACACACATAATTGTTTATTGACTTATTTATAAATGTATAATTTAAATCAGGGATGGGCAACTCCGGTCCTCGAGGTCCACTGTCCTGCAGAGTTTAGCTCCAACCCTAATTAAACACACCTTAACAAGCTAATCAATGTTTTCAGGATTACTAAAAAATTATTTTAGTCAGGATTGGAGCTAAACTCTGCAGGACATGGCCCTCAAGGACCGGAGTTGCCCATCCCTGATTTAAATGGATACCACAACAAGAACAAACTTACTGCCAATCCACTTTTCCATGTTGATAAGCATTAAAATGAGAAAAAATAACGGGACAAAAATAAATCAAGGGACATTTAGAATTGATACAAATGTGCGATTAATTGTGAGTTAACTATGACATTAATGCGATTAATCGCGAATAATATTTTAATCGTGTGACAGCACTAATATATATATATTAAAATAGTTTCAACATACAATAACATAATCATAAATTCATAGCTTGTGTAACGGGATTAGGTGATTGACAGCAATATTGGCCTATCAGCAAGTGGTACTTTCCATTTAAAGGCTGATTGGTTGTCACCCGGGATGTGTCACGTCCATTTTCCCCGTTTGTTTGCTCGTGTCGACGGTGGCTGTAGGTAAGCGTGCTATTTTGTAATAGTTGATGATTCTGGGGATTGTTGTGTTGTGCATAATGTGGAATCGTCTCTCTGTTAATCATAGTGCAGCTTTATGTGTTGGTGCTGTTGCCCATTCGCGCTGTCTGGTGGATGTGCTTATTGTTCGCCTTGCAGGTATGTTTATTAAGCGCTCGTTATATAGTGCTGGTGTGGCTGTGTGGGTTTAACACTTCTTTTCGCGTACTTAATAGGCGTGATTCCCTGTATCCCATTGTGCTATCGATGGGCATGACTGTGACCAATCCGTGGCTATAAAGCGTGCTTTCTGACATGATCTCCTGATGGTAAGTGTTCAAACGCAACCATGACTGGGACTGTGATAGTATGATGATTGGTAACATCTTCTTTTATGTCGTTTTAGGATTCTCCCTCTCGTTCCATAAGAAGGGGATCTCTCGTTCTATAACTAGAAAGGGGATCTCTCGTTCTCTGCCGTGATTCGTTTGTTGCTGCTCTCATGCTGTTAACGCGCTGCGGTTGATACAGCCGCGACGACGCGATCATCACTATAACAAGGGATTGCTTGTTCTCTGCCGTGATTCGTTTGTTGCTGCTCTCATGCTGTTAACGCGCTGCGGTTCATACAGCTGCGCTGACGCGATCATCACTATAACAAGAAGGGATTGCTCGTTCTCTGCCGTGATTCGTTTGTTGCTGCTCTCACGCTGTTAACGCACTGCGGTTGATACAGACGCGCTGACACGATCATCACTATAACAAGGGATTGCTCGTTTGATTCCTATCGTGTCGTTTTAGTGCCATTCTTCATATTTTCTTGTTTTGTTCCTTTGATCTAACTTCCTTTTCTTTTGCTTTATTGAAAAACCAATGAAGTGGTTACAGCTCTGGATACATGTGATTGACATCTCATTTGTGTGTCTGTGAACATCTACTGAGTTGAAATTGCTTTGTAATACTCTCAAGACCAATTATTTGATCCTTTTAGGTTATTATATTTCCTTTTTCTTATTTTTTGCGTTATTGGTAATGTTTTTATTGCCATTTCTATGGCATTTCTATTTCTATTTGTATAGTTTCTGTTTGTTCTTATTTTCTACTGCAGGATCTGGGGTCCCATAGCCGGAGTGCTCTTCTTTGTGTTGGTTATTCTTTATCGTGTGCAGTGTAGACCTTGATTGTGTGATGGTGTGATTCAACTGCACGGGTGTGTGTGCGCGTGAACGTGTGCCCCGTAAAACCAAACTCCACAGTGGTTCCTGTCATTGGGAGCCTCAGCCCTGCTGTTATTATTTGGTATTTGCTTTACAGATATACATCATTTGTATATTGGGTTGTGTGTGCGTTGTTTCTTTGATGTGAAGTGGGGTTGTTAGTGTTTGATGTGGGTTTTAGTGTCCATTTTTTATCCTTTTTGTATTAATAAACATTTGTACTTTTGTATTGTACTCGCTTCTCTTGTCTAACTTTATGAGGGAACCGAACCTTTGTGCTTAACTCAATGTTTGAGTATTTTACCTGGGGTTAAGTGGTGGCGTAGTCGGACTTCTTTTATTAATAAATCAACTTGAGCCGGTGTCTCGAAACTGCACCCACTCGCCACACTTGAAATACACTATGTATCTCTCTAATCTATGCATTGAATTTGCATAGCCACTTGATACTTATTGCAGTCTCTTTTTTATTCCTTTTTTTCAAGTAAACAGTAGCAGGGGAAAACTCTCTATAGTGCACACATATACACGTCGGGAATGTTCATGAATGAATTCAGCCCACCCGCATATTTTCATTTTTTTATAGAGCTACATTACTTTTCTTCGAACATGCTCTTCATAGGGTGGTGAGTTTTTATTCCCCTGCATTGATGTTCAGCACCTCTACCTCCTCAGAGATAGACTGCTGAAACACGGTGCTCTCTACCAGGGCAGAAGAAGCCACAGCACGGGCTTCTGATCCCAGAGAGAGAGCGCTGGATCCCCCGGGTGAAGGCAGAGAAAAGGCAAAACCTGTCTCTAACCCCTCTGGGAGATCCCTTTGTGAAGCCAACAATACCAGCTTCGATGCTGCCTCGGCAACAACGGGGCCGGTACTGCGAGGAACGCGAGCCTGAACACCCTCCTCAAAGAGTGACAGGCGGGAACAGAACGTGCAAAGCGATAGTAACTCACAATGCTCACAGTCAGCGCCCGCGAGCACTGACAGATCATGCCCCGTTCCAAACAAACAACACATAAATCGTGTGTATCCCCACCTGTAAAGATTTAAAGAGGACATAGAGGAACACACGATCTAAGGTTTGTTTGTTCGCCATAATATCTATGCTTGTGACTGATATAGTGACAGACAATAAATAAGACAGACAGTATGAACACAGAGCGCTTGCTGAGGCACAGAAGCTAACGCCGGTCAGACCGGATGTGCTTTTATCCTTTCCTGGTTGTGACGTCACCCGTCTGTGACGTTCACTCTTGCCATTGGACTAATTGACACAAGTGCTTCAGACGCAATCATGCAGGGGCGTTCCCAATGCGTCATCGACGCAGCGCGAGTTCCCTTGAAAGGGAACTATCACTTCTACCACTAAAGATTGTTTCATTAATAATTTTTCAGATCAGTTTCATCTCCTCAGCATGTGGTGTTCACGGACCATACCGGTTTCACACGGACAAGCACTTATTAGTGTGGCATCGTGGGTAAAAAGTTCCTACAGCGTCTTGACGCAGCTTGAGTTCCATTGAAAGGGAATGTCTCAGGTTACAACTGTAACTCTGGATCCCTGAAGAGGGAACGAAACACTGCGTTGCCCTGCTTACTCCCTGCATGCCTGTGATCGACGTGCTTCAGCCTATCAGAAGCTAGCTTTCTTTGTTCTGTGCATGCTTTATAGTTTCCTGGCCTGCCTATGACGTTCTGTCACGCCATTGGACTGATTTCACATGTGCTTCATGATGCAATCACGCAGAGACGTTCCTGTCTCGATGCAGCATCTCGTTCCCTTTCGTTGTCACTCCGAGTTACGTCGGGTGACGATGAATGGGGTTTCGCTTTGAAAGCCTATCGACTTCGAGTATACAAAACGAGCCAATGGCAAAGAAATGCCATGGGTCTGCGGAATTTGCATAGCGTATCTCCGCCTTACCTCGTGGGTATAAAAGGAGGACGCCCACAACATGCAGATATGTTTTCGCTTCGGAGCCAAGAGTATCTCTTCACTCCACAGCCATTTCTGACTTCGCTCTATGAGATGAGCCACTCTCCGGTGTTGGTGTGAAGGCGATCTGCAGCGAGTTCACATTGCCTGCTGCTCTGTGGAGTGATCTGCCAGTGAGTGTGTTTCTCCCTGCTCGCTTCAACATCGCAGAGTTTTTTTCTCCTCTCACAAAAGAGCTTGCATCCCTCCGGGTCATATGTGTATTCTCTACGTCTCGGTTACGTATGTAACCCTCGTTCCCTGAGTAGGGAACGGAGATGTTACGTCTTCCTGCCACTTTCCGCTGTACCGCGGGGATCGCCTGAGTTCAGTCTCGGCTCCTCAGCGAAGTC
Source organism: Siphateles boraxobius (assembly GCF_051911475.1). Lineage (NCBI taxonomy): Eukaryota > Metazoa > Chordata > Actinopteri > Cypriniformes > Leuciscidae > Siphateles > Siphateles boraxobius. The sequence continues at coordinate 1,159,361 of NW_027509212.1, forward strand.
ACATATCTGCATGTTGCCGGCATCCTCCTTTTATACCCACGAGGTAAGGCGGAGATACGCTATGCAAATTCCGCAGACCCATGGCATTTCTTTGCCATTGGCTCGTTTTGTATACTCGAAGTTTTCTAAGCGAAACCCCATTCGTCGTCATCCGACATAACATACGTAACCGAGAGGTTCCCTCTTCAGGGAACCAGTTGTAACCTGATATGTTTTCAGGCTCCCAAAACACTGTTGTGTTATAAATTAACGGCTAAAAAAAATAAAAATGTTTCCGTTTTTAGCTGAAATTAGTGTACTGTAAACTGTTCTGAGACGCGCAATTACGACTGCACATGCTCATTGGCTGGTCCAGCCTAAAAAATAAAAAAAAGTGCTTGTCAGATTTCATTAGTGACTTATTTTATGAAATGTAATTGTAAGCCTGGTGAATAGCTTTTTAGAATCTAATAGGCATTTCAAACATGGTTGATGAGTGAAATGACTTGCCTTAAACGGTCTTTAGTAAAATTAATTGATGGAGGGTGTATGCACTACAGTCCCTTTCTGGATTCCAACAAGTCTGCATAATGTACAATTAGTTTAACCTTTATTTCTATGTTTCATTTATGTTCATTCTTGTTATTTAATTTGTTTTTATTTATTTTGATGTTATCTATTATTTGCTATAAGGCTCCAGCTTCCTAGTAAGCCTACATTAGACAAGTATCTTGGATTATGCATGGATGGATATTTGTCGTATTTTGGGCCAGACAAATATATATTTATATATATATATATATAGTGTGTGTGTGTGTGTGTGTGTGTGTGTGTGTGTGTGTGTGTGTGTGTGTGTGTGTGTGTGTGTGTGTGTGTGTGTGTGTGGGTGTGTGTGTGCGCGTGAGTGTGTTTGTGTGTGTATTTCTCAAAATAATAGTTTTTTTTAATAATAGTTGTTTTTTAATAATGTGCTTGAGAATGTGATCAAAATGATGAAACTCACTCTGATGTGTTGTAGGGCCATTCAAGATTGTGTCTTTCACAATGTCTAAAGTCCGATCTCTATTGATTCAGAGAAAACACAACTTATGGTTCTGTTTAAACAGGATATATGAAAGTGCCCATGCTAAATCATTTGTTGTGTGTGTTTATAGTAATTGTTGGTTTGGTGTGTTTGAGTGCTCATTGTTACAATTACACAGCAAACGTTCAGTGACATTTTTATTTGTGCATGGTAAAGCAAATACTGATACTGACATAATGACAAACAATAAATGTATAAAATTTAACTACACGATTCAGGGAGCAGCTACCCTGTGAACTACGCTTGAGCAAACAGTTTGTGAATAGGCTACTAAAAATGATGGCCGTGAATAAAATATAATATTCAGAAGTAAACAGTGTTGCTGACTTAATGTTTAGCTGACAGAGTGTTTATGTCAGAATGTTTATTTTTAAACCACAACCTTCTAAGTGCTTATTTTACCGATATATTTAAGAATATCTTTTGCATTTCTAATTCAAACGTCAAACTCGGCTCTGCACTTACTTCGAGAGACATGCGAATAACAGACAGACACACAGACAGACAGACAGACGTTCCTGTAATTTATAGATAGATATTTTAATTTCACTTTTTGTACAGTATTTGCAGCTGTGCTATAAGTAAAAATATTTTCAGAAACAAAAGTTTCTGAAAATAAAATAGTTGTCAAATACTGAAACTTGAGTCTTATATCTTTTTAATGATGTATAGTTTGTCAAGGTAATAACTATTTAAACAACGAACAATTCAGTGCGTCCTCGCCCTGGTGAAGCTTAACAGGTCACTTTTTTACTATAGAATGTTTGCTTAAAAAGTTTAGAATGTTATTGGTTATTTATCTGTATATTCCTATTAAAGCATGAGATTTTTTTTTTTTTTAAAGGGGGGGTTGTCTTGGCAATTAAAACCCCGGGCTATTCCAAATACAACAAATTGCATACTTTGGCTGCGTTCGAAACCGCATACTAAATGAGTAGGTACTTAATTTCAATAACTACTTACTTAACAAGCACTAAAAGAGTAGGTACTACAGTATATAGCCAAATCTAGTTGAGTATGAATGTGATCCGACATCTGCCATGTTGGCGTTATCATGTGACCTTCAACGCTTTATCACAAGCGCAACAACTTAAAAGATACGAACGTCACGTTTAATTAATCTATCTGTAAATATCTTGATATTGATGAAACTTGCTCATTTTGAGGTATTGTTGAAAAAACAGCTACCCATTTATTTTGTGAATACATTTAGGGTTGTTCCCTTTCAAGGGAACTTCGAGCTGCGTCAAACGCTGCGGGAACGCCCCTGCGTTGTGCGTCATGAAGCACGTATGGAATCAGCCCAATGGAGAGATGAAACGTCATAGGCGGGTGACGTCATCGACCAGGAAACTATAAAGCACCCCAAAAACACAAGCGCATTAGCTTCTGTGCTTTCAGTCGCGCTACATGTGAATCTGTCCCTGTGTGATATTGTCTGTCTTACATACCCTGCACCACACAAACAATTTATCCCTATATATATATATATTGAGAGATTATGGCGGACGAACAGCAGTTTAGAAAGTGTGTTCCTCCCTGCTCGCGTTATTTAACGAGCGGGGATACACATGATCTTTGTGTTGTTTGTTTGGGAGTTCAGCATGCCCAGTTTGCTCTCGAGGGAGCAGACTGTGAGCATTGCGAGCGTTTGCCGTTAAGGACGCTCCGCTCCCGCCGATCGCTCTTTGAGGAGAGCGGTTCGGTGCGCGCTCCCCGCGGTTCGGGTCCCGCTTCTGCCAAGGCAGAGCGGCGGCGCTTATCGTGGGGATCGCAGATGGATCTCACAGCGGGGTTTGAGACGGGCTCTGCCTTATCTCTCCCTTCACCTGTGAGATCCAGTGCCTCAGTCCCGGGTTCGGAAGCACGCGCTGCAGTTTCTTCCGCTCGGGCTGAGGCACCATTGCTGCAGCTATCCAGTTCTGAGGAACTTGATGTTGTTAGTGTTGAGGGAGATGTGGAGGATTCGCCACCCCACACTCCTGAGAGTGATGAGCTTATGGAGGTGTTAACAAGAGCTGTTGAAAAACTTAATATTGAATGGCCAGTGACTAGACAGGAGTCTGTTTCTAAATCAAAGTTGGATGAGAGATTTTTGCCGTCACGTGTGCAGCCTCCACGCCGGTGCCTGCCGTTTTTCCATGATCTCCACACCGAGGTGTCGAAATCATGGAGAAAACCGGTGTCATATAGAGTGTTTAGTCCCCAGACTTCAACATACGCTAATATTATGGGAGCCAAGGCTCATGGTTATGGTGCTTTGCCTCGTGTGGAAGAGACGCTTGCGAGCCATCTCTCCCCCGAAGCAGCATCATCTTTTAAGGCACCGGCATTACCCACCAAGCCTTTAAGAAACACTTCGGCTTTGGTGGGTAAAGCATATTCGGCAGCAGGTCAGGCTGTGTCATGTCTGCATACTATGTCAATCTTGCAGGCATACCAGGCTGATCTGCTAAGGGACATGAGTGAGAGTGAGGAGGTCAGTACTGACGTAGTTCGCGAACTGCGTCAGGCTGCTGATTTATCCCTGCGTGCCACCAGAGAATCGGCCAAATTAATGGGTCGTTCTATGGCAGCTCTGGTGGCCGCAGAAAGACATTTGTGGTTAAATCAGACTAATATTAAAGAGAGAGAAAAAGCTTTTCTTTTAGATGCTCCTCTTTCTCCCATGGGGTTGTTTGGTGATGCTGTGAATTCAGTTATCGATAAATTCCAAGAAGAAAAGAAACAAACTGCAGCTTTTAAAAAGTTTCTTCCCCTTAAAGTTCATGTCCCTGGGGCTGCTGGGCGGGAGCAGCCCCGGCCGTCTTCGAGCTCATCACATAGAGCGCAGCAGAGGCAGAGTGTCGCGTCTCGTGCTCCCCCTGCTGGACAGTGGGCTCAGCCGCGACACTCTCAGCCGAAGCCTTCTCCCAGTAGAACTGATCTGAGGACAGTTATATTGGCTAAGAAGGCTTCGGCTAAGAAGAAGTCCTGACGCCAAGCCGTTCAGGATGCTGAGGGTGGTCCCCACCGAGGCGGAAAGGTGTTCACCTCTTTTTACCGTGCCCATTCCTCCTCGGTGCCCTCAGGGGCTCGTTCTGCCAACCCCGCCTTTATGCCGGGGCACAGACGATCCCAGCGAGCGCTTTCCCGAGGGACGCTCGCTCCCTCTGAGGAGGGTCTCAGAGCGGTCAGACCAGTTGTTCCCTGCCGGTGCGCCGTTACAGGGCGCTGCGTCTGCTGCTCAAGTTACACCAGAGGCCAGTCTCGAGAGGCTGGTACCCTTAGTAGAATTTCTGGCAGAGTGGAAAAGCCTTCCAAAAATATCTCATTGGGTCCTGCAGACAGTAGAAAAGGGTTATGCTATCCAGTTCAGGTGTCGTCCACCAAAATTCAGAGGGGTTCTGCACACAGTGGTGGGCCCCGAGCAGGCTCTGGTATTGGAACAAGAGGTGAAAACGCTCCTTCAAAAAGAGGCTATAGAACGGGTTCCTCCTCCCAGTTTGGAGTCAGGTTATTACAGCCGATATTTCATCGTTCCAAAGAAGGATGGGGGGTTGCGTCCAATTTTAGACCTGCGCATATTGAATCGCTCGGTAGGGAAGCTAAAATTCAAGATGCTCACTATCAAGCAGATCGTGTCTCAAATCAGGTCCGAGGACTGGTTTGTCACGATAGATCTGAAGGACGCATACTTCCATGTGTCCATCCTTCCACAACACAGGAAGTTCCTGAGGTTCGCCTTCGGGGGCGAGGCGTACCAGTACAGGGTTCTTCCGTTTGGCCTAGCTTTATCTCCCCGCACTTTCACGAAATGCATGGATGCAGCACTAGTGCCTCTGAGGCTTCAGGGCATTCGTATTCTCAATTACATCGACGATTGGTTGATTTTAGCTCAGACCGAGCAGATGGCGGTTCGGCATCGAGATGTCGTCCTCGCTCATATCAGAAAGTTGGGGTTGAGGCTGAACGCAAAGAAAAGTGTATTATCTCCTTCCCAGAAGACCACTTTTCTGGGTGTCGTTTGGGATTCGGTATCGATGCGGGCGCGACTCTCTCCGACCCGCATCGCTTCGATTCTCTCAGCTGTGAAACAAGTGAAGCTAGGCCAGCTACTCACTGTCAAGCAGTTTCAGAGACTGTTGGGTCTGATGGCAGCAGCGTCCAACGTTATACCTTGCGGCCTGTTGTACATGAGACCGCTACAGTGGTGGCTCAGGACCAAGGGATTTTCCCCGAGGGGAAATCCGCTCCGCACGTTCAAAGTCACGCGGCGCTGCCTTCGTGCTCTGGTCATGTGGAGAGAAACTTGGTTCCTATCCAAAGGTCCTGTGCTGGGGGCTCTTTGTCGTCGCATAACGCTAACGACGGATGCTTCCCTCACAGGGTGGGGGGCGGTCATGAGTGGTCGCCCAGCCCAAGGTCTGTGGCAGGATCATCATCTTTCGTGGCACATAAATTGTCTAGAGATGTTGGCTGTGTTTCAGGCTCTGAAACACTTCCTAACAGACCTGAGAGGCCATCATGTGTTAGTTCAATCAGACAACACGTCGGTGGTCTCTTATATAAATCATCAGGGGGGCCTGCGGTCTCGCCGGCTTTACAAGTTGGCCCGTCAGATCCTCCTGTGGTCCCAAGGGAAGCTACTATCTCTGAGAGCAATGTATCTCCCTGGGTATTTGAATGTGGTAGCAGACTCCCTGTCGAGGCAGGGGCCGAGGCCAGGGGAATGGAGACTCCACCCCGAGGTGGTGGAGCTCCTTTGGTTGAGTTTCGGTCGCGCCGAGGTGGACCTATTCGCTTCCAAGGAGACCACTCATTGTCATCGGTGGTTCTCCATCACTCTTCCAGCCCCCCTGGGGTTGGATGCTATGGTGCAGCCGTGGCCGAGGTCACGTCTGTACGCCTTTCCCCCGATTGCTCTGTTACCAGGAGTTCTGGAGCGGGTCCGCCGGGACGGGGTCAGTCTACTACTAGTAGCCCCGTTCTGGCCGGCCCGAGTATGGTTTGCGGACCTGATTTCTCTCCTGGACGGTTCTCCGGTCAGGAGGGATCTACTCTCCCAGGCGGGGGGCACGATACTTCACCCCCGCCCAGAATTGTGGAAACTGTGGGCTTGGCCTCTGAGGGGGCCCAGCTCATAGACTCCGGTCTCTCAACCGAGGTTGTTGAGACCATTCTTAACTCCAGAGCTCCATCCACGAGGAAGCTTTATGCCTTGAAGTGGAAACTTTTCACTTCTTGGTGTGGAGAACACCTGCAGGACCCAGTTAACTGCCCAGTGGGTGCAGTGCTGGAATTCCTGCAGGAGCGCTTCTCCACAGGGTTATCCCCCTCCACACTAAAGGTGTATGTGGCGGCACTAGCTGCTTACCACGTCCCTTTCAGTGGAGTTTCTCTTGGGAGACACCCGCTTATAACTCGTTTCCTCCGTGGCACTTTGAGGCTGAGGCCAGCAGTTCGTACGAGGGTGCCGACTTGGGATCTGGCCATTGTATTAGAAGGTCTTTCCCTAGCTCCTTTTGAACCTATCGAAGAAGTTCCCGAGAAGTTTCTCACTTTTAAGACTATCTTTTTGCTTGCTATCTCTTCACTAAAAAGAATCGGAGATTTGCAGGCTCTGTCGGTTTCACCCTCGTGCCTGGAATTTGCACCTGGCATGGTTAAAGCTTTTCTGCATCCTAGACCAGGTTACGTTCCTAAGGTTCCTACTAATATTGTTAGACCTACGGTTCTGCAGGCTTTCTGTCCTCCTCCATTTATGTCATCGGACCAGGAGAAACTTAATTCACTCTGCCCTGTTAGGGCATTAGACGCTTATGTCCACAGAGCTGCCCTGTGGAGGAAATCAGAACAACTTTTTGTATGTTTCGGGCCACCCAGGAAAGGGTGTCCGGCGTCTAAACAGAGAATGAGCAAGTGGGTGGTTGAGGCTATCTCACTTGCTTATGAGTCGGCTGGCCAGCCTTCACCTTTGGTTGTCCGAGCTCACTCTACCAGGAGTATGGCTGCTTCTAAAGCTCTTTTGTCGGGGGTTTCCCTGAGTGATGTTTGTGATGCGGCTGGATGGTCTTCACCGCATACTTTTATTAAGTTCTATGACCTAGACTTAAGCTCTACCCCTGTGGCACAGGTGCTCTCGTCCTCTGTGCGCTAGTCTCACATGACGGTCATTTGGTCCTATGGCGACGTGGGTATTCGCGTTCCCGCAGCGTTTGACGCAGCTCGAAGTTCCCTTGAAAGGGAACGTCTCGGTTACGTATGTAACCCTAGTTCCCTGATAGGGAACGAGACGCTGCGTCGCTCCGCCATACTCCCGGCACTCCCGTTAGCGCTTCCTTCAAGCCTATCAGAAGCTAATGCGCTTGTGTTTTTGGGGTGCTTTATAGTTTCCTGGTCGATGACGTCACCCGCCTATGACGTTTCATCTCTCCATTGGGCTGATTCCATACGTGCTTCATGACGCACAACGCAGGGGCGTTCCCGCAGCGTTTGACGCAGCGTCTCGTTCCCTATCAGGGAACTAGGGTTACATACGTAACCGAGACGATATAAGTTGTTATATTTTAAACTCTACTAATGTGACCCACAGTTAAAGGGTCATTGTGTATGAATTTCTCCCATCTAGCGGTGAAATTGTATTTTGCATTTAAACGTATTGTGCTCTCCAGCGCCTCGCTTTTTCGAAAGCACGTTGCATCTACGGTAGCTGTTATGTACCAAAAAGCTATGACAGGATGTCTTCTAATGCACTTCGTCGAGTTTTCCTTCGGGTGAACAGGTTTGTTATTTCAAAAATTTTGATGAGGATTTGTTCTCCTGTGGCTCGGCATATGTATGGTCCGTAGAGGTGGGCGATATATCGTTTAGACGATAATATCCAAATTGTTGTCTGGACGATATGCAAAATTGAAATATCGAATATTTCATAATTTGTACAATCCGACCCCCCAAACATGAAAAGAGCTGAAGGCCGTAAAAGAGAAAACAAATAACACACACTATAACCTTATAAACAATTATATGTAGCGATTTTAATACTGTAAAATCAGTACAGTGGACAGATATTGTGTTATGAGGTAGTATACCATACGCAACCGTTACCACTGACCTGCTTTAAAGTCGGCAGTGGGGCTCGACAGCCTTAGTCAAACGGGTCGGCGCGTGTGGTTGGGTTGCGGAGAGATTGTGAGAGATTGTGGTTAGGTCACATGTGAACTACGAGGAAGGAGCAACCTCAGCAGCAGGATGTAAAGGTCAGTAAGCTGGCCTGAGTTGAGTGGGGGACGGAGGGGGGGGGGGGGGGGGGGGACTCTGGGATACCAGAGTCACTGTCGAGCCCTCTTGAGGTGTCGTGGGCTAGTCAACGAAACACTGAGGACAGAAGGTGCCCACTTGAAGACCCTAGAGATGTCCCCTACTCAGCTCAATCCAGACGGTTGTTATGGGGAGACCGCACTGTGGTTGCAGCCGTTGTGTGTGCTGGCGCGCAAAAAAAATACTCTGCAGCTATTAACACCAGACAGAAGGAGATTCACATCACCATATGGAAAGAAGCGTAAATGGATGGAGAAGCATTTATTACTGTAAAGCTACGTCTTAGTTGGTGCTTATCTTGGCGAAAGCCGAGTACAAATCAGCATGAAGTTTTAACATCTACTCTCGTGTAATGGAAATCTGTAGGGGTCTGTTTGACTGTATTTTGAATAATGAGTCCAAAAGATGGAATACATTTTCCCAAGAGATCCACCGGAATAGCCTCCGAACAGGGCTTCTTTTAACTTCTAGAAAAAAATTTTTTTTTAGTACAAACTAAAACATTTTTATTAATACGGGGAACTGCCCATAATGCCTCAGTGCCCCTGACATCTCACGCCATTACAGCGTGCCGTGCGTTTGTTACTCATCAATCACTTATCTAGCTTGGAGCGCAACAACACAAAAATGAGCAAAGAAAGTGAAAATACACAGTCATCCTCAGAACCAGTGCCAGAAGAGCTAACAGCGAGACGTGGGTCAGCTTCTTTAGCCTGGAGATGGTTTGGTTTTGACAAAAAAGACGAGGGACAAACGTCGCCCATCTGTAGAATTTATCACAAGCAGATCGCCGTAAAGCAGAGCGCCACAACCAACCTCTTCCATCATCTCCGTACCACGCACAAAACAGAGTTTGAAGAGTATGAAAGGCTTCGTGCTGAACAAAACAGCACTGCTGCTACAAACACGGTAAAAAACAACAACAACAAAAAAAACAGACACAACAGACCTTGGCAGAAACATTCACAAAGAAAACACCATATGACAAAAAAAGTGAAAATTGGAAACAATTACAAACTCTGTATTGTGTTCTAATGTTTACATTTTGCAAAACACAACTTTTTTTTTAAAGAGGTATTCACATTGTTGTTAGTCTATTACTAATAGAGTACTTTTTGCAAAGCACAAAGTTAATTTATTACGTACATATATTGCACTGAAAAAGCACTGTACAAAAAATGTACTGTATTACAATAAATATTTAGTACAGTAACTTGGTTCATGTTTAAATCAATAATGTCTCCTATCTTTATGTACTAGTAATTCTATACAATAATAGGTCAAATGCAGCAAGTCAAAAGACCAACTGGACCTTCTTTGCCAGTTTGCACACATTTCTTTGAAGGATTGCAAAAATATCGTCTGAATATCGATATCGAGATATTAATTTTTGTCAATATCTCCCACCCCTAATGGTCCGCCATTAAAAATAACAGTGCAATGCAGCCTTTTAAACTTGCCGGGGCAGTGACAAGCGCCTCTCACTGCTCTGCTCCTCCATTTCTGCTGCTTTCAGTCACGTGACGCTGGCTCTGAATGGAAACGCTTTGTGGAAACGCATTGGCCTAGTATTTTTTGACCCTCTCTGCTATTATAGTTTTTCAAGATGGCGGAACAACATGGAAGCCTCCGTGGACCTACCCATCAAATGTTTATACAGATAATAAATTCTTCGTTTATGAGGATAAGTCAGATAATTGGCAGAGGTATTTGTACACCATTTAGGACATATTTATGAATAAAAATATTGATTTTAGATAATAAAATACCTAAAAAACTACACATTGTCCCTTTAACGGTATAACTTTTTATTAAGAAATCCCAAAATCATCATCTCTTTAATATGTAGTTAAATTCTTTATTTTATATCCCAAAAATAATCTCCTTTAAGTTGTCCTATTTTTCTTGTTGAATTTACCTCTCGTTTCATCCCTCAGGCTTATAAAAAAAAATGATTTTTTTAATGTATTATGAAAAACTATTTAAAGATATTTAGCCTTGTCATTGTTCTTTTTTCCTGTGTATAAATTATCATATTATGATGTACACAAACCCATGATCTTTATGTTTTTGTCATTATGATTGTTCATTGTTCATTCCCTGATCTTTGTCCTTGTATGTAACTATAAGCTCTGCAATAAAAAATTATGAGCGACAGGTTCACTAACACCTGATAACATCAGTAACTCGACAGCCCAACCTAGAATGATTTTCCACAGCGTTTGTAATGTCTGCACAAAGGAGACGGGCAGATGCTCGAAGATCTGACCTTTGGAGAAACTGTTGATTTTGTACTCGAAAAATGTAAGTATCACTCCTTAAAAATTAAAATTACCTCAGAATAAATTGCACTGGTAGCCCACCCCAAAACTTAAACAAAATAATAATAATAAATGCTGACCAATACTTAATTATATTACTTTTTTTATACTGAAAATGATATAATTTAATAAAACAAGCACACTGTAATTGTTTTGTCATATGACATGAATACACACTAGATAAATGCAGTGAAACATCTAAATTTTCAGCCAAGCAATGAATGTGTCATGTTGGTGTCTGTTTAGTTCTTCTAATAATAATAATGTCCCCTACTTGGCTCAATCCAGACGGTTGTCGCGCTGGTCCACTAGGGAGACCACATTGTGGTTGCAGCCGTTGCAGCCGTGGTTGACTCAATGTTGGACAACATGGTTAACGACTTAGGAATGGAAACGGATATGAGTATGGAGAGTAAGACTAGTCCAAGATCTGCAGTTATTAAAGTCATTGAACTCCAAGTTTGTGTCTGTGGCTGGAGCAAGGCGACAACGGTCAGGGGTTTGAAGGTCGATCAAGGGAAAATGAAATGCTTGAGGGAGAAGGGACAAGGGCCTCGCATTGATCAGTACTTCTTACGAAGTCATTCAAGTCAGTCGAATGAAATCCAGCGAAAGGAAGCAAACCACAGCTCGCAGGATATAAGCACCACTGTCATAGAGGAGAGGAGGGCTTGCACAGTTAGTGATGAACATATTCATACTTGTGAACCCGGTCAGACTAAACAGCATAAGAGAGAAAAGAAACCTCAACGGGCATAGGCCTGGAGTTAGATGGCCAAGAGCTTGTGAGGAAACTGCATGGGACACGGTAAACACAGATCTATGCTTTGCATTGGAAAGATTCAACTGGTACAGTTGAAAAGAAGCTGGATAAATTTGGGGACATCATTTACGCATATGGAAGTGAGAATTTGGTGTGGAAAAAAGGAAGGAAAAAGTATAGACTGCTCCTGGAATGTCTAGACGGCAGCAGAAAATTGAAGGGTTAGTTAGAGAAAGGAGACAGCTGAGGAAACAATGGAAAAGAGCAGAACAAAGTCAGAAGGAGGGACTCAATCTCTTATAAAGGGCCATAAAAGATAAGCTGGCAACATTACGCAGAGCTGAGCGTCTATGGAAACGCTACAAAAAGAAGGAACGTGCGAGGGCTAATTTCTATAAAGACCCATTCAAATTCGTAAAGAAGTTATTCACAAGGGAGAAGAATGGCACTTCAAAAAGCATCTAGGGTTGAGCTAGAGAGATATTTGGAGGAAACGCATACAGATGCAAAAAGGCATGAGCCTATGTCAATTCCATCAGACATACCACCTATCAACCCACCAGAATACCAAATGGAGGTCTGTGCACCTAAGTGGAAAGAGGTAGAGCAGGCTGTGAGAAAGGCAAGGGCTTCATCATCTCCAGGGCCTAATGGAGTTCCGTACAGAGTGTACAAGAGTGCTTCAGGAGTTCTGTAAATTCTGTGGAAATTGATAAAAGTGGCATGGGAAAAACAGGTTGTACCACGAGCATGGCGCAGAGCAGGTGGAGTCTTTATAACTAAAGAAAAAGATGCTACATGCATTAGTCAGTTTCGTCCTATCTCACTATTAAACGTTGAAGGTAAGATTTTCTTCAGCATTATTGCCCAGAGATTGTCCACCTACCTATTAAAGAATGGCTTCATTGACACTTCAGTTCAAAAAGCGGGCATTCCAGGGTTCTCAGGATGCTTAGACCACAACAATGTTATCTGGCAATGAATTCAGTCAGCAAAAAAGGAGGGGAAGGAGCTCCATGTGACATTCCTGGATTTGGCTAATGCATATGGTTCGTTGCCACATGAGCTTTTTTGGGCAGCATTTGATTTTTTCAGAGTACCAGTGTCAATAACAAATTTAGTGAAAGCCTATTTTGGAGATTTGCAATTTAGTTTCTCAACTCCGGAATTCAGCACCGCATGGCAATGCTTAGAGGTTGGAATAATGGCAGTATGCACCATTTCTCCACTGGCTTTTACCATGGCAATGGAAGTAATCATTAGGGCATCAAGATGGGTAGTAGGAGGAGAGCGCTTGGCTTCTGGGATGCGACTACCACCAATCAGAGCATACATGGATCACATGACAACCATGACTACTACAGTAGCTTGCACTTATCGGTTATTGGGGAAGTTAACAGATAATATTGAATGGGCACGAATGCAATTTAAGCCCTCTAAATCAAGGAGCATCTCGATAGTTAAAGGAAAGGTAGTAGATAAAACATTCTTCATTAATGGTGAGGCAATACCAACAGTTTCTGAGAAGCCAGTGGAGAGTCTTGGGAGATGGTACGATGGGGACCTAAAGGACACAGTTCGAGTGGGAGAAGTTAGACGACAAGCAGTGGAAGGGTTGAAGAGCATAAACAGCTGTGCTCTACCAGGCAAACTAAAACTCTGGTGCTTTCAGTTTGGTCTACTGCCAAGGTTGCTGTGGCCACTAACTGTGTACGAGGTTTCTTTGACAACAGTGGATAAGCTGGAAGCGTTAATAAGTTCATACATCAGGAAATGGTTGGGAGTTCCACGTTGCCTCAGCAGAGTGGGACTTTATAGTAAAGGAGTATTGCAGCTGCCAGTCTCTGCTTTAACCGAGGAGTTTAAGTGTGCCAAGGTCAGACTGGAAATGACTTTAGCAGAGTCACGTGACAAATTTGTAAGGGAGGCAGCCCCTGTGGTAAAAACTGGTAGAAAGTGGTCAGCAAAGAAATCTGTAGTAGAGGCAAAGGCTGACCTTCAAATTGGGGATATCGTGGGACAGGTACAGCATGGAAGAGTGGGTTTAGGGCTCAGTTTAGCTCCTCCTAAATGGCACAAGGCAGGCCCAGCTCAAAGGAGGAAGCTGGTAGTCAACGAAGTGCGAAAGCAGGAGGAGAGGACGAGATGTATAAAGGCCATTTCCCAGGCCAAGCAGGGAGAGTGGATGAGATGGGAGAGTGTGGAACAACGCAAAATGGGCTGGCAAGACCTTTGGTCAATGGAAGAGAGTAGGATCAGTTTCCTTATTAGGTCAACATATGATGTTCTCCCATCACCGCAGAACCTAAACTTCTGGGTTGGAGAGGATCCCTCTTGTCCTTTGTGTTCATCACCTGCCACATTAAGGCAGATTTTGACAGGATGTAATGTGGCTCTTAGCCAAGGTCGGTTTACTTGGCGCCATGACCAAGTATTGCGATGTTTGGCTTTAGCATTGGAAGGCAAGCGTAGTATGACCAATAAGTTGCCGCCTGTTCTAGCAAAACATTACACCCAGAAGACAATATTCCTCCGCCCAGGCGAGCAACCACCAAGAAAAGGTCCTAACACCAATTCTCGCCCAGGACAACTGGAAGCTGCTAGGGACTTGAAGATGCTGGCTGATCTTGATCAACGACTTATTTTTCCACCACTAACCTACGACCAGATATTGTTTTGTGGTCTGGATCAGCACGCATTGTTCAACTGATAGAGTTAACAGTGCCATGGGAGGATGCGGTAGATGAGGCATATGAGAGGAAGAAACTGCGGTATGCTCATCTGGCCACTGAAACAGAACAGCGAGGATGGAGAGTCCAGGTTTATCCAGTTGAAGTCGGTTGTCGAGGTTTTGTGGCACACTCTACAACCCGGTTCCTCAGAGACGTCGGATTCAGTGGCCAAGAGTTGCGTCGCACAGTAAAGAACTTATCTGAAGCAGCAGAAAGGAGCAGCAACTGGCTGTGGTTGAGACGGAAAGAGTCTAGCTGGCCGCCATGCTACGGTTTTGTAGAATTCTTGAAAACTTGAAGAGTCTGTTGGTTTATTTGCATAGGTTGTATAGTATTTACAGTCATTACGTTCCTGTGTATATTGCGTGAATGACGGGTGGTTGGCCAGATATTGTGTTTTGCGGTAGGTGGTATGCCCTTTCGGAACCATTGCCACAGAAACTGCATATTAACGCACCAGTGGGGCTCGACAGCCTTTGTCAAAGGGGTTGGCGCATATGGTTGGGTTGCGGAGAGATTGTGAGATTGTGGTTAGGTTAGGTCTCACGCTGGTCCACTAGGGAGACCACATTGCAGTTGCAGCCGCATAGCATAGTTTACTGTAAAGCTACGTCTTAGTGTTGCTTATCTTGGCGAAAGCCGAGTACAAATCAGCATGAAGTTTTAACATCTACTCTCGTGTAATGGAAATCATAATAATGCATTTTATTTATAGGCGCCTTTCTCAACACTCAAGGTCACCTTACAAAATCAACAATAAAATACTCAATCCAATAAACATTGAATCAACGAAGAGCAGTATAAATATAATAACATAAAATACTATTAAAAAGAACAGGAGAAAGGATGGCATCCTTACAAACAAATTAAATTTAAAATGTATAGAGCCTGTCTAAAAAGATAAGTTTTTAAGTGAGTTTTAAAAGTAGTTATGGACGTGGAATGTTGAATGTAGTGGGGCAGAGAGTTCCAAAGATATGGGGCTGAATGACTGAAAGCTCTAAACCCCATGGTAACCAGACGAGCATGTGGATTGGATGAGCTGAATGGAAGAAGAGGACCTGAGAGAACGAGTGGGTATCTTGATATGAAGGAGCTCAGTGAGATACTTAGGGGCAAGATTATTGATAGCTTTAAATGTAAGGAGAAGAATTTTATGAATTATGCGATATTTAAAGGGAAGCCAATGAAGTTAAAGGGGGTTCTGGTAATGATATGGGCAGCAGAATGTTGGAGTAGTTGTAATTTATGAATGGATTTGTCAGGTAGCCCATAGAGGAGAGAGTTGCAATAATCGAAGCGGGAGGTAACCAGGGTGTGAACCAGACTCTTAACTTTAGGGGAGGGAAACACAGATGAATTATCGATGGAGATGGAGAACTCATTTATTATAGAGAGGATGGATTTGGTGCCAATAAGGAGGAGTTCAGTTTTGTCACTATTAAGCTTGAGAAAGTTTAATGAGAACCAGGATGTGATTTCCTGAAGGCAATTTGATAGGGAGGTGGGAGGGAGAGATGTAGTGGGTTTGGTGGATAAGTAGAGCTGGGTGTCATCTGCATAGCAATGGAACTGGATGTTATGTTTACGAAAAATATGGCCAAGTTGGAGAAGGTAAATAATGAACAAAAGGGGTCCAAGGACAGATCCTTGGGGAACACCAGAGGAAAGGGGGGCAAAGTGGGATCTGAAATTTTTGAGTTGGACAAACTGAGTACGGCCAGAGAGATATGATTTTAACCAGTGCAAGGGTGTATCAGATAATCCAAGGGAAGCTAATCGGTCGATAAGGATGGTGTGGGAGATGGTGTCAAAAGCCGCACTCAGGTCCAGGAGGATGAGGATTGTTAGTAATCCAGAGTCCGCAGCGCTGAGGAGGTCATTGGTTATTTTAACAAGAGCTGTTTCAGTGCTATGAAGGGGACGGAAGCCTGATTGGAACTGTTCCTAGAGACTATTGTGGGTGAGGTGGTCATGAATTTGAGAAGCAACTGTTTTTTCAAGAATTTTTGAAAGGAAAGGGAGGTTAGAAATTGGCCGGAAATTGTCAAAGTGGCTGGGGTCAGCCCCAGGTTTCTTAAGAATGGGGTTATTGCCGCTGATTTGAGGGCTGACGGAACAATACCAGTGATAAGCGAGGAATGGATAATTGCAGTTATAAGAGGAGTCAGGGAGTGAATGCACGTTTTAACCAATATAGTCGGAAGAAGATCAAGTTGACAAGTTGATGATTTAGATTTGCGAACAAGGTTGGTTATTTCAGCATCAGAGGGGAGGGTGAAGGTAGATAAAAGATGACAAGAAGATATTTGAAAATCAGACAATATTTCAAAGATTGAGATCTGAGTGGGTAACTGTTGGTATATACGATAAATTTGAGTAGAAAAAAATGTCATAATAGAATTACAGGAGTCAGTGGAGTAAAAATGTAATGGTAGAGAATCAGGTGGACGAAATGTTTTATGCACCAGTGAAAAAAGTGCTTGAGAGTAACCAGAACCTGAACTGATTAAGTCTGTATAGTAGTTGGACTTTGCAGTGGAAAGAGAAACTTTATAGGAAAGTAAATGAGTATAAAACATTTGTTTGTGAATGGCCAAACCAGTTTTTCTATAGAGGCGTTCCAGTTGGCGACCTCTAGCTTTCAGTTTGCGATGTTCAGAAGTAAACCAGGGTAAAGATTGGGAAAAGGAAACAGTCCGTGATTTTATTGGAGCCAGGGTATCAAGGAGATGATGTAGGCCACAATCGTAGTGACTGAGCAGTTCATCAGGGGTGGATGTGAAGTGAACATTGGGAAGATTGGCAATTCCAGAGTCTAGAGCTCCTGGGTCAATGGACTTGATGTTACGGAAAGAGATCGAGCGTGACAGTTTCATTTTAAACAGTGTCGCCTTAACATTAAATGAAATAAGTTTATGATCAGAGATGGGAAGGTCAAGTGCAGTACAGTTAAAAGGAGTGACACCAGAGCAGCAAAGTAGATCCAAAATATGGCCCTTTGAATGGGTGGGAAAATTAATAAACTGCTGCAATTCAAAACTATCAAGACATGATATAAAATCTTTTGTGAGGTAGTTATTGTCTTTATGAATATGGATATTAAAATCACCAAGGAGAATAACATTAGGGGAAAGAGGTGATATAAGTGTAAGAAAAGCTAAAAATTAATTAATGAATTCTGAATTGGGCTTAGGTGGACGATACACGGTGGCTATAATGATAGTCAAGTCAAGTCATCCTCATTTATATAGCGCTTTTAACAATGTAGATTGTTTCAAAGCAGCTTTACAGAGATAAACGTATAATTTAAGGTAACAGAGATTGGTTTAGTTTTATAGTGGTGTTTAAAAAAAAAAAAAAATTTCCAGCTAAAGTTAGTTTTGATTGATTCACTTCTGTCTAAATCATAGTTTGTTATTAAATTAGGGGCCGCTAAGACGACACCGTTCTCTCTAAACAAACTTTAAACGCGAACCTGTGATAGACGCTGATGACGTTCACATGCGCATTAAGAATTTATTCTATAGTTATGTGCATTTGAATATATGTGTGCAGGTTTGTAATTCCTTACAAACCATGCCTAAACAAACTACTTGTCTTGTCTATAAATTTTGATGCAGAATTTTATTTTATCTTATCACTTCGGGTAGGTACGCGAACCAAAAAAAATCCACAACGCTTTATCTGTGGAGTGGTATAGGGATCCTCCATAGGGAGAGGCTAGTTGGCACTTCAGCACAGCATTGTCATCGGGTCCAGGCGAAAGTCCTTCGTCAGATCTGGAAACGGCCTGGATCCGGCAGGCTGCGGGATAAACAACGGGATAAACAAAGACACTAAAATTAGCGTAGATGCCATTCTTCTTATGATGTAACGAGTACATCAGGATTAAAGGGAAGTGTTCCCAGTTCCGGCCGATAGGGGATGGACTATTTAGTTTAATTGCAAGAGACTCAAATGACTGATAAAGTGGCACAGAGACAGGCGAGACTTTCCAACTCTCGCAATATATTATCGCGAGACCTCCCCCGCGACCTGTAGCGCAGGGTTGACATCTGTAAACAAACCCGGGGGGAGTTGCTTCATTCAACTGGGAAAAGTCATTTGGCTGTTGCCAAGTCTCTGTCAGACAAAAGAAGTCATATTTACGATCATTGATGAGATCCTGAAGAAAAAGTCCTTTGCCCGAAAGTGATCGTATGTTGTATAATCCGAAGTGGAGATCACTAAGGTTGTTCTTGTGGGAGATAGAGCTAGCATTAGTAGACCTGGGTAGGCTGGTTAGCACACTCTGGTCCACCCTCCTGCTGGATGATCTCGGTTGATCGCCAGGAGAGGACCAGAAGGAGTTGATTGAAGTGGAGGCATCGATGCTGAAACTCCATCGGGACCCACGATGAAGATATCTCCGACGAGGTAAGCGTGCATTTTCCGAGCCAGGGTGCAGCCTCAATTTTAACACTGCTGAGGCAGTCGGATTGCAGCAGAGTTTGAGAAGTTCAGCAGTCGAGTATTGAAACAGAGCCGGCGAGGAACTTGTGAGGAGAAGCGCAACAGTCCACATAAGTATTTCCGACTTGCTGATCCACATTTTGGCTCACACAGGAAAGTCAGGTAAAAAGAGGCAAAAGAGCCAGATATAGCTGGTATGAATGCAGCAATCGGTGACAGAATATCAGCAAAGGCAATAAACAATTAGAAATTCAATAAAAGCCGAGGTTAAAAAGCCCAAAATTAAACAAACAATCGGAAAGCAGCGGCAGCGAGTCGCGCCAGCGTTCACTTCCGATCCGGTACTGTGATTTAGCTAATCATTCTGTTTGCCTTCTATATTAGTCACATGTCTTTTGTTTTCCCGCCACTCATCTGTTTCCATGCCAACCAACATTATTCCATCATCATCACCTGTGTATTGTTAATCACCTTCATCTGTGTTTATGTTCATCAGTGCCTGTATTTAGTCTCCTTCTGTTCATTTAGTCCTTGTCGGTTGTTAGTCGAATGTAGTCTCATTTAGATGTGTTTGTGCCCGTTATCCTGCTCGTTATCCTGCCTGTCTGTACCTGTGAGAGTTTTTGGAGTAAACTGTTTGTATTAGAGCCTTCTGACTTTGCGTCCTTCTTCAACCCGCACTGCACCCTGACAGAACAACCGACCGCCCCAAGATGGACGATGGGGTTAAAATAATCGTCTTGGCGGAGAGATGCCACCACTTCCTCTCGTTCGTCGAGGGTTTCATCCGCATTGCCATTCACAGCACCCTCGACGACGAGAGGTTGTGTACCCTGTTCCAGATCGGGGCCACCTTTCACCACCGGATCGACCTCCCAGACACCACCGGTCTGAACTGGAGGGAAACTGTTCTCCAGTGTCTGGAGAGTGTCGATCCCCGATCTGGAACACTACCTCCCAGCATCAAGCCTTCACCGCTGGTCCCGTCCAGTACTGAGCCCTCACCGCTGGTTCTGTCCAGCACAGATCCTTCACCGCTGGTACCGTCCAGTCCAGGGTCTTCACCGCTGGTCTTCGTCCAGAATCCAATGGAGTTGGATTTACTAGACTTTTTCACTGAGCCTTCACCGCTGGTTCCGTCCAGCACAGATCCCTCACCCCTGGAGCCGTCCAGTCCAGAGTCTTCACCGCTGGTCTTCGTCCAGAATCCGATGGAGTTGGATTTACTAGACTTTTTCACTGAGCCTTCACTGCTGGTTCCGTCCAACAGAGAGCCCTCACCCCTGGAGCCGTCCAGCACAGAGCCTTCTTCACCGCTGGTCCAGTCCAGCCCAGAGCCTTCTTCACCGCTGGTCCCGTCCAGCTCAGAGCCTTCTTCACCGCTGGTCCCGTCCAGAATCCGATGGATTTAATAGACTTTTTCACTGAGCCTTCACCGCTGGTTCCGTCCAGCACAGAGCCCTCACCGCTGGTCCCGTCCAGCACAGAGCCTTCTTCACCACTGGTCCCGTCCAGCACAGAGCCATCTTCACCGCTGGTCCCGTCCAGCACAGAGCCATCTTCATAGCCCAGAGCCTTCTTCACCGCTGGTCCCGTCCAGCCCAGAGCCTTCTTCACCGCTGGTCTCGTCCAGCCCAGAGCCTTCTTCACCGCTGGTCTCGCCCAGCCCAGAGCCTTCACCGCTGATCCCGTCCAGCTGGTCTCGTCCAGCCCAGAGCCCTCGCCACTGATGCCGTCCAGCCCAGTGCCCTCCCCGCTGGTCTCGTCCAGCCCAGAGCCCTCGCCGCTGATGTCGTCCAGCCCAGAGCCCTCGCCGCTGATGTCGTCCAGCCCAGAGCCCTCGCCGCTGATGCCGTCCAGCCCAGAGACTCCTTCACCGCTGGTTTCGACCAGTCCAGAGACTTCTTCTCCGCTGGTTCCGACCAGTCCAGAGACTTACATTACATTTACATTTATTCATTTAGCTGACGCTTTAATCCAAAGCGACTTACAATTGCTATATATGTCAGAGGTCGCACGCCACTGGAGCAACTAGGGGCTAAGTGTCTTGCTCAGGGACACATTGGTGTCTCACAGTGGATTCGAACCCGGGTCTCTCACACCAAAGGCATGTGTCTTATCCACTGCGCCTTCTTCACCGCTGAGTCCGTCCTGTCCAGAGTCTGTCACTCACCCCAAGTATTTTTTGGAGGGGGGCAGTAGGCCCTCGCCGTGGGCGCCCAAGTCATCCTCTTGGTCACCCGAAGAATCCTCTCCGCCAAGGCCACCCGATGGGGCTTCTCCGCCATGGCCGCCCGAAGGGGCTTCTCTGCCACGGCCACCCGATGGGGCTTCTCCGCCATGGCCGCCCGAAGGGGCTTCTCTGCCACGGCCACCCGAAGGGTCTTCACTGCTACAGCCACCCGGAGGTTCTTCACCGCCACGGCCGCCAGAGGGACCTGCTCTGCCCTGGCCGCCTGCACGTCCCGCTCCGCCCTGGCTGCCTGTACGTCCTGCTCCGCCACGGCCGCCTGTACGTCCTGCTCCGCCACGGCCGCCTGCTCGTCCTGCCCCGCCACGGCCGCCTGCTCATCCTGCTCCGCCCTGGAGGCTTCCCCGATCCTGTGAGGCCAGGCCCTGTTCAGCCTTCAGGTAATGTCATGTTGGTGTCTGTTTAGTTCTTCTGTTTGTCTTCTATATTAGTCACATGTCCTTTGTTTTCCCGCCACTCATCTGTTTCCATGACAAACAACATTATTCCATCATTATCACCTGTGTATTGTTAATCACTTTCATCTGTGTTACCTGGTTTATGTTCATCAGTGCCTGTATTTAGTCTCCTTCTGTTCAGTTAGTCCTTGTCGGTTGTTAGTCGTATGTAGTCTCATTTAGATGTGTTTTGTGCCTGTTATCCTGCTCGTTATCCTGCCTGTCTGTACCTATGAGAGTCTTTGGAGTAAACTGTTTGTATTAGAGCCTTCTGACTTTGCGTCCTTCTTCAACCCGCACTGCACCCTGACAGAATGAATGCATACATTACTTAAATAATTATATTTTATATATTGACAACAATAAGAAACATAGATAAATTAGTAAAAGAACATATCAAAGTAACCATCACAATAAACAAATGCATATACAAGTCAACAACACATGAAACAAAGCTTTATACTCCAAATCCCACTGCCTACTACTCAACACAGTGGTTCCCATTTTGCGTTTTATTCTGATGAATCAGCTGACCAGCGGAGGTGAGCCGTGCCTTCGTGCCGGAGGTTGTTCCTGTGCTTCACAATCTGAAAAGGGCCAGTGGAGAGACGGAGGGTTTCATCCATGGCAGCATTTCCAGGATTCATCTCTGGGCTCCTCATCCTCAGTGCTCACACCAGTCTGCAGAAATTTCAGATCCTACAAAAATGCACAAACATCATACAAAAGCAGTCATTTTAACAGCACAATGTAATTTTATTTCTGTATTAAATGTAACATAAATTACCTTACTTTATATTTTAGTAAAATCCCTAAAACCTTTTTTTTTACCCAACAAATGCTGCCATCATCTTTCCTTGCAGGTCTTACTCCACCACAAAAGATCTGCAGCAAATGCACAGAAGTCAAGAATCAGAAAAGTGCTGTAATAACTCTGTGAAATTACAATAATTGAAATAAACTACAAATAAACATTTAAATAGATATTTAATTATTTCTGTAGTATATTCACTCAAAGCCTTTGATGGCAGCATTCAGAACCTGGGCAGAAGCAGTAAGTCATCCGGGAACTTCTCGCCTACTCTTTTATGAGTACTGATGTTTTGAACATAAAACTTCTTTCAGGTACTGATTTCTCCTACTATATAGTAGGAATGTAGTGATATTCGGACACACTATTAGTATACGCAGGTCCGAATCTCGCCAGAATTAATACGTCACCCAGGTAATTCTCGCCTACTTTTTTATGAATACTAAGGATTCATAAAAAAGTTTTCGCTCGCCTACTGCTTTTCCCCTACTATATAGTAGGGAAGTATGCGGTTTCGAACGCTGCCCTTGTCTTCAATAACAAATGTACATTATTAGATAAATAAAACTATTGTATACTATATTGTATTTTGTAAGCATACTTTCAAATCATTGCTACAATTTTCATTTCCAGCACACAGTTAAAATATATTTTTAATAAAGTGTAAATAAATACACTTTTAAAAAATAAACTGAATTTTCACTTCAAGTATATTTTTGTAAAATCTATTTTTTGAAAATATACTGAAGTACAATTATTTTAAAGTGTGTTAAAAGTTCTATTGTGAAAATAGGTGAAAGCATGATGCTAATATACTTAATATATTTTAAAAATATTAAAATTTTTGTTAGTATATTTGCAATGTACTATTGAAAAAGGGAATATATTTCAAGTACAAGTAAGCATATTTTTTTTCACTAGGGCATGTATCTTTGCTCGATGAAGAATGAGACTGTCTTTTGAAATTTTAAAGGCTGGTTCGCGCTTCAGGGCAGTGACGAGTACACATGTCGTCCAGTGGTTGTCCAGACAACACTCCGCAGTGGTTCAGTGTCAACATTGTGACAATGCTGTAAAAGCCAACGTTCTGTGTTTGCTGGGATTCTTTCATCCAACAACTTAGGAGACATTCTTGTCTACACCTGCTCCAGCGTCAAAACAATATACGATTGTGTTTAGCTCACTCAGGGCGGATCTATGCTAATACAACAGTCGTGGGAGTGGATCTGTGCAAAGTGACATCATGGGTGGTTGTGTACACACACTGCAAACACACATTTATGTTCAAGTACCATGTAAAAGTGAATTTTGCATAATAGGTCCCCTTTAAAGGCCAGTGCATAATTTTAACATACAACACTTTTTTTTTTTCAATATAGAGATTATCTAAATAGTATGAATAAAGTAATTTTACAATCAGAACACAAATATTCAACAACTTAAATGCACCACATAGTATGCAATAATTGTCACTGAACATAAGCAAAATCATGCTCCTGCAATGAGGGTGAGTAAAGATTAAAGATTTTCACTTTAAGAATCACTTTAAGAAGGTTGATTTAAGTACAGTAATTATAATTATTTGATCTTCTGCTGACTGTGTAAGTTCGGCCACTCATGCCCTACCAACCAGCAATAATTCTGCCTCTCTCAGATTAGTTATGTCACATGTGGAACACAGATTAGTCATGTCACTTTAAGAAAGTACTCCTAATTGCAAACAAAGGTTTCTCCACCAAGTACTAAGGCATGTTTTGCTTGGGGATCAAATACTTATTTCACAACTTTCTGAAATGCAAATCAATTTATAACCTTTATATAATGTGTTGTTTCTGGATTGTTTGGTTGATATGTCTCTATCCGTTAAAATTAACCTACCATAAAAATTATAGACCCTTTCTTTCTTTGTAAGTGGGAACTTACAAAATCAGCAAGGGAACAAATAATTATTTCCCCCACTGTAGACTACATGTATTGCAAATCCTCATAAACTTTCCTTTATCTTTAACTGGCAAATAAATTATGTGAACTTCAGTTTCTGTTTCAAGAAATGTCTACTTCTGTTAAACTTTCATTTTCTCATAAAGATCCTCCCCTTTTGATACGCTATAAAATGAGCACTGAAACGGGCACATTATTTCATTCAGCTCCTGATCAAAGATGGATCTGCAAATCTCTTTTTTTTTTTTTTTTCTTCTTTTCACTGCAGGTACAAAGACAAATAACATTTGTAATTTTACTGGTACAAATACAGATAATTGATGTCTCTTTCTCTCTTTTTTTATTACTCAAGGAGACTCTTTCGAGTGTTATCAGTGTCATCAATCGGGTTCTTGTGCAGATCAAACGGCTACAACATGTCCAGCTGGATCTTGGTGCCAGACAAACACAGTAACACAAGTTGGTAAGTCCAATATGATTTAAAGTTGGAGATGCTGCTGTTATTTACTGGAGCTGCGACAGAACAAATTATTGTTTTTCTGATGGAATTAACCATTTCAATCACAAAATAATCTAAAAAAATTTTCAATTAGTTTTCTCTCAGATTGTTATGATCTGTATTTAAAAAATGTAAATAAGAAAAGTTCTGTCAGGGAGATAGAGAGGACCTAAGAGTGAATTGCAGAAAACAAAGTCTTTAACGAGAACAAGGAGAGAACCACCAATGAGGGTAAAAATGTAGAATAACAAAAACTCTTTCTTGAATAAATCACAGAACAGAAACAGCCAACAGTCGAGGTAATACAACAGAAATCTTCTCCTTGAATTATCACTGAACCGATACATCAGGTTGATCCGAGACCGGGTGGCGACTGGCTGCGGGTCTCTCAGAGAAGCACAGGTAGACAGACAGCGGGATGCGGAGCAGACCAGCCTTCAGCAGCAGGGTAACTGGGCAGAGTACAGAGTGAACGTCTTTCTCAGTAAATATGAAGTAGTACCTGTACAAGACGATGCCCAGACAAGACTTAGACAAGACGAACAGAGATAACCTGTTGCATGAGAGCATAACGAAATAATCTGGCTAAAGGAATGCCTGAAATAGCAAATCTAATCAGCGGGATAGAGAAACAAGTGAATAGAAAATTAACGTGATTGCTGGTAGTTACAGGGGACAGCTGAGAGAGAGAGAGAGAGAGAGAGAGAGAGAGAGAGAGAGAGAGAGTATGTGGGTGAGGGTGAGGGTGTGTGCGAGAGATAATTAACAGAAGAAATAGAGAAAAAGGAAGAAACCTCCTGGTTCATGACAAGTTCTAAATGTTGACACTTTTTTCAATTTTCAGGTTTAATTGGTCTTTCCTGTATCATTCATATATTTTAGGTGACATTACTTATCAAGGGATTTCTAAAGATTGTTCTACTGTCTGTCAAAGTGGATCTCTTAACATCGGCATTACAAGGACCAATACTTCCTGCTGTAACACAGACCTGTGTAACCGCCAAAATCCTCCAGGTATTGTACTTAAATGACAAAGTGCAAATCTTCTGTAAAGTCGACACTCATTTTACTTCCAAATGTCATTCAATCAGAAAATAAAATGCTGTCTGTCGTGAACTGATTGAATGGAGCAGATAAAAAAAAACTGGTATTTAATTAAATATTTTGTACAGAAAATAAAATAAAAGAATAATTGTTTTCCTCCTGTAGATCCCGTCCCGAATGGAAAGAAATGTTATACTTGTGATGGAAAGGGCTGCTCAAAAACATTGAGCTGTTCTGGGGACGAAGACCGCTGCATTACAGCAACATGTGAGAATCTGAAGATCATTATCTTTTAAACTCTCTTAGATACAGATCACAAATACCAATGTACAGCTTAGACTGAATCACCCTTTGTTTTTTTGTTTTTCTTCTTTCTTTTCATCAGATAATTATGCTGGCCCGTTAACAGTTGTAAAAGGCTGTATCTCTAAATCTTTGTGTGATGCCACGGCATCGATTGAAAATGTTCTGGGCATCTCATGTTGTGAGGGGAACCTGTGTAACGGCGCTCCGAGTGTCAGCCAGAGCTTCCTGTTCCTCTGCGGGTCTCTGCTCTCCTACTTCCTGATGCACTGAATCCAGCAGCTCTACAGATTATACAATCAGACACGCTGTACTCAATAACTTCTCTGTATCTTTCGTGTTCTGGTATGATTTTTTTGCTGTGAAATTCTGATGTGACATTTCACAAAATAAAATAGTACCTTATTCCAGAGGTCATAATAAAGCTTGTCATGTTGTAAATAAGTCCGATAAAATTCTGCAATATTAAAAATCTTTTATTTCTTAAAAAAATATATTTTTTTACTCACCCTGGTGTTGTTCTAATGCCCTATGTCCTTCTTTCTTTTTACGTTCAGATTACGTGATCCGCACTCCTGATCGCAGAAAGAAATCTTGCGTATGTCATGTGAATATGCTGAAGGCGTATCATGTTAGAGAGTTATTATAATCAATCACATATACATTAAAGCAGCAGTGGATTCCAATTCACCCCCTTCAGTGAGAATGATTCTGATTTCATTAGCTATATTCAGTGTAAAGAGCGAATGATCATGGATAGTGGTAGGCCTATTTGGTAACAAGCTTGCGCTGCCTGTCTCTTTGTGAGAGACTTCTTTCGTGGATAAATCAAAACAAATAAACTCAACAGCACACAATAATCTCACAGAAGAAACATACTGAGGTTTTTAAATGTATTTAAGAAACATATTTTTTAACGTATAGGTATAGGCTACATAACACGACCAAGGAAGGTATTAATCAATATTTTCCTTCTAAATATCAAATGAGTTGAATGACTTCTGGAGATTTTACTTTGTTATAAAAGTTACCAGTGTGATTACTGAAATGTTCTTTTCATGTATTATTTAATGTCAGTATTTGCTATCTGAATGCAGTAACAGCGCTTGCTTATTCAGCCCGGATTCTAGAAATAAAATAAGGACTTGTTTTGTTTTTGAGAAAGGTCTTCAACGTGTTAAAACATATAGGGATCTATAAAAGACCATTTCTCAGTTAAAGCCTATATTTTCCATTTAGACTAAAGTATAGTTCTCCTTGAGAGAAAGAACGCATTATCTTGATGTTTTGAGTTAAAGCAGGTCAAATCCAACCTTTGAAAAAGCTGTGTGTCGTGTGTGTGTGTGTGTGTGTGTGTGTGTGTGTGTGTGTGTGTGTGTGTGTGTGTGTGTGTGTGTGTGTGTGTGTGTGTGTGTGTGTGTGTGTGTGTGTGTGTGTGTGTGTGTGTGTGCTAGTCTTGTTGGTTACAGGTTAAGGAACCAATGGCATTATTGGAGATTGACTGAGTTGTTGTTCGGGACATGTTGGCGCCCAGCAAACCAAATCTGAGACCTGGAAGGTTGCGACGTGTCTAACTTCAGGGTCCAAGTGTCAGCTACATAATCCATACAGATATGTTTCAGTCTATCTGTATATGTGTGGAAAATTACTGTGTATATCTATTTCTTAGCCAATGAGAATCATTCATCCTGTAAGAGATGACGTAGCTTAGACCCACGGGCGTCAGTGGGACGGGGAGGGGGGGGGGGGGGGGGGGGGGGGGATGGGGGGGGGGGCAGAGACGCATTCGGAAGTGCATTTTCAGAAGTGCTGGGTACAATGACGCATTCATTTTTTTTTCTCTTTCGCGCAGGTCATGTTTTGAAAGACGATGTCCTGTAGCTTATTAATGTCATTATGTAAATACAAAAAAATGTATACAAAAATGTGATGTCCGACTCGTTTTATGAAGAAGAAAGCCTTAAGTTTTAAGACAAGTAGGCTACTCAATTTACAACATGCATTCATCAAATCTACATCAGTCATTTTTACCAATTTGAAAGCATCCAATCATCATCATCATCACAACTATTCCCGTATTCAGCAATAGATTTAAGGCAAGCATTATGCAAACAAGATAGCTACTACTCCACGATCATCTCCACCAATGCTCACGGGCGTCAGTTTGGTTTGAAATGTGGGGACAGAGACGCATTCGGATGTGTTTTTTAAGCTGGGTACAAACTTATCAGTGACGTGCGGTGATGTCTTAAAGAGGCTAGGCACTGAGTTGAAAGCCAGATTACCTGATTTATTGTTTATGCTAATAAAACGTAATAACAGTAAACGTCACGCACAAGCGCGGCATATCAAGAAATGTACTAAGTCAAGGATGTATATCGTGTACACTCTCTCTCTCTCTCTCTCTCTCTCTCTCTCTCTCTCTCTCTCACACACACACACACTCACATACACACACACTCACACACACTCACACACACACACACACACACACACACACACACACACACACATACACGGCACAGGCACACACCGGTAGTTAATGTCCACTCCAGCATCAGAATGCAACCATTCTTAATCCTTAATTGTTGCACAGCGGCAATTCTGTTTGTCAGTTAGCAAAAGTAAAATTACACACTGCTCAATTGAATATAAAGGCAAATGGCTTGCATTGATTCAACCACATTTATCAATTCAATATTAAGCCCAAAATAGTTTTTGACTCACCAATCGGTAGATTATTTGTACATAAAATCCATCCGCCGTTCTCGTTAAGACGTCGATCACATCATATTTTCTTTCATTCCAGTCTGTTTGAAACGATCGGGCAATTTTTGGGCCCTTTTGCTGCATTAGTCCATCTAAGGCTGGCGTAGGGTCCGTGTAACGCTTTGCAGTTCTTTGTTCAATTTGCACCATCACAATTAACCAAATGAAAAATTGGCTTCAAACTTTCATTTTCCATTTTGTTGGAATAATTCACAAACGGATAATTGTCTCTCAGTTTAATTTTCAATTCTACAATCTTGGGTTGTTGCATCCGAGTCTGGTTTTTGAACAAACATAAAACAATGACTCATTGATCTGACTTTCCATTTCTCTGTGTTTTGCTCGCGGTTGGACCGTACCAGTTCCGCCGGGGGGAGGAGCGGGGGGTGGGGATGTGGATGCATTTACCCACAGCGCTATAGCGTTATGTATAGGCCTATGGCACGTCTGAGTCTGACCATGAAATAATTTATCGCCAGTGGCAACGCGCTGAGATAGCTTTTTCAGACACGACATTCTTCTCTTCTTTATAGCTCTTTTGAGGCAGTTTCTATCGTTATCGTTTCATTTAATAACAACTGTCAAGAGCGTAGGGGACATTCTAGGGAAACAAATGCGCGAGAGCGAATCTCTTCGCAGGCGATTTCACTCACACGAATCTCGGGGTGCGCTATCAAAATTCGCTCTGCTCTCGCTGAGATTTTGCGAGTGCACGCTCAATCTTGGTCCTTTTGACTCAATCTCAATACTTTTTATAGAATTATCTTATCTCTTTTATAATGTTTTCTTAAGTTGTCGACAAACAGAATAAGACATCACCGATTAAATAAAATAAGGATTTATTATACAAGTCATCATTAGTAGGCTAATTATTGTTTTAGGTATTTATAGGCCTACTGTATAGGGTGAATTCAGGGTTTTCCAAGTCACTCCAAGACACATAGAGAGAGAGAGATACAATATGATGTCAGATAATAATAAAATGCTAGACAATAATGATGTTGTCTATATAAGCTGGCAGCTCTGGTTGTACCGGTAAAATGTACTGTAAAATGTAAGGCTAGCCTATACAAATACAGACAGATCAAAAGATCCATTTGCAGGAACCACGGGAATTTCAGATCTAAGAAAAGCCATGCAATCCAGGGGTTCCTGAGCTACAAAACCCCAGCCTGGAAGTTTCTGTAATCCCTGAAGAGCTTGATTATCTGGTTCAGGTGTGTTTAATAGGGGTTGGAGCAAAACTCTGCAGTGAGTGACCCACCAGGAGACGTACACCTGCTCTGTAGGCAGAGTTAAATATTATATATTTATAACATTCAAAATGAATGAAAGAAAAGAATATCTATGATATATATTTTTAAGAAAGAGAAGGATTTATGAAAGAAATAGGGGGATAAAGAGCGAGAAACAAAAGGTTAAACATTGCACAAGCAGTCCATAGGACTTAATATTACATTAAGCAAATTTAAAATCAAAGGGTTAATAAAAAGAGCAATAAAAGGAATGTGGCAAGAAATGTGGGATACGGAGGAAAAAGGTAGCCAAGAGAATTGTACAGATTACAAAGGGAGGTATGAGAATGGTGTGTGGAAATAGAAGGGAAGATACAGTAATTTCTCGTATCCGTGGTATAGGACATAACACACTCCATCATAATTGGGAAACATGATACAGGCCTCTGTACATGTGTGCACACAGAGACAGTGGAGCATGCTTTATTTCAGTGCATCAGATATAACAATGATAGGTTAAAGTTAGAAAATCAAATAAAGTCATTAGGTATAAATGTTTTATCAATTAATAATGTATTAAGAAATGCAGTGATAGGCTCATGACTAGGGGAAGTTTCAAAGATGTAGCTAGACTTTTTAAAGGCAACAGACCTATTTAAAATAATTGTTTTTTTGTTTTTTGTTTTTGTTTTTTTACTCCACATTGATGCTCCACACTCCATCTCAGTAGGTGGCAGAAATGTCAACAGCCACTAAATCGAAAGAAGAAGAAGATGATGAAGAGGACATGTGCACTCGGAACAGTCCCTCTATGCGAACAGTAGGTGGCGGTGTGTGATCCTCTTGACAGAAGAAGAAGCTACGCAACACAGTCATTCTGTGCATCATTGCCAATGCATGCAAGATGGATGACCTGTACCAGCCGCAGTTCAGCCTATACCACGGCGCAAAAAGGTTGACAAAGTCAGCCCGAGATCTGTCGAGAGACCGATTGGAGTCTATTTTTAAGGTGATTAACTGGTTGATATAAATATTTTCGTGCATTTTTAAGTCTTTAACTTTCATTAATGTTAGCTTGATAGTTAAGCTAGCGTTAGCCACTAGCCAGCATATGCAAGTGATCGCGCGGGCGCTTCCCGCGGGGTTTTGGAACGTAAAGTCTTCACTTGAGGGTTAGTTACAAACTACTATATATTTTGTAACTAAGGGTATGTTTACATAACAACCATGTCAGAACTATCCCTGTTCAAACGGATCTACAAAAAATATGTATTATGCATGCTACGCCAGTAACTTAGTTGGCGACGTCACTTTGTCATGAAACATCCGTTTTCAGGTCCCCAAAACCTCGTGGTCGGAACGGCCCAAAACTCACACAAGATTTTCCGTTTTCAGTGGTGTCCAGTAAACGCACCATTTGCAGAGCTCTTCTTATAATGCAGTCTTTTATCTTCATTGCCAGTAGGCCAATATGAGCCTTCAAATTCGTGGGCAGAATTTTTGTTAAAATGAAATTAATTTCTGTTTGTCCTGTTAAAGTTGAATCTTACTTTTTTTGCCTCGTAACTTACGTTAAAAATAGGCCTACGTTTCCACTGAACTATACACTTAATCATGAAATAACTTGATATATTTTATGTGTAAATAACATTCAGAAACTGTATTTGAAATAAATAGCAATAAAGTTGTAAATATTGAGTGTGAAGCTCAGGATTTTCTTTAAGCCCCAAGTTTACGATTTGGGGGCATGTCAGTGGGAAACGTGGCAGAGTCACATTCATAAAGTAGTATATAGGTAGTCTTAGCCTCAGACGGGACCGTTGGCCATCAGTCTGAATGTCTTGCTACACGAGACTACAATATATAGGCTATATATATATACATATATATTAGACATTTAGTAGTGGCATTAATCAAACTTTATTGTATCCTTCTCTTTAGGTTGAGCCAGATAGTCTTTATTTAGAGGACGACATCACTAGAGAAACATTTTTTCCAGATCAATCTGGACAGTTTCAGACCTGATGAGAGACCGAGGATCATTTGCTGTCTCAGGGACAAGCAAAGAACAAGTTTTGACAACAGTTGCAGGCCCTTCAACACCATTATCCTGTCGCCCAAAAGGGAGCCCTGCCTTTACACACCCATCTAATACATTTCAAAACCCTCTCCGAAGGACCAAATCAGCAAGAAAACAAATTTATGTAGCAGACATTGAGGACAGCGGGAAAATATCTCCATACAGTATGTATTAGCCAGATCTTTTAGCTCATAACTACTTGTACTAACATTGTACTTCAAATGCTGTAGCTTATGTTAAACTGGATTAGTGGTTCCCAACCCTGGTCCTGGAGTACCCCAATCACTGCACATGTCTCCGTAAAGTCCTCATGAAATCAAAATGGAACATTTACTTTGCTAGCGCAAAGTAACCACGCCCCTCCAAGCGTCAGTCTGCTATGAGCCATGGATAAATAGGAGGAGCTGAAGTAAAACCCCATTTCAATATTCCGTTTCACTCAGAAATACGTCACAGCACTGAAGTCGGTTGCAAGATCCGGTTCACGGGGACTTTAATCAAATGCACCTGATTCAGCTCATTAGTAGAACCAGAAACTCCAAGACCTCAGAGTCAGAGTCAGATGGGTTTGTCAGAGAGACGTAAACAATGTGCAGTTTTGAAGCGAGGGTACTCCAGGACTAGGGTTGGGGACCGAATAACTGGATTATTAACTTTTCTTTCTTTATCACAGCTACAGTACGTGTCACAATATCCGAAGGCCAGGGTGTTCAGGCAGTGGGACAAACAGTGCAGGAATATTTAAATTCTGCTGATAGCTACAGTATCTGCGATGCCAAAGGGCTGGCAATTGCGGATACATCAGAGACCAAAGGTATTTGACTGCAAATGTCCACATGTTTATCCCCTGAACTACCATACATGTTTATCAACTGCCCAAAGAGTCCATCTGAGAATGATGGTGGTGGTCACCCTAGTTATACATGAGAAGTTTAACTGCTTGCAGACAAAAGTGATGTTGATTAAATGTGTTTCAGTTTGTTTAAATGACCATTTTCAGCAAACAATTGTATATTCTGGTACACAAAATGTAAAATGTGGCATGTGCAAAGGTCATAGACTGAAAAATGACACATTTGTACTGTATTCTATTCTAGTGTTAGGCTGTTGTAAGTGGGTTTGTAGGGGCATTATGAAGTGCACTGCAACACCATATCTGAAAAAGTCCAACAAAGAACAAGAGATAAGGTGTTCCTCACATTTTGTGTGTGCAGTTTTGTGAATTTTGTAGAAATGTAAGTAGAAACCGTGAAATGTAATGTAGGCATAATTTAGTAATTTTGTTGCATTTTTAGATTTGGAATTTTGGAAAACATCAAGCCGGAAGGTATACGCCATCAGAACAGTAGACCTGACCAAGCTCAAGACGGGAAGACTTGAAAGTGCCTCCAAAAAGAAAAGGCAATATATATATATTTTTTTTCAGGAATCAAAATGAACTACTATGCAGTAGAGGCATAACCATGTAAACACCACTCACTATGTGTGACTGCATCATCACAGCTAGTGTTATAACGGTCAGGTGTATACCTAATGTCCCAGAATAGGCCTGTGTGACCGATAAAAAATGATACAAATTAGAGTAACAAACAACCTTTTCATCCATGTTGGCCTATTGCTATTTCTGCATGATTCACTTGAGTCATCTTGTAAAACTAAAAGCTTGCACTGCTATTTTGAACCAATAATATGATCAAAAAGCAGTTGAAGGATGATGTGCCGAACTGAATTAATTATCTGAGATTCAATTATCTGATCAATTAATCTAACTCTTATAAAGTTATTATATAGCCTCTTAGTTGTTTAAAAGTCTTTGTTAGAACTGATAAGAGAACCTAAGATTTAACCTGAGTGTTTAGATAACATTGTGTAAAACAGAGAGCCAGAGCCTTATGTGACTTACCAGACAAAGGATGATGTTATTGGTTTTAACCCACTAATACAGTGATCAATGAATGGGAATTACAATTACTTAATTTAACACTATCAGTGATAAAAGGAAAGCTTCTCAAAGTCTTTAAAGCAGGCAAAGTTAAGTTGCATGCTTAAATGTATGCAGTTTTGCAACAATACACTGTACAGAAAAACCCGTATCTAATGATCTCCCTGATCAACTGTTACCACCTTTCCTTCAAAGCAATATTTAATAGTTAGAATTCTAACACCCAAATAGCGCTTTGCTGAATAGTATAGTGTATTTACGATAGTTGGAGATATTGCCAATAGCTGATGTCTTTGTCGATAGTCAAGATGATATTGGGGTTGTTTTCTTATTATTGTATAATATTATTAAGCTAGTATAAAAATTGGCCTGGCATAGTTTTACTTCAGCGTCATAAGCCTAAAAATATAATGCAAATGACAACACTAATAAATTATTATATAAAAATGTATAGCTAGTAATTCTATAACAGGTTCATGCAATCAGTCAACAATGAAAATTAAAAGCAGCTTTATTTCAAACACGAACAGAAAAACAACTGGAAAACAAAGACCATAAACCTGAAGAATACTGAAATAGCTTGCATTGGCCACATGCAATAACAAAATAAAGCATCTATTCATGGTGGTATAATTTTAAAGTAACATTTAAAATGTGTAATAATAATATAAATAAGGATGATGATTTTTACTCTACATCTTGATAATGTTAAAGGGGTGATGAACTGAGAAATCAAATTTTCCTTGAGCTTTTGACATCTAAGAGGTCATCATGTTATAAGAATATCCTGTAAGTTTCAGAACTGAAAACGTCCTTGTTAGTCCAATAAAAGCTTTTATTGACACCAGGCTCAGCAAACGACTCGTTTTTCAAAGTGGGGAACTATGACGACAAAGAGGATAAAACACCACCCCCGCAGAAGAAGATCAACGCCAACTTACTTTGCCCCGCCAACCGATCCGCGCATTACACGAAACTCATTATAATATGCAAAACTGTTATCCACTCACAGCAGTGGGCGTTTACTTCCAAGTCTTCAGTGCGAGACGCCCATAAAAACCGAGCGTTTTTGAGCTAGGCTCAAAACTATGGTAGAAAATAGCCTATTACTTATTCATTTTGATGTTTTTGAATGTAAAAACCAAGCGAACGTCATAAGTTGACCTCAGACAACAATATATTTGTTTTTTTTAAAAAGCTAGTTCATGACCCCTTTAATGTTACAGATATAATGTAGTATTGTCTGTGAAATAATGGACATGTCTTTTTCACTTTTTTTTTTCAGGGTGGACCCCGAAGAAAATGAAGTTCTAGATGGCCTGCTTGGCATTGAGCTTGAGATAAAAAACTCTGCATCAAAGCTAGCTGAAAACATAGATGAAAAATTTAACGAGCTAACCATTTCAGTCAACCACATTAAGGCTAATGTCCTAGAGGTAGTGCAACAGATTGACGTTTTAGCGGAGGTGAAGGAGAAAGTTTCTCAAGTGTCAAAGTCACTATCCATTGCTTCCTCTCTGCGAGATGCGTTGGCATGTAGGATGTGCACAAACATCCCAAATTCTGTGCTTGTTATAACGGCATGCTGTGGCCAGGTGGCAGGGTGTGGCCCCTGTATCCAGACCTATCTAAATGATAATGACAGCTGCCTTTTATGCAAGGCAAATATGTTCGCAGGCAAACTGGTGTTTTTAAGAGGCCTGAGTGAGGTACTGGCAAAACTGACAAATCAAGCGACTTAAATGTGGTCTGGCTGACAGTTTGGCTCAAAAGTTCAGAAATAATAATGTTGAGAAATTTTATGTGTTTTAGCACCTTGCTTTTTTTTTTTTTTTTTTTTTTTTTTAAGAATCTTCGGCATGGTGTTCAGGGGTTTGTATGGCATCTGGTCAAGTAATTTTTTCTTTTTCTGTATCACATTTTTGTATGTGTGTAGAGGCATAAATTCAAAAAAGCCAGCTGAGTTTATCTGTGTAGCCTGGTGCCATATGCAGTGTCTTAATAGGCATTACTGCTTAACAGCAGTATCTGTTACTGTTCTTGAATAGGCCATTTAAAGAGAGACACCCTCCCTTTTCTTCAACAAACACTGTTGTTATATGAACCATAGCACATTTTTCCTAGCAGAATATGCTGGCTAAGGGTCATTTCACTGTTCAAAACTGTAAAAAAAAAAATAGCACTGAGGCCCTATCCACACTACTGCGTTTTCGTTTAAAAACGGAGACCTTTTGCTACGTTTGCACCTCCCGTCCACACTAAAACGGGAAAAACGAAGACCCAAAACAGAGAAGTTTAGAAACGCTGCAGCTCCGTTTTTCGTTTTGAATCTCCGGAGGGTGTTTTAGTGTAGACGGGACAAAATGGAGGAGTTTAGAAACGATGACGTAGAAGGTCACGCTCGGCTCTATGATTGGGTGTCATCACCCATGACGTATCCTTCCCTGATTCGTCAGCCACCCATCACATGTCCCGTCACCGGAAGAAAACAAACAAAAACATCCTGGACTACGTAGCTGATGTTAGTGAGTGCAACATGGATAACGAATTACAAGCGTTACTGACTTTGATGTCTTTGTTAGCAGCTGTTGTGCAAGCAAATTCTGCATTTTACAATGCTATAACTGCCTACATGCGCCGGAGGCAAACTATTATTCGAGCGATCTATGACAATTCCCGTGTGCAGCGGCGGTATCAACCGTACATGGAGCGTCGGTTTTGGGTTAAGCCGGGAAGAACCAGCGCATGGTGGGATAATTTTAAAAATCAAGTTGTGGTCCCTGAGGAATGGTGCGAAAACTTTCGAATGTCCAGAGCGGCACTTATCAACCTCAGCGAAGGACTACGTCCGCACGTGGAAGGAGCAACAACAAAAATGAGGATCCCCGTGGATGTATTAACAAAGGTAGCGTGCACGTTGTATTACCTGAGTGACGAAGGGAGACTTCGGAAAACCGCAAATGCATTTAGACTATCCCGACAAGTTGTTTCAGTAATCATCCGACAGGTCTGTAAGGCCATCGTCATTTTCATGGGGCCAGACTACATTAAAACACCGAGCACAGAGGCCGAGGTGAAGGATCTTGTTGTGAACTTCTATCGGACACACGGGATGCCACAATGCCTGGGGGCAATTGACTGTACACACATCGAAATCAAACAACCCTTGGCCAACTCAACAGACTACATAAACAGAAAGGGAAAACATTCTTTGAATGTACAAGCTTTGTGTGACCACCAGTATTGTTTCATGGATGTTGTTGTGGATGCCGGGGAGTGTGCACGACGCGCGCATATTTGCTAACTCGAAACTCTGTGCTGACCTAAAAGATGGGACAATACCCTCCTGCCCTAGAGAGTTAGTGGAAGGTGAAGAAGCTGTCCCCGTGTTCCTTCTGGGGGATCCAGCTTATCCCCTTATGCCGTACCTCATGAAGGAGTACCCAAATGGCGGAGTTACTCCACAGGAGCAGTATTACGGCCTATCTCTTTGCAAGGCTCGCATGGTGATCGAATGTTCACGTTTGAAGGCACGGTTTGCGGCTTTGAGAAGGCCGATGGACATAAACATGCAGAACCTTCCTTATGTGATATATGCTTGCTTTGTTCTGCACAATTATTGTGAAATGAACAATGAACCTGTAAACGAGCAGTGCATAAATGCTGCTCACCAGTATGACAGGGATTTCCAGCCACACATGAGAGATTGTAATGTGAGAGCAGATAACAACGAAAATGAAGGAAAACGAGTGAGACGTGTGTTGACGACATTTCTTGACCCTTAACTAAAACGTTTATTTTTTTAACGTTTATAAAAAAAACTGGTTTCCCAGTACAGTGAAAGTATTCCTTTGCCTTTTGCTCTGACTGCCATGTGTTTTTTAAAATGTGCATATGTTTATTATTAAATGTTACCTGTAAAAAGATGTGATTGAATAAAAAGTAAAATTTTTGACTCTAAAACTGAGTATGTGAGTTTGTACTCTGGTGTGTATACTTGCATCTAAATATCTCTGTAAATATATCTATATACCTAACCTAGAGATATAGATAGATGAAAAAGACAGCAAATACACAATGAATAAGTTTTTATTGTCTTTATTAAAACAATCTTTACTGTGCAAATAAATAAATAATTATTATAACACAAATTCGTTGTCTGTTGCCTGAAGTCTGTTAAGGAGCTGTCTCTTTATGTCCAGGTCTTCCTGTGCAACGGAATTTGCGGAGAGTTTTCTCTTCAATCGTTCTCTCCTGTGGCCACACAGGGTAGCGGTGAGTCTCTGGCGTCGATTCTCCATCATCTCGGGAGACACAGCACTCTCTTGAAACTGGTCAGCAGAAGACCCAGAACCAGTTGGGCTGGAGAACTCCTCCGTGGCCTCCGCCGCCACGTTGCCGGTCTCGATACCCCCCTGAATCGCATGCGTTGCAGGAGAGCCTCCCCAAATCGACTCGCAGAGCTCAAAATAGAGCAAAACTACTCGCCCATGGCCACTTCGACGACCAGCATCTACAGCTCGCCTGTAGCTGATCCGTACTGCCTTGAGTTTTGTAGTCAATTGCCCTGTGAACACGAAACAGTATAAGGTTAGCTGCTAATATAACTAGCGTCCCGTCCCCCCCCAGGCTAGGCCTGTTAAAACACATCCAGGCTAACTTAAACCACGTCAAATTGAGCGTTATGCGTTAAAGTTAAAGTTTTGCCTACTATACATACCTTTAGTGATTTCGTCCTTATTGTGGGGGTACACCTTTCCCATCGTTGTGGCTTCCTCTGGCGATGGATAATGCTCCCGGTACCTTTCCAATATGTCGCCGTATTTGGTTTGCGACGACTCCCAGTCTGTGTTTTCTGCCGCCATGGCTGTTTTGTATTCCATTGTAACTTTAAGTAAAAGTTCCACCTCGTCGTCGGTCCATGAAAAGAAATCTCTGGTCTTCGACATTTTCTAATGTTTGCAGAGGTAGCTAACGTTACTTGCTTCCTCATCAAATCTGAGGAATAGTCCATCCGTTTCCTGTTTACACCGGCACGCGCATGCACAGTGTTGGAGAATGGTCACGTGATCCGAGTTTTCAGTCGTTTTAATGTGGACGGAGATCAATTCTAATACGCAGCTAAAACGCTGGTGTGGACGGAGATCGTTTTCGTTTTAATTCTCCGTTTTTAAACGAAAACGCAGTAGTGTGGACGGGGCCTGATACTTGAAATAAAGTCTGGTTTGAGTGTTTCCCCATTTTCCCCATGCAGTGGGGCATTTTAAGAAACTGAATTCTGACTTTAACAAAATGTTACAATGGTACTTCACAAAATAAACCATTTCAACTTGTAAATGTATTTATGTCATTAATACCAGTTACGTATGACCCGGGCCTCACCCCACACCCAGTTCACCATAGTCATAGTGCATAGCTGATAAATATAGTGATGTGTTGGCAAACATAAATCATGTCAATCAATGCAAATAATGTAGAATGTTCATGTACTGTAGCATGAAACCATTCCATGCTGCAGTTCAGGAGTGAGAAAAGACTGACAGAACAGATAATACATAAAATATAATTTTATAGATTTATAGAATATAGATTTTGATTATGACAAAGAATTCATAATCCTAATATGGGAGGTTAAGGCCTGGTTTCACAGACAGGGCTTAGATTTGACAGGATTAGGCATTAGTTCAATTAGGACATTTAAACGTTTATAAACATTTTAAGTGTGTATCTTGTGACAAAACAATGACAGTGACATATTTTATATGTAAGTTGCTTTCAGTTAAAATGGCTCAAACATACATTTTAGTCCAGGACCAGTTTAAGCCTTGTCTGTGAAACCAGGGCTTAAAGTATTAATTCTGCAAAAACTGTTTGTTGTCAGCATTTTACTGTTTGTTTGTTTTTTTTATTAAGAATTCTTCTGCATTAATGTATAAGTTGTTTATTACTTTATGTACCGTTTTTAATGCTTTAAATATTGTTAACATTAGATACAGAGTAGGTAATTTACAGCAAAGCATCTCATAATCTCGCATTTTTGTAGCGTTGCTGTCCTGGTACTAGAACCACTTATCTAAAAAAAAAAAATTCTGACAACTTTTAATGCGACTTTAAATGAGACTTTAATAAGAAATTGCAATTTGAAAAGTAACCAATAAAGAGGTCAGACAAAAGGTGGGATTCGAGCGGTCCTGAGATGGGCTGCAAAAAGAGCATCGGGTATACCCTTGGATGGGATTGTATGTGCATTCCAGGCAGGGATGAAATTCTGTAGCCCAACCATGCAGCATTTTGAAGCAATGGCTGAGACACAGTGCTTCCAAAATGGGTCATCAATGTCCAAAAAACCATTGTTGGCCAAGGCACACAATGTGTACTTAATTGGGTAGTTTATTCGCGAGTTGACTTCGACCCACTTTTATTCAGCAGCGTGGTTCTGTCTTGACTGACTTTGAATGAAAGGGGGTCTATTGACATTAGTGCGAAAGGCCCGAAGATTGTCTTGTTGATACAGACATAAATAAAATTCACGTCCATGATCAACTCTTATCTGATCAAAAAGGCCATGGCTCAAGCAGATTTCTCTGTACACATCGTCATAAATTATCAGATTATTTTTGATCGGCATTACAGAAAATCCCAAAATTTTCCCACTGAAACCATCAGAGGCAACAACTTCAGTCACTCCAAAATCCACAAGCTTTTCGTTTTGGTCCATGTGTATTTTGTGACCGGCATACTCAGCGTAATAGACATGTGGATTAGTTTGGCGAGCAGTTCCCTCTCTTCGCATCTCTGTGTACTGCGGGGTAATTTGTGCCAGTGCACGCCTTACAGTTCTTTCACCCAACCTGTATCCCGAAGCTCTCAACATCCCAGTCATCATCTTTCTAGCATACACAGGGCCGCAAACAGTAACTGCTGGTCGAACGACTGCATCCACACCATCTCTCCCTAGCCGTGCATAATCGAAACGATGAATGTTTCTCGATGCGCAGAATTTAGAAATGGAGGAAATACTGGAACCTCTCCCAAGTCCATATTGCTGCTGTAAGACCTCTTGAACTTGTGTGCATGTGTATCCCAGCTCCTCTACTAACCTGCGAATTACACTTTCGTAATCATCAAGCGCACTCCACTCACACATCTTCCAGACAATCTGTGTTTTTTAACCTGAAGTCACACAGTTAATAGGGTTCTAACATGAAGATGATAAATATGGTCAGACTCAGACGTGCCATATACATAACGCTACAGCGCTGTGGGTAAATGCATCCACATCCCCACCCCCCGCTCCTCCCCCCGGCGGAACTGGTACGGTCCAACCGCGAGCAAAACACAGAGAAATGGAAAGTCAGATCAATGAGTCATTTTTTTATGTTTGTTCAAAAACCAGACTCGGATGCAACAACCCAAGATTGTAGAATTGAAAATTAAACTGAGAGACAATTATCCGTTTGTGAATTATTCCAACAAAATGGAAAATGAAAGTTTGAAGCCAATTTTTCATTTGGTTAATTG
This sequence comes from Siphateles boraxobius, assembly GCF_051911475.1. Taxonomy (NCBI): domain Eukaryota; kingdom Metazoa; phylum Chordata; class Actinopteri; order Cypriniformes; family Leuciscidae; genus Siphateles; species Siphateles boraxobius. The sequence continues at coordinate 1,200,827 of NW_027509212.1, forward strand.
TGATGGTGCAAATTGAACAAAGAACTGCAAAGCGTTACACGGACCGCGTAGACCTCACTCTTGCTATTAACTCAGATTTTGTAAAAGAAAAATTTCTTAACTCCGTGATCACGGCCGGTGCTGTCATTTTGACTTTGAATTTGGCGGGGATTAACTATGTAGGCTAGCTGTGGTGTAATGACGTTAGCTGCGCAAATGTCCAGTAATATCTCGATTTTAATTGGTCCATGTCTGATACGTAACGGAGATGATTACTGGCATAACATATTTACGTCCAAAGGCACAGCAGATTTGTGCTTTTTGCCGTACATGTTGAAGAATACAGGATCGAAGTGCGCATGCGCAACATACAAACAAACGCTAGTAAAAGAAAATGCTAGACAGTAAAAGCACTTCTTATTCTACCATTTGTTTTTTATTTGATTATGCGTAACTGCCACATTTGTCATCATAACGTCTAAACAATTGGAATAACACATATATTGCATATATAAAAAACAAGAATAAACAGTAAAAACAATTTTGGCAGGGTAGTGCCTAGTTTGCCTACCCAGACCGCACGTCACTGAAACTTGTCAAACTGTGCAGCCTCTCTCTGCTCAACGCGTAAATAAATCCATCGATCTGCACATCTTGTTAAGAGTTCTTTAATGGTCTAGTGGTTGATCTTTTGCCAAGCGTGTCAGAGGTTGCGGGTTCTAATCTGCACTTGTATAGTTTTTTTTTCTCTCATCAAAACTGAATATGTTCATCAGTGGTTACAGTCTATATCAAATTTTCAGTCTATATGGATTTTATTTTGAGATTTCACCGGAAGGAATAGAGAGTCTCCACAACAGCGATAGATTGAAGCGCGCGTCCGAGTGAAGACTGCGCGAGCCTGTATCCGTGACACTGATTGCCGCGGCAACGAGCGCTCAGCAGCTTGAGTTCAAAAACACCACATTTTAGCGCTAGCTCTCTTATTTAATAGCGAATTAAATGAATGATCTGCTAGTTAACTGGATGTTTTATTTATTTGTATTAGGTACATCCGTGGCGCCTCAATGTTTCAAAAAGTGGTGGGTACAAAATGACTCATGGCGGAATTTGCGTACCCACCGTCCCCACCGAAATCGACGCTTATGCTTAGACCTTGGAAAGGGTATAACTGCTGTGATCTTTGTAACTGTAAGCCTACGAACTCCTGTGTGAGTCTTGAAGCTGACTTCTGTTGATGAAACTGCAAACTATCTTCAGTAAAACTTTTCTTTAATTTATTATTCTGACTCTGGGTCTTCATTCTCTGGTTCTGGGTCTTTGACTGTAAATCCCCTTACATCGCGTTAGGATGCTTCCCTAGTTATTTTTAAGATACTTGTCTGGCAGGGCAAGTAACATTCAATTTCACTTGCCCCTTAAAAAAAAACAACACACTTGTCCCGGACAAGCAAACAAGTGTTAATGTCGAGCCCTGAAATGCAAAGTTGAACCAAAGTTAACCGTTGTTAAATGTTGATCAATTTAAAGACTTCAAGTGAAAATAAAATTTACTGCACTGGACTACGCCACTCCAATTTTGTTTGGGGAGGAGATCCCAAGTCACTAGAGGGTTTCCCGGTTGGCTATCCAATTAAATGAATAAAGGCAAAATTACTATAGAAATCAAAACGTCACTTTTATTAAATACAATGATTCTGGTCTCATCTGCTTTCACTCAAAGCTGGCCAAATGCAAGCGTAAGAGGTGGTACTACAATTAACTATGGGAGGTAACATAACACTCAAAAAGAAAATGCACACAATGAAATGAATATATACAATAAACCCCAAAAGAAATCACAAGTTGCTACATGCCACAGTAAATACACAAAAACTCTTTACACACCACACTTATGAATCAAGAGAAAATATCTTCCCTCCCGTAGTTACTATGCTCACAGCTACCGATGATGACCTGGTTATAGTTCACAGAATAAACCATATAAAAATGTACAACTGTTAGTAATGGGCCAACCAAACAAAATTAATAAAAGATCACAAAAACCATGAAAAACAAAAATAAAGGTAGGGAAAAACAGTGGTCAATTGCACAGGACAAATCGAATTCTAAAGAAAGGAAAAACAATAGTAAATAAAGCAAAAATACACAAATCAACCCATACAAAAACCACAATCTCATTTACTGAAATCATTATATCCAAACATAACATTGAAAAATAGCATCACATCATAACATTAGTTCAAACTAGAAACCACTGTCCATATATTTATTTCAATCAACATGGTTAAAATATGCTAGCTATTACAACATTACATCAAGAAAAATAAATACCTTAGTTGGCTTTTGGCCAATTTCAGGAGCCACAGGAAGTGCAGCAGCAGTTAATATCCATCGCTTATCCAGGTCAACATGGCCAACGTGAAGGCCTTTAAAACAACTTCTCTACAATGAAAATCATTTACCCTAATACATACAACACAGGGTTATCGATGATCATTTCAAAGAAACATAACTCGTTTTGACCGTATCAACTCTCACGTGCTGTAATGGTAATTCAGTGTCCACCGCTCATCCAGCCAAACTTTATCAGCATAAGGGTATTTAGACCTCACATCTAAAACAAACCAACTACATAGACAATGAATTGATTAATTACAGCTGGCCCATTTAAATTAACATTGTCACTAAAAAAATCGCTGGCTCTTGGCCAACACATTAAAAAAAAAAAAAAGATCACAAACATCATAAATAAGCATTAAAAACACTTCTCCTAACACCTATTAAAATAAACCTACCAGAGCTTGTTCTTCCAGAGACCATGCCAAACAATTCAGGTACTGCAACCATACCTTCTTCTTCTTCTTCTTCTTCTTCTTCTTCTAGCTTTCTGGTGTTACGGTTTATCTGGTGACCGTGTTAACTGGTGACCAACTTCCTGTTCAAGTCATTCGCTGCAGATGTGTGAGCAGATTCGTCGATTCTGAAAGCACAAACTGACGCGATATTAAGCTGTCTAATAAACGCACACTTGCTTGTTACTTGCCTTTCGCATTCTTGTAAAGATGACAAAGTATTGCTATGATGTAAAACAAAAAAAGGAAGGAAAAAAAATCATCTTTCCACGGGTTTCGAACGCGCGCAGAAAAGATATTCTGTCTGAATTAAAACAATGTGCCTGTGTTAACTTGTGATATTAAGTGATAACTTGTGATATAACAGCTGATATTAAGCTGTCTAATAAACGCAGACTTGCTCGTTACATGCCTTTCGTATTCTTGTAAAGATGACAAAGTATGGCTATGATCTTAAAAAAAAAGAAGAAGAAAATACATCTTTCTACGGGTTTCGAACGCGCGCAGAAAAGGGTTCACCCAGGGAGAACACCGCGACAAACATGTTGAGCTGTCTCACTAACGTTATACTACCTGATTGTTGCAGAACAATTCACCATTTCAGTCTCGGCGTCACTTTATGCAGCTGTCCGTATCAAAACATTGTGTCCGTGTTAACTTGTGACCCTTGTGTTTCTTATTTCAAAAACTCACCATGGCGTTAATTTAGAAATTGTAACGTTATACTACATGGTTTATGATTTCAAAGCACATTGCATGGACTCTGTAGTCCGACAATGTTACATAATTGTGGCTACTACAGTTGTATAACAACTGCGATGGTTAAACTGGTTATTAATGAATGGTTCTGTGTCGTCAGATGCTAGGCAATGTCTCAGGTGATGATTAGCCTATAATAACGACATGTTGCTTTCGACGGTATTGTAGCATTTACTTTGTCTCTGTAATACTGAATGAAATGTAAATGTCACATTGTAGTCGAAATAATGCTTATACAGTCACTTGCGTTCAATAGGTCTATATAAACATTAGAAACTTTGTCCTGTAGTCGAAATGTTTCACATAGCCTACATCCTACTGTGTGAACCTTTTACCTTGCGACTTACGTTCAGTCTGCGATATAGCAATTAGTTGGAAAAAAAATAATATATAAAGGTTGTGGGACTGGAGTGACTCTGCAGGTGGGGACTGGAGTGACTCTGCAGGTGGGGACTGGAGTGACTCTGCAGGTGGGGACTGGATTGACTCTGCAGGTGGGGACTGGAGTGACTCTGCAGGTGGGGACTGGAGTGACTTTGCAGGTGGGGACTGGAGTGACTTTGCAGGTGGGGACTGGAGTGACTTTGCAGGTGGGGACTGGAGTGACTCTGCAGGTGGGGACTGGAGTGACTCTGCAGGTGGGGACTGGAGTGACTTTGCAGGTGGGGACTGAAGTGACTCTGCAGGTGGGGACTGGAGTGACTCTGCAGGTGGGGACTGGAGTGAGTCTGCAGGTGGGGACTGGAGTGACTCTGCAGGTGGGGACTGGAGTGACTTTGCAGGTGGGGACTGGAGTGACTTTGCAGGTGGGGACTGGAGTGACTTTGCAGGTGGGGACTGGAGTGACTCTGCAGGTGGGGACTGGAGTGACTCTGCAGGTGGGGACTCGAGTGACTCTGCAGGTGGGGACTGGAGTGAGTCTGCAGGTGGGGACTGGAGTGACTCTGCAGGTGGGGACTGGAGTGACTTTGCAGGTGGGGACTGGAGTGAGTCTGCAGGTGGGGACTGGAGTGACTCTGCAGGTGGGGACTGGAGTGACTCTGCAGGTGGGGACTGGAGTGACTTTGCAGGTGGGGACTGGAGTGACTCTGCAGGTGGGGACTGGAGTGACTTTGCAGGTGGGGACTGGAGTGACTTTGCAGGTGGGGACTGGAGTGACTCTGCAGGTGGGGACTGGGGACACTGAACTGTGCATGTAGGAGGGGCACTGGACAGGAATTACGATTGTAGCCATTTTAGGCCATTTGTGTGGCAACCTGGGCTCTGGCTCAATGTAACGGGTAAGGTGGTCCACATTTACCTTAAGAATGGCCTTTCCTTTATCTGAAACTAGGTCCACACCTTTACCCTCAATGTTAATAATGGTAAAAGGACCCAGCATGGCACTACCCATTTTTCCTCCTTTTCGCTGTTCCTCTCGAATATTTTTGCGCAACACTTTGTCTCCGACTTCAAATCTGTCCTCCTGCCCCTGCCGAGCCTTCCTCTTCCTCACCTTTTCTCTGACCTTTTCAACATTTTCCAAGACCACATTGTGCACTTTTGCCAGGCCTTGGAGGCCAGTTGTGAAGGATTGGGATGCCACTGTTCTCTCCACCTTATCATCATTTATCTGAAATATACAAAACACAAACCCTCCTAAAATTAGTGATATCAGCAATGAAAGATTTAGTATACAGAAGATGCATCTGCCATTTAAGAACCTACCTCATAATTTTCAGAAAGCTCTGAAGGGTATCTTGCCTCCCGACCAAACATGAGATAATATGGAGAGAACTGTGTTGTGAGCCGCTTTTTGGTCCGAATTGCAAATAAAGTAGCCTTCAGATGTTGGTCCCAGCTCTCAGCATTTGAACCCACCAACTTTGTTAGAACTCTGAGAGGTAAATAATGTTATCCTTATGTAGTGTGTGGGTGACGTAGGTGTCATCCATTGGTTATGTCAAATGAGGAAGTACGTATTTAAACGGGCTGTGCCAGTGGGGTGAGGTGATCGGTTGTAACACCCGCCCTATTGGTTTGTTATCATTCCGGCTCGACTTGCTGCAGGAGAAAAGGTATGAGTAAGTGTTTGCGTTTGATCTGTTTGCTGGAGATATGATAATAAATATTCCTTGTTGGTGTTGGTATAGGCTGGTAGTATGCGAATCATTTGGACCACTTGACGAGCAGATGGTCTGGGGTTGGCCAGTTGTTTATGCAGGTGAGTGGCGTTCACGTGGGTTCTGGGTTGGTGTATGTGCGCTTATAGTGTGTATCATTGCAGCGTTTTGTGGCGTTGCCGTTTAGTGGCGTCTGTACACCAGCTGCAGTTCATCAACGTAAGGGAAATCATCATTTGCAGCATTCTGTGGCGTTGCCGTTTCGTGGCGTGTGTACACCAGTTCATTTACGTAAGAGAAATCGTCATCCGTGGTATGTACTGAGTATTTTTGCTATTCGAATTGACCATATCCGGACTCTTAAAATCTTTGTATTGGATAGGCTGGGCATCACATGCTGCAGTATCTGGCAGTGGCGCGAGCAGCCCGGTCGGCGCTGTTGTCTCGCTCAGATTTTATGACTTTTTCGTCTTTTGTTTTCAGTTAATCTGGTTTGTGTTTCTTTTGTCTAAACATGCAATGGTGGTTTGAGTTGATTTATTGAATATTTTGCCCTTTCCTGTGTGTTAGTGACTAAAAGGTAGGGTGACCAGATTTCTCGGAGTGGAATACGGGACAGATACAGAACGCATGCGTATAGAGGGAATGCACGTGACGTCACCGTTGGCCGGAGTGACTGCAGTTACGCCTACAAGTGGCAAAAAGACTGAGCGGCAGCATTGGTTTTCAGTGTGAATGCTGCGGAAAAACACACAAAACGCGTCTAAAACGGGAAAGAGCTTTGAGACTGACTGTACAACTAGATTTGACAAGAAATATGAGGAATATTTTTACAGACTACCTAAAGCTACAGAACAGAGAAGCAAATAGATCGCTGCAATTCATAGAAACAACTGGACTCCAGGCAGCGAAAGGTGGATTTCCAGTTATCATTTTTGTGTCAATATGCTGAATTTAGTGGTAAAATCATACTCTATATATTGTATTGTTATATATTGCAGTGACAACTCATCAATCAAATATTTACCACTGTATATTCTGTATAATTTGACATTTTTAAATAAACACTGACAAAAAACTATACAAGTTTTAAGTCTCTAGACGATATGATGATATATATAACATTGATAAGTGATCACCTGGATTTAGACCTGCCTATTTTGTATTTATATAAAGCATTCACAGGCAAATTTGCTGTATGTATTTCCCTGGTGTCGAAATCAGGCACATATAAATGTCAGGAAACACGATTACTGGCTGCATGTTAATATCCATGGATCACTGGATCTTTAGTAAGTTGTAAGGAACACTATATTGAGTCCAATCTTTAGTTTAAACTGATAATCGTTTGTTTTACTTGCGTTTTCGCAGTTTCCCCTATTAAATCCAGTCACGCAGCTGCTCTTCTGCCACTCAGTCCGGCTGCGGGGGCGTGTTCCGGCGGGAAAGTGACGTTAATGCATTCCCTCTATTAATGCGTCTTACATGCGCTTCATTAGGCACACTAGCACACACACACAAGGTCTCTCCCTCTCTGTCATGCGCGCGCTACACGGTTTGAACGTAACATATATATTCACTTAGCCTTTCGGAAACGAAACCTATTATATATAAAAATATATATATATATATATATATATATATATATATATATATATATATATATTAACGATGAAATAAGGGACAAAACATGATTTTTTCAGAATAAGTCGGGACACTAAAATTAGAGTGGAAATACGGGGCTGTCCCGGGAAAAACGGGACGTCTGGTCACCCTACTAAAAGGAGTTGTTCTCCTGTGTTTGTAGATTCATTATTGTGCTTATTTGGTTATATGTGTTCGTGATTTGAGTTGATTTATTGAATATTTTGCCCTTTCCTGTGTGTTAGTGACTAAAAGGAGTTGTTCTCCTGTGTTTGTAGATTCATTATTGTGCTTATTTGGTTATATGTGTCTGTGATTTGAGTTGAGTTACTGAATATTTTGTCTTTGTCTATGTGTTAGTGACTAAAAGGAGTGATTCTCCTGTGTCTGTAGATTCATTATTGTGTTTATCATTTTTTTATTTACTTTGTTTATTGTTTCTGTATTCATTCTTTTTGTATTTCCATACAGGAGCTGAGGGCCACTTGCGCGGGTGTCCTGGGACTGTGGTAGTGGGGTCTCCCGTTCACTGAGCGTGCTCTATTTCACTTGTGTGGTGTGGTGGGGTGTGAGTATTGAGTGAGTTTTTCTTTTGCTTCCCTTGTATGCCACTTCCAGCCAGGGGTGCCCAAGTAGATGCCCTTCAGCCCTGTATGGATGTGTTTGGAATGTTTGTCTTGGGGTGATTTACTGTTGCTGTTTATTGACATTTAGTTTTTTTCATTTTTTTTTCATTCTTGTGTGTTCAGTCGCCATTGAGTATTTTGTATAATGCTCCATTGAGGGGTGATTTTTATAATGTGTCTGAAGTTTGTTGAATAAAGTGTATTTTCTTAGAGCCCATGACTCTGCCCAGTTACTCGCCAATAACGGACCTGGGTGCTTTGAGTACATAAAAGCCGGTGGCTTTGATATATTTTTAGGGTGCAAGTCCCTAGATGGCGTAGTCGACAACCAAAATTATATCAATAACCTAATTATTCCTGTAGTTTAGGCTAATTTCTGTCTTGCTGGTAGCCGTTTGGTCACATTTGGCGCAGTCGGCCGGGTTTTGGCAGTCTTGGCAGAGACGTGGGTTCTAGTGTTCAGTGGTAAAACAAAGGCTGAGGTTTTTTTGTGTGTTTTTCTTTTTTTTCTCTTTTGGTTTTTTTTCTTTTTTTTTACAGGGGCGAGACAGCAGCGCTGTGCGGGCTGGAGTGGATATTCACTTCTCCCTGATATTGGTTTTGTGGCTCTCCTTTTCTTATTGGGTAAGTGATGGAGGAAGAAGTGCAAGAACTTCGAGAGCTTATTGCCCAGCTTAAAGCAGATAATGAGAAGTTACGACAGGAGCGAGTGGTGGCTGTTGGGCATGGTGCTGCTAGTGCAGGGGACCCTGCACCCACCATTCCTCCTGAGAGGGGTGGTGGTAGTGCCCCAGTGACGGATTGTCTCGTTTTGGTACCTAGGGATAGGAGATGTCCGAAATTCAGTGGTAAGTCAGACATGGGTATCGATGAGTGGGTGGAAGAGGCTCAAGCCTGTATCCGTGCTCGATACCTTACCCCAACCGATCAGGCGTTCTTTTTGGTCGATCATTTAGAGGGGGAAGCAAGGGAGGAGATTCGGTATCGCTCCGAGCAAGAACGTGGTGATCCCGATAAGATTATTAGCGTGCTGCGTGAATTATATGGGTGTTCAACATCATACATAGCCTTACAGGAGGCTTTCTTTTCCTGGAGGCAGCAGGAAGGAGAAACTTTACTGGAATTTTCTCTTGTTTTGCTGAGCCTCTTGGAAAGAGTTAAGCAACAGTCTCCAACTGTATTGCTAAATGCGGATGTTTTGCTCCGAGATCAGTTTGTTGAGTGTGTAGCCGATAATTCCCTGCGTCGTGAACTTAAGCAGCTGGTGCGCCGACAAGCTACTATTAGTTTTCTGGATGTCCGTGGGGAGGCTATTCGGTGGGAACGTGAAGGGATGTCAGGTGCAGTAAGGACCCGTAGTCAGTCTGTTCCGTTGATTTATGGTACCCAGTATGGGGTGCAGGGGGAACCGCATGCGGAAGTTAGAAGTCTCTCCCAAAACTCTGAAATGAAAGAGTTAAGGGAGATGCTAAGGTTGCAACAAGAACAGATAACCCAGCTCGTTCAAACTGTGGCCCAGTTACGTCGCCCCGAAATACGTGGTCATTCGCCTCATAGGGCACCGGTGATATGTCGAAGGTGTCAGAGACCTGGCCATTTTGCCAGGGAGTGTGATGGGACGCGGGTTTCCCATCGCACTCAACCTTCCATTGCGTCAGGCTTATCGGTAGTTCGGAATAGCCAGCCCCCTTCTTCTGGTCCATCGGGAAACTAATTCCCCCCGAGCCACAGAGTCAAGGCTCGGGTGGGGAATTTATCGGCTCAGAATTAAATGGTCCTTTATCAAGATCTCGTCTAATGTCGTCATGCCCTTATCTCGTTGTTTCAATCGGAGGTGTTTCAGTGTCGTGTCTAATAGATACAGGGTCTATGGTATCTACCATCACAGAAAGTTGTTTCCTGCAGCACTTTGAGCCATGGGGTAGAGAGAAGTTGCAGTCTTGTCAATGGTTGCAGCTTCGCGCGGCCAATGGCCTCCCAATTCCTTATATCGGGTATATGGAGTTGGATATTGTATTATGTGGGCGATTGGTCTTGGGGTGCGGGGTTCTTGTTGTCCGAGATCCTCCTGATGGGTTACGTGACCAATCACCGGGTGTTTTGGGGATGAATGTCCTAAACCGGTGTTATCAGGGGCTCTTTGGACAGCATGGCCCTGCCCTCTTTGATTTGCCTGAGGTGTCTGAAGCCCCTTATTCCTTGTCACAAGCATTGCAGGAGTGCCAGGCCGCCGCCACTGCCTCGCTTAGGGAAGATCATGAAGGTAGGGTGAGATTGCGGGGCCGCCAGTCATGTTGTATACCCGGGGGTACTATAAAGTTTGTTCCAGCTACATGTTCAGGCCAGTATGCTGACCAAGTAGTATTTTTCGAGCCTCCTGAGTCTGGGCTTCCAGCTGGGCTGTTGGCTCCTTCATCCTTGGTACAGGTGGTGAGAGGGACGGTGTATGTGCCAATGGTGAATGTTGGGGTAGTCGATGTAATGCTTTACCCTCGTTCTGTTATAGGTACCTTGATTGGCGTTTATGTTGTGAGTTGGCCGGCGGGGATTACGGAGGTGCCAGCGATTGTGGCTACTGTTAACTCGCAAGGTGTCGAGGATGGCTTGGGGATACCGGAGCGGATAGAGACAGTGGACTTGTCCAGTTTGCCCGTTATGGAGCAAGGCCAAGTAAGGGCACTGCTCCACCGTTTTAGCTCTGTGTTTTCTAGTCCTGATGGGGATCTAGGCTGCACTGATCTGATTTCGCACAAGATACCTCTCGAAGATGACACCCCGGTCCGTCAACGCCATCGCCGGGTTCCCCCAACGGAGTACGAGGTAGTCAAGTCCCATATTAATCAGCTGTTGGAGGCACGGGTTATAAGGGAAAGCTGTAGTCCTTATGCATCACCTATTGTACTGGTCAAAAAGAAGGATGGTAGTCTCCGCATGTGCGTGGACTACCGTCAGTTGAATGCAAAGACCAGAAAGGACGCTTTCCCTTTGCCCCGTATTGAGGAGACCCTGGATTCTCTGGCAGGGGCCTGTTGGTTTTCCACGCTGGACTTGGCCAGTGGGTACAATCAGGTCCCTGTCATGGAACGGGATCGTCCAAAAACTGCCTTTTGTACTCCGTTTGGATTGTTCGAGTGGAATCGTATGCCCTTTGGCCTCTGTAACGCCCCGAGCACTTTCCAACGTTTAATGGAGAGGTTGTTCGGGGACCAGCAGTATCAATCATTGCTTCTGTATCTGGATGATGTGGTGGTGTTTTCCTCCTCCGTCGCCCAGCATGTTGAACGTCTGGAAGTGGTGTTGAGTCGGTTGGAACGTGAGGGGCTGAAGGTCAAGTTGTCAAAGTGTGCTTTCTTTCAGCGAGAGGTGAAATATTTAGGGCATGTAATAACAGCCGCAGGGGTTTCTACTGACCCTGGGAAGATTGAGGCAGTGGCAAGGTGGCAGAGGCCAGGAACTGTGACCGAGCTGCGTTCATTCTTAGGTTTTGCCAGTTACTATCGCCGGTTTGTGGAGGGTTTTGCCAAGTTGGCTGCCCCTCTACATAGGTTGGTGGCAGAGTGTACTAGAGTGGGGCCTGGGAAGCGAGCGAGGCAAGGGTTGGGCGAGGCATGGACTGAGCAGAGTCAGGCGAGTTTTGAGGGGCTAAAGTGTAAGCTTACTACAACTCCAGTGCTGGCTTACGCGGATTTTTCTCTCCCCTTTATCCTTGAGGTCGACGCTAGCCATGCGGGGTTGGGTGCGGTTTTATCTCAGGAACAGGAGGGGAGGGTACGACCAGTGGCTTATGCCAGCCGTAGCCTTAGGCCCACTGAGCGCAATATGAGCAATTATAGCTCTATGAAGTTGGAGTTTCTTGCGCTCAAGTGGGCCATGGCTGAAAATTTTCGAGAATACCTGCTGGGAAACCGATGTGTAGTGTTCACCGACAACAACCCCCTCAGTCAGCTAAGTTACGGGGCAACGGAACAGCGTTGGGCCGCTCAGTTGGCCTCGTTTGACTTTGAGGTTAGGTATCGCTCTGGTCGCAGTAACCAGAATGCTGATGCACTTTCTAGGCATATCCCGATGTGGAGTGTGGAAGGGGAACAGCTGACAGTGGGGAGTTGTATCCCAGCACTAGTAGGAACTGCCACTAAGGTAGAGCGAATGGCACCTGCTTGCCTTGCCGCTATCACCGTTTTGCCGGGTTATGTGGCTGCTGATTTGCGTGTGTTGCAAGAGGAGGACCCAGATATTCAAGTGGTGTTTAGGTGCTGGGGCCAAGAGGCACCGTTGGCTGGAGAAGAGCAGCAACAGCTCTCTAGACCAAGTAAGATTCTATTGCGCCAGAAAGACCGGCTAGTGAAGCGGAATGGGGTACTGTACCGTAGGGTGTTCCGCCCTGATGGAGGTGAGGAAAATCTACAGCTGGTCTTACCAGCCGCCTTGAGGACTGAGGTCCTCACACAGCTCCATCAGCAACATGGACATCAGGGCGTTGAGCGGACAACGGAACTGGTACGCCAAAGGTGCTACTGGCCGGGTATGTCGTCAGCGGTGGTGGAATGGTGTCGCCAATGTGAGCGCTGTCAGGTGGCTAAAGACACTCAGCCATTAGTGCGGGGGTTTATGGGTCATGTTTTGGCTGCTAGACCTAACGAAATGGTGGCCATTGATTTTACGGTGTTGGAGCCAGCTCGTTCGGGACATGAAAACGTCCTGGTCATGACCGATGTATTTAGTAAGTACACTCTAGCTGTGCCCACAAGAAATCAGCGGGCAGAAACTGTTGCTCAGATGCTGGTAGCCGAGTGGTTCTTTAGGTTCGGGGTACCGGCTCGGATCCATTCTGATCAGGGTCGGAATTTCGAGTCGACACTTATACGACAGCTCTGTGGCCTTTATCAAGTAGAAAAATCTCGAACCACTCCGAATCACCCCGCTGGCAATGGTCAGTGCGAGAGGTTTAATCGGACTCTCCATAACCTCTTGCGTACCTTGCCTATCTCAAGTAAACGTGACTGGGTCTCCTGCTTGCCTCAGATGTTATTTTGTTATAACACCACCCCACACCAGTCTACAGGTGTATCACCGCATTTCTTAATGTTTGGCCAGGAGCCACGTCTCCCAGTGGATTTCTTGTTGGGAAGGGTTCCAGAAGTCTCGGGAGGGGAAGTGCATGAGTGGGTGTTAGAGCACCAAACTAGGTTGCGGGTGGCCTTTGATGGGGCCCCTGAACGGTTGCGGGTAGAGGCAAGTAAACGCAAAGCTTAGCATGACAAGCGTGTTAAGGATGTTCCTTTGGGGGAGGGTCAGTTGGTATACCTCAGGGATTACAATCGGGGGGGTCGGCAGAAGATCCAGGACCATTGGAGTTCTGTGGTGTACCAGGTTGTCCATGCCCCCAGAGAAAGTGGTACAGTTTATACCATTGCTCCAAGAGATGACCTCGGGAAGGTAAAACGGGTGCATCGTTCCTTGTTGAAGGTTTGCTTGTGTAGGGACCCCCCTTCTGAAGATTCTTCCTCTAACTCACTCACCGGTAGCCTCATGATAGAACAGGAGGGGTTGCCTGGAGATGAGGAGGAAGATCTATGGGTTGTGGTGCCGTGGTGCCACAGGTCAATACAGCCCCAGTAAGCGGTGTTACACCCCTTAGAGTGGGTGGATCAGTAACTGGGCAGGAGGGCTTGACATCCTTTGGACTGGATGGGGTCGGTGTCACTACGGGGTTAGGCCCTCCAGTTGTACCAGTGACTGTATTACCAAGTCAAAGTACAGATAGAGAAGTGCGGCGTACTACACGGGCTACAGCGGGGCAGCATCCTAATCTTTATCGACTCCCTAGGGCTGTGGCGGCAGAGACTGTGGCTCCTGAGGTTCTTGGAACCACAAGCAGTGTTTCTGTCTTGTTTAGACCTTGGGATTAAAAGCTTTTTCTCACCGTCGGGCCGACGATGCAAAAGGTGGGGGAAGAATGTAGCGTGTGGGTGACGTAGGTGTCATCCATTGGTTATGTCAAATGAGGAAGTACGTATTTAAACGGGCTGTGCCAGTGGGGTGAGGTGATCGGTTGTAACACCCGCCCTATTGGTTTGTTATCATTCCGGCTCGACTTGCTGCAGGAGAAAAGGTATGAGTAAGTGTTTGCGTTTGATCTGTTTGCTGGAGATATGATAATAAATATTCCTTGTTGGTGTTGGTATAGGCTGGTAGTATGCGAATCATTTGGATCACTTGACGAGCAGATGGTCTGGGGTTGGCCAGTTGTTTATTCAGGTGAGTGGCGTTCACGTCGGTTCGGGGTTGGTGTATGTGCGCTTATAGTGTGTATCATTGCAGCATTCTGTGGCGTTGCCGTTTCGTGGCGTGTGTACACCAGTTCATTTACGTAAGAGAAATCGTCATCCGTGGTATGTACTGAGTATTTTTGCTATTCGAATTGACCATATCCGGACTCTTAAAATCTTTGTATTGGATAGGCTGGGCATCACATGCTGCAGTATCTGGCAGTTGCGTGAGCAGCCCGGTCGGCGCTGTTGTCTCGCTCAGATTTTATGACTTTTTCGTCTTTTGTTTTCAGTTAATCTGGTTTGTGTTTCTTTTGTCTAAACATGCAATGGTGGTTTGAGTTGATTTATTGAATATTTTGCCCTTTCCTGTGTGTTAGTGACTAAAATGTAGGGTGACCAGATTTCTCGGAGTGGAATACGGGACAGATACAGAACGCATGCGTATAGAGGGAATGCATGTGACGTCACCGTTGGCCGGAGTGACTGCAGTTACGCCTACAAGTGGCAAAAAGACTGAGCGGCAGCATTGGTTTTCAGTGTGAATGCTGCGGAAAAACACACAAAACGCGTCTAAAACGGGAAAGAGCTTTGAGACTGACTGTACAACTAGATTTGACAAGAAATATGAGGAATATTTTTACAGACTACCTAAAGCTACAGAACAGAGAAGCAAATAGATCGCTGCAATTCATAGAAACAACTGGACTCCAGGCAGCGAAAGGTGGATTTCCAGTTATCATTTTTGTGTCAATATGCTGAATTTAGTGGTAAAATCATACTCTATATATTGTATTGTTATATATTGCAGTGACAACTCATCAATCAAATATTTACCACTGTATATTCTGTATAATTTGACATTTTTAAATAAACACTGACAAAAAACTATACAAGTTTTAAGTCTCTAGACGATATGATGATATATATAACATTGATAAGTGATCACCTGGATTTAGACCTGCCTATTTTGTATTTATATAAAGCATTCACAGGCAAATTTGCTGTATGTATTTCCCTGGTGTCGAAATCAGGCACATATAAATGTCAGGAAACACGATTCCTGGCTGCATGTTAATATCCATGGATCACTGGATCTTTAGTAAGTTGTAAGGAACACTATATTGAGTCCAATCTTTAGTTTAAACTGATAATCGTTTGTTTTACTTGCGTTTTCGCAGTTTCCCCTATTAAATCCAGTCACACAGCTGCTCTTCTGCCACTCAGTCCGGCTGAGGGGGCGTGTTCCGGCGGGAAAGTGACGTTAATGCATTCCCTCTATTAATGCGTCTTACATGCGCTTCATTAGGCACACTAGCACACACACACAAGGTCTCTCCCTCTCTGTCATGCGCGCGCTACACGGTTTGAACGTAACATATATATTCACTTAGCCTTTCGGAAACGAAACCTATTATATATAAAAATATACATATATAT
Organism: Siphateles boraxobius; assembly: GCF_051911475.1. NCBI lineage: Eukaryota > Metazoa > Chordata > Actinopteri > Cypriniformes > Leuciscidae > Siphateles > Siphateles boraxobius. The sequence goes on from NW_027509212.1 coordinate 1,216,501, forward strand.
ATTAACGATGAAATAAGGGACAAAACATGATTTTTTCAGAATAAGTCGGGACACTAAAATTAGAGTGGAAATACGGGGCTGTCCGGGGAAAAACGGGACGTCTGGTCACCCTACTAAAAGGAGTTGTTCTCCTGTGTTTGTAGATTCATTATTGTGCTTATTTGGTTATATGTGTTCGTGATTTGAGTTGATTTATTGAATATTTTGCCCTTTCCTGTGTGTTAGTGACTAAAAGGAGTTGTTCTCCTGTGTTTGTAGATTCATTATTGTGCCTATTTGGTTATATGTGTCTGTGATTTGAGTTGAGTTACTGAATATTTTGTCTTTGTCTATGTGTTAGTGACTAAAAGGAGTGATTCTCCTGTGTCTGTAGATTCATTATTTTGTTTATAATTTTTTTATTTACTTTGTTTATTGTTTCTGTATTCATTCTTTTTGTATTTCCATACAGGAGCTGAGGGCCACTTGCGCGGGTGTCCTGGGACTGTGGTAGTGGGGTCTCCCGTTCACTGAGCGTGCTCTATTTCACTTGTGTGGTGTGGTGGGGTGTGAGTATTGAGTGAGTTTTTCTTTTGCTTCCCTTGTATGCCACTTCCAGCCAGGGGTGCCCAAGTAGATGCCCTTCAGCCCTGTATGGATGTGTTTGGAATGTTGTCTTGGGGTGATTTACTGTTGCTGTTTATTGACATTTAGTTTTTTTCATTTTTTTTTCATTCTTGTGTGTTCAGTCGCCATTGAGTATTTTGTATAATGCTCCATTGAGGGGTGATTTTTATAATGTGTCTGAAGTTTGTTGAATAAAGTGTATTTTCTTAGAGCCCATGACTCTGCCCAGTTACTCGCCAATAACGGACCTGGGTGCTTTGAGTACATAAAAGCCGGTGGCTTTGATATATTTTTAGGGTGCAAGTCCCTAGATGGGCATAGTCGACAACCAAAATTATATCAATAACCTAATTATTCCTGTAGTTTAGGCTAATTTCTGTCTTGCTGGTAGCCGTTCTGTCACACTTATTACTATCTCTATTAAGATTATGCAGTTTAACAATCCAGGTAAGCATCACACCTTTGAATGGTTCCATTCATTTTCTCCACAAGGCCATTGGTTTGTGGGTGGTATGGAGATCACAAGCTCCTTTTAATACCCAACCTCTTACAAAGGTCAAAATTAATCTGGGAAAATAACAGTACTGTATAATCACCAATGAGAATTAACCTTAGATAAAACAACAAAAGCAACTTAGGTGACAAAGCTGTTACCTTATTGACAAACTCTTTGCCTTGGTCTGTTAAAATTCTTTGTGGTGCTCCAAATCTGTAGAAAAAATCTAAAATGCACTCACTCACTTCCGCTGCACACTTTGATTTAAGTGGGTAGGCCTCTGTCCACTTAGTAAAGTAATCAATCATTACGCAAATGTATTGATTCCCCCTCTTGGTTGTACTCAATTTCCCAACTAAATCCATTCCCACCAGTTCCAGAGGCTGTGTGATCTGGGGATGGGGGGCTTATATAAGTCATATAGAAGGATAATATGCATGTTATACAATTGTGCAACATCACTGTCATTTGGTATACTCACCTCTTTTGGCATGTAGGCTTTTTCTCCTTCAATGTAGACCTTCTGGCCTGGCATTCAGGGCACTGCGCTATCTACAAGGTTTAATGTATTGTGTTAAGTGATGTAGTGCTTTGGTTTTAAAATAATGTGCCAAAAATAATGTTAACACTTTATTTTAGTGTGTCCTTGTTACACGTTACATCTATTTACTATAGTAATAACTATAAATCAGGCATAATTACATGCAATTAACCCTCAACCAAATCCTGATCCTACCCTAACCCTATAGTAAGTACATGTAGTTAATTATTATTTCTCAGTACTTACATCTGTAATTACACTGTAACAGGGACACATTAAAAGAAAGTGTAACCAAAATAGTTAAGCTGGAATAAAACTCACCCATTTGCGGATGTCCTCTTCCAATCCATGAGGTAAAATCTGGTGCTGATGGCGTTAAGAGTTTTCTCCATGCCACAATGACCCCCCTGATCACTGGCATGAAGGCTAACAAAAACATAATTTGCCTCCTCTGGATACGTGACCACTTTTGCCAAATGTTCGCCTCGCTTACGCCTCTGGCATACATAGTGAAGCGCGCCATCTAATGTGGATATCACAAAGGCTCAGGTAACTTCCTGTGCTTGTGCCACTAAAATGGCAATTTCCTTTCTCTATAATTGCTTACCTTTCATTATATAGCTTTCAGCTCTTCTTTTAATAATGAACTTCTCCTGTTTGGAACATCCAGGAGGATATGTTCCATGGAGAAGAACATTATTGAGCTCCCTCACTTTTACAGGATCCATCTGCAGTGGTTCTCAATCCTGGTCCTGGGGACCCACAGCTCTGCACAGTTTTTATGTCTCACTCATTTAACACACCTGATTCAGATCATCAGCTCTTTAGGAAAGAGCTCTGAACTGAACTGGGTGTGTCAGATAAAGGAGACATAAAATGTGCAAAGTTGTGGGTCCCCATGACCAGGATTGAGAACCACTGATCTGTACCCCTCTTTAGCAATGGCCATATTTTTCATTTATATATTTATAGTACACTGTAAATCTACATGCCTTACCTTCAGTCACCTCACAATCAGTTCTTGGCACTATCAGGACTATACACATTCTCTCATTAAATTACAACTATCCACGTTACTCAGTTAATCACCACAAGTCGCTACACGAAGTCAAGTGATTGATTGATTTTTGATAATATGGAGCATTTGCATGTGGTAATTGGCTATTATGTGCATAGAATCAAACTGGCAACTTAACGATTTTAACAAGAATGCATCTCCTAAATGATTAGTAGCCTACCTTGGGAATTATTAGACAGCTAATTTGAAGACAAGCAACTTGTCAAGGTTTGCTAGGCCTTTTTGAGCAAACAACCACTTTTTGTAGGATTGTAACATGTCATTGAAGTGTAATAAAGCAGTCAGATTTAATGACATCCTGACAGAGGATTTAATCAAATGTTGAAACCCAGGGATGTGGTTGCCATGTAAGTGTGTAACATAGGCTTTATACAATTTGTAGTGAACATAGACACCACTACAAACAACAAATTAGATTATTCAACATTTCTCTTGCAGTAATAATGTGTATTAATAATAGGTTGCAGCAGTTTTCACTACAGTACACTGTACTTTGTATAAATTGTTTCTATGGTTGTGAATATAATATATTTTATTGGTCCTCAATATGTCTTTGTCAGTGTCTCACATTTGTCATTACAGATTTACATGCTAAGAACATCATCGTTTTTAATAAAACCAGAACCCAAATGCCCAATTCCCATTACAACCATTAAAGGTCATGACAATGTTTTTTTCCTTAATGTGTCAGCAGCATTTTGATTGTTCATATGAAATATATTTGGAAAAATTAATTACATATTTTAGTTATGACATATTGCAGAAGTTAACACAGGCACATTTCCTTGAAAGTGCTAAATGTCTTCCCAGATTTATAGCACCTGTGAACAATGATTTAACTGGGAATTTGTTGGCCAGTGCTTGCTTTACCAAAAAATTGTACTGACACCAATGTTATAATGCAATCACCTGTAAAATGAACAACAGCTGTAGCCTATATATTTTCTTACAGCAAAATTCTCAAAAATGCATAAACCATTTTAAGTGGTTTAAAGGGTTGCTTGGGGAAAACTCCCACGAGACGTGTCACTTACTCACAATTATTAGACATTTTTCATGGCTTTTAATGTTGTTTTTAATGGGCTTTATAACATACAATTGGAACCCGTACAGTGTCAAATATTTGCATTATACATGTAGTATTGGATACATACTAACATGTAACATGTAATGTTAGATCACAACATATAGCCTAGACTTACTGGTTATTACGGGGCGTCCTTCCTTACATTACCACTGTTTCATTACTTTCCACAGTGTGTCTTTCTTGTACCGTATGTGTGATCAAACCATATGATCCTTTAACCTAGTCATTTACATTTTTTCAAGGGCTACCACCCTTAACACAGTTAATGTTGTTTTGACCGAAAATTCAGTGGATTAAGAAGTTTCTAAAAGGCTAAAATTGTCTTTTCACACAATTACAAATGCTTAAACACAGCATGTCAGAAATTAATACCTATGTTTAAGACTGTAAATATAGTATAAAGCCTCTACTTCAGCAACAACAGTAGTTCAGAAGTACTGAAAATAAAAATGCTTAAAATTTCGAGACATCTGATAAGTAGTTTTAGATAACAGATCAGTGAAATAGTGAGAAATAGCTGATCCCACTCTCAGTCGGAGACATAGTCAGGTGTTGAAGTTCTTTACATTACTTGGACATACACACACACCAAAAACAGTGTTTGAATTGCTTTTGGTAAGCGTTCCAATTTTATATCTCACATTCTGCCTTTTGTCTGGTGTGTTTCTTTTAGCAGAGAGAAAAAGTCTGAATTTCTAGATAAAACTCACAATTACTCATTTCTTATTAATGGTGGGACATAGCTTCCATAGTAACCAAAGGCCATGTTAGATTTGTTGTTGATCAAAGGCAGCAATGTTATGTTTTCATTTAAATCAAAGCTTGATGTAAAGCTTTTACTACACCGACTCCAGTACCACTTTTCCCATATGCAGAATATGCGGTCTGTGTAGGGCACTAACTAAGGGGGCACCATCAACACCCATATGGGCCCTATCAACACTCCAACACCCCCAAAAAGCAGGTTCGGACTGTACATTCAGGTAATGACTCATTCACTTTTAGATAGTATGTTGTAAAGCTGCACACATTAAATAGCCAACAAACAATTTAGAGAGGCTTAAAGTAGAGGGTGAAAAGAAAGGGGAAAACTAAACTATGGATTTCGTATTGTCTGCAGGTAGAAGTGAAACATGAAAAATAATGCAGTTTTCATAATGCCATAAATTGCTTTTTATTTCGACACACATTGTGCTTTCATTGACTCATGATCAATTGGAAACTTGTGTTTTGAAAGACTGATTCCATTTTGAGTCGGGGTTTGCTATATTTTGATAGTTAGCTTACATAATAGTCCCCCCCTCCCTCCCCCCTTTCTTTAACAAAATAAATAATTGTTGTTTTGGCTGGATAAAATAAGACTGTGCTAACTGTAATGCAGGTGTGTTCGTGTAAAGAAACAAAAGTAGGCTGTTTGACCTAAATGGAGTGTATAAGAAAATGTACTTTAATTAATAAATGCTTTTTATCAATTGTATAACATTTTTTATTGTTTACTAACAGTAATAACAAGTCGTACTTTGACCTGAGAATAAATTAGACATTCCAAAACCTGCTATAATCACATGACATAGCTGACAAGTTAAGTCACATTTACAATGTAATCTTTAATAAGCATCTGTGACGTTTACATTTCATTCAGTATTACAACGACAAAGTAAACGAAGTCACATATGTTTGTAAATTAATTTTAGGCTAAAATAACGTGGAAAGCAACATGTAACGTTAATTCATCACCTGAGTGCAGTGACATCAGCTAGTCTGACGACACAGATATGTTTTCATTATTAACCAGTTTAACCATAGCAGTTGTTATACAACTGTAGTAGCCACAAATGTACCATCGTCTGACAACAGAGTGCATGTAATATGCTTTGAAATCATAAACCATGCAGTCTACATTTTCTGAAATAACGCCATGGTGACTTTTGGCAATCTGAATTGATTCAGACAGCTGCATAACGTGACACAGAGAATGAAATCGTGAATTGACTCCAAAATTCTTTAATGAACAGGACTAGTAGCATAGTGAGTTAGCTCAACATGTAAACACGGTGTTTTCACGGAGTGATATCTTTTCTGCGCGCGTTCGAAACCCGTGGAAAGATGATTTTTTTCCCTTCCTTTTTTTTGTTTTACATCATAGCAATACTTTGTCATCTTTACAAGAATGCGAAAGGCAAGTAACAAGCAAGTGTGCGTTTATTAGACAGCTTAATATCGCGTCAGTTTGTGCTTTCAAAATCGACGAATCTGCTCACACATCTGCAGCGATTGACTTGAACAGGAAGTTGGTCACCAGTTAACACGGTCACCAGATAAACCGTAACACCGGCAGACTAGATGCCTTACGGCACATTGCTGCCTCCCACAGTTCAATCTCGGTTATCATTTTATGACACCATCATTCTCAGAGGGCTAATCCTGTTGCAGATATAAAATCCATAACTGCTTCCACTATCCTCGATTGGTTCTCATGAGGATTCAAAATATCTCTCAGTGTCACTGCCTGTATTCCATCTCCAGGTACCACAGAATGAAGTTGTTCTCTTCGCCCTTTATATTGTTGACATACCATAAACACATGATTAACAGTCTGTTGTTGATTGCAGGTTCTACAGAGTCCATCCTCATGTTTGCCCATCTTCACTAGATCCCATGCAAGTCCACAGTGTCCCAGCCTTAGTCTTGTCATAATTACAGATTGTCTTCTAGAGTTATCCAAATAACATTGCTCTGTCTTTACTTTGTTTTGTATTGCATAGTAATGACGGCCCTTTGTTTCCTTTTCCCACGGCCTCTGCCATACTACCATAGTTTTTCCTTTAATGACAGATCTACATTCAGCAACCCCAATACAAACTGCTAAATCAATGTCTCTTTTTAAAGTCATTTTTGCTGCCTTATCTGCCACCTCATTCCCTTCTACCCCAACATGTGCAGGCACCCAGAGAAATCCCACTGACCCTCCAGCCTGTTCGATTCTATACAACAGAACCATCAGCTCCATAAACAGATCTGGCCGAGCTCCCAAATTACTTCCTCTCAGAGTTTTTAACACTGAAGCCGAATCTGAGCATAATACTGCTCTCCTTGGTTGAACTTCCTCTACCCACTTTAGTGCCTATATAATAGCTAGAATTTCTGTTGTATACACCGATACCCCCTCAGACAGTCGCTTAAGCTTTACATATTCATATTGTGGGATATAAAAAGCAAAACCCGACTTCCAAGTTTGTGGATCTTGGGATCCATCTGTATAAATCTGAAGATAAGTTCCCCACTGATTTTCTAGTCTTTGCTTTACCATATCGGGATATTCTGTGCCTTCATGATGTTTGATGTTTTTCATTATACTGAGATCTATTTCTGGTGTGGACATCATCCACGGTGGTACAACTGACCAGTACACTTGCGGGGCCACCCCTACCTCTTTCAGTCCCAACTCCTCCATTTTTTTACTGATGTTAAACATAAAACATTCCTTCCTCTTTTTTCCTGATCCCCACTCCCATGCATTAATTAGAACTGTTTTTGTAGGGTGTTCTCCTTTATGTGCCCATAATTTAACAATATGCTGCATTGCCAATTTCTCCAGTCGAATTGATAATGGCATTTCCCCCATCTCTACCAGCAAAGCTGGGACTGGAGTTGTACGAAGGGCCCCACAACATAGTCTCAGCACCTTCGCTTGTATTACTTGAAGCCTTTTTAAATGTGTATCAGCGGCTGTCCCATAACACACACAACCATAATCCAGTCTAGATCTTATCATTGCCCTGTAGATCATTAGTTGAGTATCTCTGCCTGCACCCCATGTGCTACCCGAGAGGGAACGCATTACATTTATTACTTTTTCACAATAGTTTTACTACATTATCTATCTGCTTTTTCCATGTTAGCTTCTCATCCAAATGCACACCCAAAAATTTGAACTCTTTAACCCTCTCAATTGCTTGTTCATACAAAAATAAACCACCACATTCAGTTTTCTTATTACCAAATATTATATACTTTGACTTCTCCACTGATATCCTAAACCCCCACTTTTCACCCCAGCTAGTTACTTTGTTCAGAGCTCCCTGCACTTGCTCAAATATTTGTTTACATTCCTGCCCCTTTTCCAAATGGCCTCATCATCTGCAAAAATAGATTTTCCAAAACTATTTCCAATTTCTTCAAATATATAATTTATCATAATGTTAAAAAGGACTGGGCTTATCACACTACCCTGTGGAGTTCCAATATCAATACCTGTACCAGCTGAAAAAGCATTTGCAACCCTAACTTGAATGCTCCTGTCCTTCAAGAAGTCTTGTATCCAGTTAATCATTCTCCCTCTGACTCCATCCTCATAGAGTTTTATGACAAGCCCCTCCTTCCATAGCATGTCATAAGCCTTTTCAATATCAACAAACACCACCATTAATAATTCTTTATTCACCATTGCTTTCTTTATATCACTATCAAGGGACGTAACAGCATCCATAGTACTTCTCCCTCTACAGAATCCACTTTGTACTGGTGTAAACCATCCCTCCTTCTCTAACTTATAAACCAATCTGTCTGTGACCATCCTTTCCATTATTTTACAGAGGACTGATGTCAGTGCAATAGGCCTGTATGATCCTGCCTTTGAAGCGTCTTTCCCTGGTTTCAATATTGGAACCACCAGTGCATGCTTCCATGTGCTAGGTAATCTTCCCTCTTGCCATATATAATTCATTAAGGCCAAGATTTCCTCCAAAACTATGTCACTAAGATTCTTAACAATCTCATAGCTAATACCATCCTTTCCCGGGGCTGTTTTCCTTCCTTTTTCAATTGCCCTGCGTAATTCTTCTAATGAGAAAAATAAATTATACACATCAGAATTATCTTTATTTATCTCAAGTTTGTACCAGTTTTGCTCACATATCTCATTTCTTTTCCTTTTACCTGCTTCACCAATGTTAGCTCCGCTGTGAACAGCTCTAAAGTTATTTTCACATAGCTTTGCTTTGTCCAAATCACTTGTAGCAAACAATCCTTCCTCCTCTAAAACTGGCATTCTCCTTTTCCTATTACTTCCTGCCATACGATGTACTGCCCGTAATATTTCTGTTACTACAGTCTCTGCCCCTAGTTTTCCACAGTATCTTCTCCAGCACTCTTTTTTTGCAGTCTTAATCACTCTGCGTGCTTTGGCTCGCAGTCTTTTATATTCTACTGCTTTATCTTCTGTTGGATATTTTCTCAATGCTCTATACCCACAATTCCTTACTGCTTTATCACAGTCCTTGTTCCACCATGGCACACTAATTTTCCTCTTGTAGCACTTCTTTATTGGAATATATTCATTTGCACTTTTCATAATCATTTCACATAAGCTAATGTTCCATTCCTCTATTGTCCCATCCTCGTTTACTTCCTCTATATTTTTGTTACACTTTTCAGAAAAAAATGCCCAATCCGCCTTGTTATAATTAAATAATTTTTGGTTGCCCTGTTCTTCACTCAGTAGTTTTCCCAAACCTCAATAGTATAGGGTAATGATCACTTCCTATTGTATATCTATCCAACGAATCCCACTCTCCAACCCTTGCTAGTTCACTGGATGCTAATACCAAGTCTATATATGAAACATTTCCTGTTCTAATATCAAATCTAGTTGGTCTGCCATCATTTATACAAACTAATCTCCACCTGTCCATAAATTCCTCTATAGTGCTCCCATTATTATCTTTTATTCTGCTACCCCAAAGAGGGTTGTGAGAGTTAAAATCCCCCACCCAAATGACCGGTGTCCCTACTTGTTCCATAACCCTCTCCAACTCGCTTAGATTTATTTGTAAACAAGGATTATACAAGTTTATTATGTTAATCCACCTATGCTGTCCCCAAACTCTTACTATAACACATTCTAGTTTAGACGTTATTTCTACTTTCTGATACTGTACATCTGATCTTATAAATGTTGCACACCCTCCCCCAGACTTTCCTTTTCTATCATATCTAATACTTTCATACCCAGGAATCACAAAATCTAAGCATGGTTTAAGCCAAGTTTCTTGAATACATATTACCTCTGGTAGATCTTTAAATTCATCAACAAATCTCTTAAGTTCCTGCCCATTAGCCACCAAACTCTGTGCATTCCATTGTAAGATGTAAAACATCAGCAATTTAACTATCATCTTTCATGTCCATGCTTCTTTCCCCATTACATTCCTCATTACTGTCAGTGCTCTTTTCTTTTCCCCTCCCTCTTTCATATACTTCCAATTTCTGCCTCATATATTTGTGCAACTCTTCAGGACCGATATATGCCTCTTCCAGAAATCTCTCTGCAGCATCCACCACCACCTTAATAACATCCGATCTTCTGGATTGGTCTCTAGCTGCCCACAGAACATCTACCATGAATGCCAGGAACGACTGGGTTCCCACAATCTGCCTCACTTTCTCCCTATCAGGCTGGGAATCAGAAGGTATTCCAACTGCCATTTACCTACAAAGTTCCCACGTTTCCCCCACACTCTTCATGGCCTCTGCATACGACATTTTGCCCTCAACTCTCAATTTCTCATCTCCCACAGCTCTAACATGATGCTCACACCCCCTAAATGAAGATACATGATTTCCGCCACAGTTACAGCACTTGACTATGTCAGCTTTACACTGAATAAAGTCATGGCTTCCCCCACACTTCCCACACCTTTTTTTCCCTCCGCATGCTGCTGCTACATGACCATAGCGTTGACAGTTATAACAACGCATCGGGGGACGATTATAATGTCTCACTGGAAAGCTAATATATCCAAGGCTGACCCTTTCTGGCACACTATCTTGCTTGAATGTTAATAGCACAGCAGTGCCAGTTTCATTGAATCTCCGTACAGCTTCAACCTCAGCTCCCTTTAAATTCTTCAAGATGGCACTCTCTGCTATCTCAGGGCTTACATGTATCACTCCCTTAGCATTTTTAGCTTGACCAGGTATAGAACATTCTATAGGCCTGTTAAGCAAACGACGAACTTTAAGGGCACTCGACCTCTGAGTATCATTTCTACAAAAAACAAGTTCCCATTCATCATCATTTTAACATTTAGAACTTTTCCCATTTTGTTTTTTAGCTCCTCTGATAGTCTGAGAGGGTTTAAGGCCTTGTCACTGTTATCTTTGAATTTAACTATTATCCTAAATCCACCCTCCTCTTCAAGTCTTAGCATTTTCCTCGTGCTTTGGGACTCGGCACTCTCACTTCCACTTCCATTGTCAGATCTATCTCTTTTTTCAATTTGTCTGGAATTTTTGTCCTTACTCCCAGCACCCTCACTAGTTTTCCCTTTCGGCGGCATAGCCCATCCCTCGTCGGGGAGGCCTGTCTGCTGCTTCAGCTCACGAACCAAGCTCTCACAGGAGATGCCAATTGAGATATCAAATACTTGTCACCTTATAATATTAATGTGTCACAAAGTAATTTAAATCGCCCTCCAAACCGTCATCCGTCGCGGGCGTCAGTGTTCGTCCAAATATCCACTGCAACCATACCTCACAGGAAGTGGCCTATTTAAAGGGAAATTACACCCTCTACAGATACCCTCAGCAGTGCCCCCTATTGACTTTTTTTTTGCATGCGCCCCAGAACGCTTCCCACAACTAGGCCTATCCACTTTTGCTCATGGGTCAGACTTAAAGTAGTTAATATTGATATAATAAAATAATCAGTTAAAAATGCTAAACAAAAGTTAAATAAAAAACGTTTCCTTTCATAATTTTTGATTATTTATAAAGTTTTATTAAAGGAGATTTTCAAATAATTATTTTGCCACAATGGTGCATGTACACAATAAGTGCTTTTGTATCAAATTATTAGTTTGAATGTTAGTACATACTGTAGTAGTTAAAGACACTTATTATGAAGTGGGACCAAAAAAGTTTACATTGATCTCACTAAAAGGTTAGAATAATAGGTTAAAACATGAAATGCATGTTATGAACATGCTGATCTCTGGTCTCTCTGGTTCTTCTTATCCAGCAGAGGGCAGAACTGCACCAAGGCAGAAATTTCATTGAGCTCTCAAAAATTCAGATGATTGGAAAATATTGTTCATGTAGCCTATATTTAAACATTTCAAGTATGACTGCTCATTGAGGAGTTGTTTCAAACATAGCTGTGCTTGTGGTCTGTCCTAGGGCTGTGAAACAATTAATCGTGATTAATCGCATCCAAAATAAAAGTTTGTGTTTACGCAATATATGTGTGTACACTGTGTATAATTATTTTGTATATATAAATACACACACATGCATGTATACATTTAAGAAAAAATTGTATATATAAAATATTTATATTTATATATAACAAATTAAATATAAATATATACAGTATATACATGCAAATATTTATTAAATATATACATGCATGTGTGTGTGTTTATATATATATATATACAAAATAATTATACACAGTGCACACACATATATTATGTAAACACAAACTTTTATTTTGGATGTTGAAGGAATACAACTTTGTCAAATGTTTAATTTAGTTTCATATATAAACTGAGAAAGTTCTGTAACTTGAATTTAGCATTCAGCTGTGGAGCACGAAACTCCTGTCTTATTCTGTGTCTCTATATACAGCTGTCAGACGGGTTTGCTTTCTATTTTAAGTTAAATGAAACATGTTAATGAAACTCTTGGAGACTCTCGCTAAGCTTTTGTCTTAGCAAGAGAGAGTCCTGTCACTCCTGTTCTAGAGTCTCAGGGTTTGAATAAGTTTTTCCCTCTCTCTTTTAATACAGGTTACTAAACTGGTATACGAGTTTCCACCATCACAATATAACCCCTCCCTCTTATAATGTATATATATTACAATGTTTGACTCAAGAAGTTAGACGATGTTGGTATGACTGCAGCGAAAAGCAATAAAAGAACTTCTGCTTGGAAAACTTCCTCCGTCTCCTGGTCTGAGCTTCTAACTTTTCTACAAAGAAAAAGATCACTACAGATGGTGCCGTGAGCCGGATAGAATTAACTTCACCTGAATCCAGATTGGAATTCAAGCTCAAAGATCTGACTGCATTCCAGAGAGAATCTTACCTGAATCCAGAACTGAAATCTCCACTCAACTAAGACTGAGTTCCAGAACTGAAATCTCCACTACTGAGTTCCAGAACTGAAATCTCCACTCAACAAAGACTGAGTTCCAGAACTGAATCCTGAAACTTCAAAGCTCAACAAAGAACAAACTTTTTTTGACTGAGTTCCAGACGGAATCCTTTCCGTATAAACAACGATTTGGTGAGTTTCACTCTATTCAAAGAACCACTGAGGACCAGTACATTCCTCTGCGCCGTCAGAGAACAGTTATCAGACAGCTGCAGTGTCTGGCTAACAAAGTTACCCTTTAAACGTTTATTTTAAAGATGAAAGTACAGCCTCTACGTTGCTAGAGAAGGTATCCTCTAAAGTTAGGGAAGGTTAACATTACGTGTTAATATTGGTGAACCTCTGTTCAAACAGGGATGTGTTTATCCTCTAAAAGTTAGGAAGGTGAAAGATCCTTTACATTTCCTTTTAGAGAAGATTAGTGTAGCGTGCTAATATTTTGTGTGTTACCCTTTGCTCTGGGCAAGGAAGGTTAACTGTGTTATCGAGTGTAGCCTCCTTTTAGCAGAGAAGATTTAGTGTTTTTGTTTGTTTTATCCTCTAAAAGTTAAAAAGGTGAAAGATCCTTTGCATTTTTCTTTTAGGGAAGATTAGCGTAACATGCTAATAGTTTGTGATGTGTTGGTAACAAGGAAGTTTAACAATAGTTGATTTGTGTTAACAAGTGTACCCTCTGTTGATCAGAGAAGTTTTAGTGTTTTTGATTGTGTGATAAAGAAACATCACAAAATGGTTAGAAAAAATGCTCGGCTGGTTCCAACAACGGAAAAAGGTGGTCTTGCTACTCCTTTGTGGTCAGATAGCGAATTTAAAACACTGTTAGGAGAACAGATGGATCTAATAGTCACTGAAAAAGTTAGACAAGAACTAACACAGAAATATGAGATTCATCCAGATAAGATTTGGTCTGTAGAAGAGTGTAAAAAGGTTCTAGGAGCAAGTGTTCGCAAGAACAATGTTGTCACAGAGAATTTGGTTTAGCAGTAGCTACACAACAGTCTCAGCATAACTCAGAACTAGAAAAAGAGAACAAAGAGCTACGTGCTAGAATTTCTTCTTTGACTAAGAAATTGAACCGCAACAAACCTATAGAAAAAAATGATGTAGAAGAAGTTAGTCAGCCGGATAACATTTAACCTGACTTACGAGCGTTCTTTGAAACAGATGCGGCTCTCCGCCCAGTAACTGATGTGCCTGTAAATTCAGTAAATGTGTGTGGTGCTAGAAAGAGATCGCAGGGAATTGAGGGAACTGAAAGTGTTCCTCCTAACTCTTCTGTTGTCCAAATCCAAACTGTTGCAAAAGCACTTGGACCTAAAGACATAGAGCGACTGTCCCAGAGCCTACCTTCAGCACGTAAACAGTTTTCTGAATTTAGAAGAACATTAATCAGCAAAATGCGTCTAAATGACATGTCGTTAACAGAGGTCACACAGTTAATGTCACAAATTTTAACTGAAACTGAATTCAACAGTTTTGAATCTGCCGTGACTTCTGAACTACAACATGCCAGTAGAAGTGATATGAGAGAAGGTGTTTTGAAAATCCTAAAGAATATCTTAGGGCCCAAAATAGATTGGTCTAGAATTACTAGTTGTGTACAAAAGAAAGATGAAAATGTGTGTGAATATACTGAGAGGTTTTGTCAGTCAGCTGTAACGTACAGTGGAATAGTGGATGACTCTGAAAGTGTGCTTGATGACAAAGGACCACTGATTCGTATCTGGTCAGATGGTCTTGTTGCTGAATACAGAAGAGCTTTGCCATTCCTAGATATAGCTTGGTCTAACAGAAATCTCAGAAGTAACTTAGACAGTTTGGCAGCATGGGAAAGAGATGCTGATGTTAAAGCCAAAGTGAGAGTAGTAGCAGCAGCTACATTTAGCACAACGCCACCAGTAAACAGGTGGTCTAAAAAAGAAGGCAAATGCCACTACTGTGGAAAATTAGGACATTGGGAGAAAGAGTGTAGGAATAAGTTGCAAGATACAAAAAGAAATGCTATGCATAATTCTGCTCCTTCTCAGCCTGCATACAACCCTGAAATAGTTCCGCAAGTATCCACTGAAACTTTAGGACAGCTAGTTCAAGCTCTTCTAAGAGCACAAAAAGACCAGGAAAAAAAATAATTGTTGGGGCTGTGAGTAGCTACCTTTCACCTGTAATCCATCATAATGACAAAATAATTTTTGAGACAAGGTAGCATACAAGAGAAAGAAATTGATTTTTTGCTTGATACAGTTGCAGAGATTACAATAATTCCTACAAAATTGGCTAAAGGTTTAGACATACCGTACAAGAAAACCAAACTTTCTTTAACTGGTGTAGTAGGTGAAGATTCTGTTTTGTATGAAACCCCGCCCATAGAGGTACAATTTGGCCCTAAAACTCTGACTACAAAACTGCTATGTGCTCCATTAAACACAGGTGCAATTTTAGGCATGGATCTCCTGAGACAGGTACATCTAACTTTAGACATGTCCTCAGAATCTGCTAGCATTCAAATTTCCTCAGCACAAGTGTCTACCAATAATGTAATCCCTCCAGAGTATGCTTTCTTACAGAATCATCCAATTTGGGCTAAAGACAAGGATGATTGTGGTTTGTTGACAGGTGTAGAACCAATAAAATTGACGGGGACTCCACCTCCGGTCACCAAACAATATCCGATCAATAAGGAAGCTATACAGGGGATCAAACCTATTGTAGAAAAGTTGCTGATGCAGGGAGTGCTAGTTAAAACCAATAGTCCCTGTAACTCGCCCATATGGCCCATCAAGAAATCCAATGGGACATGGAGACTTACAATAGACTACAGAGTAGCCAATAAAAATAATAATAAAATCACCCCTCTAGTGGCAGATCCTTCCACAATTTGTAATGGCATACCATTAGAGAGTAAGATCTTTTCAGTAATTGATATGTCTAATGGATTCTTTTCTGTACCGTTGCACTCTGACAGCCAGCCATGGTTAGCTTTCACAGTTGACTATGAGCAATACCAGAGGACACGTTTGCCACAGGGATTTCAAAACTCCCCAACCATATACCATCAGGCTGTCAGACGTGATTTGTGTGACCCAGAATGTCCGGTAAAACAGTCCACTATGATCCAATATGTCGATGATATTTTGATTGCCTCAACAGATCACGAGGTACATCAAACTGAATTGGCATCATTGTTGGACTATTTGCATAAGAAAGGACACAAATGCAGCTTTCACAAAGCTCAAATTGCTAAAAAGCAAGTCACATTTCTGGGTCAAACAATTGGTGCAGGAAATAGATCCATTACACAGGATCGAGCGGCTTCAGTCAAAGCCATACCTCCGCCTACTACCATTAAAACACTCCGATCATTTTTAGGAACAGCAGGTTACTGTAGACCTTGGATTGAAGACTATGCCTCAATTGCACAGCCGCTCTATGACTTGTTGAAAGGCCATGGTAAAGATTCTGATACTGTTTGTATGGAAGAATGTCACCTCAAAGCGTTCAATGATTTGAAGAGAGCACTATGTCAAGCACCAGCATTAGGAATTGCCCAAACTGATTGACCATTTGTGCTTTATGTCCGTGAACATTTAAGCTTCATGACTGCTGGTCTAATGCAAGATCATGGGGGCAGTTTACGCCCAATTCATTACTATTCTGATAAACTTGACATAGTAGCTCAAGGTATGGGCCCATCCCTCAGAGCAGTACAGGCAGTGCATCTAGCGCTTCAGGCTTCATCAGGAATGGTGTTAGGACAGTCTGTAAACGTAAGATGTCCACACGCAGTGTCCGCATTAATGAATCAAGCAAAAGTCACTTCTGTCACTTCCTCTCGCTGGAGAAATTGGTTAGCAACTCTCACAGCCCCGAATATTGTCTTACAGCGTGCACCTGTCACGAACCCATCCTCATGTATGATGTCTGCAATGACTGAGAATTTGTTAGAGGATAAAGGAGAAATGACTCACGATTGTGTTACGCTTACATATACACCTACGAGTGTAGTAAAAGAAACTGCCATAGAGAATTCAGAATTTGAGTTGTTTGTTGACGGTTCAGCTCAAGTAATTGAAGGTAACAGACGAGCAGGTTATGCAGTAACGTCCACCACGGAAGTGTTAGCTTCAGGACGTCTTCCAGATCATTTTTCAGCTCAAGCTGCAGAACTAGTAGCCCTAACAAGAGCATGCACGCTAGCTTCAGGATCAGTTGCTAATATCTACACAGATTCCAGATATGCTTTTGGGGTAATTCATGATTTTGGTGTCATTTGGCAAACCAGACAGTTTCTAACTTCTGCTGGATCCCCCATTAAGCATGCTGAATTAGTGAAAGATCTAATGTTTTCCATGAAACTTCCAAAGAAATTAGCAGTGATCAAAGTGAAAGCACATCTCACAACTAATACTACGGAAGCTAAAGGAAATGCTCTTGCTGATATAGCAGCTAAACAGGCTTGTTTCTATGCAACTGTACAAGTGTGTTCAGGTAGTGCAGCACAGAAGACAATTATGCCTCCTGAATCAATAATTGATCTGTACAAAGACGTTCCTCTGTATGAAGCATGGACATGGTTAGACAAAGGAGCCACAGTGGATTCATCTGGTTGCTGGACCAAAGGGGGAAAGTATGTCGCTCCCGAATCACTGCTGCCATATTTGGCTCAACAAATACACAGTTTTGGTCACAGTGGTCCAGCAACGATGAATCACAGGTTCTCAAATCAGTGGTGGAATCCAAAATTCAGAAATGTAGCCACAGAAACAGCCAAGAGGTGTGTTACATGTCAGAAAAATAATGATATACCAGCAGCCACTACACCAGCAGCACATACCCCAGCTCCACCAGGACCATTTAGTCACCTGCAAGTTGATTACATATCATTGCCTCGTTGTAAGGGAAAAACTGATGTTTTGGTAGTTATAGATAAGTTCTCAAGATGGGTAGAAGCTTATCCAACAGGGCGTGCTACAGCTGCACATACTGCTAAATGTCTTGTCACTGATTTCATTCCCAGATGGGGATTACCAGATTGCATTGACTCAGATCAAGGTACCCACTTCACAGGACAGATAGTCAAGGAAGTGTCTAGAATGTTGCAGATTAAGTGGAACCTTCACTGCCCATACAGGCCACAAGCATCAGGACAGGTTGAACGATCGAACAGAACAATCAAAACCAGACTAAGCAAAATGCATCAGGAAGGGGTACCATGGGTCGAAGCACTGCCAGCAGTACTGTGTAGTATGAGAGCATCACCTAACAGAACAGTAGGACTGAGCCCTCATGAGATTATTACTGGACGCCCCATGCAGATGCCAGGTGTGATTGATCTTAGAAATGCTGATGTACACATTGCCTCAGATGCCCTGATTGCTTACTGTGAAAACCTAACAAAGGCGGTACAGAGTGCCAGAGGGAGAGTTGAGACATGTTGGCAGACTCCACCAGAAGGTGGACACACAATCATCCCAGGTCAATGGGTCATGATAAAGTCATTCAGAAACAAGCCGTTAGAACCTAAGTGGCATGGGCCACATCAAGTGATGTTGATTACAGCAGCTGCAGTATTGTGTCAGGGAAGGAAAACCTGGACTCATTGTACACACTGTAAGGTTGTTCCCCCACCAACAGGGATAGGTTAGGACACGGAACCAGTGAGGAGCCCCGGGAAGAACCGAACGCAACAGGCTCCGGAGGTTAACCCTGGGGTGAAGACTTCCCTCATAGGCCCTATCCTAGTCCATCCTTCCCTCACTGTTCCTTAGGTGTCAAAGGTTTAAGAAATAGGGAAAGAGGGAACAACAATAGCAGACTCAGAAAATTTTACAACCCTAGTGTTTGAACAAATACTGCTCCACTGTCTAGCAGACTCAGAAAAAGTTCACAAACCTAGTGTTTGAACAAATACTGCTCTCCTGTCTTTTGTTTTCTTTCTTACTCTGTGCAGATACCACTGATGACTTCCCGAGACCCATACACACTGACCTCGCCATCTGCGTATGAAGCCACAAGAAAACCTCAAGAAACAACTTGACCCACTTCCGAGACAACTATCACAAAAGGATAAAGAAAAGAAAAAGAAAAATATACACAACGCAGAGACTACGAAACCTTCGGTCATCCATCGATATGATCAACATTGTCCTACTACTACACATCATGAAGATCGCACAAAGTCCGGACTCCAGAAACAACATATTCTTAGAGCTGATGAATATGTCACAAATGCCTTGTTTGCTGGAAAGAAAGTGTGCATGTCACATCCGAAGATGACTGCATTCCAGGACTCACTTGTGCACAAACATGTTGGTCCAACAAGACATTCTTGATCTTTCAGCAAAATTACACCAAGATGACTGAAGATAATTCTTCAGGGTTCAGAAACTTGATTGATCACGAGAAAATCACAGTTCCAACCAGAAAAGACTCACGGACCCTAATTGCATGTTTTGTTTCTGTGTCAACATGCAATTACAGAAAAACAAACACAGAACATGCCTTATGTGCCTGTAACTATCACAAGTTGCAAGAATGAATTTTTAATTGTTTAAATTTGTATATAGTGTGGGAGTTATTTAGAACTCCCAAAGGGGGAATTGAAGGAATACAACTTTGTCAAATGTTTAATTTAGTTTCATATATAAACTGAGAAAGTTCTGTAACTTGAATTTAGCATTCAGCTGTGGAGCACGAAACTCCTGTCTTATTCTGTGTCTCTATATACAGCTGTCAGACGGGTTTGCTTTCTATTGTAAGTTAAATGAAACATGTTAATGAAACTCTTGGAGACTCTCACTAAGCTTTTGTCTTAGCAAGAGAGAGTCCTGTCACTCCTGTTCTGGAGTCTCAGGGTTTGAATACGTTTTTCCCTCTCTCTTTTAATACAGGTTACTAAACTGGTATACGAGTTTCCACCATCACAATATAACCCCTCCCTCTTATAATGTATATATATTACAATGTTTGACTCAAGAAGTTAGACGATGTTGGTATGACTGCAGCGAAAAGCAATAAAAGAACTTCTGCTTGGAAAACTTCCTCCGTCTCCTGGTCTGAGCTTCTAACTTTTCTACAAGGAAAAAGTTCACTACAATGTGATTAATCGCGATTAATCTTTTCACAGCCCTAATCTGTAAATTTCCATTTTAATTCTCAATTTGTACATTTCTTTTTAAATCCATATTTCATTTCCACATAAGCAACCGTTTACAATAAATTGGATAATGTACAATCAGAAAATACTTCTATACTACAGTTTTTTTTATTCGCTTTGGTACTATTTTCACAAGTAAGGTATTCATTTTCAAAACTCTTAGTACAAAAATCCAAACTGATCACACTTGTAACACCGCTAATCATTCTTTCAAAACATGATCCCATGCTATCATTACAGTTATACATTTTTCAGTCCACATAATCATTGTTTCAAACACAAGATTATTGTAATATAATGAGAAAGTTTGGTTTAATCTCAGAAACACAACAATATGATCTTCTTTCAAATTAGTACTTTTAACAACCAGTTCATTCAACAGCAAACAATGCAAGACACGTTTCAAATCTCCCTTGTTGCTGAAATAATTACAGTAATACAGGATACAGTTGCCACATTCGAAAATAAACGTACATTACCTAACTTATGTAATTGAATCCATAATGTTTGTAATAGTATCTGCAGTGAGTTATCAAAAGCTGTGATGAAGTATGACACAGCCATGAGGTTCTGTGCTAGAACAGAGTAGGGATGGAACGGTATGAAAATTTCACATCACGATTATAGTGACCGAAATTATCGTGATTATCAATATTATTCCGGTAGTTAAAAAAAAGATGAAAGTGTTAAAAAAGTACTGATGCTCACACTGAAAACATTTCAACAAGTTTTATATGAGAATCATTTATATGAGAATAATTTTACTGTAAATACAGAAATGTCGGCCCTCTGAAAAGTATAATCATGCATGTGTATATAGTTCTATATACTAAATGTATTAGTTTCACCTTTTAATTTGAATTACTGAAATACATAAACTTTTGCACAATATTCAAATTTTTCGAGTTTCACTTGTATAGAAATCTATAGGTGTACCAAATGATTCATTGATTAACCATTAAGATCAGTTGGATTAAATAATAGACAAATGTATTAAACTGAACAAAAAGAGATGCAAATCAAAAGTTTGATAGTAAGAGCTTTATGAAAGGCAGTTAGAGTGAATGAAACATTTATTTTGTGTTGTGAAAAGTATACTTTGTGATTTTGTGAATTGTACTAACACAATTGAAAACATGATGAAATGTTTGAAAAAAGTGCACTTTTGATGAGCTGTTGTGATATTAGCACTATAAGATTTGAAAATGTACACCTTACTTGTGAAAATAGTACCAAAGCGAATAAAAAAAAACTAACAAAGAGTATAGAAGAACAAGAGGCGAAACTCTGATGCTTTTTTGGTAACAGCCACTAGGTGGCGCTTCAGTAGCGCGGCCGCCATTTTGGGGTGAAAATTCCAAGGGGTTAACCCATCAGCCGGAAGTTGAAGACTCGCGGGAGCCGCCTCCCATTCATTTTGGCGTCACTTTGACAGCGAATAACTTTACATCTGAGGCGTCCAAAGACTTCATTTGCCCATTATTTATTTCTAAAGAAACACGAAAATGTATAAAAGGCTCCATTACTTTGTATCTTACGTTATGGCCCCGTAGAAGCCGTTTTTGTAAAAAATAGGCTAACAATTGCGTCATAACCACGCGACTTTTTGTCGCGCAATAGAGAAATTACCATATAGACAGGAGGAGAAGCTCGCAGGCAATCTTTTACTGTCTATGAGGCATAAAGTCAAGGGAGAAGCCCATAGATAGAGAGTCCATAAAAGCAACAGGACACTATATTGTACAGTGGCGGTTCTAGGATTTTTCTGTAACAGGGGCCATTAAGGGGCCACATGTTACATTCAGGGGCCAAATACAGGGTACATTCAAGCACACAAAATAATTTATTCAGTACGATGCAAATACATTTCGGCAGTCATTCCTTTTTCAAACGCTCTAACAAAAAATTATGAGCCAGTAAAGTTCTTAATGATTTTTTTCATTTATTTATACTGTAAATTAATGACACAATGCACTTCTTTCTGAATTCCACCTTTTAAGTTTCATAATCATGTCGTCGCTTATAAACAGTAAATTATTGTTAATTTTTTGGGGGAGGAATTGCATGATCGTTGTGAAGAATTCTCCGGTTGCTCTTCTCGTCAACGATTGATGGGTGGGAATCTCTAGGCACCTCACGATTCGATTCGATTGTGGTTCAGAGGTTAACGATTATCGATTATTAACAATTATTTAAATTTTTTTACTACTTGGTACTTTGAAAGCAAGGATTTATGATGACCCATAATTAACTTACTTCCAATACTAACTATAATAATTTTTATTAATAAAACAAATGGAAGTGATTCGGCAAGTCAAATATATTTGTCACCAAGACAAAATGTAAGGTTAGATTTGCCAGCATATGCCCCAACATTGCAAAGAACCAAAAGGAAAATAAATGTGTGCCTGTTCTAGCAGCGTACTTGTAGTACATTAATACAAACTTCAGCATATTCTGAATCTCTAGCATAATAGACTTCTAACCAACATCCTCTTGTTATTTCCAATGAGCAATATAATCCTTCAGACAAAAATAAACATTTTGCTGTAGCAAATTCACAAACAGTTTTCATTCAAAAATATAGAATTATGTACCAGCAGATCTCATACAAACATAATGCTTGTGGACTTAGCTGCTATTAGTAACATACAAAGCCGCTCTTATTCACAACTAAATAATAAAGAGTTATGACTTGAAATGTTTAACACAATCAAAAACAGCTTATACAAAAAAAGTGAATGAACATCTGCAGAGAGCGCATGCACCTTTTTGTGACTGGCATTGCACATATTGCAGGGCAGTATTAACAGATCGGTTTACAGCATATTGATGTGAAAACTAAACAATACAGAAAGCAGCTCTCATTAAAAAAATACTAAACAGGTAACAATGAAATTGTCAATTTTCCATACGTTATAGCTTTTAACGAAGAGGGTGCCGTTCGAATTTGGCGCTCAGTCATCATGCGTCTATGAGCGCGACTCTGTTATGTGCACGCCTCAGACTGTCCGCGCACTGCACGTCCGCTTTAGAGTTCCGCCTTTTGCATTCCGTCAATATTACGTTATTAGGAAAAATATATATATATTTTTTTTAGAAAATCGATCTTTGACATTTGTGAATCGATTCAGAATCGTCCACGTCCGCATCGCGATGCATCTAAGAATCGACTTTCCCCCCACTCCTAGAAATGTTGGCCAATCAGGGGCCAATCAGATTTCAGCAGAGGCCAGGGCCCCTGTGGCCCCGCCTCTAGAACCGCCCCTGATATTGTAACAACGTATTTGAAGAATTAGAGGATTCAGATTTGTCTTGGCACAGCTACTAGAAGATTTACAACTGTCAGACTTTTGTCAAGCTCAGTTTGAGGCTTTGCAGTCGCTCAGCCGTCAGGAAGGAAATGCATAGGGCTTCAGTCTTCTCTGTTGAAATCAATGGGGTTGCTGTGTCCATTTCTTTTACTGTCTATGGAAAATTCCAACTGGAGTTACAACACAGCACAGATAACAGTTAATCCTATCATTAAATAAGCATTTGAGGTAGTTTTTTCTTGCTTTATTGAGTATTTCCATTGTATGCAACTTTACACATTTATTACTATTATTAGTTACCAACTCCACTAGCCCTGAAATATATTTTGTACTTTTTACCCATACAAAAATGTAATATATGGCCATATATGTACTTATATTCTAAATAGCATGACACATATCTATACATATATATATTTGACTTATCTGAGAACACAATATAGCCTATGCCTGCAACATATATGAACATTTATGTGTCCAAACATGTGAAGAAAATATTTGAGTTCATCCATATACCTGCATATATTACAGTATAGTATTGGTTTCTCGCATATATAGACAACATTAAGTATAAATATGTGACAGACATATTTGTTTCCCACATATTTAATAAATGTATGTAAACATACATGCATGTGATACTGATGCATTGAAATAAGTACATATATGCATACATATATGCGTCTATAGGCTACATATATTAACATTTATGTGCATACACGGGAAATTATATGGCACTTACATGAAAATGGCCATTTTTGCTATATTGTTTCATATATGTCTATGTGTTTTATATGAATTTTGCATATATTCTCATATAGGCAGCAGACATACACGGGCACTGACATTAGGGCATTGGGGCGACAGTGGCTCAGTGGTTCATGTAGGTTGTACAAACCGAAAGGTTGGTGGTTCAATCCCCGGTTCGACCTGACCAAGTGTCGAGGTGTCCTTGTGCAAGACACCTAACCCCAGCTGCTCCTGACGAGCTGGATGGCGCCTTGCATGGCTGACACCGCCGTCGGTGAGTGAATGGGTGAATGTGTGGCAAATATGTAAAGCGCTTTGGTGGCCATTGGGTCTGTGAAAGCGCTATATAAATGCAGTCCATTTACCATTTAGGCTATATATGTAATTTACTTATATTGACATATAATTACATGTCTGTATGGGTAATCCCCTGCATCATGCTACAAACATGATGATCTTATAGAACATGATGGACAGTGGCTGTTTTTTTTTTTTTTGTTTACATAGTCTTGCTTTAACGGTCATTAATATAAGATAGTAGCTACTGCAAAAACAAACAAAAAAACAGTTGGCTGTAAAGCTATTCTATTCCTGTTATACACTCACCTAAAGGATTATTAGGAACACCATACTGTCTTAATTCTACATTGATTCAACAAGGTTCTGAAAGCACTCTTTAGAAATGTTGGCCCATATTAATAGGATAGCATCTTGCAGTTGATGGGAGATCTGTGGGATGCACATCCAGGGCACGAAGCTCCCGTTCCACCACATCCCAAAGATGCTCTATTGGGTTGAGATCTGGTGACTGTGGGGGCCATTTTAGTACAGTGAACTCATTATCATGTTCAAGAAACCAGT
Source organism: Siphateles boraxobius (assembly GCF_051911475.1). NCBI lineage: Eukaryota > Metazoa > Chordata > Actinopteri > Cypriniformes > Leuciscidae > Siphateles > Siphateles boraxobius. The sequence continues at coordinate 1,241,543 of NW_027509212.1, forward strand.
TTGAAATTATTCGAGCTTTGTGACATGGTGCATTATCCTGCTGGAAGTAGCCATCAGAGGATGGGTAGATGGAAGGATAAAGGGATGGACATGGTCAGAAACAATGCTCAGGTAGGCCGTGAAATTTAATTGATGCCCAATTGGCACTAAGGGGCCTAAAGTGTGCCAAGAAAGCATCCCCCACACCATTACACCACCACCACCAGCCTGCACAGTGGTAACAAGGCATGATGGATCCATATTCTCATTTTGTTTACGCCAAATTCTGACTCTTTTCGCCCACAGGACTGCCGCATAATGGATGTTTTTCCCTTTTCACACCATTCTTTGTAAACCCTAGAAATGGTTGTGCGTGAAAATCCCAGTAACTGAGCAGATTGTGAAATACTCAGACCGGCCCGTCTGGCACCAACAACCATGCAACGCTCAAAACTCCTTAAATCACCTTTCTTTCCCATTCTGACATTCAGTTTGGAGTTCAGGAGATTGTCTGATCAGGACCACACCCCTAAATGCATTGAAGCAACTGCCATGTGATTGGTTGATTAGATAATTGCATTAATGAGAAATTGAACAGGTGTTCCTAATAATCCCTTAGGTGAGCGTATATAAATATTGTCCAACATTCCCAAATATCTGATATGTCCTATTCTTACTTGTTGGTATTAATTCAGTGTTTGTAATGCTAATACTAAAGGTTTTGTGGGAAAAAAGTAGAAAACTTGTCCAAGTCTGTGAAATAAACTGTTAAAAGGGATTTGATGATCACTAGTCTAGTGATTGTACGTTATTCTGTGTTGTCATCATTCAGTTTGGATTTGATCTTTAATGTACTTAAAAAAATAAAAAATAATTCAAAGCAGCTGATATTGCCATATCGTCCGGCTCTTTTCAAAGAATCGGCTTTTAGAGCGGATCGTTCGCGAACGACACATCAACACTAGTGGACTTGCGAGTTGCTTTCACCCCAAAATGGCTGAAGCGTAGCGCTGCTGCTGGGCACGTTTGTTGCAATGGAACATTCTATTGGGTTTCGCCTCTTGATCGTCTATACTCTTTGCTTATAATGACCGTCGTCAATAGCAACATATTATAACACAGCGCACATCCATATATCACAACGGCATCTCATTTCATTCAAATACAGCGCTCTCATTTCATTCAAATACAACTTGTCATCTTGCGTCTCCGTGTTTGATCGTATTGAAAATGAAATCAGAGTTGATTTATTGTTTACAGAATTTGATTATATTGTTGTGATCGTCTGGACGATTTTTGCACACTGTACAAAATGGATTTAACAGGTAAGAATAGAGACATTAATCTCTATTCAATATGTCCCTGTAATTATGTGGTAAAAAAAATAGTGTTATAAGTGTACAATGAATATACATTATCTCTTAAATGTCACTCTTAATAGTCTTGTTTGAACTTGTTCGTTCGTCTTTGGCTCAAAGCCACTTGCTGTGAACTTTTCTTTGCGGAAGCTTCAAGTTTATTTCAAGTGAGTGAGATAAAATATTTCAACTCAAAACAACATTTTGTGCCCAATTATTTCCCAGACGTAGTTTTAGTATTGAGATCAAAGTTAACTTGCCTTGCGTTCGCTACAACAGTGTGTGATGGTCACACAGGACGGCTCGGCAGATTTGAAGTGTTGGTTTACCTCTATCGCAGCGACTTTTTTGTGCATGTTCTGCAGACAGAGTGACCATCCTCGATTAAGTTTCCCTCAGGATTTTTGTAAATGCCAAAATATGACCACACCTCAGATTTGGTCCTCTTAAAAGGCTGAAAAATCTCCCGAACACGGTCACTGCCTTCCGCCATTCCTTCTCGAAAAAAAAAGAAAAAAAAAAACAACATTGCGCGCCTTCGTCAGACTGTTGCTGGCTGGACAGGATTTATAGTGAGTAATTAAAATCGCGATAAACAAACACCGTTTTAATGATAATTGAATTTTAAACGATATTACTAACCGTCAGTACATTTTATAGTTTAGTTAAACCGGTAATCGTCCAATCCCTAAAACAGAGTTTGCTGGCAATACAGTAAATTATTTCACTCTCTACCATTTGACTGAATCTATACTGTAGTTGACCTTTACAGATGAAGGGTGAGTTACAGTAATGTGGCAGTCTCTACATGGTAATCAGTTTACAGTATCACATGGCATACATAATGTAATGTCAAATGTAAAATGCCACCTGTCCCCCTTCTACTGGATCATCTCTAATCAATCTGATGTTTTACAGTCATTGACCCAGGCACGGATTTAGAAAGCAGACGCCCCTGGGCAACCTCCGTGAAGTTGGCACCCCATAAAACGAAATAATCTCCAAAACTATGCCATTGGTTTGTGCTGCGTTTGTGGTGATTTGTGCCGCAAAAACGAATGTTTGTGCTGGTTTTGTGTTTGAGATAATGAACATTATTTTTTTGGTTGTGTTACGTCACTCTCCACCCCATGTCGTTCAAATCGCTAAAAACCGGTGTCATTCGTCTGTGCTTGGTTTGTGCTGGTTTGTGCCGCTAAAACAAACATTGTATCTTTTTTCCTTTTGCAGATATAACAAATTTAGTTTGGGAACTGTGACGTCACTCTCCACCCCATTTCTTCTAAATCGCACAAAAACTGTGTCGTTCGTTTGTGCTCGGTTTGTGCCGATTTGTGCCGTTAAAATTAACATTGTATCTATATCCCCTCCTTTAGAAATAACAAATATAATTTGTGGCAGTGACGTCACTCTCCACCCCACCTCATCTAAATCGCACCAAACCGGTGTCGTTTGTTTGTGCTCCATTATGGCCGGTTTGTGCCGTTGAAAGAAACATTGCAACTGCGATCCCCTCTTAAACATAAAAAATTTAACTTCTTACCTACAGTTACATAACTGTCCACCCCATATGGTCTAAATCGTTCCAAAACTGTGCAGTTCGTTTGTGCTCGATTTATGCCGGTTTGTGCTGTTACGATGAACATCATATCTTTTCCCCCTCCTTAGAAATAACACATTGGATTCGGGACAGTGACGTCAATCTCCACCACATGCCGTCCAAATCGCCCGAAAACAGTGCCTTTTGTTTGTGCTCGATTTGTGCTGTTTTGTGCCATAGAAAAAAACATCATAAATTATTCCATTCTTCAGACATCACAAAATCTTTGGAGGAGTAGTGACGTCACGCAAGCAAGCCGCGCTCTCCATCCAGCTCGTCTACAAACCTGTCTGGTGCGTTTGTGCTCGCACAGGGCCTCTGCTGTCATTGTTCTTTTATTTTTTAGATACAGAAATGTTTTATTTTAAATTTGTGCTAGATATCAACATTTGGTCTTTATAAAATCACCAGTACATTATGATATGTATTGTACTGTCAATACTCTGGCTGCAGGCTACGTGTGACTGATGCTTTAATTTTGTCCAATAAATTTTAAAAAAAGTTGTGTACTGTCTTAAGTTTTCTGAATACTTAAGCTTCAGCTTACAGACATTTAAAGTCTTTCTGCCCCCTTAAAAACATTTGTTTACCCTAAGCACTGCATAGTGGGAAAACAAAACAGGAAAAGGCATCTGGCAGTGAAAAAGGTAAGCCTGTGCTCTGAGATAAAATAAAAAAAAAGTACTAAAATCATGTGTGCAGGTCAATATAATTTACAGGATTATTTGAACAAATAAGAAATTGACAGACACGTCAAAGATGTGAAACTTTTCATGAATTAATATGGGCAATCAGGTAAATGTATCATGTCCAAATTATCCTCCATTGGTCACATTAATAAGAGTAGACCTATGATATTCTTGTGCCATGCAATAAAATACATTAAGTTATTAGTTAAGATATACAGCAAAGTACATTTCATGGCAAAAAGCTTGATGTTATGCAGAGGAAATGACAAAAAGCAATATACAAGTGGAATATATGTTCCATTTAATCCTCTGAAGTCATTTAATTAACTTTACATTGTGAACAGACTCAAATTTAACTAATTCACAGAAAAGATTGTCACCCATACTGGCCAAGTTCAGTTATTGCTACTTTTCATATAGAGAATGTGTTGTCTTTTCAAGCTCTTTTGTAATGAATTAGTTGATTTAGTTCACAAAAGGATTCTTAGTAAATCTTTTTCTGAACTCATTGACTTGGTGATCCATATAAAGGAATGAAAGATTAACAGAAAACAATGACTTTGAGATTAGATTTTTACTGAAATATTTAAAATACAGTCTGTTCTTTAAAGCCACCAAATGACAGATTATTTTAGTCATAAAAAGTAGCAATATCTAAACACGGCCAAGATAGGATGGATGACAAGATTTTCTGAGGTAAATCTAATTGAATGACCTCGGAACAATTGGACTATATATAAGTTATATAGCCCACATGCTTTTATTTCAGCCATTATTTACTTGAACTGATTTGGAAAAAAAGATGCAGTTTAAGTGAATGATGAATGAATGAAAAAATATTTGTAAATTCTCCACAGAAATTGCTCTGGTTTTTTTACATTCATCTTTGCATTTAAAAGGAAACAAGTTTGGATATGTTGTCTGTTCAGCTGAGAGAGAGTGAGAGAGAGCGAAAAACTTTAACCAGGTGGTATTAAATTAATAGCCACTTCACCCAACAATGAAAAAAAACTCTATGACTTTGTTTGTTTAGTACGAAATTACAGAATCCTAAACTGGTCAAAAAGCGAGAAGACGTTAAACCAGCTAAGAACCGCAAACTAACAAGTAACAGTCCTCGATTATTTGCTTTAAAAACCAGCAAATCAGCACAAACGCAGCACAAACCAATGACGCCCTTTACACCATGTCAATGACCGCGCTGTGTATGAAGCAGACTAGCCTAGAGCCCAACCGATAACGGATTTTTAAGGCCAATACTGATACAAATATTTAGTGATTTAAAAATCTGATACATCGGCCGATATATAGGTCTATATTATTATTTTTATTTATTTTTATCCAGAAACAAAACATAAACAGATTTGTAGTTACTCAGTCCTCAGCCTCACTAAAATAATATAATGCAGTTTAAAAATAAACGTGTTTGTTTTATTGTCACAACAGAACAGAGGAACATCAAAATATGTTAAAGTTCTGATAAATACAATGTATAAAAATACAAACTTAAGATATGAAACTTAAAGTCCTTTGAACAAAAACACAATAACAAAAAAAAACACAAAGCCTTTCTTTAAAGGGGTCATATAATGCCATTTTTTTACAAGTTAATATGAATCTTTAGGGTCTAAATGAAAACTTTGTAATATACTTTTATTCAAAATTCTCATCAGTATTTTAAGAAAACACTAATTTTACATGGTCAAAAACAGCTCTGTTTTCAGCACACCGTTTCAGTGTATATGCCTTTAAATGATAATGAGTTTGCTGACTCCGCCCCTTTTGACACAACGCACGTGGAGTGTTGCCTTGACAACAGTTGATGGTATATTTTGGGAAAGAATGGCAGAGGGAGTCTCTGAGGACACACACATCTGTAGTGTTGCCATACCAGTTTGAACCGGATTCGGACCCGGAACAAGATGACTGCCCCGAAGAAGTTCTACCATTAAGGCTCGAACAGGACGTTTCTGAATGGTTGGTTAACCTAATGTCACTTTGATCTATTTTTGTATGTAGCCTACTGTCAGGGTAGAGTAGTGGGATACAAACGCTATGTGTTTACTGTATACACTGTAAAAAGTAAAACATTGCTGTTTTTCGTTTGAATTTTTTTTTTATTCCAATAGCCTAAAATTATTAGATTGTTAAGTAAAATTACATTTTGTAATTTGTATGTGTCTTTCAATCTATTTTCTTAGATTGACACAATATAAAATTATAATATAACAATTAAATTTAAATTATACATTCGATCAAACGACTTTTATTAGATTAAGCATGGTTTGCGCATGCGCACACATGAAAACTCGAGAGAAAGTTTTGGAAGAGACTAACCGAACGCAGAAGTCGGCGGGAACAGTGCGAAGCGGACAGGACACGTTTGTCAGGTAAGGGAGGAATTAACCAAAATTGCACGTCTGCGTTATCCTTGCCCTTTATTTCACCTCTCACACTATAATTTTTATAAGGTGACTAGTTCAGTTTTTATTAGGTGACTTCCTTGGCACAGTTTTACGTGACTGTTAGTGACCGTCAACATAACGTTAAGCGCATAATGTAATGAGGAAACTCATTCAGCATTTAAATACTTGGATAGCATTAACGTCATATCATTTTAATGAACAGACACGCAGATTAGATGTTATTATAACGTTAATTTTGACATTAGCGGTAAGTTATAGCGTTAACATGGCGCCATTTTACAGCTAACTTAACGTTAACGATGTTCCTGGGAAATCTAAGAACTTAATATTAAAGTTATATAGACTGATTGAACGGATATTATGAAAGGAAAAAATATTTCTCGCTCTGAATGTCGTAAAAAAAGTTGTATTCATATTGCATTTCTTTGCCGACAATTAACGTTAACGCTAAATGAATCACCTCAATATGCGAGTGACGTGTAACGTTTCCCGCTCAGAGTTTAACATTAGGCTAACAGGTTCTGCTCCGGCGCTCAATGCCAATATGAACGCGGATTTTATATGTTTTAAATTTGTGAAGGTGCAAATGAATGCGAGGAAAATGGATTTACACTTTGAAACTGTAAAACTAAAACGGATTAATGTTTGGATTTGAATTTTAGGAAAGCTGCTGCTTGGTAGGCCTAGTTCCTCAGTGTTGCCAACTATTTTCAAAGGAAAGTAGCTAACGCCTTCCCTAAAAGTCGCTAAATGACGTCATACGTCAATTAGCATATTCGTGACCTCATCGCGTCGTACGTGCGTTCTGCTTGTCTAATGTGCTTTCTCTATAAATTAATGCTCAGCTCACATACTGTATTTAATATATTATAATATAATATAGCCGAAAGTAAAATAAAGCTGTTCTCATTTCCTATATATGTTTTGTCAGACAATAGATGAGTAGCTATGATATAGGCCTAGTGAATGACTACATTTTTTTTATAGGCCAATGTGGAAAATTATCTAAATTGAGAGAATTCGGGAGCCGGATGAACAAAAGCTTTGTGATAGTGAGTATTACAAGTAATAGCCTACCGTAAGCACAAGAAAAGCAAGGAAACTAAATTATTTAATTAAAATAAAAAATAAAAGCAGATAATTGATAAATCCGTGGAAAAACACTGCTCATTCACGTCTCTCAGCGGCCGTGCGCTCAACAGATGAATGTGCTGCTGCTCCTCTCAGCCATTTACTGAACAGGGTAGACGTAGCTAGAGTGAGTGACGTTTGAAAAGTCGCTAAAAATAGCAACGCATTTGCGCGATTCTTTTGCAGTCTGTACGCGGAGGGGTGCTCTAACTGCAGCTCGGAGTGGCTGCTGCGCGAGGACTGGGCCGCCTGTGCTTTGGGATGGGGGTGGGACCCACGGCAGCACCCGCTGCTCGTTGAGAAGAGTAAGAACGATATGTGCTTTCACGCCAGAGAGTCTCCAAAAGTCTCCAATAACACCAGAAAAAGTCGTTAGATTTGTCGCTAGTCGCTTTTTTGAAAATGTGCCGCTAGAGGGCTCTAAATACTCGCTAAATATAGCCAAAGTCGCTAAGTTGGTTGTCTGTCAAGTCGCTGACACTGGTAATTTGTTTTTGTCATGGGGGGAGGGGGTTGGGGTCAGTAGGTGATTCGTGCATTACATTCAATACTGATTGCACTGATTCAGGGCTGGAGCAAATGATTTCAGTGTTTCCCACAGGATTTTCTTGTGACAGGACGCATGTTTAACTGAACGAGCAGAGAAAGAGAGAGCCCTTGTCGCGGTCGCGCACTCTCTGTCTCTCTCTGTCTCTCTCTCTCTCTCTCTCTCTCTCTCTGCGGAGCCAGGCGAAAGTACGTATACCATCTCAAAACTAAGCGCTGTCTTGCTCTCTCTCCCTCGCACGTATTAATCAAAATAAATCGACACGATGGTAAGGTCGGAAGACTAAAGTTTCATGTGGAGCATTCGGAGATTTTTTTTCCCCCTGAATTACCGCTGGGTGTACTGAAATACCTTGCCTTATCTTCTCTGAGAAGCGTTCAGCACATTCAGCTGACATAAAGCACACTTTAAATAAACGGAAAAAAAAACTATCCAGTGATGAAATGTTTTCTGTGATGACACAAATCTTGTGGGATTGTCCTAACCGCCGGGATAATCACACAACACGCACACGTCCAATTCGCGAACTAATGACTCAATTGAACAATTCGTTTTAATGAATGGTTAAAACAACTGATCTTTCCAACACTGAACTCACGAGACGTCTGAATCGGTGTATAACTAATCGGTAACACTTTACAATAAGGTTTCATTTTTTACATAAATCACATAAAAAGTACAGTTTGCTTAGTCAAGTGTAAGCTTTAAAACAAATAAAACCACTTGGGTTTTTTTCCCGAAAAAGCTTATGACTACTTTTTTCCACACAGTGGAATCAGGAATCAATAAGAGAATCGTTAAAAATCCGGATCGATAAGCAGAATCTTCAGTGGCATTGATATTGATAAAATCTTATCAATTCCCATCCCTACTCACAACTCACCCTTGCTCAAGTTCAAATGCACAAATTACCAATGACTTCAACTCGTGCAACCAAAATAACCCGGTCGGTAGTTATTTCATTTGTAAACATATGCGCCCGCTCTGTGTGGTTGAAAATGAAGGTTTCCGTTATATGGTGCATATACAAACAATGGAAATTTGCTCACTAAGAACCTGTCAACCACAATCCCAAACTGGCAGTTTGATTTTCTGTGTACTGAATTGTAGTAAACTTGTTTGACTTTTATGCACATCATGTCTTTTTTTAAATATTACTTTTTCTAAAATTATAGTCCTACTTTAAAAAAATCCCAATATATCGCCTTATGCACAGTATCGAAATATATTGCAATATATTGAATCGTGACCCATGTATCGTGATGCGTATCGTATCGCCAGATTTTTGCCAATAGGCCTACACAGCCCTATAAAATAATGACTAAACATGACCCAGTAACACCTTGCGTATAATGCAACTAGCTGTTCCTTTAACTGCTGCTAAAATCCTGATTTATAAATGCGACATTGACTTACAAAATCCCCTTATTTTACATTGAAGAGCGGATATATGAGGTGATTTTTGCTACCTTACTTGTTTGTCTCATGCAGCATTTACTGCTGTTGCTCTTCTCATCAATGTAAAAAAAACAACATAACATTATTTATAAAACGTTTATTTGATGCAAAGCTGCAACATATAGTGTTTTGACCTCGACAACACAACTACATTTTACCGCTAACTTGCGACTATAGTTAACTTTCTAAAGAAGGCGCAATCACTTGTTTGCTAAGGGTCCAGGAAGAGCCAAAACTTCCAAAAGTGTTCACAAGATACCAACCTTTCGTGAACTTATGAATTTCGCCAGCCGTCTTCTCTGCACCAAATAGGCCACGCTTCCACGGATAATCTCGTTTTCATGGAGACAGGCGCAGTGTGCATGGAGGGGAGGGTGTGTGTGTGTGTGTGTGCTTTTTGCTTATCCTATCTCATGTATATAAAACAAAAAAGCATGTACACTGCTGCATATCAAATAGGTTTTTTTTATTTTATTTTTTAAAGCATTGCTTTTTCTTTTGCTATAGATATTTTACATTTCAAAATATAAAGCAAATTTTTAAATATTACCCGAATGGATCGATAAGCAGTATCGGTAAGAGTAGTAATACCGTTAAAACCTTAACGATACCCATCCTTATTGACTATGCTGGCTTCTGGCTACATGAAAATTCATAATTCGTGATAGTGTCTACTGGATGCGGCGCAGCGCAACACGATGATTCATTGATAGGAAATGGATGCCCGTTCTTCTTCTGAAGTAGCGGCTACTACACGTAACTACGGAGGACACATCATTTCCACATTTGCTTTGTCCAATGTAGAAAGCCTCGCACGGGGTAGACACGATGTAAGAAATTACAAAACGGATGATTTTGTCTTTTAAAGCACAATCGTTGTGACAAATAGCTAGCTATAGAGATAAATATTATGTAGAATACAAAATATCAGCCCAAATGACCATCATTAAAGATGTAACAGTGTGTAGGCTACTGGGGTTTTGAGTGGATAAAAAAAAAAAATATTTGCATTTATTTTGGATGCTGTAAGTAACTTTTACAATACAATATAAGTCTGATTCATATGAAATATTATTTGTGTGATCAAGTGTTTTAACGGATAAATTCAAATGCTATTTAAAACTTGACTGAAGAAGTGGGAAAAAAGGTTGGGACAATAATTTTCCCAATATTACACAAACTCGCGTATCACGAGGCTAAAAGTTATTCTTTTAGTTATTCATTAGTCAGCAACGTATTGATGCTTTTCTGATATATTTTTGTGAATGTCTTTACATTTATTTGTGGATCATAATCTATTTATTTGGAATAATGGAACAATTCTCACCCCATAGAAATGCAACTGAATGAATACGCTGCGTGTTTTAAATAGCGTTAAAATTAATGAAATGAAATGCAATATGTTGCGGTCAGTGTTGAATCTGTGGCGCAGCGCCACAAATTAGTCTATGTGTGGGAAACCCTGGATTATTTTAGTAATCGAGTATTCTAATGATTATTCCATCCATTAATCGAGTAATCGGATATTACATACTTTTTCTTTAATAAAGAACAATCCTTAATATACAAGAGAAAATACAGGTCTCTTAAAATAAACAAATTTGTTTTGTTTTTTTAAACAATTAACATTTTTATTGCTAAAATTGCATTCATAAAGACTGCTAAACTCCTTAGCACAACCCCATTCTTTTCATGTTTCCTTAGTTATCCATTTATGTGGAAATGCAAAGACTGTGGGGACTGTTTTTTAAGAAGAAATGAAGTCCTGAAGCACATCAGACTTCGCCATCGTTATGGTCGGGGGCATGCCTACCCCTGTATTTTTGAGCATTGCCCGTGTAAATGCAAGACATGGAGGGCTCTTATTGCCAATTTGAGCAAGTTCCATCCAGCTGAACAGTCCCAAAGAGGTCATATTTCAACTTTTAAATGTCATCTCTGCAACAACCGTCAACTTGCATCTAAAACTGAGTATTTTCAACACATTGGGAAACATTTGAGGAACCACGAACTGGTCAGTTGTATGTGTAATGGTTGCTCTTACCAAACAAATCGTCTCGGGTTATGACTATAACCCTGGTTCCCTGAGAAGGGAACGAGACACAGCGTCGAGAATCGACACTTTGGGGACGCTCCCTTAGCGTGCGCCTCTGAAGTAAGAATGAAACTAATCCAATCCTGATTGGTGTTGCGTCGTGATGTAACATGTGACGGCATAACCGGATGCATAAAAGTGACGCTGACACACACACACAGGACGCAGTGTCCTTCTCAGGGAACAAGGGTTATAGTCATAACCCAAAACGTTCCCTTTCGAGGGAACTCAACACTGCGTCGAGAATCGACACTTTGGGGAACGAATGCCCACTAAGCCACGCACCGAAAACAGGCCTGCCCCGGAGTTAAACTGATTCAGGCACTCAGCTAGGACGAGAGCACATGTCCGCCAAGCGTACTAGGGAGGTGCAGACTATAGAACCTAACAAAAGTGTGTGGGGTAGCCCAACCGGCTGCCTCACAGATCTCCTTGAAGGGAACTCCCGAAAGGAGGGCCCTAGAGGACGCCATGCCTCTAGTAGAATGAGCCCTAACGGCCAAAGGTGAAGGGAAATTCCGCACCTTGTAGGCCTACTTATGGTTTGTATAGCCGGGAGCCCCTAATAGGTGATCCAAAACACACTACAGTAGGTCCGACCTCCTCCAAGAAGAGGACCTCTCAAGGTAATACTCGGAACTCTGACTGGCAGAGCAAGGAACCTCTCCTTTTCTGCCGACACATGAGGTGGAGGATGAAATACTTGCAGGACCATGGACCTAGCCATGATAAATTACACTTAAGGCACATAGCTGGGTCCCGGATGCAGGATGGCCTTAACTCCGCCGGGGGCACACCCCAAGCAAACTGGCGATGATGCCAGGGCTTGGAGATCTCCCACTCTTTAAAGAAATAGCTAAGAGAAAGGCTATCTTGAACGTGAGGTCCTAGGCGAAGCCGACTGGAGGTATTCGAAGGGAGCCAGGGATAGCCCTTCGAGAACCACCGCCAGGTCCCAGGAAGGAACCCTGGACCTGACTGTCGGTCTCATCCTCCAATACCATGGAGAAATAGTATGACCAGTTGGTGCCTCCCTAAAGGCCCAACATTTAGTGGTGCATGGAACGCCGCAATGGCAGCCACGTACACCCTACGTGTGGAAGGGGAGAGATTCGCAGAGAAACAATCTTGAAGAAACTCCAGAACTGAAGCCATTGGGCAGTTAACTGGGTGTAACTCAAGTTTTCTACACCAAGTAGAAAAATATTTCACTTGAGGCCATATAATCTCCTAGTAGACGGAGCCCTAGAGATAAGTATGGTTTCGACCACCCCAGATGATAGACCAGCATCTAGGTACTGAGCCCCTTCAGAGGCCAGACCCACAATTTCCACAGCTCTGGATGAGGATGGAATATAGTGCCCTCCGCCTGAGACAACAGACCCCTCCTCAGAGGATTCTGCCATGGCGGAGCTATCAGGGGTGAAATTAAGTCTGAAAACCATACTCGGGCTGGCCAAAACAGGGCTATCAGAATAAGACTGATGCCCTCCTGACGGACCCTCTCCAGGACCACCGGGAGCAGAGCGATCGGGGGGAAAAGCGTACAGGCGAAGCCTCGGCCAGGCCTGTACCATGGCATCCAACCCCAGCGGGGCTGGATGAGTGAGGGAGAAACAAAGTGGACTGTGGGATGGACGTCCCTCGAGACGCAAACAGATCCACTTCCACTGGTCCAAACCTCTGCCATATGAACTCCACCACCTCTGGATGGAGTCTCCATTCCCCGGGCCTCAGCCGCTGCCTCGACAGGATGTCCGCTCCCTGATTCAGATCCCCCGGGACATATATTGCTCCTATAGATAATATTTTCCCTTGGGGCCATAAAATGATCTGATGCGCCAATCTGGATAGAGGGCGCGATCTGAGTGTCCTTTGTCGGTTTAGATAAGCTACCACTGAGACGTGGTAACCTTTGATGTCTGTGAGGAAGCTCCTCAGAGCCCTGAACACAGCCAACATCTCTAGGCAATTTATATGCCAAGAATGATGATGGTCCTGCCACAGACCCCTGGCAAAGCGGCCGTCCGAGACCGCGCCCCAGCCAGCGAGGGAAGCGTCTGTCGAAACAGTTTCCCGGCGACATGACGCCCCTACGACTAGCCCTTGGGACAAGAACCAAGGTTTCTTCCATATTAATAGGGAACGAAGGCATCTGCGCGTAACCTTTATTATATGGAACGGATTCCCCTTGGGGAAAAACCCCTTGGCTTTGAGCCACCACTGAAGGGGCCTCATGTGAAACAGGCCCAAAGGAATTATGTTGGATGCCGCTGTTATGAGGCCCAGCAGTCTTTGAAATTGCTTTACAGTGATGGCCTGGCCTAGCTTTATCCCGGACACCATGGCCAGGATGGATTCGATACGAGCGGGAGACATACGTGCCTGCATCGTAACCGAATTCTATACCACGCCCAGAAGAGTAGTCTTCTGAGCTGGGTCCAACACATTTTTCTTAGTGTTGAGCCTCAACCCCCGGTTCTGAATGTGGCCAAGGACGACATCTCGATGCCGAACTGCCATTTCTCGAGACTGGGCCAATATGAGCCAGTCGCCGATGTAATTCAGTATACGGATGCCCTGAAGCCTCAGTGGAGCCAGAGCCGCATCCATACACTTTGTGAACGTGCTGGGAGAGAGTGCTAGGCCGAACGGAAGAACCCGATATTGGTATGCTTCACCCACGAAAGCAACCTCAGGAACCTCCTGTGACATGGAAGGATGGAGACATGAAATAAGAGTCTTTTAGATCCATCGTGACAAACCAGTCCTCGGATCTGATATGGCTCACGATAATGGGAAAAGTAAGCATTTTGAACCTGAATCTCCTCAAAGAACAATTCAAAAGCCCTAGATCTAAAATTGGCCTCAGTCCGCCATCCTTCTTTGGAACTATAAAGTACCGGCTGTAAAACCCGGACTCCCTGTCTGGTAGGGGAACACATTCTATGGCCCCTTAATTCCAGTAGAGTCTGTACCTCTTGTTCCATAACCCGAGCCTGTTCTGGAATCACTCCAGTCGGTACCACCCCAGCAAACTAGGGGCAGCCCTCAGAGGTCCTACAATTAGGACCTCTTCGCCTGAAGGACGGCCCTCAGGTCACCCTTCTGGCTGGAGGACTTCGGTTGAGAGTGCTTCCTCTGTTTGCCAAACTCCCGCAGGAGGGCCCCTTGAGGCAACGCTATCTTTTTTTCTTTTTGCTTCCTGAAACCTGTCAACGACTGTAGTGACAGCGTTGGAAAACAGGCCAGAAGGAGATAGCGGAGCGGCCAACAGGAAATATTTGCCTCACTTAGATCTTTAAGAAGATCGGCCTGGTACGCCTGCAAAATCGTCCTAGAGTGCAGGCACGCACCAGCCTGACCTTTTCTTTTCTAAATATTTTACCAAAGGAACCAGGCTCTCGAGCCTGGCTTCTGGTATTAATCGGGATTCGTTCTCGACCCCCTGAAGCGGGTTTCCGGAAGGGCTGGACCAAAAAAGATTCTCGATTGGCGAACGCAAATGCTGCCTGGCCGCAAAAATGTGGGGCGGACAGTGCAGCCTGTGTTTGCTGGAAACCGATGTGTCCCGAAACGTTTTTATCGGCGGAAGAGCAACATCGATTTCCTGCACCATATAAGCCCAGCCAACCAGTGCAGAGGTGTCCCTGCACGGTTTGTTGGGCAGCGCCGGGGCTTAAAGTGAAGATGCCGGATCAGGAGAAAGATAGCACGCTAAAGCTTCCTCCATCTGCTGCAACTTGCCATAACCCGACTCTCTCGCACCCACCACATTCGAATAAACATATAATGAATGTGGTGAGATACCTAAAGAATGGGGTTTTTCCCAGGATCTACACATATATATTTATATTTTTATAAAGATCTGGGAAAAACAGTAAGCCCCGGCTCTGAGGTTGTGAACGGTGCTGCAGGAATCTCTCGTCTAGTTCATTTTGACGGGGATCATCCAGCTTATTTTGTGGCCAGCTCATATATTTTATATATATAAATATATTTATTTATATATTTATTTAGTCTGGCCACCGCACAAATCACAACCTCCACGAGCTCTACATAAGCAGAAACATAAGCCGGCGAGTGTGACTCATGTTGCTCGTTCCCGATGCTGAGCACATCTACTTCCTTATAAACAGATAGCTCGAGCACTGGGCACTCGTAACGGGCAGAAGAAGCCGCATCGCGGGCTTCTGCGTCGTGAACGAGTGTCATAGAATCTGCGGATGATGAGAGAAAAGGTGCCTCAGCAGTCTTGTTCTCATCCGCGAGATCCTTCTGCGATCTCCACGATCTAAGCCGTCGCGCCGCCTCAAGGGACGCGGGACCCGAACCGCGGGGATCGTGAGCCTGGCCATCATCAGGAAATAATATAGCCAAGCGGGAGCGCAGCACTCTAATAGGAAGTGCTTCACAGTGTGCACAGGCAGCCCTCTCGAGAGCTGACAGTGCGTGCTGCGCCCCTAAACAATACACACACACACAGCTGATGGGTGTCCCCACCCGTGGCATATATATTATCTTGGGCAGGGGTGCACACACTTAGTGCATTGTTCACTCGCCATAATACAGAGCTTTGCACAGACAAACAACACCAAATAAGACAGACAGTTTCACAGAGAGTGCTTGCTGAAGAGCTAAAGCTGATGTGTGTGTGTGTGTCAGCGTCACTTTTATGCATCCGGTTATGCCGTCACATGTTACATCACGATGCAACACCAATCAGGATTGGATTAGTTTTCATTCTTACTTCAGAGGCGCTTGCTAAGGGAGCGTCCCCAAAGTGTCGATTCTCGACGCAGTGTTGAGTTCCCTCGAAAGGGAACTATATGGAGCTTTCTACACGCATAGATGGAGAAAACACAGCCCCTACACAATTAGAGATTTCAAACCTGAGCTATTCATGGATCTGAGAGCCCTCTTTTAGAGTCTTTGGAAAAATGTGATGCTGAGCTAGATGATGTACCATATGAAGTAGGGATGGGACGGTATGAAAATGTCATATCACGATTATAGTAACCAAAATTATCGTGATTATCAATATTATCACGGTTTTGTTAAAACGAGATGAAAGTGTTCAAAAAGAACTGATGCTCACACTGAAAACATTTCAACAAGTTTTATATTTGAAAATCAACAAACAACAAATAAAACAAGCAGCTCTATGCACTTTTTAAAGCAATATTCTGTGGAATTTCCTTCCTTATAATGACCGTCGTCAATAGCAACGCATTATAACTCAGCGCACATCCATGTATATCACACAAAGAACGCGCGCTTGCATAAACATTTTTGATTGTTTTGAAAATTAAATCAGAGTAGATTTTGTTTACAGAGTTTAATAATATTGTTGCAATTATCTTGTCTTGATGAGTTTTGTCCGGTGTACAAAATGGATTTAACGTTAACAGGTAAGATTTAAAACATTAATCTCAATTCAATATGTCCCGTAATTATGTGGTAAAAAAAAAAGTGTAATAAGTGTACAATGAATATACATTAAGTAAGGAACTAAGTAATTAAATAACGTGTCTGGGTTAGAGAGGTCAATTTAGCTCAAAAGGAATTATGAATTAATTTATAGGGAATCACTTAAACGATTCACTTAAACGGCTCGCAAATGACTCGTCCAGCGTTCATTTGAACGGGCCGTAACTATCAGCTCTAAAACGGATATAAATATCCAAACTATAGTGAAACACTATTTATTAGCAAGGTAACTTAGATCAGCAGTTTAAGACATTAAATCTGTAAGCAATTATATATTAAATAAGACAATTATCTTAAATATATAAACAAGACTATTGATTATTCAAGTTTCTATATGCACTTTTAAGACATGACCTGAACGAACCATCAATCATTAATTTAACCCTTCTTTCGTTTCTTAGGCGGGTTATTCAATTTTATCTCAATGCACCAGTTCAGCTAAGAGTCTGGAGGTAGGCCTATACTTGCATTTGTCCGTGGTGCGTTTTTTTGGGAATTCCTTTTGTCGGCGAAAAAGGGTGTTTCCCGGGTTCGTTGTCTGGCTGGTGGTCGATCTCCTCGTGGATAGATGTTTGGGCTGCCAATCACGTGGTGTGTTGGCGAATGGATGGAAACTTTGCAGCAAAACTTAACTTAGAATCGAGACTCTCAACGGAAAAGAAAAAGATAAAGCTAAGAACAGAAAGACAAATGAGACGAGAGTAGTTATAGATGGCTTGCATGAAGCTGTTTAACCCATGGATGTTCTTCTGATCTTGTTTTGGGTTCTTTTGTCTGCTCGTCTACATGGTTACTCGTTCTGTCCGGTTACTCGTCATGGCTTCTCCATGACTTCTGTAAATTTGCTCTAGCGAACAAATTCACAAACTAAACCTCAACCCAACATAGCAAAAATTCTACTGACCGAACTGTTTGGGTCCTAAGATTTTAAACTCAGCTGTTTGTCCAGCCTCTTTGGATGAGTTCTGACCAATTAGGCACTGTCTTTATTTTAGAGGTGGCATTCTCTTCACCTCTCGTGGTAAATCATGCGTTATCTGAGATCTCCTTACTCTCCAGCTCTAGCAGAGAGATTGAAGGGAACAGTTTAGACATTATTCCTATTATAAGAACACAAAACATTTTACACAGATTTCAATCAAGGCATATTCTGAATTAAGATCATATGATCGTACTGATAGGAAACAAGACACACTTTCATTCAAACATCTAATAGTTATAACAATTACATGACCTGTATGTGATCTAAGCATAATAGATGCATAGAGGTTGTAGATACAACATAGGTTTATGTGGTTGAACAATGTTTGATTAGAAGTCCGTCAATAATTGTTTTGGGATGATTTTATGTATTTTATAAGTAAAGTCTCGGCCTCTGTGGTTTTAAGAGATTTACACCCTGGGGTCGTCAAAAGGTCCTTAAAAAGGAGGAAGTCTGTTCTAAATCATTTGTCATGGGTTCAAACAATCTCTGCTGTTTCTTGGTGGGTCCCGAGCTGTGCCATCACTGAACCAATCTAACTTTGACCAGTTCTTCCTCTATTTAGGCTAATCTCTTTGAAGCTTGCAGGGCCATAAAGTCGTTTTGTAGACTAGCTGGAGCTGGGATCTTTACGGTTCTGGAATGTTGATTTGGGGTTTGGAGTGTTGAGTTCTGTGTGGAATTCTGTTTCAGAATCAGAATTTGAATGAATCACATGGAGGATTCATTTGTGTTTGGTTCGACCTCAATTCCTACAATTATTATCTCTTAAATGTCACTGTTAATAGTCTTGTTTGAACTTGTTCGTTCGTCTTTGGCTCAAAGCCACTTGCTGCAAACTTTTCTCCGCGGAAGCTTCATGTTTATGTCAAGTGAGTGAGAAAATATTTCTACTCAAAACAATATTTTGTGCCCAATTATTTCCCAGACGTAGCTTTGGTATTGAGGTCAAAGTTAACTCGCCTTGCGTTCGCTACAACAGTGTGTGATGGTCACACAGGACGACTCTGTGTTTTCCACTATTGCAGCGAGTTTTTTGTGCATGTTTTGCAGACAGGGTGACCATCCTCGATTAAGTTTCCCTCAGGACTTTTGTAAAAGCAAAAATATGACCACACCTCAGATTTGGTCCTCTTAAAAGGCTGAATAATCTCCCGAACACAGTCACTGCCTTCTGTCATTCCTTCTCGAACAATAAAAACAACAACATTGCGCGCTACGCGCCTGCGTCAAACTGTTGCTGGCTGGACAGGATTTATGTTATTAAAATCGCGATAATCAAACACGGTTTTAATGATAATTAAATTTTAAACGATAATACTAACCGTCAGTACATTTTATCGTGGTTTATAGTAAAACCGGTAATCGTCCCATCCCTAATATGAAGATTTAACATTTGAAGAGCATACTGTTGTACCAGAAGAAACTGATTCCCCAAAAGTCATTGAACTGAAATTTGCCTCAGTATTGCTTAAATTAGAACATTCTTATCTTGTACAAAGTGCAGCTGTGAATGAACTTCTGGAGGAGCTGCAGTATATAATCGTTACAGACTCTGTATCTTTCACTCAAAAGACTATTTGTGACTTTTTGCAAAAACAAAATTGGGAAGTTCGGGGATCAGTTGTAAAGGAGTTGGCTACTGTTCTTTGCACTGAGAATCCCATTCAGGCTGCAATAGGAAACCATTGTCCACTGTCAAGCGCTTGGAAACGCAAGGCATACTACAGGAAAAACTTCAATGTTGTAGAACCAGTAGAATATATATTAGATCATCAGAACAGAAAGTCTTTTCAGTATGTCCCATTACTAAAATCCCTGCAGCAACTGCTAAATTCTGAAATAATACTCAGTAAGGCGGTAAATTTTAAAGAGAAATTTCAAACAGAAGAGGGTGGGAAACGTGTGTACAGATCATTTTGGGAGTCAAATAACTGTAAAAGAAATAGTATTCTCTCCAAAGAATGTGCAATTTCGCTGATCTTGTATATTGATGATTTTGAAATTTGTAACCCCCTTGGGACTTCACGAAAAAAACACAAAGTTTGTGCATTGTATTGGACTCTGGGCAATCTGCCCCATGGCTACCACTCCTCTTTATCCAGCATTTATCTAGCTGCTCTGATTAACAGCAATGATGTCAAAGATTATGGTTTTGACAAAGTCTTAAATCCTTTAATCAATGATCTCATAACCTTAGAACAGCACAGAGTTTTTTTGGATAAGTTGGGGAAAACTTTAAAGGGTACAGTGCAATGCAGTGTGTTGTGGCAGACAATCTTGGGGCACATGGTATTGCTGGGTTTTTAGAGAGTTACTTTTGCAGATTTTGTACAGCTAGTAAGTTAGACTGTCAGAAAGTTGGAGCTGTTAGTTTCTCTCTTAGAACCGAAGACACTCACACATGTCATCTTAAGACCATTAAAGACTATTCTTTGAACAGCTATTGTGGTGTGAAGGCTAAATGTGTTCTGTCAGAAAAACTTAACTTTGATGTTTAACTACTGGTCCCCCCCCCCCCGACATTGCTCATGACTTATTTGAGGGAATAGTTCCTTTCGAAATTGCCCTATGTTTAACTGTTTTCATTTCAAAAAAATATTTTACTTTGTCATATCTGAATAAGGTAATAGGAGATTTTCCTTACCAATGGACTGATAAAACAAATCGCCCCCATGCTGTTCCAGTGACATTTGCTTCCAGGAGAACAGTTGGGGGGTAACTGCCATGAAAATTGGAGTTTAATCAGATTTCTTCCTCTATTAATCGGACAGACTGTGCCTGCTGGGGAACCAACCTGGCAACTACTCTCAGATTTGAAGGACATTGTGGACCTTGTTTCACAGGATGCTTCAAAAATGTGCTGCTTTCTTGAGCAGAAAGGCATCAATTTGCCATGGCGCATCAGCTTTACATCTGCAGCATACCTAAATCGCCTTTACAAGTAGCATGTGGTGCATCAGTTCCCCTTGATGTTTTGAAAGAGGACATTGCATTTGCCATCCGGCGGAGATACGCAGACTTGGATGCAGTGTTCTTGACCCAAAATGCATCTTACAACAGCCTCAACTACAGGAACGGGATGATTGTCCCACATGGCTCATTGGCAGGGATGCCTGAATTTGCTGAGATTGTACAAATGGTTGTTGTCCAGGATACACTGTTTTTCGTTGTCAAGAAGCTGGCTGCATGGCTTTGGGAACACTATAGAGCTTATGAACTGAAGCCATGTCCCACAAAGGAGATAAAACTCCTTCATCCAAATGAGCAGAACGATCCATACCCATTGGTGGACTACACAGTTGGGGGAATGAGGCTCATTACTCTGAAAAGATACATACATGTTTAAGGTCAGAATTTATCTAGTGGTTTTACGTCTTTGCATGTATCCCTTAAAATGCAACACAAAATTCTTGAATTCATTTTTCATGTACATTTGATATTAGTCCAGTGCTGACAACATTGAGATTCATGTGGCTAGCTGCCTAGTTCGGAAATCACTGTCCTTGCATGTGTTCTAGTATTTCATCATTCTATTGTAGCCTGTTGCCACGTTTGTTATTTGAATATGGCCTATGTTTAGGTTTTACTTTGTGCTGATTGTCTAAATGTCTACATATGTTATGGTCATTCTCTCCCTTTTTTCCTCTCTCTCTCATTCTGTTTTTCTGTTTCTACTCTGTCCATCTACTGTCATTACTAATTTCTCTCAAGACACCATGGCGGAAATAGCACCTGTGCGCTTGCTGGTCATTGTCAGTGAAAATGATTGCATGAGAATGGAGCTGCACATTCCCCATGCTGTGGAAGACCTCATTGAGGATGTGAAGAATGCATGTGGACTAGGAGGCCATATACGGCTACAGTATAAAGACAATGATTTTGGAGATATGTTTATTAATGTGACCTCAACATCTGTAATTTAGGACCTCACCATTCTTAAAGTGATCCAGCTAGACCCTGAAGCCACAACTGTTGTCCTGTTCCCACTTAATACCCCAATGAGTAGCACCCTTTCTCTTGACATAGACAGTGAAGACTGCCCCAGCTTGCTGTCTGCTCTGCCTAGCCACACAGACTGTTTAAGGAAAGAGCAGTGGCCAAAGGCCTTCCAAATCCCACTCTTTTCGTAACGACACTGAGTGTCAATTGCAGAGAGCAAACCTTGAGTTTGCAAACAGCCAAACTACACTTACAGTTGGCACCAAAATGCTATCAGACATATTAGAAAAGCTAGCTGAGGCAATTTACAGCTACAAAGCCTACCCAACAGGTTCCGACTGCAAAGATGTTGCAGATGCATTGATTAGAAAACACCCCTGCTTAATTCAACAAGGGCCCTTTGGGGAGGGTTGTGGCTGGCAACAAAGAATCAGGGTTAAGATGGCAAACTACCGCACTCTACTTAAAGGGTTAGTTCACCCAAAAATGAAAATTAAGTCATTAATTACTCACCCCCATGCTGTACCAACCCCGTAAGACCTTCGTTCATCTTCGGAACACAAATGAAGATATTTTTGATTAAATCTGAGAGGTGGATCACTGCTACATAGGCTGCCAGAGGGAATGAAACTTGACGGCCCAGAAAGTCATTGAAGAAAATGTTTAAATATTCCATGTGACTACAGTGGCTCAACTATAAGTTTATCAAGCGACGAGACTACTTTTTGTGCGGGAAAAAAAACAAAAATAACGACTTTATTCGACTATTCCTTTTCTTCCTTGTGGGCCTGAGACGAGAGTTCAAGAGATTTCCACGACGCATGCGCGAGAACTGAGAAGAGAACGTTCTTCTTCTAATACTTCTTGTTCAGTTCTCGCGCATGTGTCGTGGAAATCTCTTGAACTCTCGTCTCCGGCCCACAAGGAAGAAAAGGAATGGTCGAATAAAGTCGTTATTTATGTTTTTTTTTCGGGAAAAAAGTAGTCTCGTCGCTTGATAAACTTATAGTTGAGCCACTGTAGGCACATGGAATATTTAAACATTTTCTTTAATGACTTTCTGGGCCGTCAAGTTTCATTCCCTCTGGCAGCCTATGTAGCAGTGATCCACCTCTCAGATTTAATCAAAAATATCTTCATTTGTGTTCCGAAGATGAACGAAGGTCTTACGGGGTTGGTACAGCATGGGGGTGAGTAATTAATGACTTAATTTTCATTTTTGGGTGAACTAACCCTTTAAGGCACATGGTACATCAGCTGAGCTTTCCCTGAATTCTTTTAAATCCAAATCTCGGGAGGACTCCTACCCTGCAAAGAATTTGAAGAGTCCTAGAAGAGCAGAGTTGAGCTATTTCCCACCCTTACCAAATGGTGAGACACCAGAAACCCTGGAACTGGAAAGAGTTTCCCTTTTGTCTGAACTTCAGATAAGAGATAACAGGCAAACTGTTAAAGAGAAGATGGCCAAGACGTTTGGGTACCGGAGGCAAGAAATAGTGCATGAGCAGGCGAGAATTGCAAATGTTGTGGAGAGGTGGCCAGCACTTTTTCAAATGGAAGAGGTCAGTTTTTGTGCAAAACTATGTTGATTCTTGTTCATTTGCTATTCATAACAGTAATTTGATTACAGCTTTTGTCACTAATTTAAATAGTTTTGTCAATTATTAATCCCAAACTTTGTCATTTCTGCTGTTTTCATCTTTTAGATCAGTGCCAAGTTCATGAGAATCACGACAGTGCCCTTTGAGACAAAATTCTTACAGCAGTTGGACAGGCATTCCACGTAACTTGTACAGATAATACGGAATAAGGGTGGCATGACAAAGGAAAAGACTGGCAGGATTTTACATAGTTTAGATGAGGTATGTACAATTACGACTGAGTCAGACTGAATCAAACATGTTTGATATTACCTTAACCGGTCTGTTCTATGGTCGCTATGACAGGTGGTACGTTAACTTTTTTTGCACGTAGCACTGTTGCTACAGAGGTTAAAAGATTTGTAGCACCAGTAGCCTGAAAGTTTTCAGCACATACTGATTTATTTTGTAGCATGTGCGACAGCATATCCAAATGTTTTTGTTTTTATTAAAAAAAAGCCGAAAATCCGTTCACTTGTAGGCCGCCATAGTTATTTACGTCTCAATACATTCTGGGTAGTGACGTGTATAGGTTGTAGCCTAGTTGGTATAGCAGCTTCGTTTATTGTTTTTCCAACCTACAGGCTAGCTAGCTAAGTTTTAACAGTAGCGAGATGAACACGTCTGCCGTTCAGCCTTTTCAGTTTGAACCTCAGCGCACTGTAGGATTAAATCAGGAGAATAACGACGTGCATTATTGTCTGTGCGGTAGGGGTGGGCGCTATACCGGTATGAACGTGACTACCGGTATTATGTTGTACCATGATATGGATTTTGCGATACCGAGAATACCGTTAAATTTTGCAGTTATATTATTTTGTTCAATTTGGTACTCTTTACAACTTTTAACACTACTAATCATGATGCAAAATCAAGGCTGAACTGAACGCTTAACCTTTTCCTCTATTGTGTCCAACTGGTGTGATGCTCATTAATAATCAAACAGAGAGCATGGTAACAGTCCAGTGTTTTCCACACAGATTAATTCGTGGCGGTGCACCCCATAATGCATTTCGTTATTAATTTTTTTTGTACGGTATTTAACACATGTAGTGTATTATTCGTTCTCTGTCACTTTGTCTCTGTCACTCACGCGTCTCTCGCACATACACGCACTCGCACGTACACGCGCACACACACAGCGTCTGTCTATGACGCGCGGACTGGACAAAAGCGAAGCGAACTCCGCGAGCCACAGCGAGAGACCGAGTATGTCCGAGCATTAGTAAATTGATACAGTAATATATAATTACTAAATAAGAGGTATGGAAGTCCGAAAAATGAACAACAATATAAATAAAAACAACAATTCAATTATCACCACTGCATTAGCAGTATGTACTTCTCTCTTTGGTCAATATACAAAAACTTCTCGGTTAACATAATGTTGTCTTCAATAGGCCTAAGTGTCAAACCTCTCTGAAATCATCTTTTTAATAAACTATATGTAGACTTACAAAGTTCTCAATGCCTTATTTCAAATGTTAGAACCTTAATTATACGAAGTGTATGGATGCTTTGAGCCTTGTTTATGGTTTAAAAATAGTGCTTTATGCTTTATTGCAACTGAGCATGATGCCCCTAACACTAACATTGTGAGCCTTTTGCACATATGCCTAAATGTGGTCTTTAAAGACAGGCATGACGTTATAAAAAAATGCTCAATGATGAACAGTCAAATTTTTTTTATCATGTTTCAATATACTTTTTGTCTGTTTCACACCGGATTTCTCCTGTATGTGGTAAAAAAGGAGCATGTAATTTTAATGAATGCATTTTGTTCAGGTCGTGGACATCAACACAAGGAGGGAATCAGTTCTTAAATGTTTAATCCTCTACTTTGGTGAATCTGTTCACCATCTCATCAAGGAAATTCAGGTACGTACATTGCTTAGCCATCCACATACTGGTAGGGCTCAAAAAATTAGAATGTCATCTAAGTTCATTAATTTCGGTTAAAAAAAGTTACAAAAAAGTGTAACTCGTGCATAATATATATTCATTACACAAAGTGAAATATTTCACGCAATTATTTGTGCTACTTCTGTTGATTGCAGCTTATAGCTATGTTCTATGTGATATTTTAATTTTCTGAGATACTGAATTTGGGGTTTTGATTGTGTCGCGAGACAAGAACAAGGAAGCAAGGATGCAAGTAAACTCAAATTTAATAATCCAAGTCAGATAACACAAGACAACTGGTAACGCAGGGACAAGATGATCAGGCGTCCGGTTGTAGAGTGGTGAGGTGATGAGTGCCGAGTGGTGAAGTAATCCAATGACAACGAAGACCGGAACAGGACACGAACTGAAACTCCGACAGGACCAGGACCAACACACACGAGAGACATCACACAACGATCTGACAAGGAGAGGAGAATGTGGTGAGGTTAAGTAGGCAAGTGAATGGGCTGCAGCTGGTGAGTAGAGTACGCTCAGCTGGAGCGCTGATCAGTTGAATGGAGTGGCAACGCCCATTCCCACACACCCACACATATAACAACAGAAACACGAGACAAAAAGGAAACAGTGAATTTATAAACCGTGACAGTACCCCTCCTCCTAGGAACGCCTCCTGGCGTTCCCAGACTCCCTTACCTGTCGATTGTAATCATCAATAAGGGAGTGGTCCAGGATGTCTCTAGCAGGTACCCAACTTCTCTCCTCCGGACCGTAACCTTCCCAGTCCACCAAGTACTGGAACCCGCGTCCCCTCCGCCTAGAGTCCAGAATACGATTAACCGAATAGGTGGGTTCCCCTTCTACGAGTCGCGGCGGGGGAGGAACCGGGACTGGCGGGTTAATGCGAGAATGAAATACGGGCTTAATTTTGGATACATGAAAGACGGAATGAATCCTCCTGTACACTGGAGGCAAGTTGAGGCGGACTGCCACCGGACTAATGATCTTGGCGACAGTAAACGGGCCAATGAATTTGGGAGCAAGTTTATTAGAAACGGAGCGGAGAGTAATGTTCTTTGTAGAAAGCCACACCTTTTGACCAACGTCGTATATGGGAGGCTTTGACCGGTGGCGATCGGCCTTAGCCTTGGTGCGCACCCCCACCTGGAGTAAAGTCTCCCGGGCTCTAGTCCAAGTGCGGTGACACCTGTGGACGAAGGCGTGAGCGGAGGGAACCGCGACCTCGGATTCCAGACTGGCAAAAATTGGTGGCTGGTACCCTACACTACACTATAACGGAGACAGACCCGTGGATGACACTGGTAACGTGTTGTGGGCGTACTCCACCATGGACAGTTGTTGGCTCCATGAGGAAGGATTCTTGGAAACCAAACATCGCAACACCCTTTCCAAATCCTGGTTGGCTCTCTCGGTTTGACCATTGCTCTGGGGATGGACGCCTGAGGACAGACTAACAGTCGCTCCCAGTAACCTACAAAACTCTCGCCAAAATTTGGACACAAACTGGGGTCCCCTGTCGGAGACCACGTCCGTCGGGAGGCCATGTATATGAAAGTCGTGATCTATGACTGTCAACGCTGTCTCCTTAGCTGAGGGTCATTTGGGTAAGGGAATATAGTGAGCCGCCTTCGAGAACCGGTCCACCACAGTTAAAACAACCGTGTTGTTGTAAAACAAAAATGCGTGACAAAGAATCGGGTTTGATGTTCTTAGAACCCGGGCGGTACGAGAGAGTAAAATCAAAACGTCCGAAAAAAAGTGCCCATCGAGCCTGCCTGGAGTTCAATCTTTTAGCGGTTCTAATATATTCCAAATTCTTATGGTCGGTCCAGACGATAAAAGGACCAACCAGGACGTATGGACATCCAATGGGGGTGCTTCGCGCCCATTTCGTCGCGTCCCGCCAGAATAGGCGTGGCCTTGGCCTATAAATACGCTCGACAGGCTGATACAAACTGGTTTTCAACGCTGAAGCGAACCAGTGCTGTTGTATGCACGGCAAGATACGCAGTACTCGTTCCCTCTCTAGAGAGAACCGAGGTTACGTTAGTAACCGAGTACGTTCTCTTTCGAGAGTATCTCTCGTACTGCGTAATATCTTACGCTATGGGGAACACAATGTAAGACGCCGTGCGTACTGGGATCCGACACCAAAGTCCCAAGGGCAGTCACCCGGGGCTCATATAGTGCATAATCACCGTAGACTCACAGAGAGTCGGAGAAGAGAGGCTACCAGCATCATTCCCCACGAAATAGCATCCCGTAGGAGCTAGTTATGTCAACAGTATATCCCGCAGACAGGGTGAACGCGTTGAGCCTGAACTGGGCAAAAATACGGGCTATTCAACACCCATGGAGCTGTTCCATCGATCAGCGAGCGATACTCAATCAAAACTCAGCATTCTGCGCCGGCGCAGCGGGACAGATAGTACTGAATTCTAGACCGACAGCAGCTTGGCCTGTAAGGCGGGAACTTCTAGGTTATAGAACCTTGTAAATGTAGACGGCGAGGCCCAGCCCGCCGCCATACAGATATCATGCAAGGAAATCCCACTTAGACCACGCCCACGAATAGGCCACGCCTCTCGTGGAGTGCGCTCTGACACCCAAAGGACACTGCAGGCCCTTAGAAGTGTAAGCCAGCGCTATGGCATCGACTATCCATCTGGATAGGCTCTGTTTTGATGCGGCCAGTCCGTTGGAGCATCCGCCAAACAAAACAAAGAGCTGCTCAGTCTGCCTGAAGACAGACGAGCGGGACACATAAGCTCTCAGCGCCCTGACGGGGCAAAGGAGATTAGCATCCGCTTCCTCATTGTTCACCGGGAGGGCGCACAGGGAAATAACCTGGGCCCTGAACGGTGTGTTGAGGGATTTTGGCACGTACCCGTGTCTTGGTATGACTATGACTTTTGAGTCATTAGGCCCGAACTCAATACAGGACGCGCTTACTGAAAGCGCTTGTAAGTCCCCCACGCGCTTCATTGAAGCAAGAGCCACAAGAAATACCGTTTTGAAAGACGGGTGCTTCATGTCTGACAAGTGGATTGGCTCGAATGGGGCACCTTTCAGGGCTTCCAGAACCGTAGAAAGGTCCCACATAGGGACTGAGGGAGGTCTGGAAGGATTCAGCCTCCGAGCTCCCCTGAGGAATCGCACGACGAGGTTGTTCTTCCCCAGTGACTGGCCAGACGTCGGTTTTGCAAACGCCGTTATGGCCGCCACGTATACTTTGAGCGTGGACGGGGTTCTACCCTTATCCAGCTGCTCCTGAAGGAAGGAGAGCACTTCCGTAACCCCGCAGTCTACGGGTGAAAAGCCCTGAGCTTGACACCAGGTAGAGAACACTGACCATTTCGAGGAGTAGAGCCGTCTAGTAGACTGGGCCCTAGCCTGCGTGATCGTGTTTAACACTCCCTCCGGGAGGTTAGCGGGTACCCGTTGATGGCCCACACATGTAGGGACCATAACTCCGGGCGAGGATGCCAAATCGAGCCCTTTGTCTAAGAGAGGAGGTCCCTCCTCACCGGTATCGGCCACGGGGCAGTGCTGGTCAGCTGCATCAGGACTGGGAACCAGGTTTGGTTCGTCCATAGTGGAGCCACGAGCAGCACTGGGCATCCATTTTCCCTGATTCGTTCCAGCACTTGAGGCAGGAGCGAGACGGGGGGGAAAGCATAGAGGGGGCGTCGGGGCCATACGTGGGACAGCGCGTCCCTGCTCTTGGAGAAAAAGTTCGGACAGTGACCGTTTTCCTGGGACGCGAACAGGTCCACCTGCGCTCTGCCGAATATCTCCCACAGCAGTTGGATCGTCTGCGGGTGCAGCGACCATTCCCCTGCTGGGACATTGTTTCTGGACAGTCTGTCTGGTCCCCGATTCAGGTGACCAGGCACATGCGCTGCTTTCAGTGAAAGCAGGTTGTGCTGAGCCCAGTCCAGGAGGCGTTTCGTCAGCCTGTAAAGGCTTCGGGACCTGACGCCGCCCTGGTGATTTATGTACGCCACCACTGACATGTTGTCCGACCGGACTAAGACGTGGCGGCCTTTTATCTGGGGACAAAAGTGCCTTAGCGCGTTGTCTACTGCCAGCATTTCTAGACAGTTTATGTGTAGGAGCTTCTCCCGTTCTGACCACTGGCCAAAGAACGGTCTGCCCTCGAGCAGCGCTCCCCATCCCGAGGTGGAGGCGTCCGTGGACACCACCATCACACTCGAGGGAGTCCCCAGACTCACGCCTGACTGGTACCAGTCGGCTTTTTTCCAAGGTTTCAGAGCCGAGACGCATTTCCTGTCGACCCTGAGGCGAAACAGACCAGCGGCCCAAGCCCCGGGCGGAACTTGTGCTTTCAGCCATAACTGCAGTGGGCGCATGCGAAGCAGGCCCAGCTGAAGTACTGAAGATGCTGAGGCCATGAGGCCCAGCATTTTCTGAAACCGTTTGAGCGGGACTATGGAGCCGCGGCGAAAGGATTTCACGGCGCGCTGAATGTTCAGTCCTCGCTCCGGCGACAGACGTGCTGTCATAGACAGCGAGTCCATCACTGTTCCCAGAAAGGAGATTTTCTGGCCGGGAGACAGTGAACTCTTCGCCCAATTGACTGCGAGACCCAAATTCTCGAGATGCTCGAGTAATGCAGTCTTATGTTCTATGAGGTCTGATCGTGATCGAGCTAGAATCAACCAGTCGTCCAAGTAGTTCAAAATTCGCATGCCCTTAAGTCTCAGGGGTGCGAGAGCCGCGTCCATGCACTTCGTGAATATACGGGGTGCTGGAGACAGGCCGAACGGTAGGACTGTGTATTGATATGCCTGGCCCTCGAAGGCGAATCTCAAGAATCGCCTGTGACGTGACGCAATCTGTATTTGGAATTAGGCGTCTTTCAGATCTATTGACATGAACCAGTCTCCCTGGCGCACGTGCGCGAGGATTTTGCTGGTTTTCAGCATTTTGAACTTGCGTTTCAGAAGCGCTTTGTTCAATTGTCGCAGATCTAGAATGGGTCTGAGACCCCCGTCTTTTTTCGGTACCAGAAAATATCTGCTGTATACACCCCCTTCGCTCTGAGCCTGAGATAAAGGTTCTATGGCCCCTTTGCTCAGTAGTTTCGCTATTTCGGTTCGAATTAGATGAGATACTTCGTTGTCCACCGTGGTTTCGACACGCGCCGTGCAACGGCGGGGACGTCGAGCGAACTGTAGCGAATAGCCTCTCTTTATAGTGTTCAACACCCATTCTGATACCCCGGGAAGCATTGCCCATGCATTCGCATGGATAGCTAGAGGCAGAATGATATCCGGGCTCTGGCCGCGGCACAGCGGCGGCTGCAGAGCTTCGGTGTGCTGAGACATGAACACTGTGTTTAAAGTGTGCGAGGCGGGGGGCGCGCCGATCACGGCGGGCAGCCTGTTCGCACTCGCTTTCTCTATGACAAATTGTTGAGAGAGAACGAGCGGGACAAACCTCGTAGGGTTCAGCGTGTCTGTGAGTGAATGTGGGCGCGGGACAGCAGGCACATTTACTGCACTGAAAACACCGTCGGCTTGCGCTGACTGAATATGTGTTGTTTTCGTTTTTACAGAAACCGTGGGACACGCACTGTGTAGTGTTTGTGGGCACTGTGTCGTGGGCACATTCACTACATTTGTGTCGATTTTGAGTCGATTTTATTTGTGCTAGCCCTGAACTGTGGCGGGCTGTGTCTGTGTGTGGGAATGGGCACTGTGACGTGGGCATTCTTACAACAGTCATAACACCATCGGCTATGGCCGGGACACCAGAAAATACACTCTTTATTGGATTTATCTGGGTAGCCGTAAAAACGGCTGTTGTGTGCAGGCAAGCGGGCAAATGAACCGACTTGTTGACTGCTAAATACACTGGAACAGTCACATCGCATGGAACTGGACGAGCGGAATGTTTCGGTGAAAATCCGTCCGCAGCGAGATTTGAACACCGTCGCTTTCCTAGGATGGCTAGGAAGGCTTTGAGACCTCGGGCTTGATCTCAATCCTCGGCCGGGGCCCGCGCTGAGGGGGGCGGCGTCCAGCAGAGCGAGAGTGCGGTCTCTGTTCTCGGGCCTGGCGGCGCTGAGAAGCGGCGGCGGGTGGTGCAGGCTGTGGCTGTGAGCTACGGGCAGACGGCTGTTTCGAGCGACCTGCTGCGGAGCTAGAGCGCTTCGGGAGGAAGTGCTTCATAGCCTGCGATGTCTTCTGAACCTCCTGGAATCTGTCCACGAAATCTTTGACGGCAGATCCGAAGAGGCCCACTGGCGAAATGGGCGCGTCGAGAAACACAGAGCGCTCTGAATCCGTCATTTCAGACAGCTTTAGCCATAGGTGTCTCTCAGCCACGGTGAGAGAGGCCATGTTCCGCCCAACGGCCTGTGCAGCAGATTTAGCGGCGCGAAGAGCCAGGTCTGTAGCGCTCCTTAAATCCGCAACGCTGATGGATCCCACGCCTTCCTCGTCCATTTTTCGGAGAAGGTCGGCCTGGAAGATCTGCAGGATGGCCATTGTGTGTAGCGCCGACACAGCTTGCCCGGCGGTGGTGTAAGCGCGACCGTGCATGGCTGACGTCACTCGGCAGGCTTTAGATGGCAACACCGTCTGTGGTCGCCGTCCAGCAGAGGGCGGGCAGAGATGTGATGCTACCGCTGCTTCCACAGGAGGAAGAGAAAGGTACCCTCTGTCTTTCGCACCGTCCACAGTGGAGAATGCAGCAGAGACAGATGTACGCATTCTGGCAGAGAAGGGGGCATTCCAAGACCTCGCGACTTCTTCGTGAAGCTCAGGAAGAAAAGGCGCGGTTCTGGACTGTGATGGGGCGTGGTCCTTCTTGAGGAAACATCCATCCAGGCGGTTGCGCGGGGGTTGCGCGGCCGCCTCCCAGTCGAGGCCGAGGTTGTCGACGGCTTGAGAGAGCAGACGCATCAACTCAGACTCAATGCCCGCTCTTTTCCCGGAAGGCTCGCGAACAGCGGAGGGGAGGTCCACAGAGCTCGTCCAATCTTCGCTGTCCGACGCCAGGATAGAACAAGCCTCGGCTGTTTCGTCGATCTCAATGGCGGAAGCGGTGGCAGACGGCGGCCGCTGTCCATCGGTGAGTGACTCGAGCGATGCCGGCGAAGCTAGCGGGCGAACCGGCGAGCTTAGGCGGGCAGTAGAGGGCTCGGGAACGCGCTGAGCGCGGCGCTTTTTACGGCGCGGCGTCGCAGCGGGTTGAAGTGCAGGCTCTGAGAAGGATGCCAGGCGAGTCCTCAGAGTCACCATAGGCATTAGCTCGCAATGAGGGCATCAGCCCTCGACGAGAGCGAGAGCCGCATGATCCTCACCCAGGCAGGAAACGCAGATGACATGACGGTCCCCGTCGCTGAGTGTGGCTCGGCACGAGCCGCAGGATCTTTGCATCTTTAAAAAGACGCTTGCTCTTTTAGAACAGATAGAAACAGAGATAGAGTGTGAGTCGCAGCGGCGAACACACACTCAGCAGTGAAAAGGATATGAACGCCAGAAAGCGTAGCAGGTACGGCGGCTGAAGGCGGCGAGGTGCAGGCCAGTGACTTCAGGCTCGAAGGCTCGTCCCGCAGAAGGCTTACAATCAGACGGCGCGGCTTCTCACTCCGGATCCAGCGATGCAGTAGTGCTTCGCTGAAGAGTTGAAAATCAGTTTGTATCAGCCTGTCGAGCGTATTTATAGGCCAAGGCCACGCCTATTCTGGCGGGACGCGACGAAATGGGCGCGAAGCACCCCCATTGGATGTCACGTCACGCAGGGCCTCTCTCGATAGGCTTGCTGCAGTTGCCGCAGGGCAGCCAATAGGCGCGCGAGCCGTCTTGCCTATGTCTGCACGCTGCCGCACAGCGTTTTACATTAATCAAAATTAAAGAATAATTTTTGGCTTCAATATCTCGTGGAAAAGAGGTTTTCCCCATAGCGTAAGATATTACGCAGTACGAGAGATACTCTCGTAAGAGAACCCATTCATTTCAATGGCTTGCACCGCGCGAGGACGTTTTGTTGCTTCATCGACCAAAGCGCAAGCGGATCTAGCTATACCGGAAACACACTTGTTGCGAGCCGGCCAAATAGTAGGTTAACGTTACGTTTTGAGTGGATGACGAGCGCGAGACGCCGAAATGGATGCCAATAAGATTCTGAATTGAAAGTTTCTCTTGACAAGACCAAAGTTATCTGTGTGTTTTGTCATTGTGAACTGAGCTGTCATCGCAGCACGTCCAGTCTGAAATACCACTTGATGGACAAGCACACACACACACACACACACACAGCTTATGCAAATTCTGCAAACCCTCGTCAATATCAGGACCTCGTCAGTATTTCTTTCACCCTTTTATTGATGGACAGTGTTACATTGTGTGAGAGATTATTTGCTTCAAGTGAGAATTTTTTAGTGTGAAATTGAACACAGTATTGTCAATGTTGTTTTCAATAAAAAACATTTGCACAAAGCAAGCCGATCCACTTTTTTTATGTTGATAAGAGCATTAAAATTAGAAAAAATAATGGAATAAAAAGAAATCAAGAGACATTTAGAATAGATAAAATGTGCAATTAATTGCGATTAATCGCGAGTTAACTATGACATTAATGCGATTAATCACGAGTTTACTATGACATTAATGTGATTAATCGCAATTAAATATTTCAATCGTTTGACAGCACTAATATTTAGATCGTCTGTTAAAAACCTTTTTTTTTAAATTTAAGCCAATTTAAAATATGGATTTACACCAAATTCAGAAAAGAGTTTGCATGAAATGCAGAAAATTAGTTTGAACTGAATGGTTTCTGAACATTAGGTCAATGTAAAATCTTTATTGTGAATGGTTACTTCAATTTTAAGTTAATCCAATGTTTCACTTTTTACAGTGTAGATTAGTTCGTTGACAGTTTTTTGTTGAAAAATTTTTTTTTTGGTAAATGTAGGTCAGTGATGCGTGATATTATCTCAGTGTTCGGTACAACTATCGTGACTGAAACATGCCCTGTCATGTCAGTAATGATTCTAGCAGTAGTTGAAGGATACTAAGATTTTTTTGTATGTTTATGTACTGCAGTACGAAAATGTTTTATGTTAAGCAAAAATTAAAAAGCAAAAATAAGAGATCAGATAACATCAATTACAGTATTAATAGTCTTGAATCATGCATTTGCAAGATGTAAACAGTATTGTGTTACCATTCATCTTCATGCAGTTATAACTGTATTTTTGACATTAGCCTACTTCTTAATCAGTAACATACAAGTAAACCAGGTGTAACTTGAGTGTTAGCACGTTAACTGTAACACCTGCGTACATAGTTTTTAATAACCCAATAACTATAACGCGTTGTTCATTATAAACGTGTGGGATTATGAATTATATTGAGAACGTTGTAACGTTACATAGAATACATGCCGTAATGTACCCTGAGTGTAAACATTAGCCGCATTCATCGTGAAGCGTGCTAGCAATGTGCAAAGATTAATATGTATCATAAAAGGTTAATAAAATGTTATACTCACTTCTTCAGGATGTGCAGCAGGAACACGAATAGTTGGTACCGATTCCTTTTTCAGGACAAGCTTCTTAGCAAAAGCAAATGTATGCTGACCCTTGTTTAAAAACCAGTCTGGTGAGAAATGATTCGCGCAAACATGAACGCATTTACGTTGATCGTGGGGGATATATTCCCATCCTAAACAAAACTCAGCCACTGCGTCTTCAGCGGTTCAAATTTAGAAACATCAAAATGATTTCTGTGTTTGTTATTTCACCCAAGAACAGGGCCGGGTTTCCCGATAACGATGTATCTTAGCTCTTAAGAGCGCTTTCTACGTGCAAGGTTACGAACGCTCGCAGCAATTCCACGCGCGTTTCCCAAAAATGCACTTAACATGAAAGCGCGAGAACGCACTCTACGTGCTACTTAAGAGTCGCTGTCCATTCGCGAAGTGCTGAAATCGTCCCGTAGGGTTACGTAAATAACCCTAGTTCCCTGAAGGAACGAGACGCTGCGTGAAACGCTGCAGGAACGCCTCTTGCGTTGTGCGTCATGAAGCACGTATGGAATCAGCCCAATGGCGAGACGGAACGTCACGAGTGACGTCATCGACCAGGAAACTATAAAGCACACCCCTGAACACAATGGCGACAGTTTCTGGAAAAAGTCTGAAGCAAGTCGATCAAGGGAATGCCGGGAGTATGGCAACGACACGCAGCGTCTCGTTCCTTCAGGGAACTAGGGTTACATACGTAACCCGGGACGTTCCCTTACAGGAACGTCGAGCTGCGTGAAACGCTGCGGGAACGCTAATACCCACGTCGCCATAAGAGCAAGTGACCGACTGTGTGAATCAAAGATTAAATTCAGCCGAAAGCAACTGCGCCCCAGGGGTGGAGCTGAGGTCTAGGTCATAAAACCTGACGAAAGTATGCTGTGAGGACCAGCCTGCCGCATCACAAACGTCCTGGAGGGAGACTCCTGACAATAAGGCTTTGGAAGCCGCCATACTCCTGGTAGAGTGAGCTCGGACAGCCAAAGGTGAAGGCTGACCAACCGACTCATAGGCAAGTGAGATGGCCTCAACCACCCACTTGCTCATCCTCTGCTTAGACACTGGGGACCCCTTCTTAGGTGGTCCAAAACAAACGAACAGCTGTTCTGATTATCTCCACAGGGCAGCTCTGTGGACGTAAGCATCTAAAGCCCGAACAGGCCAGAGCAGATTAAGTTTTTCCTGATCAGATGATGTAAAAGGATGAAGGACAGAAGGCCTGCAGAACTATAGGTCTGGCCACATTGGTAGGA
This sequence comes from Siphateles boraxobius, assembly GCF_051911475.1. NCBI lineage: Eukaryota > Metazoa > Chordata > Actinopteri > Cypriniformes > Leuciscidae > Siphateles > Siphateles boraxobius. Next base: position 1,277,617 of record NW_027509212.1, read on the forward strand.
ACCTTAGGGACATAACCTGGCCTGGGGTGGAGAAAAGCCTTCACCATCCCAGGTGAAAACTCCAAACACGAAGGAGCAACCGAGAGAGCCTGAATATCTCAGATTCTCTTAAGAGAAGAAATGGCAAGGAGAAAAATAGTCTTCAAAGTAATAAACTTATCAGCAACTTCTGCAATAGGCTCAAAGGGAGCTAGGGAAAGACCTTCTAGGGCAATAGCTAAGTCCCATGCTGGCACCCTCGTGCGGACTACAGGCCTCAGCCTCAAAGTACCACGAAGAAAGCGAGTTATAAATGAGTCTCTCCCCAGAGAGACTCCACTGAAAGGGACATGGTAAGCAGCAAGTGCCGCCAATACACCTTTAGTGTGGAGGGGGATAGCCCTGAGGAGAAACGCTCCTGCAGGAACTCCAGCACTGCACCTACTGGGCAGTTAACTGGGTCCAACAGGTGTTCTCCACACCAAGAAGTGAAGAGCCTCCACTTCAAGGCATATAACCTCCTCGTGGAAGGAGCTCTGGAATGAAGGATGGTCTCAACAACCTCGGTTGAGAGACCAGCCCCTACGAGCTGGGCCCCCTCAGAGGCCAAGCCCATAGCTTCCACAACTCTGGGCGGGGGTGAAGTATCAACCCGCTCGCCTGAGAGAGAAGGTCCCTCCTGATCGGAATCTCCAGAGGAGAGACGTCTAGAAGAGACACTAGGTCCGTGAACCATACTCGGGCCGGCCAAAACGGGGCTACCAATAATAGACTGACCCCGTCCCGGCGAACCCTCTCCAGAACTCCTGGGAGCAGAGCAATCGGGGGAAAGGCGTACAGCCGTGACCTCCGCCAAGCCTTCACCATAGCGTCCAAACCCAGCGGGGCTGGATGACTGAGAGAAAACCACAGTGGACAGTGTGATGTCTCCCTGGACACAAATAGGTCTACCTCGGCACGACCATACTGCATCCAAAGGAGCTCCACCACCTCGGGGTGGAGTCTCCACTCCCCGGGCCTCGGCCCCTGCCTCGACAGGATATCCGCTCCCCGATTTAAATACCCCAGGAGATAAATCGCCCTCAATGAGAGAAGCTTCCCCTGGGACCATAGAAGGATCCGGCGAGCCAGATTGTATAACGGGCGAGAGCGCAGACCCCCCTGATGGTTTATGTAAGAGACCACCGATGTGTTGTCGGACCGGACAAGAACATGATGACCTCTCAGGTCTGGCAGGAAGTGCTTCAGAGCCTGAAACACTGCCAACATCTCTAGACAATTTATATGCCAAAATCGATAATGGTCCTGCCACAGACCCTGTGCTGGGCGACCACTCATGATCGCCCCTCAGCCTGTGAGGGAAGCATCTGTGGTTAGCGTTACACGACGACAAAGAGCTCCCAACACAGGTCCCTGGGACAGAAACCAAGGATCCCTCCACATGACCAGAGCACGGAGACAACTCCGTGTAACTTTGAACCCCTTGGTCCTGAGCCACCACTGTAATGGTCTCATGTACAGCAGGCTGCTGCCATCAGACCCAGCAGTCTCTGGAACTGCTTTACAGTGAGCAACTGGCCTAGCTTTACTCTTTTTACAGCTGAGAGAATCGAAGCGATGCGGGCAGGCGACAGGCGAGCCCGCATTGCCACAGAATCCCATAGTACCCCCAGAAAGGATGTTATCTGTGATGGAGATAGAACACTCTTTTTGGCATTCAGCCTCAACCCCAATTTTTTGATGTGTGCGAGGACGACATCTCGATGCCGAGCCGCTTGCTGCTGCGATTGAGCGAGAATCAACCAATCGTCTATGTAGTTCAGTATACGAATGCCCTGGAGCCGCAGCTGGACTAGCGCTGCGTCCATGCACTTCGTGAACGTGCGGGGAGATAAAGCTAGGCCAAACGGAAGAACACGATATTGGTACGCTTCGCCCCCGAAAGCGAACCTCAGGAACTTCCTGTGTTGCAGAAGGATGGAGATGTGGAAGTATGCGTCCTTCAGATCTATCGTGACAAACCAGTCCTCGGACCTGATTTGTGACACGATTTGCTTTAGCGTAAGCATCTTGAATTTGAGCTTGGCTACAGCACGATTTAATAGGCGCAGATCTAGAATTGGACACAACCCCCCATCCTTCTTTGGAACGATGAAATGTCGGCTGTAATAACCTGACTCCTCGCCGGGAGGAGGAACCCGTTCTATAGCCTCCTTTTGAAGGAGCGTTTTCACCTCTTGTTCCATTACCAGAGCCTGCTCGGGGCCCACCACGTTGGGCAGGACCCCGTTGAATCGAGGAGGAGGAGGTCTGAACTGAATGGCATAACCCCTTTCTATCGAATGCAGAACCCACTGAGATATTTTTGGAAGACTTTTCCACTCTGCCAGAAAATCTACTAAGGGTACCAGCCTCTCGAGGCTGGCCTCTGGAATATTTTACCTGAGCCGTGGGGAGCGCGAACCGAACCACTCTCCTCGAAGAGTGATCGGCGGGAGCGGAGCGTTCTTAATGGAAAACGCTCTCAATGCTCACAATCAGCCCTCTCGAGAGCTGACTGGGCATGCTGCACTCCCAAACAAACAACACACAGATCGTGTGTATCCCCACCCATGAGAAAACGAGTACAGGGGGGAACACACTTTCTGTATTGCTGCTCGCTCGTCATACTGATATATGTGAATATATATATATTTTTTTTTAAGTGAAAGACGCCTGCCTAGCAATCACTAAGAACAGACAAAAACACAGGGACAGATTCACACACAGAGCGCTTGCTGAAGACAACAGAAGCTGTCGCCATTGTGTTCAGGGGTGTGCTTTATAGTTTCCTGGTCGATGACTTCACTCGTGACGTTCCGTCTCGCCATTCCGTCTCGCCATTGGGCTGATTCCATACGTGCTTCATGACGCACAACGCAAGAGGAGTTCCCGCAGCGTTTCACGCAGCTCGACGTTCCTGAAAGGGAAATAACCTTATATGGCATCTTATTGTTACCATTTAACCTAATAATTATCATCTGTTTTGGATTAGCAATCAAGTCTATATAAAGCACCTACATACAGGCGGAGACACTGACAAAATGGCTGAACAAAAAAAAACAAGAAAAGATACCTTTCAAAAGGATGAAATTAATGTCCTCTTAGAGGAGATAGAGCAAAACAAAGATGTGATTTTTACCAGATTTAAGGGACACCATACTAATAAAGAAAAACAAAACATCTGGGAGGATATTGCAACCAAACTAACTGCAACCAGGGGTGTTCAAAGGTCAGGGAAGGAGGTCCGCAAGAAGTGGAAGGATTTTGCAAGCCTGGCAAAAAGGAAGAGGGCACTGCAGAGCACTGCAATTAAAAAAACAGGTGGTGGGACCAATGAGTCCCCCCCTTTCTCCCAGCCGAGGAAGAAAAGGCATTGTCAATACTTGGCACAAGTGCTTCAGATGGCATTAGTGGTGGTATTGACATCCACGGAGGAGTAGGGATACCTCAACCTGATCCTGAGTCAGGTCCTTCATGCTCAGGGGAACCATCAGTTTCATCTGCCATCTCTGAGCACCTACCATCTCCTAGTCCTCCAAACAACCCTCGCATGCCTCAGCCTCCATCTTCAGTGGTCCAGACTGCAGCCACAACTCCTCAGCAGTTCGAGAATGTCTGTAGCTGTAGTCGTGACCTAGTGCAGCTGGAGGGAGAGAAGCTAGATGTCTTGAAAGACATTAGTCAATGCCTTCAAGAAGCCAATGAGAGAGACAACAACTTCCAACAGCAGCTCATTGAGCTCAAGAAGGCCAAGCTGGCCTTAGAAGAGAGGAGGCTTGCACTAGAGGAGATGACTTTTGCAAGGCCCTCAATTTCTGTGCCAATTATCTTGCCAGAAGACACAGGTAATGTGATTTATTGTTTCAGTCATTTATTGTGCAACGTGAAATGTTTTCTATATGTAGTTATGACTCATCTCACTGTACAATGTCTTTTGCAGGTTGTGGGGAACTGAATAATCCAAATTAATAAAACTGTGCAATGTTTTTTATTAATAAAGCTAGATGCAATGTTTTTGATATCCATGTGTTTGTTGAACCATGCACACAAGGCCTAAGGCATATGAAATACTATAATAATTGTTATGAGTTCTTCCAAATGTTTCTGAAGTAAATGGCTAATGGTTGATGCTTATTTTCAGACATAAGCATTTAAGTTTAAATATTATTAATATATAAAGTGTATATATTTAGCGTGACAGATAACACAAATATGCATACAGTATGTACTTCATATAGCCAATACATTTCTACAGGTATAGACAAACAAAAACATTTACCAGTACTGTTCTATGTATACATTTTTATAAGAAGCACAACTTTTCATCATTATACCGAGGATAGATTAAAGGAATATGTAATCTATACAATTTCTAAGCATGCCACACCTTCACTTTCTTCAGGGTAGGGCCTAATGTCATTACTGAAATTGATGATAGGCAGTGGGATATGTGAACATAATTACAGCCTAATAACCTTCACATGGTTCCTTCAATTAAGCTAGGATTAGTATAGTTTACACCTCACTAGACTTGCAGAGAAAATCATGGCTGCACTACAGCGTGTTCTTCAATTGAGGGTCAGAGAAAGACAAAGACAGAGACGACCACGAAGTAGATTGGTGACTTTAAATGCCTTCATCAGACAGCATCAAAACCCCTTGGATATCCTTGATGACATGGCTATAATAAGTCGATACCGTCTGCCAAGAGAACAAATAGCCCAATTGCTAAACAGCATTGGACCTCAGTTGATGCGTGCCACCAGGAGAAATGTTGCCTTGTCCCCTGAAGTCCAACTCCTATCTGCCTTGAGATTTTATGCAACAGGCAGTTTTCTCCAGGTACTTGGTGATGGGCTTGGACTACGTCATCAGTTTCAAGAGCTGTTCAAGCGGTCACCAATGCATTACTTCCACTTGCTGTGGAACACATTCAATTTCCAGCATCAAGACAGGACATCACAGAAATACAACAGTATTTTTTAACACATCATCACATCCCACAGGTCATTGGAGTGATCGATGGTACCTTGATCCCGATCCTTACACCATCTGTGGATGGCCATGTATATATATGCTGCAAAGGCTATGCAGGTATCAACTGCCAGGTGATCTGTGATCATAAGGGTTTGATCACAGACATTGTGGCAAGGTGGCCCGGAAGCACACACGACTCCTTCATGTTCACCAATTCATCTGTGGGTCAGGAGGCACAAAACTCACAGGGACTGTGGAGGCTGCTTGGGGACAGTGGTTACCCATTGAGGCCATATCTCTTCACGTCTGTGGCTAATCCTACGAATAACAGGGAGACAAATTTCAACGAGGCACACCGTGTTGCAGGTAGTATTGTGGAACGCACAATAGGGAGGTGGAAGGTGTGCTTTCGGGCAATTCACCAGTCCGGTGGTGGTCTTTTGTTTGCTCCCCAAAAGTGCTGTGCAGTAATAATAGTAACAGCTATGCTGCACAACATTGCAGTGCAGATGAGAGTGCCCTTACTTAACAGGGAGGAAGATGAAGAGGTGGAGGAGGAGGAGGAGGATGTGGAGGACGAAGATGGCATGGGACCACATGGCCAACAAAGAAATGCTCAATACATGGCTGGTTTTCGTGCACGTCAGCAAGTCATTGACAGATTTTTTTGAATTCATCCCTATTTTGCCCATGCAGTCTTTGAAGCATATTTCCCACATTACTTCTTTTATGATTTTTTTTGTTCATTCATTTAATTTAGATGTGTATTTCTATCTTTTTCTTCCCTTTTTAATTATTTCTTTTATAAATTCATGTAAACAAAAACGAGTACAATAAAGTGTACAATAAAGTACAATCAAAACATTATTATTACTCGTGTTGCAGTGTGTTAAATCTAGATAAAAGTGAAATCTGCCGGTTGTCCTACAGGTGTCCTCGTAACTCTGTCTTCTTACGATGCACTTGGGGATGTACGATTACTCCAGAGCACTCGTAGTACTACGAAGATTTTCAAGTGCTACTTAAGCTACGATGCTTTTGGGAAACAGACCATAATATTTAGATCAGTCGTACGATCGTTTTTACGATCAACTTAGGCTTACGATGCTTTTGGGAAACGCAGCCCAGAACACCACAATCGCTTAGACGCCATTCTGCTCCATGTTATCAACAATGACGGACTACGATGACAGCTCGCTCAGGGCGTGTCTTTGTTGAAACGCTGCTGTCAATCAACAACCTTGGGAGGGGCGTCCCACAGGCCATTTCCCTCCTGAACAGTTAACACTCCTTCCAAGGCATATGCCTTTAAGTGCAATACTCCCACTGTTTAGTGCAATATCCTACAACTCAGGTGACACTTATATGTAGATTTATTTATTTATAATATTCAAAACACTGTAAATATGTTCATAATCTGTAAATCTGAAAATGTCTATTCTGACTTAACCCAACTGTGATACTTTTATTCTCATATATTTATATTTTTATTTTTTATTCTTATAATTTGTAGTATTTTGTTTCTTGTTGTATTTGTATTTGTATATGTCCACTGGAAGCCTCAGTACCAAAACAAATTCCTTGTGTGTGCAAGCACACTTGGCAATAAAGCTCTTTCTGATTCTGATTCTGATTTCTTTTTGTATTAATTATATCTTATTTCACCAACCAATTCCCTGGATCCGGGCATCTAATAATCAGGGTTTTTAATGAGGGGAAAAGGTAATAGAAAAGGTAGCCTAATAGATAGGCCTACATTTTGAAGCTGTCAAACTGGTAATGCACGTCAACACAGTGCTGGTGCTGATGCTCAGGTTCATCTAAAATACAACCCATTCTCACTCCCAAGATGTCAACAACTGAAGCATGGTCAAGCGCCCGAGGCGTCACATAGCAGACACCAAAGGCGCCCCTTGGCGTCACTTTTCTGACACATTAGGAACTCCATTGCTTTCAATTGGAAACCTGTGGCGTCAATAACAGACGTGAGTTTTATCAGTAGGAAAAAGCACTGAAGAAGTCTCAATCCGACCACATCGCGATGTTTGGCATCAGGTCACGTGTGCCAGATGTTGGTAAGTAGTTGTAAATACACTGTCCAAATAATGTTTGTTATAATTTCTTTTCTGTTTGTCGATATTAATCAGATTAGCTCTCTCATGTTCAGTCACTGCATTATATGGCCAGCAGCCATATCACCCTGTAGCCCAAGACTGGTTGCCTACTAAAGCTAAGCAGGGCTGAGCCTGGTTAGTACCTGGATGGGAGACCTTCTGAGAAAACCAGGTTGCTGCTGGAAGAGGTGTTAGTGAGGCCATCAGGGGGTGCTCACCCTGTGGTCTGTGTGGGTCCTAACGCCCCAGTATGGTAATGGGGACACTATACTGTCAATTGAGCACCGTCCTTCGGATGAGACGTTAAACCGAGGTCCTGACTCTCTGTGGTCAAAAAAAAAAAAATCCCAGGATGTCTTTCGAAAGAGTAGGGGTGTAACCCCGGCATCCTGGCTAAATTTGCCCAGTGGCCTCTGTCCATCATGGCCTCCTAATCATCCCCATGTATATATACCAATTGGCTTCATCATTCTGTCTCCTCTCCACCAGTAAGCTGGTGTGTGGTGGGCGTTCTGGCGCAATATGGCTGCCGTCGCATCATCCAGGTGGATGCTGCACATTGGTGGTGGTTGAGGAGATTCCCCCTTCTATGTGAAGCGCTTTGAGTGTCCAGAAAAGCGCTATATAAATGTGATGAATTATTATTATTATTATTATTATATCTGTCATCTCCACGGAGGCTTTGCATTTCATTGGTTTCTAATTCAAAACACATTACTAAACTAACGTGATTAAACACTGTCTGTCACGTGACGTGCTATAGGCCTAGACCTTCAATCAGTTAATCATATATGATATGTATCATATATTCATATCAGGTTCAAAGTAGTACAATTAGTTCCAAAGTGGTATTTGTAGTAGAGGCGCAGTAAAAACAACAGTAACCTTAGTTTTACTGTGATAGGTAACTTATAGTAAAATGACAGTAACCACAAGACTTACCATGCTTTTACTACAGTATTTGCAGTTTTAATGTGTAATTTGTTGTAAGTGCATAGTAACCACAACACTTACCATGCTTTTACCACAGTATTGGTACTTTTAATGTGTCATTTGTTGTAAATGCACAGTAACCACAACACTTACCATGCGTTTACCTCAGTATTGGTAGTTTTAATGTGTAATTTGTTTTTAAATGCACAGTAACCAGAAAACTTACCATGCTTTTACCTCAATATTGGTAGTTTTAAAGTAATATTTGTTGTAAATGCACAGTAACCACAATACTTACCATACTTTTACTTATTTTGCATTTATTATGTCTATGTACTTACCAACATCTGGCACACGTGACTTGATGCTAAACATCGCGATGTGTTCGAAGTGAGACTTCTTCAGCGCTATTTCCTACTGATAAAACTCACGTCTGTTATTAACGCCACAGGTTTCCCATTGAAAGCAATGGAGTTCCTAATTCGTCAGAAAAGTGACGCCAAGGGGCGCCTTTGGTGTCTGCTATGTGACGCCTCGGGCGCTTGACCATGCTTCAGTTATTGACGCCTTGGGAGTGAGAATGGGTTGCAAATTATTAGTTTGAATGTTAGTACATACTGTAGTAGTTAAAGACACTTATTATAAAGTGGGACCAAAAAAGTTTACATTGATCTCACTAAAAGGTTACAATAATATGTAAAAACATGAAATGCATGTTATGAACATGCTGATCTCTGGCCTCTCTGGTTCTTCTTATCCAGCCGAGGGCAGAACTGCACCAAGGCAGAAATTTCATTGAGCTCTCAAAAATTCAGATGATTGGAAATATTTTTCATGTAGCCTATATTTATATAAACATTTCAAGTATGACTGCTCATACAGGAGTTGTTTCAAACATAGCTGTGCTTGTGGTCTGTCTGAAATCTGTTATGTTTGTAATACTGCTATTCCTCCATTGTGCCTGTAGGTGGCACTACTGCCACTTGTAATTATTAGTTGTGTTCCTTAATAATAAATTCAGAAGAAGTAAAGTATCCATCAATGTTGGCTGTGTTATTTGAACGTGGTTTGCCACAAGTGTTTTATACATGTTATGTCAGTGGAAAACATAACATATTTGGCGACGAGGTGGATTAAAATTACCACGAAGCTACTACAATGAATCGTGAGTAGTTAGGCGTAACGTTACTACAACTTTTATATTGTTTTCTCTGCGTAGCTAAAGTGATCTAGATTAGCTAGGATGGCTGCTACCATTGTTCACATGGAAGGTTTTGATGAAAGCGTCGAACCGTGGACCACTTACATTGAAAGATTTGAACACTACATAGAAGCCAACAGTATTGAGGCAGACAAGAAAGTGCCTGTGCTACTCAGTGTGATCGGAGGAAAAACATATGGACTACTCCGAAGTCTTATCGCGCCGGACAAACCGGGAGAGAAAATCTTCAAGCACATCACAGACACGCTACAGCAGCACTTCAGACTTATGATCGAATATTGAAACACCTGCCCCTATGCTCAACGGACATTGTTCTTCGGACATACACTGGGCAAGCTTTGCGTCCTGAAGGTGTAATTGATGTGCATGTGAAAATGGGCAAGCAGACAGCTGTTCTTCCATTGTATGTCGTGCAGGGGGACTATCCACCACTCTATGGCAGAGAGTGGTTGCGTCAGATCAAACTGACCTGGAAAGAAATAAAAACAGTCAAATTGGAGACATTAGAAGCTGTGCTGCAGAAACATGCTGCTATTTTCTCTAAACAGTTGGGAGAAATGAAGAACATCAAAGCAAAAATAACATTGAAACCTGGATACAAACCCATGTTTTGCCAGCCCAGAGTCGTTCCGTATGCTCTTCGTCCGAAAGTCGAAGCGGAGCTGAATCGTCTCACTGAAAATGGAGTATTGACACTGGTACAGTACAGCGAATGGGCCACTCCAATAGTCCCTGTTGTAAAGAGAAACGGAGATGTGCGCATCTGTGGTGACTTTAAGGTGACAGTAAATCCTGTCTTACACATTGAACACTATCCATTACCGCGCATTGAGGACCTGTTCGCTTCATTAGCGGGAGGACAATGTTTCAGCAAATTGCACTTGTCACATGCTTACCTTCAAATGTGGGTCGAGGAGGAGTCCAGGAAGTTCCTCACAATTTCCACACAGAAAGGGCTATTCCAGTACAATCGCCTTCCGTTCGGGATCGCTTCGGCGCCAGCCATATTCCAGAGAGCTATGGACCAAATATTACAAGGTCTGCCTAATGTCCATTGTTACCTGGATGACATTCTGGTTACCGGGCGGACTGAAGCTGAACACCTGGAATACCTGGATGCAGTCCTTGGACGACTGGAGCAGTTCGGCTTGCATGCTGAAAAGGGGAAATGTGACTTCTTCAAGGACTCAGTGGAATACCTGGGTCACATAATTGATGCAGAAGGTTTGCACAAGTCATCTAAAAAAGTAAGTGCACTTGCCAATGCGCCAATTCCATCTAACATCACACAGCTGAGATCATTTCTCGGCCTGTTAAACTATTACGGGAGATTCATACCCAATCTGGCAAACATAGCGAATCCTCTGAACGTCCTGCTGTGTAAAGGGAAACGTTGGCAGTGGTCTGCAGAGTGTGATGCTGCATTCAAAAAGGCAAAAGAACAACTGGTGTCACAAAATGTCTTGACACACTATGACCCTCAGAACACCATTCGGCTTGCATGCGACGCATCACCTTATGGCATTGGTGCCGTCATTTCCCACATGCTACCCAGCGGTGAAGAAAAACTAATAGCCTTCGCATCGCGCACACTTAGCAAGGCAGAACAGAATTATGCACAGATTGAGCACGAGGCTCTGGCCATAGTGTTTGGGGTCAGAAAATTCCACCACTATCTCTACGGAAGGAAATTCACGCTTTTCACAGATCACCGATCTTTGGGCCGCAAAAAGGAATTCCGTCTATGGCGGAATAGCGCGGATGCAAAGGTGGGCATTACTTTTGTCTGCGCACAACTATACAATTGAGTACAAAAGAGCTGAGCATCATTCAAATGCTGATGGTCTTTCCCGTCTGCCCTTACAAGTAGAGCACAGTGAGAAAAAGGATGCCGTAGAGCTGTTTTACCTCGGACAGATGGAGAAACTCCCTGTCAGTGCCACTGATATCCGATGTGAGATTATGAGTGATCCAGCCTTGTCTACAGTCGTCGAAATGGTCATAAAAGGGACTCAAGCTGTCAACCTGACTGGTAATAATGAAGTCTCACCTTTTATCTCCAGACGCAATGAGCTGTCCGTCCAACACGGGTGCTTAATGCGAGGCATGAGAGTTGTTGTTCCCCTTAAGCTGCGGAAAAGAGTACTGGAGGAACTGCACACTGGTCATCCAGGAATTGTCCGGATGAAAGCCATTGCTCGCAGTTATGTGCGGTGGCCTGGGATTGATGTTGACATTGAACTGTGTGTAAAAATGTGTAAGTCATGTCAACAAATACAGAAAATGCCATCCCAGGCACCCCTGCCCCCATGGGAGTGGCCAAGCAAACCATGGGAGCGCATACATGTAGATTTTGCTGGGCCATGTGAAGGTCACATGTACCTAGTCGTGGATGACGCACATTACCACAATTTGTCTCTCAGGAGTTTGTGACTTTCCTGAAGGCCAACCATGTGAAACATATCCGTTCCACCCCATATCATCCAGCAACCAATGGGCAGGCTGAAAGGTTTGTTCAGTCACTAAAACAAGCACTGAAGACGTCTAAGGGCTCTTCTACTCTTCAGAGACGGCTGGAAACATTCTTGCTGACGTACCGCAACACACCACACCCGACGACAAGAGAGTCCCCTTCCTTGTTGTTTCTGCGCACACGTTTGGATGCCTTGAAATCCAGTGTGACAGCTGCCGTGCAACTCTCACAGACCTCCCAGGTCCTCCGCAGAGTTGGCCGTTCGAAGCCCGGACAGTTTGGAGTCGGTGATGCTGTGCTGGCTCGTGATTACAGAGGGAGAGAAAGATGGACATCAGGTGTGGTGACGGCTCAAAGTGGGCCAGTGTCTTATACTGTGGATGTAGGAGATTCTGAGGAATGGTGACGCCATGCTGATCAACTCTTGTCCATTCCGAAGCAAACAGCTGAAACTCAGGTGACACAACCACCTGACATCAGTGATGTGTCTGTTCCTGTACAGACCTCTGTAGATGACACTTCTTCGGTACCACCAACAAGGGAACAAGATGTTAACAGTGACACATCAGTAGAGCCTCAGATAAACCATGGCAAACTCAACATTCCATCAGTGCAGGTCAGACGTTATCCAGCAAGAGTGATTAAACCGCCCAACCGTCTGACATTATAGAGCCATGAGACACCCCTGCTGGGCTGAACTGTAATTAGTTATGTTAGTGAGCCTGTTCTGACATGGGGCAGAATAATCCCCGAACTGGCTCAAGGCAAGAGGCAGTCTACCCTCTACCTCTAGAAAAAAAACAAATGCATATTTTTTGTGTGACTGAGAATGCATTGTTTTCTTTGTTTCTTGATTAAGAGGGGAGGAAATGTTATATATGTAATACTGCTATTCCCCCATTGTGCCTGTAGGTGGCACTGCCACTTGTAATTATTAGTTGTGTTCCTTAATAATAAATTCAGAAGAAGTAAAGTATCCCTGAATGTTGGCTGTGTTATTTGAACATGGTTTGCCACAAGTGTTTTATACATGTTATGTCAGTGGAAAACATAACAATCTGTACATTGCATTTTTAATTGTCAATTTGTACATTTCTACTTAAATCCATATTTCCTTTCCACATAAGCAACTGATTACAATAAATTGGATAATGTACATTCAAAAAATAAACTTCTGGCTGCAGCAATAAACAATATCAGATGGCACATTATCCATTACATACTGCAGAGCTATTTCTCAAGGCTATGAGCATGATATTAAGTATATGATAAGTATATAATACAACTTTCATTCTTCAGGTCAATCATATGGAAGTTTCAATATCCTTTCAATGGTTAAGGGGATTTCCCATGCCTGACAGCGCTGGTCAATGGATTGACCTCTATGAAGTGAAACATCAGATACCATATATATTTAATTTGAGTAATAAAATGAAATAAATAAAAATAATAATAAAGATCTTGTTTGATAAGTGCCGATTGAAGTCCTTGAAATCCAAAAAAGTAGTGCTTGAAAATTCCTTGAAAGTCCTGGAATTTCATTTGACAGAGTCTGTACGAACCCTGAAAAAAGCATAATACAGTTTTTTGGCACTATTAACATGAAGGCGACAGAAGCATCTTATCGTGTCACGTATAGCGAAGGCAGGCAAACCCCATAACATCGGCGAAACACTGCTACTCGTTGCATTACACATGTTAAGCATGTTTTGTTGACTTGTGGTTAGGCTTACTGATGTTCAGTGATTCTAAAAGTAGGCTCAATTAGGCCTGCATAAAGTAAGAAATGATTTGCTGTTGCAAAGAATAGTTTATGAATGCACTTTTAAAAAAGTTGTGGAAATAAAATGTCTTCAAATACAATATTGAAAAATATTTACATTTTATAAGCTTTTCTTGAAACTCACCATTGCCTGCCTGGAACACACAAAAGATGGCATTTACTGCAGAGGCGTGTGTGGGGCAGGCGGGCTGGATTTTGGGGAAGGGGGGGCTCGGATGTCCTAACCCACTGTAAGGGGAGGCTCACATTCACCCAATTTGAAAACCCCTGGTTTAGGATCACCGACAGTGAATGTCCCTATAATATATAATAATGTACTCTATAATAGTACAAATGTACAGTAGCAAAACTGCAATGACATCATTCCATCTCTATCTCCCAATGCATCTATTAAAGCAATTGTTCACCTCAAAAAAATGATTTCATAACCTCATATTGTTCTTGAAAGTCACCAATATAACCAGGTTCATTTAGATCTGTGAGTGACCTGGTTGTTTTGAGAGCTAGCAGACGGAAGATTTATAGTGCAAAATGACTTATGTTTTACTCTACTTCACACAAATCTATTCCATGGCTTTAGGAGACTTTGAATACAGAGCATGAGTCATATGGGCATTTTGTTCTAAGATCATCTACATTGTGTCCATTCATATTAATTCCATGGAAAACACAGCCAGGATATTTCCTTTTATCGTTCATGGAAGATAGGTTTTTTGACGGTGAGTATATGATGACATAATTCTCATTATGGATGAATTTTGCTTTACTATATTATTTACCTTGTCTGCCTTGGTGCAAACTCATCTGATATTTTCTTCTATTTTTCTTCTATTTTTTGTTTTAATTTTGTTCTTTTATTGGCACAGTCAAAGATTCATTTGTGTGATTTCACGCATTGCTTCTCTCTGTCACACACAAATACTGTGTTTGAAAGGCAAATCTAGACGAGAATTATTTACATCCCCACAGATGACCTTCCTTTAGGTCTCTCTCTCTCTCTCTCTCTCTCTCTCTCTCTCTCTCTCTCTCTCTCTCTCTCTCTCTCTCTCTCTCTCTCTCTCTCTCTCTCTCTCTCTCTCCTGAAAGGCAAAGTCAGCTCGTGGGTTTCGGTGCGGAGACACGCTCCACCTTGCCTCAGGACAGCTGTAGTTCAGACAGACAGAAATAAAAAATAAAATAAAGTGAAAGAAAACTCAGAAAAACATGTCACTGTAGGCTAGGGGACATTTTCTGTATGTCCAAAGCCACCAATTGAAAATGGGAGCAAATTCATGTATTTCGTCTGGCCATATTTAGACACCCAAATTTTAAAAAGTGTGATCCTATCCTATCATTTTGTGTCTGTTGCTTTGTTTCTCAACATAAAATTGTTACCGATGCAAAATTTAAAATTTTGTACGTCTTTCATTTTTTTACATTACTAGTTAACATGAACTAAAAAAAAAAACCTAAAAAAAACATTTGTTTTAGTTTGTTAATTTTAACAAGTGGTCCCACTTTATATTAGATGCCTTTATCTACTACTTACATTAAAAAGAGAATCATTTGGTACAATGTACTTTGTAATGGAGCAGATGAAGATGATGGTCAAGAGAACCAAATAAATTGCAGTTTATTATAATGAAGATCCAGAAATGTGAAACAAACTCAATCTTGACATGAAACAAAACATAAACTATGAACTTGACAAACAAGGACCTGCACATGAAGTGTGGAAACAGCATAACGTTCATCAATAACTAGTAGACGAGAAAAACATGAAGGCTTAACCCTGCGGTGTTGAAAACCCTATAACACCTTTTGTGTTCTCCATCAAATATAAGGCATACAATCATTTAGTAAAAAAAAAAAAAAAACGCTTCATTGAAAGAAAACAGGTTGATAAAAAGACTGATTCCAATATTTGGTGATAATATAGCATAACGAGAGATTTATACACTTTTTTTTAAGCTAGTCATTTTTGACGGGGAACATTTTGTACAAGATAAAAGCATTTGAAAACAAACTTCCTGGTTAAAAATTAAATCACACTAGTGTGATAAATTGTACATACTATTTTTTTATTTAATTCAATATTGTCAAAACTACCCACAAATAATGCTTTTTAGGCAGAAATTGAGATGCATAAGCTCAGATAAAAAAGGCCTACAATCAATCAGATCCAAAAAGAAACACAAAACCTGTGCTAATCGAAAAGAAAACAAGTTGACAGAAAGAGTTAATTCAATATTTGGTTATAATACACCAGCACCGTCGAGAGCATCCTGACTGGCTGCATCACTGCCTGGTTTGGCAATACTACCAGCCGTAACCGCAAAGCCTTGCGAAGGGTGGTGCGCACTGCCAGCCGTATCATCGGAGGTGAGCTTCCCTCCCTCCAGGATATATATGCCAGGCGGTGTGTGAAGAAAGCTCGGAGGATCATCAGAGACTCTAGCCACCCGAGCCATGGGCTGCTCTCACTGCTACCCTCAGGCCGGCGGTACCGCAGCATCAGGACACACACCAGCCGACTCCATGACAGCTTCTTCCCACAAGCAATTAGATTTCTAAACTCTTGATCCCTCATGATCAATAACCATAAACATTCTAACTGTCAACACAGCACAACATAACCTACTGCATTTACATAATATATATATATATATATATATATTTGCACCTTACGAGTATCTATTCTATGTATAATTACCTCTTTTTGTATTTTTGTATACTGTTGTATATTGTAAATTGTTGTATATTGTATATTGTTGTATATTGTAAACTGTTGTATATTGTACATTGTATATTATTTATTGTTCTGTTAGTGTATATGGTACTGTGAGTAATTGTGCGCACATTAGATGTGTAATCTATGTAAATCTGATGTTTGCTGTAATTGTTTTCGTCACATCGTGTCATACTGCTATGTTGCTCGGAACTGCACCTAAGAATTTCACCCACTGTTGCACTTGTGTATATGGTTGTGTGACAATAAAAGGATTTGATTTGATTTGATTTGATTTGATAATACACCTATAAAGTAATGAGAAATGTATAAGCAATTTGTTGTAGGCCGGTCATTGTGAAGCAAAGGAAATCCTCTCCGGGTCAAAACGACTCAAACACAACCTGAACTGAAGGTTAAATACATGATACAGGGGAGCATATGACTATGACAACCAATGAGAACATGCTTTCTGAAACAAAGGAACCAATGAAAACAAGACACATATACAAAGGAACCAAACAGGGTTCTCTTGACAAACTAAAAGACGTAAATGACATTTGTATGTATTCTACATAAAAGATATAGATTGTATTGAATGTCAGCTTACTTATTTGGCTCAAGATAAGGATTTATTGAGTCCATCAAAATTAAAGACATGAAAACCTAAACAGGATGCAAAACCTCAAACCAAACGTAACATACTAACTGTGTTGATGCTGTATTGCAGAACACTATGTTCTGCTATTGAGTTGGATACGGGTAAGGTTAGCACAAGTTGGGTGGTATGGGTCGGTTTAAGGGCGGGATAAGGGGTCTCATTATAGATGCAATTACAGAAATGTTTCCATTGTTAATTTTATTTATCAAGCATCGCGTTAGTTCTGGCGGTCAGAATCAGAATAAATTCTCGAATTATGTTGTACTTTAAAATCTTGAATTAACGATATTGCATGCATTCATGTTGGTTGTGTTCTGTTTACCCTAAGGAGGGTTATTGCTGCTCTCCTTGCTATTATCCATGCGCAGGGAGTTCTCGCCCAGAACGGAACCATACCGCCAATCCAAAATGTATGGTAATTGTCAATTGTATTTGACGATCAGCAATAAGATATCCAGCAATGAACACAGAGAGTGTTTGTGGCCATTATGAAACGTCTAGTATGCTTACACTAGGATGACATAACTAGCACTGACATGTGTCCTTCACGCATCATTACTGTGGCCATAGATAAACAGCAGACAAACACACATGAGACGTGACTCAGAATCGAAGGGACTCAAAAAACCAGAGTCTGAAACATCTGAAGTGTGTGAAACGCGTGCTCCCCTGCTGACCTGTCCAGGATTACTCAACGCATGAAACGTCAATGAAAGATGTTCTGCTTTTGTAATGACTAAAGGCTACTGAATAAGTACTAACAACAGAAATATGTGTGTTCCCAAATAAACCATGTTACGGAGCCCGTAAAGGGACACGGTGATGGAAAAAAATATGAGATGGTAACACTTTACAATAAGGTTCATTGGTTACCATTAGTTTACTACATTATTTAGCATGAACTCATAATGAACTGCTCTTACAGCATTTATTAATCTTTGTTATGTTAATTTCAACATTTACTAATACTTTATTAAAATCTTGTTAACATTAGTTAATGCACTGTAAACTAACATGAACAAACAATGAACAGCTTTATTTTTTAACTAACGTTAACAAAGATTAACAAATAAAGTAACAAATGTATTGCTCATTGTTAGTTCATGTTAGTTTATACATTAACTAATGTTAACTAATGAACCTTATTGTAAAATGTTACCGAAAAATGATGCTTTTCCATTCTCTCAAAAATGTTTGTGTTCCCCGGAGAAACTTTGCGTTCGCTCGCAAACCTCTGAACGCAATGTTTCATGGGGGAATGCAAAAGTTTTGCGAGCAAAAGCGAATGTTTTGAAATATGTAGTTTCCTCCCATCTCATATTTGTGCCACCATTACGTCCCTCTAGCCTCTCTGTAAACTGTCCAGCGATATGTAAATGTGTGTGTGTGTGTGTGTGTGTGTGTGTCTGCCTCCAGACCAGTGTCCCCCTTCAACACACACAGAGTAGAGATGCTGCTGGGAGTTTGGAGCAGTTGGACAGTTTGGGAGCAGTTCCTCCCCCTAGCTCCACTTTAACCTGGCCTATATGACCCGCTTCACACCAACTGCACTTCCCCACACTGCCAACTATCACAGAAAAATCACAGTAACAAAATAAACATTTCAGCAAGAAGCCGATACATTTGCAGCAATGGATGAACGCACACGTGCTATAAGACAATGTGCTGGACACACAGTTGTCTTCTAATTATACATTCCATTTAATGCAGGAATTTCCAGCTTCCTAAAGTGCTACTCAACTATATCTTGTAGTTAAAGGATGGCACTTGTGTTTTTGCTTAATAAGTTTCTTTGCACACTTTTAAGAGCCCTCTGAAACATTGGTCACTGGTAAAACATATTGGTAATACTTTATTTTACAGTGTACTTGTTAGACGTTGCATGTACTTACTATAGTAATGTGGCATAACTGTGGCATAATGTGCACTCTCCTTTACAGAGCTAAAACAAGTAACGCCTACACCACCCCAGCATTGAACCAGCTGGGGAAACAGCAATTAAGGGCACACAAGTTCGATCTCCTTACCCCAATCACAAAACAATGAGGCGTGGATACATACAAAATAGATCTTTATTAAAGGGTTAGTTCGACCATGAAGTTGTATGGAATCCTTACCAGCACTATAGTGCATACACACTGACCCACTCTGTAGTCCCCTCCCTGGTGAGAGTTTTTGCCGCTGGAAGTTTTTCAAGAAAGTACTCCCGGTTAGTTTCCAGGGCCTCAAAACTGTGCGTTTTTACGTGAAAAAAAGATTTGCTTTTCAAAGCTTGATTAATTTAACACACAAAAAACACGCCGGTCAAAATTCTTACCTCAGTTTTAATCGGCACTATTTTCTTTCCATTTCTATCAATCTACACTGCTGTCAACGTCAACAGTGCGCACGTTCCGATCAGCTGTTGATAGCGCTACTCGCTGACAACATGTCTGACTGCGAAACTTCTGATGATGAAACCAATTTTAGCACAATGTCAGACGGAACAGATGAGGATGAAAGTAATTTTAGCACAACGCCAAAGGGATACCTTTATGAACCGGAGTATACCGATGCCGAACTTCAACAGATGGAGATAGAACGTGAAGAGAGAGTGAACTAAATCAAATAGTTTTCTCAGCAAATTGTACCTATATCCCTATATACTGTTTTTATATTAGACATCTTTTCACGTTTTTTCCACTGGAGTCTAAACATCAGCTTGTTTACCGTACAGTTTAGACATGGGATCATAAAGTTAGTAAATAGAGCTTACCCGTGGTACTGGTACAGCAAAACTCTTTAAAATCAGTTTTTTTCTTTTTCCTCCTTGGTTGGGGATGTAATCGTCTTCGCTGAAGTGAGCACTGCACACACGATAATCCTTGATTCTGGATATTTTAGCTCCCGCAGAGTAGCCGATGGCCAAATCTGTTTCGTAGCTATACCCAAAAAAAGGAAAACGATGGAATCGGAACGGTGATCCCGGCACATTCTTGTGGTCACAGCCTGGAAATGTACAAGTTCGCACCATCGTTCATTTGCTACTTTTTACGTCATTTTGTAATCGATTGTGTAAACACTATGGAACAGCTGATCGGAACGTGCGCACTGTTTACGTTGAAAGCAGCGCGGATTGATAGAAATGGAAAGAAAATAGTGAAAATAGTGCCGACCGGCGTGTTTTTTGTGTGTTAAATTAATCAAGCTTTGAAACGCAAATCATTTTTTCATGTAAAAACGCACAGTTTTGAGGCCCCGGAAACTAACCGGGAGTACTTTCTTGAAAAACTTCCAGCGGCCAGAACTCTGACCAGGGAGGTGACTACAGAGTGGGTCAATGTGTATGCACTATAGTGCTGGTAAGGATTCCATACAACTTCATGTCTTAAATGGGTGAACTAACCAAATCAATCATAAATTAAACTAAATAAATCATAAACCTCACAATATCAGCTTACGAACACCAAAACAAAACAAAAAAACGAAAATCACCAAAAACAATCAAAACCAAAGCAAAACAGCAGCGTCGAAGCCAAACGCCCAATTTACAGGCCGACAAGCGGGACTTCCCGTCAGATATCAGGCAAACCAACCCCTCATACATCACTGAACAGAGAAATACTGCGTCATACATACACCAAATAAACTCAATAGTCCTGCGCACGCACATGAACAATACATTGAACACACCGAGCCGTAGAGCAGCAGTCACTCACAGCCCTCCGCGCTGTTCATGAAATACATTTTCTTCCCGAACTGGAACTATAACAGCAACGCAGGAGAACCAGCCTCTTAAGCAGTACAATACGTCCCCACGAACATGTGGTTCATTAATATCACTCAGTACTTAAATATATAATTACACTATAACAATTAAAATAAAGGGTTACACATAATCACTATTTTAAGGTGTCATTGTTAGAGTGTAATTATACATTATGTACTGAGTAACATGCACTTACTATAGGGTTAGAGTTTGGTTTTAGGGTTAGTTGGATGTCATTATAATTTAAAGTTATTACTATAGTAACATAACATGTAACATATGTAACAATGACACTGTAAAATAAAGTGTTACCAAATAAAGTGTAACCAAATGTATTTTTAAGATTTGAAGTAGACTAAGTGCACATTCAATACAATTAAGCCCACTTCTTTTCACAAGCATATGATAATGCATTATGTGCTTATTGTCTATAAGAATGAGTTTGTGAATTAGACACTCACTACAGCATTACAGGTCATAGTCTTGTCGTAGACTGTACTTGACCCAAACTTGACCCCCTTCACTGTATGTGAATGTATGTATATATGTGTGTGTATTTATGTGTGTGCGCATAAAGGGCAAAGATAGCATTTTAAGTGTGTGTATGACCTCAGGGGGAGTTAATGTATGCAGGGTTCACTGCGCACTATAGTCCAGAGCAGGAGACATTCACTGCTATCGGCACACTGACATTTAAACGTGTGTGTGTGTGTGTGTGTGTGTGCGAGCGTGTGTGCGTGCGTGCGTGCGTGCGTGCGTGTGTGTGTGTGTGTGTGTGTGTGTGAGCGAGCGTGCGTGAGCGAGCGTGCGTGTGTGCGTGTGTGTACATGCTAGCAGTTGATGTGGGTTTTGTTGTCTGTCAGCATGTAGAAGTGTATTATTGTCTGACAGTTTTCATTCTCTGACTTTGAACAGGATGATTAGTCTGTATATTAAATATGATTAAAGCAGCTTTAAATACTACATTCAATCATACATTCTTCACCCAGTATGGTGAAATACATCCGTTAAAATGTTCCCTTTGATGTGATTTTCATTTGTGAGTGACTGGCAGCAGGTGGCGATATTTTTCATCAGAGTAATTGCCACTTCATCCAAGAACAGATAGTCTTCTTCACATGTTGTTGACATATCATCTCTACACTGGTTAATTGATTTCTGTATCAATTACAATGTATGGCTATTGACCTATTTGGCCCTAAATGATTTATCTCCTGTGTATTTAACTGATCTTCTATTGCCTTACAATCCATCATGCTCTTTAAGGTCACAAAACTCTGGGCTTTTGGTAGTACCTAGGATATCTAAGTCCACTAAAGGAGGGAGAGCGTTTTCACATTTGGCTCCTAAACTCTGGAATTGCCTTCCTGATAATGTTCAGGGCTCAAACTCACTCTCACAGTTTTAATCATATCTCTTTACCCAAGCATTCACATACTGCATCACATAACTTGGTACTCCAGTCATACCAGATCAAATGCACATACTTATCTTTTCTTAATGTTATGAAAAGCAGCTACGCTAATTATTTTGGTAAAACTTTATTTAGATAGTCCACTTTAAACATTCTACTAACTATAAGTTACTTTGCAGCTACATGTCAACTAACTGTCATTAGAGTATTAGTAGACTGTCTAGTTAATATCTGCTAACACTTTATTGTGTTGGTCCCCCAACAGATATTCTACTGACTATAAGTAACTTAGCAACTTGTTCTCCTAACCCGAACCCTAACACCTAACCCTAACCTAACAGTCTACTGACAGTCTACTACAGCCTACTAATACTCTAATGACAGTTAGCTGACATGTAGTTGAAAAGTTACTTAGGCAAGGTAAGGCAAGTATATTTATATAGCACATTTCATACACAATGGTAATTCAAAGTGCTTTACATAGAAGAAATTAAAATAATCAAAAGAAATCAGAATAATTAAAACAGCTTAGAATAAAAGATAAAATACAGAAATAATCAAAAGAAATCAGATTAGTTAAAACATAAAATAAAATACAGTGCAAACAGTCGGACGAACAGTGGCACAGTGCTCATTCAGTAAATGCACAGTTAAACAGATGTGTTTTGAGTCTGGATTTGAATGTGACTACTGTAGGAGCACATCTGATCTCTTCTGGAAGCTGGTTCCAGCTGCGGCTGGCATAATAGCTAAAAGCAGACTCGCCATGCTTAGAGTGAACCCTTGGTGAACCCATTATTTACTTATAGTTAGTAGAATGTCTAAAGTGACTATCAAAATAAAGTGTAACAATTATTTTCCATTTGTTTTTCTGTTTTATCTCGGGATGCCCATCCAGAGTTTACTATAGAGAGTACATCAGCTCCGGTTTGGATCCAGCTTCTTATGTAGACTTCAGATGCCCAACACCTGTGAAGAGATGACTCCGACTCCTACAAGGACTTCAGATGATGCCAACTTTCTAATATATTTTTATGCAATATCACACGAGTAACGAGCGCAATATCACATGATCAAAATAAAGTGCTGCTTTTGTCCAGAAGAGCACAAATGCAAATGTGATTGGCTTATTGATTTTATACAACAGTTCAATAAATAAGAAGTTACTATTGTGTTATGTTTTAGACACAATATTATCTGGATTTGCTAAATTTTGCCAACGATTTTACCTATAAAGCCAGAGCAGAACTGTTGTGTGTTTCCGAACAACACAGTGTTTCGTTTCTGAATGAATCCGTGTTTTGAACTAATTGATCTGGTGAACCAATGATCCAATGGCCCATTCATAAAGAGAGGCATTAACTTCATTCCTGAATTTATCGGCTGTTTGAACGAATTGAATGAATTAATGGCTCAATGGGTGCTTCTCATTTCTTAATTGTGCATCCACGTTTCCTTTCCTTGCCTCCTTTCCTTGCGTCTCAGCTCCACCCCCTGTAGGATGAGGGAAGGCTGCAAAGAAAGAAATTGAGGATAGAGGAATCAAAGGCAATCTTGTTTGTGCATTTTAATATTTTTGATCACTCAAGTGTCACTTCACAACGTCAAGAGCTGTGCACCGGGGATCTGCCTTTATGTTGTATGTTTGGATATTTAAGAAATTAATAATAAATAATAATAAAGCAAACTGCCCTGTTGAAATAGATGAGATTTGTGGTTTATTTAAACTACAAAGATAAAACATAAATTACAATTATTCTGAAAGATGTGAAGGGGGAGAAGAATTTATACATGCGTCAGGTTTCTCGCCAAGAAAGACTTCTGCATAGGATACACCTGTGCATCCTCGCTCATTGCTCCTATGGAAGCCTCCCTCTGTCACAATCACCAGAGAGAGTGTCCCTGATCCCCACCAGAGGACACTTCACCCCGGACAATCACCACACTGTCACGGACTCCATTCCCCATAATCCTTTGCCCAGACAAATCAGCCATGATTACATCCACCTGTGTGTCATTAGCTTGTTTAGCTCACCCTATATAAGCCTGGTTTTCTCATTCATTCCCTGTGAAGTCTTGTTTAGTGTTCCTACTGCAATTCTGAGCATTCTGTCTGTTGTTCCCGTGCTCATGTTTTTGATCTCTGCCTGTACTTGGATTATCCTATTTGCCTGTGTCCCTGTGCCCTGTGATTGTTTGGACTGCTGTGTGTTTATGACCTCTTGCCTGTTTACTGGATTACGTCTTTGGATTACCCTCTGTACAATAAACTGCATTTAGTGATGGCAAAATGAGGCTTCCTGAACCACTGAGACCTCGCAGCCCATTGCTTCACCCAAAGGTTCATTACTCGAAGCTTCATTCAGCATTGCTCACTAGTGACACCTAGCTATGGTGCAAAGAAGTAGCAGACAAATTAATTAATTCTGAACCAATGACCAAATAAGTCTGCTCAGACTTATGATGTCCATATACCCACCCCCTGTTCTATTTATTTTTTTATTATTTTTATTTATTTATTCTTCTTTCTGTTAATGACTGTAACCTTTCAATTGCAATAATAAAAAATACCTGAGCAGTAATTTGTTCAATTGCCTAGGTATAAAATAAAATAAAATATGAATCTTTCTCTGTCTGAATTTACTTGTGCAGAGACAACTGTCACACACACAGTTAATTAATCATTCATAAATTGTTTGGATAGTGACAGTATGAACAACAAAAGTGACACTGTTGAGTGCAGTGCTTATGGTGGAAGGAGTGTAATAAAGTAAACAGCAACAGAATAGTCTGGGGTGGAAAAAGTTAAGAATGGTTTCAAGGGTGTTTTGTGCAGTGTACTGTTACTAGTTTTATTGCAGTGTGGTGGTTATGGGACTGGGGATATAGAGGAGCAAACTGCAACACTGCAGCTTGGGCTTGGTGAAGGAAGGATTACAATCCTTCAAGTGTGTTGGGGTTTAGAAGATTCCTCTTCTTGGACAAAACCTCTACAGCATCGGAAAATATCCTTTCACAAGGAACAGAGGATGCAGAGGAACATAAAAATGCCAATGCCAGTTGGTATAAATGAGGATACTGATGCTTCTGTTGATGCCAGACTTTGATCTCCTCTTTCTTGCCGGCTCCATTACCAGGAAAAAGGAAGAGTCGCAAAAAGCAAACAAATCCAAAAGGGGAATCCAAAACAAAAAGCAGTCCAGTCCCGATCCAAAAATCCAAAGCAATCCAAAAAATCTTATCTAATTGATATAACAAGACTATAATATAGCCACTATAATTAATAATAACAATATACTATAAGTATAGTATACAGCCCTAACATATGACACAATAATATATGACACAATAACGACAATGACAATGAGAGTTCTCTGACTCTCTGACACTACTACAACTGCTTCTACTACTCCCGACAACACCCAGAAGGTTGCGCGCGTTTCAAACCCCCTTTATCCGAAAGCGACACTCAGACCGAACCGATGACGTATCCACACAAACCGAGGCCTCGTTTGTCATTAGTCACGTGATTTTCACGTTAACAACACAAGCCTTGAATCGCGGCTTCATCTGGCATGCCCATTTTTTCTATTTCTTGAAAATTGATGTGCAATTAATTTAGATTAATTGGCATACCATGTAATTAATTTTGATTACAATTGTAATAACTTGACAGCCCTAATACTGTATAAATTCATCTCTGTGAGCATGTGGATAGGTCTCTTAAAGTTGATGCTTCGAAAACTACACAAAGAGAACACAACAGTAACCCATATGACCCCAAAGTCTTCTAAAGCATAACAATAAGTGTGTGTGACAAAAATAGTAATATTTTGTAATGTATTCTGTGTTCCTTGTGTTTTTGTTTCGCTGTGTGGGCTTTTAGTTTATATTTCCTTTTCCTGTTCCTGTTTCCCTTTGTGATTCCCTCATTGTTCTCACATGCGTCTTGTTACTTTTATTAGTTCTTGTGTTCCTGGTCAGTCTTGTCCTACCATGGCATTTTATTGGTGTGCTCAGTTTTGGTTTCCTTGTTTGTAGGCCCTTGTTTATAGAGTTAGTTGTATCTTTGTTATATATCAATAATAAATCGCTGCATTTGGATCCTGCTCTCCTTTATCTCCTTTATCTCCTTTTTTAGTCACCCTCCGAATATTACAAACCTTATTTTCACTTCTTGCCAATTGTCACACGCAGATGAATGATTTCATATACAGTGCATTTTGAATGGTAGGGGGTTGAGTAAATGATGAGAGAACCCAATTAAATTCCTTCAAAGTTGGACAAAATTCTGTTATACTGCAGTAAATTAAAATACAGTATGTTTGCACAGAGTAATTGTAAGATTTAAGTGTTACGATGTGGCAGGAATGAAGCAGAGAGTGAATCCAATCGCAAGCACTTTAATAGTCCGACAAGCAGGTGATCCAAGGAAAACTCAGAATACGGTACTCAGTACACAGAACAAGGAAACTATGAACACACAAGAGCAAACATTACAACATTAAGAACTCACCAGGACTGAACTAAAACACAGGGTTTAAATACAGGGGAACGGATGAGTGAAACAAGACACAGCTGGGTAAATTAACTAACACAGGTGGTAAACATGAACACAAACGAGGAGCGGGAAAACTAGACGGGAATAAACCAAATACACAATAATGGGGGAAACACAAGACAGACAGGAACAAGACATGAACCCACACCGTGACATAGCCCCCCCCAAAATGGGCGGCTCCCGACGCCCCTTAAAACAAAAATACAAAAGTTCAGGAGGGTGGTGAAGCGGAGGTGGTCTTGGGGGAGGGAAGGAGGGCCAAGTCTGTGCAGGGGAATGTGACTGCAGGCGACCAGGGCGGAGCAGGACGCGCGAACGGCCAGGGCGGAGCAGGACACGCGGGCGGCCAGGGCAGCGACGACCCCTCGGGCGGCCAGGGCGGCGACGACCCCTCGGGCGGCCACGACCCCTCGGGCGGCCACGACCCCTCGGGCGGCCAGGGCGGCGACGACCCCTCGGGCGGCCAGGGCGGCGACGACCCCTCGGGCGGCCAGGGCGGCGACGACCACTCGGGCGGCCAGGGCGGTGACTCAGGCGCAGGAACAGCAGACACTGGCTCAGGAATAGCAGACACCGGCTCAGGAACAGGAACAGACAACACACACACTGGCTCAGGAACAGGAAAAGACAACACACACACTGGCTCGGGCTCAGAAACAGACAACACACACACTGGCTCGGGCTCAGAAACAGACAACACACAATCTGGCTCGGGCACAGAAACAGACAACACACACACTGGCTCGGGCTCAGAAACAGACAACACACACACTGGCTCGGGCTCTGAAAAAGACAACACACACACTGGCTCAGGAACAGGAACAGACAACACACACAATGGCTCAGGAACAGGAACAGACAACACACACACTGGCTCAGGAACAGGAACAGACAACACACACACTGGCTCGGGCTCAGAAACAGACAACACACACACTGGCTCGGGCTCAGAAACAGACAACACACACACTGGCTCGGGCTCAGAAACAGACAACACACACACTGGCTCAGGAACAGAAGCAGACAACACACACACTGGCTCAGGAACAGGAACAGACAACACACACACTGGCTCGGGCTCAGAAACAGACAACACACACACTGGCTCGGGCTCAGAAACAGACAACACACACACTGGCTCGGGCTCAGAAACAGACAACACACACACTGGCTCAGGAACAGAAACAGACAACACACACACTGGCTCAGGAACAGGAACAGACAACACACACACTGGCTCAGGAACAGGAACAGACATCACACACACTGGCTCGGGCTCAGAAACAGACAACACACACACTGGCTCGGGCTCAGAAACAGACAACACACACACTGGCTCGGGCTCAGAAACAGACAACACACACACTGGCTCGGGCTCAGGAACAGCAGACACACACACTGGCTCGGGCTCAGGAACAGACAACACACACACTGGCTCGGGCTCAGAAACGGACAACACACACACTGGCTCGGGCTCAGAAACGGACAACACACACACTGGCTCGGGCTCAGGAACGGACAACACACACACTGGCTCGGGCTCAGGAACGGACAACAAACACAGTCTCTGGATCAGCAGAAGTGATGTGAACAGTCTCTGGTTCGGCCATCTTGTCCGTAGACACTGACTCGGAGGCGGCCATCTTGTCCGTAGACACTGGCTCGGAGGAAGTGACGTGAACAGTCTCTGGATCGGCAGACGTGACGTGAACAGTCTCTGGATCGGCAGACGTGACTTGAACAGTCTCTGGATCGGCAGACGTGACCTGAACAGTCTCTGGATCGGCAGACGTGACCTGAACAGTCTCTGGATCGGCAGACGTGACCTGAACAGTCTCTGGATCGGCAGACGTGACCTGAACAGTCTCTGGATCGGCAGACGTGACCTGAACAGTCTCTGGATCGGCAGACGTGACCTGAACAGTCTCTGGATCGGCAGACGTGACCTGAACAGTCTCTGGATCGGCAGACGTGACCTGAACAGTCTCTGGATCGGCAGACGTGACCTGAACAGTCTCTGGATCGGCAGACGTGACTTGAATAGTCTCTGGACTGGACAGGTGGACCAGCGGCGAGGACTTTGGGGCTGTAAGGAAGTACAGGGAGGACTTCCAGGCATTGCGGGACGCGGGAAGTCCTCTTCCTCCTCCGTCTCCGAGAGCGAGAGGGCGCTGGGCTGGACGGAACCAGCGGTGAGGGCGCTGTGCTGGACGGGACCAGCGGTGAGGGCGCTGTGCTGGACGGGACCAGCGGTGAGGGCGCTGTGCTGGACGGGACCAGCGGTGAGGGCGCTGTGCTGGACGGGACCAGCGGTGAAGGCTCTGTGCTGGACGGGACCAGCGGTGAAGGCTCTGTGCTGGACGGGACCAGCGGTGAAGGCTCTGTGCTGGACGGGACCAGCGGTGAAGGCTCTGTGCTGGACGGGACCAGCGGTGAAGGCTCTGTGCTGGACGGGACCAGCGGTGAAGGCTCTGGCCGGACGTGGCTGACGTGAAGCTCTGGACGCTGGGCTGGACGGAACCAGCGGGGACGGTCTCTGGCTGGACGGTCTCTGGCTGGACGGTCTCTGGCTGGACGGTCTCTGGCTGGACGGTCTCTGGCTCTTCGTGGCTGACGTGACGCTCAGGCTTGGTGGGTACTGTGGGGTTGCAGGGCTCCGTGTCTGCCAAACCCACAGTAATGGTTGAGCCACACAGTAACAAGGCCAAATCAATATAACACTCTAAAGTCCATTGAGGATCGTGCAGTGGCATGACTGACCCGAATGGCTCAGATAGTCCACTTCTAAAGAATATCATAAGGCACAAAGAGTCCATTGAAGTTTCATTTGCCAGTTCAACAAAGTCTCTTACATACTCCTCTATTGGCCGGTCTCCCTGACGAAGACACATAATCAGTGCTGCTGGATTCATCATTTTGGTGAGTTCTTCTGTTACGATGTGGCAGGAATGAAGCAGAGAGTGAATCCAATCGCAAGCACTTTAATAGTCCAACAAGCAGGTGATCCAAGGAAAACTCAGAATACGGTACTCAGTACAGAGAACAAGGAAACTAGGAACACACAAGAGCAAACATTACAACGTTAAGAACTCGCCAGGACTGAACTAAAACACAGGGTTTAAATACAGGGGAACGGATGAGTGAAACAAGACACAGCTGGGTAAATTAACTAACACAGGTGGTAAACATGAACACAAACGAGGAGCGGGAAAACTAGACGGGAATAAACCAAATACACAATAATGGGGGGAACACAAGACAGACAGGAACAAGACATGAACCCACACCGTGACATTAAGAGAGTAGGGCCAATTTTTAAAAGTGTGTGTGTGTGTGTGTGTGTGTGTGTGAGTGTGTGTGTGTGTGTGTGTGTGTGTGTGTGTGTGTGTGTGTGTGTGTGTGTGTGTGTGTGTGTGTGTGTGTGTGTGTGTGTGTGTGTCTGTGTCTGTGTCTGTGTGTGTGTGTGTGTGTGTGTGCATGAAAACATTAAGGGCCCTATCTTGCACCCAGCACAATTGACTTTATAAACAAAGCATGTATCATTCCTATTTTGCACCTGACGCACAGCGCACTTTTCCCTCCACAGACGCACGTTAGGGAATTCCCTAAATTAGGGAATTAACTTGTGCTAACTTGCAGTAATGTACTGTAGCTACTTCAGACCAACACATTTTACATTTGCGAGATCCGGCCACAAAGTTACTTGCGTTTCGCGTTTGATACTTGCGTTTCAGATCGTTAAAATAGGGCCGTTGAAATATGTCATTATGACACACAAAATCAAACTCTCTCACACACACTATCCTCTCTCTGTATCTGTACTGTCTTCATCTCTCTGATTTTTATAGAGTCACCAGCATTGTAAAAACAGAGACTAACTCTCATCTGCAAACAACACACATATGGTCAAACATCCACAAGTACTTTTGATATAATTAGGCCTGTTTGTGGCAGAGGTGGAGTCAGTGCTGATTCACTAAAGCTCTGCACCACAAAACAGGGCCATCTACATCTGTAAAACACAAAGGTTTAAGCAGAAAACTGCCATTTTAATCTCCTTCTGCATTCCAGGGCAGTCTAAATTCAACTGATAGTTTTATAGTTGCACAAGACGAAACAGTGTTTACTTGGGTTTGCCACTATGCAATAACACAGATATAAAATCGATGCACTTACTGTAACTGTATAAAAAAGTCACCACGAATTAGATATATATTTTCAAACATCCTCCTATACAGGAGCACTGTCTTTAGAGACAGGATCTTGAGCTCGACTGACTCAAAGGGACCTCTCTGTAGACCAGAAAAGACCACAGAGAGGTCCCATGGTACTTTCCCAGTGACCTAACATCGACTGCATCGTGTTGTGCTTCGATGGCGGCAACATACACTTTCAAGGTGGAGGGGGACAGTCTCTGCTCCAACCTCTCTTTCAGGAAGGAAATCACAGAACTGATCGGGCATTTCTGCGGGTCTTCCTACAGGGAAGAACACTACTCAGCAAAAAGAATCCACTTCAAAGCATAAGCGCGCCTGATAGAGGGGGCTCTAGTTTGAGTGATGGTGTCTACAACCGCCGGTGATAGGCCACTTTAGTCCTCCGCGTCCTGTCCAGAGGTCCCTTTCACACGTGGAAGTTCCAGAGGTCTGGATGCAGGTGCCATATGGTTCCCCATCCCTAAGAAAGCAGGTCCTTCCAGAGGGGAATCCGCCTGGGCGGGGCTGTCACAAGGAGCATCCAAGAACCAGGTAAAGGTGGGCCAGTAAGGAGTAACCAACAAGACCCGCTCCTCGTCCTCCCTGACCATACACAGTGTCTATGCGAGCAGGCTCACTGGGGGAAACACATACTTGTGTAGGCCATGGGGCCAGCTGTGTGCCAGTGCATCAGTGCCGAGGGTCTCCTCGGTCAGGGAATAGAACTGGTAAAGGGGGGACTTCTGGGAGGCAAACAGGTCTACCTTTGTCCCCGAATTGACTCCAGATCAGATGGACCAACTGGGGGTGGGGACTCCATTCTCCCGGGAGCATGAGCTGTTGTGAGAGCGCGTTAGCCGCACGATTGAGCTTGCCCGGGATGTGAATGGCGCAAAGCGACTTGAGCCGCTGCTGACTCCAGAGGAGGAGTTTTGACATGCAACATGAGCATACCCCACCTTGGTTGTTGACATACGCAACGGTCACAGGACCAACACGTGCTTGCCCTGAAGCAACGGTCAAAACCTGCTCAGGACAAACAGCACTGCCAGCAACTCCAGGCAAATGGTATGCCACTGCAGTCAAGGTCCCGTCCAGGAGCCCGAAGCTGCATGCCCGTTGCACAACAAAATGCCTGTACACATGTTCTAAGTGTACTCCAGTAAGTAGAAAGGCAGGTCTGACCAGGGGCTTAATGTTTGGAGACAGCTCTGTGTAAATGTCACACGGAGTAGCCGCAGTGCCATGTAGCCAGTGCTGTAGCCTTCTCATATGCATAAATCCAAATGGAGTTACGGCGGCTGCGGATGCCATATGCCCCAGGAGCCTCTAAAATAGTTTCAGTGGAACATATTTAGGCTGTTCATATTTAGGAAGCTAGAATGAGCCAGTCATCGACATTATTAATGTGTATGCGAATGCCCACCTCCCTGAACAGGGTACGGGCAGCCTTCGTAACTTTGGTAAAGTTGTGGGGAGACAGGGATAGCCCAAATGGGAGGGCCTTGTACTGATATGCTTGACCCTCGAAAGCAAAGCATAGGAACGGTCTGTGTCAAGGTGAAATCGAGACATGAAAGTACGCGTCCTTCAGGTCAAGCGCTGCAAACCAATCCTGGTAGCGAACGCACGTTTCTGCTTGAGTATCTTGAACAGGAGTTTGTGAAGGGCCCTTTTCAAGACACGCAGATACAAGATTGGCCGTAACCCACCGCTTTTCTTGGGTACAATGAAGTATGGGCTGTAAACCCCTGACTTCATCTCGGCTGCAGGAACAGGCTCTATTGTTTCCTTCGCCAGCTGGACCGCAATTTCCGCATGCAGGACAGGTCTGTCTTTGTTTGCCACAGAGATAAGAAGGATGCCGCTGAACCTGGGGGGACACCTTGCGAACTGAATCACGTAGCCGGGAAGGGCTAGCCAGGCTCCCAGGCTCCCATTCTCCGCATGTAAAGGCAGTGATTGTGGTGTGAAACTTACCTGGCTTTTTCTGGGTACCGTGAGGGACTGGCTAAGGAGGCGTGAGGAAGCATTTTGTTGCCTGGAGGACGCAGTCAGTCTCCATACACAGTTCCTGCATCAACCCCAGCTCAGAAATGCCCTTGTACCCTTTCCATGTAAACTGGTTATATCTCTTAAAGCTGCAGTAGAGAGTTTTGATAAAACGTTGACTTAGCCATAAAATTTGAACAAGCACAACTTACAGGTCCCACCCTCCTTGCTCTCTGCTGCGCTCTGCTCTACAGCCCTCCCTACACAGCTCCTCCCCCACAGCCCTTCCCCCACAGCGGAGCCTGCCGTGAACGCGCAGGCTAGTAAGCAGGGGCACCGATGACTCGAATAAACAGTAATGGCACATTCACTATAGGAACGAAACATCAACAATATGCTTTACATTGACTATGGCCTGCCCATACTTTGACTACAAACTTGGTCCTCAAATCATTATGTATTTTGCAATACATGTAACTTTATAACGTTGCACTCTTTCTATAAGTTATAAATAGCTAGTAAGATAACGTTAATATAACGGTAACTAACGTTACAGTATGTAATTATTCTAGCGATATGTAATGCTAGATAAGGTTTGCTAGTACATTATTTCAGCAACATGACAAGCCAGTGAATTAGCAGGTTTCAACTGTTGCTTAGATCAGTGCCTGACATTTTATCAACATGTTATGCAGCTAGAGTTTTGACACCGAGTCAATGAGCTCTGTCTAATTCTTTCTTTTTCGCTTGTTTATCGTCATCGGTCTTTTTCCTTTTACCTCTTTGTTTTATGAGCAGGTGCCACTCGAGAAATTGGCTGTTTAGGTTGTTTCTTCGCCATTAGCACAGCTGCTGCAGCACACCGGCAATCTTGAGCTTGAACGACGGTACACGCTTGCGCTGATCAAGAGAGGGGTGTGACCAGCGCGTACACGAGCATGATTGACACTGCTAAGACATTCCTCCTGGCTCTGATTGGTTGTTTCTGACCGGGAGCGGTGTATTTCTGCAAATGGTAATAGGACCACTGGGAGGAGCCAGAGGAGCTTGATTTTTTCACAGATTATCTGTCTCATATTCTACTGTCAGGACATAATGACAGTTTAACAAATATGTAAAATATATATTTTTTTTACAAAAGTTACCTACAGCAGCTTTAAGCCTAGTAGTGAATGTTTTGTGTAGGATAACCATATTCATCAGCACAGTCACGCAGAGTCGAAGCACAACCAAAACAATATTTTTCCACAAAATGCATGCAATTTTTTATTGTGTTTAACCGCTAGAGGGGCAAAAGTTACATAGCGTACCTTTAATGAACAAGTAAAACGTTACTTGTAACTGGTATTAGTGCAGTAATTGCACCAATGTTTGCAAATTAAAAGGTTTAATAAAATCAATGAATTAGGATTTTTATTTTGCAAAGTTGCAGCCATGCATTTATTAAGATGTGGTCAATTCCTTTTAGAGTGTACAGGAGGTGGCCTTATTTACCCTCTGGCTCATCTTACCCACTCTCCTGTCTTCCTTGTATCGTTTAAGTCCTATCACGCACAAACACATTTCAGGCTACTGCCTCTTTTAAAACTATGAGTGATTGTGTGTGTGTGTGTGTGTGAGAGAGAGAGAGAGAGAGAGAGAGAGAGAGAGAGAGAGAGAGAGAGAGAGAGAGAGAGCACAGGTTTATTTATGAGTGGATCTGTGTAAGGGGTAATGTATTCATAGCCGTGTGTGAGTGAAGAGAGAGAGAATGTGTGTGTGCCAGTTTATTCATGGTTGTGGTCTCTGTCACACACACAACGCTGAGTCACAGCAGTCAGACTCACATCCAGCAGCCCAGTGAGCAGATAAGTTTAAACACACACACAATGACACAAAGAGACAAACACAGCCATGCACACACAAATGCATGTACACAAACAAACTTTTTACACATAAATAAAGAAATCAGAGCAGTAAATAGAATAGCAAGGACTCTCTCTTACATGTCACATCTCAGATGTTTTTTAGGCCGAAACATTGTACGAGGGCACAAGTTTTAGATAAAGCCTGAGGTAAAACATTCAGTCTTGAACAGCTCAGTGCCTTTTGAATCCTCCCTCATCTCTCTCTCCTCTGATGATGCACCTGTGAAACACTGATCAGCCGGCTCAAGGTCATCATGTACCACTGACAGAATTATCACTTTATCTCTAAACAATCAATACTGCATTATTATTTTTCTGCATGTTCCATAGTGATATCTTGATATTTTTGGTACTTTTTTGGTCAGTAAATAATGGTGCAAAGACAAAATCCTTATATATGGAGAGAGACATATATGCATGAATAGCATTCTCTAGGCTAAACCCTGAAATGCATCAACAACATCAATGCAACATTTTGTGTGTGTGTGTGTGTGTGTGTGTGTGTGTGTGTGTGTGTGTGTGTGTGTGTGTGTGTGTGTGTGTGGTGTGTGTGTGTGTGTGTGTGTGTGTGTGTGTGTGTGTGTGTGTGTGTGTGTGTGTGTGTGTGTGTGTGTGTGTGTGTGTTTTGTGTGTGTGTGAAATAACTGCTTTCCTATTTAGGTTGCTACTTGTTATATCAATTTTATATTATTATTGCGAAAATCTTCCAATATTTTTTTTTTCATTTCCATCTGCTTTTTCTTTATATTTCACATAAATGTATTCTGACATTTCAGGCATGTCAGTTTTTGCCACTGTGAAATAACTACTTTAATATTTAGCTTGCTACTTTTTATATTAATTTTATATTATTATTGCGAATATCTTCCAATATATATTTTTTTAATTTCCATCTGTTATATTTATATTTATAATTACATATAGGGAATGTTAAATATCATGTTCAAGTTCAGACTTATATTTAGTAAAAAAGTAAATAGCAAGCTGCCATTTAATTTTCTTCCATGGAAATGAGCTCTGTAAATTTTAGACTGACAGTTCACTGCATCTTCAAGAACAGAAAGAAAAAAAAATCAATTTATATCAATTTATATTTAATGACAAAATAAATAATGAAAAAAAAGTTGCATCAGATTGTATCCATGCATTTCCGAAGGAAACATGCAGTATGGTTAATATAAAGAGTTAACCTTGTAGCAAATATAATGCTAATGTTTTCCAAATGTATTGTAGTGGTACCATGGTTACAGTGATATTTTTTATATACCATGCACTAAACACATATTAATATATCATGGTACACTTTAAAAAGTAGTAACCTGCAATTGTTACATTAAAGATCTATTTCTACCTGATTTAAGCCATACTTTTGTTGGTATAAATGCATATATTTAGGTTGTTTAGATTATATTAAATATGTTTGACTATAAATTCAGTTAACTTGGATGAGGTTCCCAATTTTTTTTGCGTTTTTACATGAAAAAAAAAACATTTTTGTTTGCTTCTATGGTGCATTCTCCCAACATGTTTGCTTGTGCTAATTAAAGGCTAATTTTGCATGGTCACCATCACCATGCGATAAATATTAAGAATTATACGCAAATTATATGCAAAGATCTAAAAACTAAACCATGTCAGTTATCACAATTAAGCTACAAGACCATCTAGAGAATTAAGGGGGCTGAAAACCAATTCTGTTTAACGCGAACATGTGTTTTGTTTCACTCGGACCATCTCTATTTCTTATGCATAGCTTTAGATGCGAGATTATCATCACAGCATCGTTTATTATCATCCAAACTGCAACAGCGTTGCTACGTCAGTCAGTGCGTCTTCTCTCTGCGCGCAACCACCGATCCGTCT
Organism: Siphateles boraxobius; assembly: GCF_051911475.1. Classification (NCBI taxonomy): domain Eukaryota; kingdom Metazoa; phylum Chordata; class Actinopteri; order Cypriniformes; family Leuciscidae; genus Siphateles; species Siphateles boraxobius. Next base: position 1,314,189 of record NW_027509212.1, read on the forward strand.
CGCGCTCCAGCTCGCGTGCCAAAGCCAATCGTTTCTCTGTCTTCTCTGGCACAGACGGTGCTATTCTGCCAGAGGTCACAAGAAGGTGGGACGGAGCGGAGTGTTTGCATTTTATATACATTTAAAGGAAAGAAAGCTTTTTTTTTTCTTGGCATACTTTTTAAGCGTGCGTGTCACCATTTCCTCCAAAAACAAGCCGGACTTTTTAGCGCGCGCTTCCCGGGTGCTCCAAAGCAAGAAAATAATTGGCGCGGTCGTGGGCATCATCATGATCGTGGCGCTGGTCATCGCAATTCCGCTTCTGGTCCAAACCTCCGTGGTTTCAGCGCACTACGAAATGATAGGCACCTGTCGGATGATCTGTGATCCGTACAACCCCAAACCGAGCGCCACGGCGCTGGAGGTGATGCAGGACCTCAGTGCCATCCCACCATCTTTCGCTCAAGGGACTAGAGGGGAACCGGGCCGCCCGGGCAAACCGGGACCCAGGGGTCCACCTGGAGAACCTGGTCCACCTGGTCCAAGGGGACCACCTGGGGACTCAGGCAGACCTGGATTTACCGGCATCACATCGGGCACGGCGAGGACTGAGACAGGGGACGTTGGTCCAGCGTTAGGGAGCACCAAAATCGCGTTTTACGTGGGTCTCAAGAACCCTCATGAAGGCTACGAGGTGCTCCGGTTTGATGATGTAGTAACAAATGTCGGAAATCACTATGACCCCACAACTGGCAAGTTTACGTGTCAGGTGTCGGGGATTTACTACTTTACCTACCATGTGCTGATGCGCGGAGGGGACGGGACAAGCATGTGGGCAGACCTCTGTAAAAATGGACAGGTATTTCTACAACGTTTGCAGGAGCAAAACACTAAATATGCTAATTAAGGCTTAATAAGACTTGAATCACGCATGAAAAATGGGGACAAGAAAAAAAATAGGGAGGGCCTTAAAGATTTTTTTTCACATAGGCTAGACAGGCTAGTGTTTTCGGTAAACATAAAAGTTACACACTGTGTACAAACTCGTGAACATAAATCGCTTTAGCAACAGCTTTATAGTTCGGACGGTATAGCCTATCAATAAAACAACAAAACAATTATTTATTTATCACTTTATTGACGCCAATATAAGTCAATCAATAATTCGCACACTGAGCAAGTTTCAAATTATGTTTTATACTGATGTTCGGGGGGAGATCCAAATGCATGGACTGTCATTGCGCATGGTGTGGGAAAACAGATACAGGCTAATTTAGGTCATAAAATATGCTACTAATTTATTATTATTATTATTATTAGTATTATTATTATTATTATTATTATAAACCCAGCACTTTTTGATTATTTCTCAATATATGTAACTAGGCGATTGATTTATCTGTGCTAACAAATATTATAACGCAATGGAAGGTTTTTATTAGTGAAGATCGGTTCATTTTAAGACACATTTTGCTACTAAACTACAGGCTATCATAAGCGCTGCGAATTCAATGGCACTGAACTACATTTTGCGTTTATTTGAACAGGTTCGCGCGAGCGCCATCGCGCAAGACGCCGATCAGAACTACGACTACGCGAGCAACAGTGCCGTGCTGCACCTGGACTCTGGCGACGAGATTTATGTCAAACTCGACGGCGGAAAGGCGCACGGAGGAAACAACAACAAATACAGTACATTCTCTGGCTTCATTCTGTATCCAGACTGAGCTGTAACGCGCTTCGTTTCAGACGGACTGTTGAAGCATCTCCTCTCTCCGCGCGACACTCCACTGCCATTCCTGTCTGTACTGTCGCTGGGAATATTAGGATCATCTGAACTCTGCGCCCGTGTGAGAATCTGTTGTCTGAATTCGTACCTTTCTGTTTAATGATGTCTTGTGTTTGGATAGTATACCCAATTAAACGAATGGTGATCAGGATTCAACATCTAGATGATTATTAGCATTATCTGTACAGTTCTCTGCTCAAATTGATTTTTCCCCATGTAAAACTGCATTCAAGAGCCCCTAGTGTGATACAATTTCTGCTGTTAGATAAATTGGTTTCGTGTAGATATGGACAAGTTTATTTTGGTCTAATACTGGTTGCTGGAAAAAAAATTTAATGGATTTTCACCCAAAAACATTCTATCATCATTTACTCACCCGTGTTGTTCCAAATCTGTATGATTTTTTTGGTTACACTTTATTTTAAGGTGTCTGTGTTACAGTGCAATTATGAATTAAAGGACTATGTAATAATAATTAACTAAATGTACTTATGATAGGGTAAGGTTTAGATTTGGGGTTGCACTTTATATTTATATTATTTCTATTTCTATTTGTTTCTATTTATTTTCAGTATGTATGTACTTACATGTACTTACAGTGTACTTTTCTAAGAAAGTTCTGGGTAATAATATAATGTAACTGCATGAGTTAAGGTTAGCTTTAGGGGTAGGTTCAGGGTTAGTACCTAGTTATTTCAAAGTTATTATAATTACTATAAAAAGTACATAGTATGTACAAGGGGAACAGGACTGTAAAATAAAGTGCTACCGGGTTTGGTTTACGGCTAGTTGCATGTAATTATGCATTATAATTATTACTACAGTAACTACATGTAACGTGTAACAAGGACACTGTGAAGTAAAGTGTTACCATTTTTTTTCTACTTTGTAACCCCCCAAACAAAGATGTGTCATAAAATGTCTCAGCCTTTCCTCCCCATTTAGTGAAAGCCAATTGGGTCCAATGTTGTCTGGATTGGGTTTTACAGTAGAAAGAAAGTAATGCAGGTTGAGTAAAAAATTGATGGACTTTTTAATATATTTGGCTGAATAGCCATTTAACTCCTAATTGCAGCTCTACTGCAAATTGCTTTATTTAAAACCTTTGACTGAACAATGGAGCGTTATGGTGTGTTTTCAATTTGTATTTTAAATAACAAACCTGTGTGTATATTTTGATGAAGTGTTGTTGTTCGGCAGTGAACTCTAGGACTTGACGTTTGACCTCACACAGGTTCCTCTTAGCGGTAACTGAGTGTGCCAAACATCATGACCATAAAGACAGAGAAGGAGAACATCAACAACATAAAAAGGCCATATATTCAAATTACATAATGCAACATTTCCAACAACTGTTGTTTAGAAAATCAAATTGCCCAAAAACTGAGTTTAGCTGCTTTTCGATGGGTATTTGGTGCCTGTACATTCAGATGTTTTACATTCTGGTTAAAAGAGAAGGTTAATAAACATCTTCAAACAACATCAAAGCGTCTGTTAATCCATCTGACACTTGCACACGTTATATATAATGAGCTCCCCATAAACGCCTGATTACACACCACTGGCCATTAACATCCAGCATGAGGAAGAACAGTAGATGTAAAACAAGAGTTTTGCTCTCACAAACATGTCTTTTAGTTTATAAACAGCCATGGGTTTGAATATCAGACTAATATTTAATACATGTTTACCCAACACACATACTTTCCAGCAATTAAATGCCTGGTGCTTGTCTTTCTAGCACTCTGCTAATCTAGTTTGATTTGTTTGTTCAAAAAACATCTCTTACTGATCTGAAAGATTTACTGGCTTTGACAAAAGAGCCAAATTGTATGACTGTTCACACAACCCATGAATTCAAATGAATCCAGAGAACACCTGAATTATTCTGGTTTTGTCTTGTATTATTCATTTGAAGTATTTGACTAGCCACCCATCATTTTAGAGTTTGGTTTGGAGTTTGTGTAGGAAAATGAGCCTTGATAAGCTTTTATTAGTCTGTGTATGTGCGCCGTGTAAGTGCGATCTGATCCTCGTGATCGTGTGAAGAGGCACAGCTGGTAGTTACAGAGTGAAAGAAAAATAAGCCAGGGGGCTCACATCACTTTTCTCTCTCTTTCTTACACTCCCCCTTGCTCATTTATCTCAGTTCATCTGCCAAAACACACACACACACACACACACACACACACACACACACACACACACACACACACACACACACACACACACACACACACACACACACACACACACACACACACACACACACTCCAGTAATGACATCATTCAAGTAATGACATCATTCAAAGTGTCTCCGTCACAGCAACTTTCTTTCATCATTAGGGTTCACGGACAAACACTCTGCTGACACTCTATGCAGCAACAGCAACATTAACTGCTCATCCTCACACTGAGTCTCGACACAATCTCACATCTCCTGTTAAACATGGCCAGAAGCTGCTTAGAACAATCCAGTCTGTTTAGCCCTCATGGTCTGATGAGATTTACCTCATTGTTTGTATGTTTTGGGTCGGTGAATGTGTAAATAATGATGTATGTGTAATAATAACAATAGTAATATATAGCTGCAAGCAGCTTTTTGGGGCCAAGCCCCTATGGCTATTTTATTTTTTGGGCTTGTTTAGAGGTATGATCTTTTTAAATAGTAATATTTTGAACATTGCACAATTCACATGATTGAATTTGTTTGCTACACACTGGATTTAATTAAACAATCTTCAAAGATATAGCCTGTTGCTTTAAACAGCATGCCACTCATACAACGGTTAGTTTCATTTTTACAAGAGACTTCAGCTTTTGAAGGCAGAACTGCAGCTATTGGCTCTAAATTACATAATTGTATAAAGTTACCCCACACGGGACTCGAACCGACGACCTGAAAGGCTATGGGATTATGGCATAGCAAGTTGCACCACTCAGTTGAAGCTGATTCACCAAGCTGCCAAGCAGAGCCTTCAATGTGAAAATGAGCACACAAAGCATTAGTTAGCATCTTAACTAATTAGACATCTAAGATAACTTGGTCACTAACATAAATTATGTTTAATCTGATAGTCAAAATCAACATTTGAAAGAATAGCCTCTGATTAGCATCCTATTTGATTGCATGCTAAGCTAAATAGCTTACCTTAGACCTTAGTCCTGCCCATGCTGTCTAGCATATAAGGCAAGGAGAGCTCTCCACTGCACACGATCAGATGCACTGTCCTCGGCTTCCACCCAGCTGATGCCGAGTTGCTTCAAGACGTCTTTGAACGTGGATCTCCAGATGGTCTTAGGTCATCCACGTCCAAGCTTGGCATCTGGTGGTTCCCAATACATGGCGTGCCTCGTAATCCGGTGCCGGTCCATTCGCAGAACATGGCCTGCCAATCATAGTCTCCATTCGGAGATGATGATGCTTAGTCTGCGCATTTTACTCCGTCGGAGGATTCCACGTTGGTGATGTGGTCTAGATAGCTAATTCCAAGGATACGCCGTAGACACCGGTGATGAAATACGTCAAAATTACGGGTGACGGTCACTGTGGCCTTCCACGTCTCGCTGACATACTGCTGCACTAAGGCAAAAGGTCGTAACTTCGATTTTTGGTGAAAATGAGTTATTGTCATTTTTAGGACAATAAACATAAGTTTTATCATATAGACAAACATGAAGTTTCAAATCGATTGTTTTGTGGGGGAAATAAGATGATGTTTTTGGACTAACTTCAAAAAGCCAAGGGGAAACTGGGGTAGAAGCCCGTAACGTCAGTTTCTCGCAACTACAGGTGTCGGTGTGCTTGTTGTGCTTTGTCAGTTGTTTTCTTGTTTTGCTGCGTCTGAAAAATAACTTTTTTCTCCCAACACTATTGAATGTGGAATTTGTTCTATACCCTACTGAACTATACCCACCTCAGGATTCGGCAAGAATCCAATATTCCCGGGTGTTTCTTCTACAATGGTACAGGCCTAACAGTGTGAAGCAACCCGCGGGTTTTGGTTATCCTGATTTGGGAAGTTTTTCACCTGTTGCTGTTGGAAATAAACAGAATCGCTCTCGACGAAAGGATTGTAGATTTAAAATTTCGGAAGAGAGGACGGAAAGGAGGTGTTCGTCAGAAAATGAAAAACAAATTCTTTCTAAAATTCCTCTCCCTACAATTTGGTTAACGAATTTGCAGTCTCTACGGAAAAAGACGGATGAGCTTCAAGCTATGGTGAAATTTCAGCATGACTTCAGCAACGTTTGTGTGATGGTGTTCACGAAGACCTGGCTCTCCGAGGGGGATTCGGATTCGAGCCTACGACTGGGCGATTTTGTATTGCCCGTTCGCATGGATCGGGATGAGATGGTAACCGGTAAAGCGAAAGGATGTGTCTGTCTGGAAGGGGATGCATTTAATCACAGGTCAGGATAGTAGGGAAATAAATAATATAATTAGTTTGAACGGATTCAGCTCGGATGCAGCTTTATCACAGGATTTTAATAATTTTTAAATGAGATTTGATACGTATGATTTTAAATCAGAAATTGAGGATTTGAAAAATAAGTGTTGGATAAACAGAGAGTATATTTGTGTCCCTTTTGAGGTAGGGAGTGTGATAATTGTTTTTAAACGATGTAAAATTAGGAAGGACCCGGGGCCTGATAATATAGGAGGACGTTTACTTAAGGGATGTGCTGAGCAGTTAGGACCAATATTTTATGAAATTTTGTCTGGTCCCTACAAATACAAAAAGTACCTGCACGATGGAAGCAGTCTACTGTGATTCCATTGCCAAAAAAGCAGAATGCACAGTTATTAGATGATTTTAGACCTGTGGCGCTCACATCCTTAGTGATGAAATGTTTAGAAAAATTATTTAAGAGAGAAATTATGCAAAAGACTGAAAGTTCTCTAGACCCTCTTCAATTTGCGTACAGGAATAAACGAGGTGTAGAGGATGCTGTTGCAACTCTCTAACACTTTGAGAAGCCGAAAACTTTTGTTAAATTACTTTTTATTGATTTTTCATCTGCCTTCAATAGCATTCAGCCACATATTTTAATTGACAAACTCATTAATGAATTTGGGTTGGATTTTTATCTGATAGGCTGGATTTTAGATTTCCTTGTGCAGAGAAGACAGAGAGTCAAAGTAAATGACTGTTATTCTGAATGGCTGGTGTTATCTACTGGGTCACCTCAAGGATGTGTCCTCTCCCTTATTATTTATTCTGTACACTAATGACTGTAAGAGTGGTTATAGTAATAGGCACATCTTAAAATTTGCTGATGACTCTGTAATTGTTAGCTTATTGAGCGAGCAGGATTCTATCCATGGTGCTGTGGTTGATGATTTTATTGCTTGGTGTAAGAATGCTTTTTTAATGCTTTTTTAAAACTCAATGTCATGAAAACTAAAGAGATGATTATTGATTTTAGATTGAGGGGGAAATGGTTTGATGATAAGCAAATAAGTATTAACGGAGTGGGTATCCAGAGTGTTGAACAGTACAAGTACTTGGGTACTGTATTAGATTGTAAATTGACTTTTTCCGCAAATACTGATGCCTTGTGTAAGAAGGGGCAGCAAAGATTGTATTGTTTGCGGAAATTACGGTCATAGAACTCCGCTCAGTAAAACGAATCGGTTTAAAAATTAATTTGTTCCCTCAGCTGTAGAGTTTTTAAATTCTAGGTAAATGTATTTATTGGTGTTATTTTTTTACGTGTATGTGTGTGTGATTTTGTTTTATGTGTATGCCTGTTTGCTGCAACCAAATTGCCTTCGGGAAATGAATAAAGATGAACTGAACTGAACTTAACTGAACTGAACACTCGAATGAAGTTACGGTTGCGCTGCCCTGAAGTTACTGTCAGGGTTCTACCCTGGCAGCTTTGTCTATGTTGTCTTTGTTTCATGTCTCTATGTTTGTGTTGTGTTTAAACATATGGTTTTGTTTGTGTTAGCCATTATGCTCTGTTCCTGCCTCCTTGTTTCCCTGTACCACACCCTCTAGTCTAGTTGTCTGTCCGAGTGTTGTCACCTGTTCCTTGTCCGAGTGTTGTCACCTGTTCCTCATGTTCTCTGCTCCCTTGTTTCAGTCCTCGTTTACGTGAGTGTGTTCACCTGTTCCTTGTCTGAGTGTTCTCACCTGTTAACATAACATCATAACATTGTGCTATAAAATAGAAGTTAAGGTCTTTTGCCTTGGTATGACCGTTTGTCATTTTGTGGGCAATGCTAAGGCAGAATACAGTAACTTCCGAAAAAGGGTCAAAGGTCAAATTTGAGTTCAAATTTTTTGGATAGGTTAATACAGGTATACACTGCAAAGTGTGAAAATTACAATATTATACCTATAACTCAATTGTCAGGACATTAAGATAACTTTAAAGTCATTTTTCTCAGTTTCACACTCTGGTGAGTTAAGGTCTTTTGCCTTAGTAGGGCAGCATAGGTGACAGTAGGCAGGACGATGGTTGCATACAGACGCAGTTTGATGGTCAGGCTGATGGTACCGCAGGCGGTAGACCACTGCTGATGCCTTGCTAATTCAAAAGATCACATCCGCCCGTGATTGGTCAATTCATGGGATCCCATAACCGGGTCCGTCCATCGCCTTCGCCATGACAAAGTCGACCACGATCAAGAAAAGGAATGGCGTATCCCAATGGACACTATCAAAGGCCTTCTTGAAGTCGATAAAATTGATGGAAAGGGACAGCTTGAACTTGACGGACTGCTCAATGATATTACGGCGGGTGAATAACAGTTCACTGCACGACCGTCCTCCTCAAAATCCGGCCTGGTTGTCACGCAGGCGTCGTTCTACAGCCGCCCACAAGCGTCGCAGCATGACACTGCAGAAGACTTTGCAGGTCAGATGGGTTCCCCTTATTCGGCAGCTTAACAATGACGCCCTTTCGCCAATCATTAGGGAAAGTCTGGGACTGCCAACAGCTATTGCACAGCTTGACCAGGTTTTGAGTGATCACTGGCCCACCGTACTTCAAAAGCTCTAGGGGTATCTCATCCAGTCCAACAGCTTTACTACTCTTTAGCGCTTTGATTGCCACATTGACCTCTGCAGTGGTGATATTGCCGATGTTGACCTCGAGTTTGGGCTGCCCTGGCTCACTGTCGAAATCATAGGTGGATGTTGGTTCTGACTGGTTCAGGGTTTCTTGGAAGTGCTCGATCCAACAGGCATCCTGCTCTTCTTTGCTTAGAAGTAGTTTCCCGTGTTTATCCTTTATCGGGATGCTTGAGCTACTTCGAGCTCCAGTCAGCTCACGCACGATGCGATACAGGGTCTTGGTATCGTTCCTAACGGCAGCTTCCTGAGCTTCGATGCCTTTGTTCTCCAGTCATTTCTTCATATCGGCTCGGCAGCTTCTCTTGAACTCTCGGTCCAATTCAGCGTGTCGCCGTACTGCAATGTTCAGCTTATTTTCCGTGCGGGCTGCTCATGTCACTTCTTCGCCTCCTTCCACTCATCGATGATAGGTCATGTCCGGTCCTGAATCCACTGCTCCTTACACCTCCCACGCCTTCGGCCGATGCTTGCCTGTACAGCCTCTATGACCACCTGCTTGAAGCTGCCCCATTGATTTTCGATTTCGTCCAGATCCTGCAACGGCTGGAACCAGTTCTGAATGTGGAGGGTGAATCCAGCGACGACGTGGGGATCCTTGATCTTCTCCACTGCAAATGTGCGTATGGGCTGCGGACATTTCCGCGGCTTGAGCTTCACCTGGAGGGTCCCTCGCAGCAGGAAATTGTCAGATCCAACATCTGCTGCTCGGTACACGCGCACGTCTTGCAACGCCAATCTCCATTGCCAGTTGATGCAGATGTAGTCGATTTCATTAGAGAAGTGACCTCCAGGCGCCTTCCAGGTCTTCTTGTGAATGGCCTTGTGTTGAAAGATGGTGTTGCCGATGATAAGGCCATTAAGGCTGCAAAAAAGCCGGAATCGCTCACCGTTGTCATTGGTCTCCTCGGCGGATGAAAAGGGACCAACAATCTGCTCAAAGCCTCTGCGAGCCTCTGCGGCTCGGTCCAGAGATCATTTGAGCCTGTTGGAGGAGTAGCAGAAAAAGTGATTATCGTTCGCTTCAATATGTCAGACAGACGCATTGTCGGAAAATGAGAAATGAGATACAGTCGGAATCGGTATAAACCAAGGAACATAATGATATAAAGATACTGAATTTTGAACAACATTTTCAAAAGTTTTAAGCGTTTTTGCAAAAAAACGTGTATCTCTGAATCACTAGGTTGCGCTTCTTTGAACTTCTCATGTACCTTCAGAACATGGTGTCGATGATCCCTACCAATTTTTGGGAAGATATGTCAAATTGTTTACAGTTTTTTTGTATTGCTTACACACTAAAATTAAAAGTAGTACACTATTAGCAAAACCTTACACTCAAGAAACAAAACAACAGCCCATATTTGCGCAACTATAAGCACATTGTCAAACTCACACTTGTTGTAAAACTCTACACACAGTGATTTGCAAAACACTAAATACACTTAACATACATTACACACAAAAATCTATCATGAAGTCACTTCCTTGCAATATCAAAGCACTGACTGTCAAATTACCGCACCGTCCAACCAATTGGTTCAACACAGTCATCAGGTGTGCAAACACTTGTTTGCTTAATTGTAGACACACCAATCAGGTGTATAGGCACTATAAAAAGCAGCAGGTGAGTTCATCGGTCTTCAAGCACAATGGAATGAGTCAGAGAAAGAGTAAGACGAGGAGGAGGACATGAAGGGGAGGAAGAGGAATCAACAGAGGAAGAGGAAGATATGGAGGCCATGCCGGAGGTAGAGGAAGAGGAAGAGGAAGACAAGAAGGTGCTCAAAGAGGACCGAATCTGACAAATGAGATCCCCGCAACACTGGTTGACCACGTTGTCAACCACGGCCTGACGCTGAGGGAGGCTGGACTGCGAGTACAGCCAAATCTAAGCCGATACACAGTAGCAAGTGTGATAAGAACATTTCGAATGGAAAATAGGTATTGTAAAAATATCATCATATCAGAAACATCTGCACGGTTTCAGTAACTGCTTACAGAACTGTATTCTATGCACTATCAGCACTTCTGTTACCTTTTCCTGTGAAATTACTGTACTATTGTATACTGTGTTTTTTTTCTACATAGGATTGAGGGTCAGGAACGACAAGGGGGAAGGCCTCCTATGTTCACAGAACAGCAAGAGAGGGAGATAGTAAACATGGTTTTGGCCACAGTCAATGTCCCAGGGCAACTTGGGGGTAATAAAACACTCTTTGCATCCATTACACAGAATGGGGTCCTCCACCGCCATGCCCATATGGGCCCTTACAACACAAACCAATTGCACAACATAACAGCAGCAAATCAAATCGATCATATGCAATACGATCATTTTTTGAACTTTTTTTTGAGCAAGATGGCGCCGGCGTGGCTGGCTCGCCGTTTGGCTATCCTGACTGTTATAAGTTTTATACTGTTTTTACTGAGTATCATTAGGACCACTGACTCTCTGCGGGTGTACGATCGCATAGAGCTCTTAAATATTAAAATTTTAGTGGATTCGTGTGCTGAATATAATAACAAGGGATCTTCAAAGTCGTGTCCCTTTTATCTGGCGGATATACCAGAGCACCTGTTCCGTCTGAAGGCGCTGCTTCCCAGGAAACGCCGGCGCAGAGGAGTGCGCAGCGGTAGGCTAGTCAGGCTGAAATCCTGGCTAGCAATATCTCCAAATTTGGCGTGGTCCCACACAAGTATCCCTCAAGAGTATGAGGCTTGTTTTCATCGCCTGATATCTCGGCGCATCTTCGCTCCTGCTGGCAGCTATCTGGTCCCTGTGGTCGGTAAACTGGATGAGCGTCTTGCTGTGCGCCACCGCCGACTGCGTCTACGCGGAGTGAACCCTGGTTATCTTCAGCCGCTGAGCAGGGTAGCTTCGGCAGCAAACCGCGTCCAGGCTTCAACCAGGTGTGCACTTGTCAATGCAAGATCCGTGATGAACAAGTCATTTATTCTAAAGGACTTCTTTAATACGCATTCATTGGATTTATTCTTTATTACGGAAACATGGATTAATCTGGGTGAGTCCACTGCCTTCTCGGAACTGCTACCTCCCGAGTGTACTTTTATTAATACACCGCGTACGACTGGACGTGGAGGAGGTATTGCCACAATACTAAAGAGTCACTTACATTGTAAGCCATTGTCGATGGCTTTTACTTCATTTGAGCTAAGTTGCTTTGAACTGGGTGCGCGAAATCCTGTTTTGTGCGCTGTGATATACCGGCCGCCAAAGCATAATCATGACTTTATAAAGGACTTTTCAGATTTCATTGCAGTTGTAAGGACGAATTATGATAAGATTTTAATTGTTGGTGATTTTAATGTACACGTCTGCTGCCCTTCAAAGGCTATGGCGAAAGAGTTTTTAAATTTGATTGATGGTTTTAATTTAACTCAACATGTTGCAGGATCCACACAAATACATGGGCATTTACTGGATCTTGTACTGTCCTATGGGTTGCCTATTGATAATGTATTAGTGTCTGATGCTATTTTTTCGGATCATTGTCCTGTCATGTTTGATTTTGTTTTTAACGAGCTAGTTAAAACATCCGCTCCCGTGCGTTATGGCCGCACTCTGAAGCCCGACACTTCCTTGTGTTTTTCTTCTCTTTTTGCTACACATGTACATGCAAACGGCGACTCCGCTGCCTTAGACACAGAGCAACTAAGTAATGTTTTTTTGTCCACCTGTTCTGAGGTCCTGGACACTGTAGCTCCAATTAGAGCTATGCGCCCTAGACCAAAGCCAGAGCCATGGCACTGTGAAGCCACACGCGCAGCCAGACGAGAGTGTAGAAGGGCAGAGCGCCGGTGGAAAAAGGATGGGCTTCAGGTGTTTTATCAGATTTTACAGGAGAGTTGGAGAAAATATCAAAAAATTGTTAAAGCTAAACAAACACAATATTTTTCAGAAATAGTTTCTCAAAATGCAAACAATCCACGTGTTCTTTTTAAAATCATTGGGTCTGTATTGAACCCTCCACAATCCACCTCTAGTGAATTTTCACCTGATATCTGTGAGACATTTTTGGAATTTTTTAATAGTAAGGTTTCAAATATCAGAGCCAATATATCACCCTCTTTTCTTAACTTCTCTGTAAACATGCATTGCTCTGGTATTTTCTGTCAGTTTGAGCTAGTTTCACTACCATCTCTTACAAAGATCGTTTCTCAAATTAAACCCTCCACATCCCTTATGGACCCTGTCCCTTCACGCCTTTTTAAGGATGTGTGGGAAACGATTGGCTCTCATGTTGAAGAAATTATAAATAGTAGTCTGTCTTCTGGAGTTGTGCCTGCATTTTGTAAAAAAGCAGTGATTGAACCACTAATTAAGAAAGCTGGACTTGATTCCACAAATGTTTCAAATTATCGCCCTATTTCAAAACTTCCTTTTTTATCAAAAATTTTGGAAAAATGTGTATTGATGCAGTTACAGTCTTTTTTGGAAGCACATGGCACTTTAGATGTTTTTCAGTCAGGTTTTAAAGCATTTCATAGCACTGAGTCTGCACTTTTAAAGGTTTTAAATGACCTGTTTTTAATGACAGATTCTGGTGATTCAGCCATTTTAGTGCTTTTAGATCTCACTGCTGCTTTTGACACAGTCGACCACACAATTCTTTTATCTCGTATGGAAAACTGTGTGGGAGTCAGGGGGATTGCCCTAAAATGGTTTCAGTCTTATTTTTTCGGGAGATGCTACTTTGTTAAAACGGGCGACTTTACCTCATCAACTTTGCCTCTTAACTGTGGGGTCCCTCAGGGATCAATTCTTGGTCCTATTCTTTTTGCTATTTACCTCCTTCCACTGGGACAAATTTTTAAAAAACATGGCATCTCTTATCATCTTTATGCTGATGACTGCCAAATTTATTTGCCAATCAGAAAGCATGAAGGCAGCTCCCTGACACCTCTACTGGACTGTTTAAACGATGTCAAAGCGTGGTTAGCACAAAATTTTTTAAAACTAAATGAGAGTAAAACTGAGATCATTTATTTTGGCCCCACAAACCCCATGATAGATTTGGGCCGCCTAAACGACTTTGTGCATCCTGTGATAACTAATCTGGGGGTTAAAATAGACAGTGATTTTAAATTTGATAAACAAATAAATGCGGTTGTGAAATCTAGTTTTTATCATCTTCGCCTTTTAGCTAAAGTTAAACCGTTTTTGTCTTTTAACAGTTTTGAACAAGCTACACATGCTTTTATTTCTTCTCGATTAGACTACTGTAATGCACTCTATACCGGTATAAATCATAACACACTTTCACGCTTACAGTTAGTCCAAAATTCTGCAGCACGACTTTTAACAGGAACCAAAAAGCGCACACACATAACTCCAATTCTCGCCTCATTGCACTGGCTTCCTGTTCGTTTTAGGATTGATTTTAAGATTTTATTGTTTGTTTTTAAAGCTGTAAATGGACTGGCCCCAACATATATTGCGGACCTCATTCAAATTTATGCGCCAGCGAGGTCACTGAGGTCGGAGGGCCAGCTCCAGCTCGCGGTTCCCAAGACAAGACTGAAAACTCGAGGGGACAGGGCCTTTTCTGTGGTGGGACCAAAACTTTGGAACGCGCTGCCCCTCCATGTTAGAACTGCTTCGACAGTTGAGAGTTTTAAGTCTCGTCTAAAGACACATTTTTATTCCTTGGCTTTTAACACCCTGTGAGTTGTGTGGTCCTCTGATGTCTTTTATTGTTTTATTGTTTTAAATATATTTTAGGATTGAGATGTTCTTAATTTCGTAATTTTGTTTTTATTGTATGTAATTTGATCTGTATGTTCGAATCTTCTGTGCAGCACTTTGGAAACTTTCTGTTTATAAAATGTGCTATAGAAATAAAGTGGATTGGATTGGATTGGATTGAATACATTGTTGTCTGGGACAATCTGTCTTTCCACCGCTCTGCTCTGATTCACATTTCACCGTCCTATATCTTCCACCATACTCTACATTCCTCAACCCTATAGAAGAGTTTTTCTCGGCATGGCGGTGGAAGGTATATGATCTCCGTCTCCAGGCTGAGGTACCCCTCATCCAAGCCATGGAGGAGGCCTGTGACCAGATGGAGGTAGCAGCAATGCAAGGATGGATTCGTCATTCAAGACGTTTCTTTCCAAGGTGTCTTGCTAATGACAACATTGCCTGCGATGTTGATGAAATTCTCTGGCCAGATCGAGCTAGGCGAAGAGACAATGGCTACGTTCACACTGCAGGCTGAAACGACCCAATTCCGATTTTTTTGCCCCTATGCGACCTGTATCTGATCTTTTCATGACAGTCTGAACGACACAGATCCGATCTTTTTAAATGCGACCCAGGCCACTTGGGTATGTGGTCCAAATCCGATATGTATCCGATCTTTTGCGACTTCAATCTGAACGGCCAGGTCACATGTATCCGACCCGCACGTCATTGATATGCGACAAATGTCATAATTCTGCGTTGAAGTAGGCGGGAATGAGAAGATAAACAACAACTATGGCAGACGATGCTGAGACCAGTCAATGGAAGGGAAGCAAGGTTTCTGATTTAATTACAGTTTTTTCCAATTGCTAACACACTAAACTGACATGCACAGCTCAATTATTTAAACTGACACACAGAGAGCAAAACCTCTTCTCAAGTCGCCAAAAGTCTAAACACATTTTCTGCTTTACACACATTTTGCAATTCAAAATTGCACTTTTTAAATGCACTGAACACGGTTCTCTGCATAAGACACAACAATCTGACATAAAGTCACATGTTTGCCATTTCAAAACACTGCCATTTAAAATGACACTACATGAGCTAATTGGTTAATACATGTGCCAGCTGGCCAAACACCTCAATGGTTAATGGTTAACACTTCAATCAGGATGTAAGTACTATGAAAGACCACAGGTGAGCACCTTTTTTTTTTACAACAACAATGGAAGACGAGGAAGAGGAGGAGGAAGAGAAAGAGGAGGAGGAAGAGAAAGAGGAGGAGGAGGAGGGGGTAGAGAAAGAGGAGGAGGAAGAGGAAGAGGAGGAGGAAGAGGAGGAGGAAAAGGAAGAGGAGGAGGAAGAGGAAGAGAAAGAGGTGGAGGAAGAGGAGGAGGAAGAGAAGGAGGAGGAGGACGAGAAAGAGGAGGAGGAAGAGGAGGAGGAAGAGGAGGAGGAAGAGAAAGAGGAAAAGGAAGAAGAGGAAGAGTAGGAGCCCCTAGAAGAGTTATTTTCATCATGGAGGTGGAAGGTATACGACCGGCAGCCCTTTGTGCGCATGCCTCTTGTGCAGGCTATGGAAGAGGCATGAGGAGATTGATGTGGGTGTGATTCAGGGATGGATAAGGAACTCAAGGCGCTTCTGCAATCGATGTCTGGCAAGGGAAGATATTGCCTGTGATGTGGCCTGTGATGTGGCCTGACCCAGCTGTGCGGCAAGATGCTGCCTAATTATTTTTCTTGCCTCTTTTTTTATATATTTATTTGTTCTGCAATTTTGTTTTTCAGTTTACTGTTTTTTGTGAGCATATTTTTGTTCAGGCCAATGTAAATATATCTGCTGTGCATATGTTGCACTGACTTGTTTGGTGAAAAACAAAAAAAATAAATGTTTCAACAGCATGTGTGTGTATCAGCAAATATTTCTGTCATGTGAACAATCTGAAGAATTTTCTACCATTTGAACTATTTTACTGTAGTATTATGGCAAAGCATACTAAAGATGAGAGTGCTTTTCATTATGCCCGACAGTGTGTAGTTGGTTAGACAAAAATCTGGTAATATAAATGAAGTGTGTACCATTTCCTGCAAAAGTTTGATTTTGATAATGCTATATGTAGTTTTGGTTGCAGTGCTTCATTTTGCAGGAGATATGAGGTATTTTGCAGTTTGGGTGTGTGGTTTTGTGAATTGTGTTAAGTATTTTGATAAAACCAGCATAGTTTGCAAAATTGTGTGTTAGCAATTGTAAAAAACTGTAATATTTGGGGGGACAGCTCTATTCAGGCCATGTTTAGCTACTTCCGCAAACAACAAGTGTCGTCGTTGACCGCTGAGTACTCTTCTGCGCATGCGGGTCACTTCTGGGTCATTTCACGTTCACGTTCACACAGGAGATCACAAAAGGTCGCATTTAATTCGAAATGTGAACGGCCTTGCAAAAAAATCGGATTTTTTCAAAAAATCGAAATTGAGCATTAAGCCCCTGAAGTGTGAACGAGGCCAATGTCTAGTTTTTTTTTTTTTACAGTAAACTTACAGTACAATACGTAAATTGACATTTTGTTACAGTTTTATGAATCTCCATGTCAACATTTTGGGCGTGTTGAGAAATAAATGAGTTTCTTCAGTCTGCAACATTGGTCTTGTGTAGTGTTTGGTGAATTTACATTATATTTGTACTATGTTGATGGTAGCCTACTCTAATCATAGGGAAGTAGAAGTGCTAAAAGTGTTTTAGTTTTATCACAGCAGAGTGTAACTCGTGCAAACAGAGTATAGTAATGTGAAATGTGTGTGTTTCAAATGGTAACAAAGTGTGGTTTTTAAACAGAAGTGTATAGTTTTTAAAAGAGTGTTTAATTATGCAAAGGATCTGTAGTGTTTTGCTAATTGGGTGTGTGGTTGTGCTAATTGGGTGTAGTGTTTTGAAACACAGGCCCTGTTTTGAAAATCGTACTTAAGCAATCCAAAAAAAACTGTAAAAGATATTGCAATTTATGACAAAACTCAAAATGGCGGCCCGATGGGTTGTCCAATCCTGGCAAACTTTATATCCACTTATCCGGCATGACAAGGAATGCATAGACACCAAGATTATGATTTTCTGACAAACCTGTTCAAAAGTTATTGGCCAAAATAGCCATTTTCCAGATCTCATAACCTGTTGGTGGCGCTGTTCCTAGATTTGGCATGGACCCTCAGATTATGGTTTCGATGAAGCGTACCAATTTACATTTTTATTGATCAAAGTTTGGCCGAGATACAGCCTCTTAACTGATTTTGCGTCGACCTCGTTCAGTTTACGACATCAAACTTTTGAACAGAGATGAATAAGAAAAAACAGTTTAGTCATTTCTGTGCGGCTCAGTCTAAAGATTATCTGATCAGATTTTGAAAAAAATTCGACAAATTTTGATGGATTAGTAGTAGTAAATAAACGGAATAATGTACCTTTCAAAATGGCCGCTACTGTAATGTACCCTTACCATAACCACCAGTTTTAACACAAAACTAACTAACCAACTCAAGCAGGCCCCGCCCATTTATTTTGCATGTGCCTTGGACAGAAATTATTTAAATGAGGATAATTGTGATGTGTTCGTTCCTAAAATGCAATGGATGTTTTTTAGGGATTTCAGAAACAGTGCACACTGATAGAGAATTAGCACAAAATATAGCGCAAAATATACTGTAAGAAACCCCCTGGGTTAAACAGAATGGGATATATTATTCTCATTAATGGTTATATGTTTTAAAGGTACATTAATGTAAAATACTAAATCAACTATTCTGTGTAAAATTGTGTTTTGACAATTTGGTTGAAGAATTGAAAAACCAATAACAGACAAAGCAGAGTTCCAGTAAAAAGAGATCTTATCTCAACGGTGAATTTATTTAATTGCCAATAATTTAATTGAAGATTTTTCATAATAGCATCACAGCATCTTGAATGATCTTACCCCATCTTACCTAACAACTTGACCCCAGAAAAAGCCTGTTGTTAAATCCAAATAAAATCCAAATAAACATCTTGCATCTGTGTGCAGAAATCACAGTCAGAGAAAAGTCATTGCATTTATTCATTTTTAGGTCCCACTTTATATTAAGTGGCTTTAAGTACTATGTATTTACATCGGAAAATAAGTACAATGTACTATTGTGTTCATGTTGTATTATTTGTAACACCATTGCTGCTATTGAGGTGTGATACGGGTAAGGTTATGGTCAGGTGTTTGTGGTATGTGTAGGTTTAAGGGTGGGGTTAAGGTGTAAGGGAAGGGTCAACTGTGTAATTACAAATGTAATTACATAAACTAATTACAGCTGTAATTACATGCTGGTATTTTTTTAAATATAAGTAGAATGTAAAAACATGTATGTACACAATAAGTCCATTGTATCAAATTATAAATTTCAATGTAAGTACATAGTACTTAAAGCCACTTAACATACAGGTCCTTCTCAAAAAATTAGCATATTGTGATAAAGTTCATTATTTTCCATAATGTAATGATAAAAAATAAACTTTCATATATTTTAGATTCATTGCACACCAACTGAAATATTTCAGGTCTTTTATTGTTTTAATACTGATGATTTTGGCATACAGCTCATGAAAACCCAAAATTCCTATCTCAAAAAATTAGCATATTTCATCCGACCAATAAAATAAGTGTTTTTAATACAAAAAAAGTCAACCTTCAAATAATTATGTTCAGTTATGCACTCAATACTTGGTCGGGAATCCTTTTGCAGAAATGACTGCTTCAATGCGGCGTGGCATGGAGGCAATCAGCCTGTGGCACTGCTGAGGTGTTATGGAGGCCCAGGATGCTTCGATAGCGGCCTTAAGCTCATCCAGAGTGTTGGGTCTTGCGTCTCTCAACTTTCTCTTCACAATATCCCACAGATTCTCTATGGGGTTCAGGTCAGGAGAGTCGGCAGGCCAATTGAGCAAAGTAATACCATGGTCAGTAAACCATTTACCAGTGGTTTTGGCACTGTGAGCAGGTGCCAGGTCGTGCTGAAAAATGAAATCTTCATCTCCATAAAGCTTTCTGGCAGATGGAAGCATGAAGTGCACCAAAATCTCCTGATAGCTAGCTGCATTGAACCTGCCCTTGATAAAACACAGTGGAACAACACCAGCAGCTGACATGGCACCCCAGACCATCACTGATAGACACCAGTCTTCCTCCAGACTCTGGCACCTTGATTTCCGAATGACATGCAAAATTTGCTTTCATCCGAAAAAAGTACTTTGGACCACTGAGCAACAGTCCAGTGCTGCTTCTCTGTAGCCCAGGTCAGGCGCTTCTGCCGCTGTTTCTGGTTCAAAAGTGGCTTGACCTGGGGAATGCGGCACCTGTAGCCCATTTCCTGCACACGCCTGTGCACGGTGGCTCTGGATGTTTCTACTCCAGACTCAGTCCACTGCTTCCGCAGGTCCCCCAAGGTCTGGAATCGGTCCT
Source organism: Siphateles boraxobius (assembly GCF_051911475.1). Classification (NCBI taxonomy): domain Eukaryota; kingdom Metazoa; phylum Chordata; class Actinopteri; order Cypriniformes; family Leuciscidae; genus Siphateles; species Siphateles boraxobius. Next base: position 1,334,229 of record NW_027509212.1, read on the forward strand.
TCTCCACAATCTTCCTCAGGGTCCTCTTCACCTCTTCTCGTTGTGCAGCGTTTTTTGCCACACTTTTTCCTTCCCACATACTTCCCACTGAGGTGCCTTGATACAGCACTCTGGGAACATCCTATTTGTTCAGAAATTTCTTTCTGTGTCTTACCCTCTTGCTTGAGGGTGTCAATGATGGCCTTCTGGACAGCAGTCAGGTCGGCAGTCTTACCCATGATTGCGTTTTTGAGTAATGAAACAGGCTGGGAGTTTTTAAAAGCCTCAGGAATCTTTTGCAGGTGTTTAGAGTTAATTAGTTGATTCAGATGATTAGGTTAATAGCTCGTTTAGAGACCCTTTTCATGATATGCTATTTTTGTGAGATAGGAATTGTGGGTTTTCATGAGCTGTGTAGTGTTGTATGCCAAAGCTGTATGCCAAAATCATCAGTATTAAAACAATAAAAGACCTGAAATATTTCAGTTGGTGTGCAATGAATCTAAAATATATGAAAGTTTAATTTTTATCATTATATTATGGAAAATAATTAACTTTATCACAATATGCTAAATATTTGAGAAGGACCTGTAAAGTGGGACCCATTTTTATATCTGTGGTCTCTGCAATCCCAAATATAAGTAATGCAACTTTTATTTATGGAGGACAACTGAAGCGTGTTATTACGTTGACATTTTGTTTATAATCAGTTCTCATTATAGAAATTTAATTAAAGTACTAACCTGATTCTTCAATGTTAAGCATGTTATTGAGACCCTTGTCTCCCCAGACATGAGGAGACATGAAAGAAAGATTTCTATTTAGTGGAGTGTAAAAATAAAGACAAATGAGAAGCTCTGGACTGTCCTTGTAACATACTTAAACCGAGGTGTAAGAAATTAGACCCAATTAAAATGGGTCCTTTAAAAGCAGTCTAAGCACATTTAGAAACTATAAGAACAATCATCAAAAATAGACATATTCCCTTATAATTCCAGCAAAATACTAATTCCACAAAAATCATACTACAAGATAATACAGTAAAATAATGGTACATTTTAAGGGTATAACGAGAAAAGGGCTTCTAGTGACCCTTCATGGGCTATATGTAAAGATATATGTGGTAACCTGAGCTGAAGGCACTTGCAATGCAGTCCAACACACATACACATGCTGTCCATCACTCATTATACCTTTCTCTTTAATGCGCCACACGCCGCAGACAATCAGAGGTTAAAGGGCAAGCACTCCCTTCTAACGCATGCTAAAGAGACACTAACACACACACACACACCCACACACACACACACTCTCACACACACACACACAGTACACCGTTAGATGTGGTCTCTTCTAAATACATTCAGCACTGACTAGAGGAAATCTGATCTTTTTTTTTGTCTTACGCTTGAGTGAATGCTGGAGTGCAAAGGAAGAATGTATGAGGGTACAATTACACACAGTATATGTGTGAATTACAGTATATGCGTGAATTCCCAACCACTGTGCCGCAGCACACGAGTGTGTGTATCTAGTTTTAATATGCCATTTGAAGCAATGCCTGTTTGTGCAATTTTGTAGTGCATTACAATATTGCGTTACTCCCTTAAAAAGTAACATATTGCGTAACTTACCGTAGTTACTTTTTTAGAAAATAATTGTTACTTTACTTTTGCTTTGCTTTACTTTTTTCACCTGAGATGAGCTTGTTTTTTTATGACAAAAAAAGTAATATTTTTGGGCAAATGTAAAGACCCTTCCAACACCAAAAGTGAAATATTAAGCCTCAGGCTGAAGGAAATGTAAATTCAGGCGTGTATAGTAGAGGGTGCCGCTCAAACAAACCTTTCAGCTGTGCAGAAGAACAGAAGAGGAGAAAAAAAAATAACACTTGCTTTACCAATAAAACCCAAAAAATCTATTCTACACACACACACACACACACACACACACACACACACACACACACACACACACACACACACACACACACACACACACACAACGCCTCTGCACTTCGATTTGTCCCAACATGAGGACAGTAGAGCTGTCAGTCAATATATGGGAAAACAAAGTAACTTGCGTTACTTATTTGAAAAAGAAACTCAGATATTTTGTTGAAAATTTGTAATGCGTTACTTTACAAGTTACTTGAAAAAGTAAGTTGTGTCCATAACTATTGATATATGATACAGAACGATGACCGTAACCATGGTCTTATCCTGAATGATGCCATTCTTCCACTTATCCTGGAGACCTAATATCAACAATGTCAGGTGACTGACCTTAGGGGCAGGCTATATAACATCCGGATGAACCAGCCACTTGCAATGCTCTAATACAGTGTTTACCAACCTATTTTTTTAATAAGGCACAGTTTTAATAAGTAAAAAATCCCATGGCTCACCCCAATGTTGGGGGTAACTCATGTAACCTCAGTTACGTAATCAGATTACGTTATGAAAGTGTCTCTATTTAAGTGAAACTTTAGAGGCATATCATTTGATTAATATTATATTATCTGCAAGTACATTTTTTTAAACTCTCTCAGGTAAAGGACTAGATGTTACAATCCCGGAATCCACGTATCCCAAGATGGATATACTATAAGCTGGAAATAGGAGAGATAATGAGACAAGTGCCAAGGATCACTGGCTTCATTGGGGTCATCAGGTGGGCACCCTCCTTCACGAGTGTTTCAATGATTAACCCACAACACCTCCAGAGGGTTCATTGGCAATACCTAGCGTCCCAGGTTTGCCCCCCTCGGCTTGTGATCCCCCCTTGCTCAACTACTGTTACTGTCTACATGCCCAGATACTATCCTTTCTCTTCAACCACAGCCAACGGCTGGCCTCCTCTGCTGCATTGGAAAGGGATTTCACAATCTGCTGTAGAACCTGACCTCGCATTCCTAGGTCCTTCAAAAACCGGACTGAGGAGCGGCCGACAAACCCTCTACAGCCGACCTCCACTGGGTAGATCCTGACTTTCCACCCACGCTGCTCAGCATCAGCTGCCAGTTCTGAGTACTTTAGCCTCTTACGTTCATACGCCTCCTCCACTGAGTCCTCCCATGGCACCGTCAGTTCCACTAGGAAGGCCGTGCGAAGGGTGGGGGACCAAAAGACGATGTCAGGTCTAAGGTTTGTTACTGCAATCTCAGTGGGGAAGTGCAACCGCGGGTTTAGATCCACTAATAACTTCCAGTCTTGTGCTTTGTGCAGCAGGCCCGGATATGTGCTGGATCCCTGCGATCTACTTGGTGTTATACCTGCACGAAAAAAGGCCATTGATGGATACTGCTTGGCTGGCAGAGGCGGGAGGGTATTTGTGGCTGTTCGCTTGGCCTCAAGGCTGGCCGCCAAGCACCTTAGCACCTGGTTATGCCGCCATGTATAACGGGCTTGTGCCAAGCTTGTTTTACAGCCAACCAAGATGTGCTTTAGGTTTGCTGAAGAGGGACACAGGGAGCAGGTGGCATCTTCCCCATACCACTGCTGGAGGTTAGTTGGTGATGGTAAGACATCATAAACTGCTCGAATGAGGAAGCTGGCTCGGTGTGCCTCCATCCCCCACAGCTCCCTCCAGGAGAGTTTCCTCTTTTCTACGTCCTTCCAATGTGTCCATTGACCTTGTTTCACATGTGAGACTGCCTTTGTAAGCCTCATCACCTGCTCCTGTTTGCGTATTTCTTCCACGACTAAACCTCACCGTTGTAAAGGAGATGCTTTGTGCCAGAATGGTACATTTTCCCCAACTCCTAGACCTTGTCTCCCCAACTGCACGTGCCCGACAATTTCTTGGTGCCTGAGAGCAGATTTTGCTTGCTCTGACGCCACAGCTGAGGACCACTTTCTTCAAGTCGATCGGGTAAGGACAGTTCCAGCAATATACAGTGTCTCGAGACTCTGACAGAGTCATCTCAAGCCTCACATTGGCGCACTTAAACTCCTCGGTAAGGCAGGACATAGGTAGCTCTAAAACACCTTTTCCATACAGTGCTGTGTTGGTATTGCACCTGGGAAGACCAAGCCACTTCTTGGCATAAAAGCTAACCAGCCGCTCCAGCTTTTCGACCTTGGAAAGAGGAATATCCTAGACAGTCAGTGGCCACATTAGGCGTGGAAGGAGGCCAAACTGCAGGCACCAGAGTTTTAGACTGCCAGGCAATAAGGTGCTGTCGATGCTCTTCAAGCCATTTTTGGTGACCTCTTTGAGTTGGACAACCTGCTCGGTGTCCTTCAATGAAGCGTCATACCATCGTCCGAGGCTCTTAACAGATTTCTCTGCCACTGTTGGTATTGGTTCTCCATCAATGAAGAAGCGATGCTCTGTCAACTTTCCTTTCACAATAGATACACTCCTGGACTTACAAGGCTTTATTTTCATTCGAGCCCACTTGATGGTGTCCTGAAGCTTGCCTAAGAGTCGCCGGGTACAAGCTTTGGTGGTCGTAAGAGTGGTTAGGTCATCCATGTATGCCCTGATTGGAGGGAGCCTGAGTCCGGCTGCTGAGCGCTCCCCTCCAACCACCCAACGTGAGGCACGAATGATAACCTCCATAGCCATTGTGAAAGTCAGAGGAGAGATGGTGCATCCAGCCATTATCCCTACTTCCAAGTGCTGCCATGCAGTAGTATAATGCTCTGTTATGAGGCATAGCTGTATATCCTGAAAGTAGGACTGGACTAGATTGAGGATCGGTTTTGGCACACCAAAGTAACAAAATGCCACCCAGAGAAGATTGTGTGGGACAGATCCAAAAGCATTTGCAAAATCCAGAAAAACAACATGCAGATCTCTGGACTCCCTCTTGGCAGATTGGATTTGGTGCCAGATCATGGATGTATGCTCCAAACACCCTGAGAAGCCCGGAATACCTGCTTTTTGCACCGTTGTATCAATGTACCCATTTTTCTCAAGGTAAAGGGCTAATCTACGTGCCAGAATGCTGAAAAAAATCTTGCCCTCTACATTCAAGAGGCAGATGTGACAAAATTGGTCGACAGCAGTAGAGTTCTTTTCTTTGGGGATAAGGACCCCTCCTGCCCTTCTCCATACTGTTGGTATCTCCTGCTTCTGCCACACAACTTTCATCAGCTTCCACAAGAACTTCAGCACAGCTGATGCATTCTTGTAAATCTTGTAGGGAACACCATTTGGCCCCGGGGAAGATGCTGTTCTTGCACCCCGGACTGTTGTAACTACCTCATTCCACTTTGGTGGGCAGGTTTCAAATGAAGAGTGTGGGGGATGTATAGGTGGCATGTCAGAGGGGAGAACAGTTGGGTCATTACGATGGGGGTCTGAATGGACCACCCTCAAATATCCCTCAAGATCTTCTTTTGATGTTACCAGATTGCCGCTCTTTTCCTTTACGAAGAGACCTTTTGTAAACCGGAAGGGGTCACTAAAGAACTTGGCTCTTGATTGTTCTTTTTTCCGACGCCTCTTTCTCAGGTATTCTGCTCTACGCAAAGTTCATTTTTAAAAAAAAATACAGTTTAAGGTTTGAAGTATACAAGTGCACATTCAGTATAATTAAAGGCTGTTTCTCAATTCCAAGAATGCAAATGTAAGAATTGAGAAATGCCCGGCAGTTTGGTTGAGGAACGACCACTCCCAAGAAGACAAAATACCTTCCTGGAAATTAATTTGACTCTCTCTTGAGAAACTAGCATCCCTGAGTCAATCACCTCCCCCATGTTGTCTCTCTCCCATGCTGAGATCACCAGATATTCACCCAAAAATCTATATGGTTTAATGTGAATGATTATCAGACAGTATTTTACATGTTTGGTATCATTTGAAATGTCTCAGTGCGACTGGTAGAAATGTCTCATTCCCATAGAAGTAAACCAAAAGGTAATAAAGTTCTTAAGAGTTTAGAGATAACTTGACCACAGAGGAGGAGAGGGTCCTTCAGGCAAATGGCATTCTGCTCCCAAAAAGGTGTAAACTCTGAATGCAAATTCCCATTGTTAGCAAATGTTTCCATGTGAAAAAAGTTTCTGTCCATATACAGAAATGCAACACAAGGCTCAGGGTGATTTGTAACTCAAATTAGCCCATGATGCGGAGTGTATGCAGGCATTTTATAATGTCAGGTTCGCATCTTCTCTCTTTATTCCAGAGCATTTGATGTTTTGTATTTATTATCTTTGAACTGATTATGAAATTGGCATGATACATTTACCTGACATAATAAATTGTTACATTTGATTTTATTCCGACTGACTCGCAATAAAAAATTGTTCTCCCAAGTAGATTAAATGGATTTGTATATTACCACAAGTTTTGCGTCAGATTAGTGTTCGACACTAATTCAAGTGAACCTGTTTTGCAAAGACAAGAAGTGAATTTCGTTTAGGGCAGCAAAAGTTCTGCTTGACCAATCTAAATCTGGGTGTCTTGCCTCTGTTTTAATTTAATGTTACTTTAGATAAGTGTACGTGGGAAACCACGGCATGGCCAATCCAAAGCTATTATAAGAAAAGTAAAGTTGGTTGACTTACATCTGTAGTAGTGGCCATAACTCTACTGAAGTAAACGTTACTTTAATTTGAAGTGTATACAATCACGGGGGCTATACCAAAGTATATCTGATTGTGTAAGCGTGAATGCGACCAATCTCAGGTATATTGCAATTACCTCTGTTTGGTGACCGAAGCTGGCGAGCTTGTGATCGTGAGACCCGCGTTAAACAAGGATTGAGGACCTCTGAGCGACATAGCTTCCTAATATGAACGGGTAAAATATAAGTAGCTAAAGAGTTACATAGAACAATCAAATGTATTACTAAACTATTACATAATTTATCAATAATCAATTGGCAATCTAACTTAAATTCGAGGACGTGATAAAATGGAGTCAGATAAAAACTTAAATGGAATTAAAATACTTTGCCACGCGGATTGACAGTAACACGCAGAGACCTTCACCCGTTCTATCGTATGCCGCTTTTGGACCGATCTAGACAGGCTTACACAAAGAATGGACATCCGTTCACGTTCAGACATGTCTTGCCAGGCGACTTTAAAAGAACAAACTCGGAAGGACGCGAGTACACAGAACGCATCTTTGTAAGAATTGAGATGTGCTGGAATCTTGTTGCTCAACTGACCGTCCCAGCATATAATAAGTAGTCGCTTATGCACAATAAATACAACATAACATCCCAAACAAATGTCACAACCCATTAAAACATTTATTTCATATTATTATAGACATTATTTTCATATAATTTTATGTTTTTTAATTTACTCTTTATGAATTTTAATTTGTGTCTTTATGAAAATGAGTAGCCTATATATGTGTTACCTATGGTATATCAATGATAAGAATCCTTTAAATATGCTAATGCAAATACTCCAGGCTTTCTTCAGGTTATCACTTTATTAAAATTAAGCAAAACAAACGGAAACTATTTTACATTCACAAGCTGTCACTTATTTCAAGCTTGCAGCAGGAATATCTTATGTGAGAACGAGAAGTTTAAAGCTTACAGGCTTCCGTACCGCCCACAGCGTCTTCTGGGATTTTTAACGGTTTGATTCTCTCAAGTCTGCATTCGATGCATCCTCGATATCAAGAACACATCTGGGCACTTTCATGCATCTTCTGTACTACTGTACTTGAGTATTGGAATTGAACTTCGACCGTTAATGATGGCGTAGAACGAGAACTCAAGGACGCAAGATCACTTAAGAACGCATATTGAGAAACAGGCAACTGAGCTAAACACTTCTTTTTCAAAAGAGTTACCATAATACAACAATTTAAAAACAGATCAAAGAAGATACATTAGCCATGTCACAGTAATTAAAAAATTACTACAACAACAACAAAAAGCACCATAAAAACACACAATAAAATTCATGGACTATATACCAAATATTCTGAAGTATAAAAAAATTAATGAAATCCTCAGAAAGATTGTCAAATATGCCACAAGATTGACTTTTAAGTGGTGGATGCAAGTAGTCAGGCTATCACCGGACCACGCTCAATCTTTTAAGATTGAACATAAGTTTGGTGAGTCTGCTCTGTATTTTCTACTCCACAAGAGGCGTGATCAACAGGCATAGTGCAAATGACTGTGTACGCAATTAGATAGTCCTTCAACCAATAAGACCAACAATCCTGGTGACATACTTTGTATTTGCAGGGCGAAGAGAAAACTCCAGGCAGGAAACGTGTTGGTTTGTAGCATTGATCAGTGGTTTGCAGAAGCAGCAATGGCATCGAGCGATTTACATGAAAAAAAAAACATGAAAGTGAGTGGAATTTACACCCACTCGAGCGATTTGTTTGCTAAACTAAAGAAGCCATTGAGCATCGTCGAGAGGTTAAAAGGAATTGGATTGACGGTCGCTTTCTCTATCGTCATCGTGTTAAACCCGCCAATAGCGCACCACGTGGATAAGCCAGTTTGTGATTGACCAACGCAGATTTGAAACAGAAGCAGGATAGAAAAATGTACAGGTTTCCAGCCTGAGCTGCAGGGCGAGATCAAATCTCCGGCAGATCATGCTGGGTTTACCCAGTCTAGGATGTAGGTACATTGAAGATCAATTCTCACAACCCCAGGCCATTAACAGGACTTTTGAAAGATTTTAAACACACACATGCCCTCTAACGAGCTAATGAGGTCTGCTGTATTGCAGTAAATGATGTGGTAACATGTGAAGCTGTTCTGAGGCCTTTTATCTGCTAAGAGATGACAGCTGTCAATCAATGGGCCAACATCTCCATCCTCATCTGCAGAACTGTCAACAAGCAAAACAGACACAAAAGCCCAGAGTACGTAAGAGACTTTCTGCCATTTAAGCTTATCTAAAACTCAGTGTGTGATGTGTGTGTCTGAGAGAGAGTTTTCAGAGTGTTTCTTTAGTTCCTGCTGACATTTACCATCTTAAATCGTCTCATGTAATTTTTATGAGCTGTTGCTGCCCAGTGTTTGAGCGCTCTTCAACTGTGTGTGTATGTGTGTGTGTGTGTGTGTGAATGAATGTGTCAGCATGCTTTGTTGTAGGTATGTATTGTGTTTGTAAGCATGCGATTATGTGAGAGAGATAATGTACTGCATGACTGGATGAATGCGAGTTCATGTGAGCAGGACTGTCATGTCTGAAATGCAACAGGGCCCTACATAGGAGAAGTGGTTTGGAGAAAGAATGAATGGAAAATTTCTTTCATTGAAAATTTTCACAAATAAATCTAACCTTAAATAGGCTAAACAGATTGGGGAAAAAAGCTTATCATAAAATAAATATTTTTTTCTGAACTATATTCAGAAAAATTATTACTATATTCAACAATTATTGGGAGCCCTTCATTTAATACTCTGTACAGCTCTTTGCCAAGATTCTATGATGCCTTCTCCTATAATGTGTAATAAGCTTTATGTACCAACATAAGCTCAGTGGAAAACTCCAAAAATAAGGTACATCGGTCAAGATGGCCGCCGCCACGCTTAAAACCCCAGTCAAGATAGCAGCCGCCACGCTTAAAACCCCAGTCAAGATGGCCGCCGCAGTGCCTGAATCTCCCGTCCAGTATCCAGAGACGACTCCAGTCCTCTCCGGCCCCGAAACCCATAAGGTTTCTGACGGCCATTTAAGCCATTTAACCCATTTAAGGTTGCGTGTGAGGCCCCTTTAAGATTTGTTGCCCTTTTAAATGATAGTGTTGTGTGAGGAAGAAATGCAAGCCGATCCAAGTTGGAGTGTTTTATGTGTGGGTGCATCTTATAAAGTGAGTTAATTCTTGTTAATATACACTTTGGAGAAAGTTTATGATGTAATGTTGCATATAATTGTTGATTGTTGAAGTTATTGTAACTAAATGCAAGTGTTTGATCGTGTCTAACGCTCATCACATGCACGATCATATTCACATCTGCCGTTGGATTATGCAATCGCTTTGATTATAATACTGTCATATTTTATGTTGAGAGAGATCGTTTTTCATGTTCAAGATGTCTGTAGTAAATTGCAAGTATAAGTGTGAGTTGATGGAGATTATAGTTAAATGCCTTATTCAGATGCTAATATGGCTAATCATGGAGATATTGTATTTCACTCTCATTGCAAATAATACTCCACACAGATTTTAATATTGTTTACTATATTGGATTGTTAAATAATTGGATCTGAAGTCTGTATTATTTACTTATTGTAATTGTTATTTATCTTTGAACAGACCACACACAAACATAGGTAAAGTAAAGAAATCAAAGGAAAGAACTGTACTGATCGGCCCTCCAGGTGAGTTTTGTTTATCCTACAGTCCTTAAGAGATAAAATTCAAATTTCCAATTCCACAAACACTCGGTAAGTGTAGGTGGTACAGTTCGTTATATTTCAAGCGCAATAGAGCATTAACCTTTTAGCCTTTTAGTCCACTCCATGGACATTTAATATCTGATACTGCAGTGATACGAACAATAAAACGTTGCCACGGTGATGTTCATTTGTTTCGTAGAAAATGTAACAAGCTAGGTCCACTTCACCATATGTACAACAACCAACATAGATAAATGTTAATATGGCAACTTTTTATTGTTTCAGATAAAACTCACTGGACATTTTATTTTCAAAGTATCATGAAATGGGCAAGAAGCAACATATTTGGAGATGGCGACCTGTGTTCGAGTCCTGGTTCGTGGACCTTTCCTGATCCCGTCCCCTTTATGTCCCACTTCGCTTCCTGTCTTTACTATCCTATCTCAAAACCAAAGACAAGAAATCAAAAAAGAACAAAAAAGCCCATGTTGTGGGGGGGGATGGGGTTGAGGGTGGGAGGAGCCAAGCTGTAGCCAGGAGCAGGAGCAGGAGGTACCAGATTGAGGTCAAGCCAGGACGAAGTCCGTAGGGCAGAGTTAAGGGGAGGGGAGCCATGGTAGATGGCAGATGACACCCTAGGGACGACCAATGGAGAAGAAGCCACTGGAGATGGAGACCCAGATGGAGCTAAAGAGCCAAAGAGCCCATGCAACGTCGGTGAAAAGGTGGAACCAGGGGGAAGACAGAGCCGAAGATGCAGGCAGGATGACATTTGACCAAGGCGGAGCTGGTGGGATGAGGGAGCCCGGTGGAGCTGTCAGGACGATGGTTTCCGGTGGAGCTGAGAGATGGGTTAGCTAAGGCAGGACGATGGGTCGAAAGAACAAGCTGGAGCTATGGGCCCTGAGGTGGAGGCAGAGCCAGGGGATCTTTCATACTGGGAGAAGCTTGTGACCTGAAGCTCTGAGACAGATCCACCCAGAATGGTGTAGGCTATGCTGAGGGGCTGAAGGGAACCAGCGAAGGCAGGGCTGAGGAACTGGCTGTAGGAGGAGGTGGTAGAGGGAGGCTGGGCAGGCACTCTGGAGATGCAGGTAATTCGTGAAACATTCGGGAGACCACAGAATTTTACAGTGGTCATGTTATTAATATCCACAGTGGCGGGGTTGTGGGCAGGGCTTCCCTCCATGCGCTCGAACTTGAGCGATGCACGGTGTTGCTGGCTTGAACTGGTCAAACTCTCCGTAGGGTTCAGGCTCCAGGGCAATGTTCTTTTCTGTCCTCTCTGCTGGCTTTGGCTCATCCATCACAGCAGGCCGAACTCCCTAGTCAGAGGTGTGCTCTTGTAAATCCCTCGTGCAGATCGCGGGCGGTGGATGGCTGGTCTCTGAATGTGGAGAGGGGCTGGTGTGATCCTCAGCCATGCCGATGATGAATGGGGAGTTATTGTTCACCAGCATCTACTCCACGAATGCAGTGAAGTCCTCTCGAGGACCATCCACAGGCAGGCGTACCTTGGACCACCTCTTGCGGGCTGGGATAATAAAAAACGCACAGCAAGCGGTCGGGGAAGTTGGTGCGGTACGCCAGGTCTAAAAATATCCTTGTGTGGTCCTAGAGACTTTTTCCCTCCTGCTCTAGACAGAGCAGCTGGATGGCTGGCAGGTCCATGAAACAAAAAGTCTAAGTGTCTTTGTTTTCGAGATGTGAGAGGGTTATATGTAGGGCAGCTGAGATAGTGTCCGAGATAGATTTGTTCAGGCAGTAGACATACTGTAAGGGATCCAGTATTTCCGGTACACTGAATGTGGGTCAGAACCACTCTTTTAAAACACTTCATAAAGGTTGGAGTAAGTCGTTGGTAGTCTTAAAACAGGTGGGGGACCGTGGCCTGTGAGAGTGACAGATTGGAGGTGGAGGTGAGAACATCAGCCAACTCAGAGGCACATGCCCTGAGGGCCCATCCAGTTATCCAGTACTTCTGCTAGGTTGTGCGATCTGGCTGTGTGAATGGCTGTGTATAGCTGCTGGAGATCTCAAAGCAGGCGTTAAATTGATTTAGTTGTTCAGGAAGGGTGACTGGAGCTGGTTACATCTGAAACGCTCTTATAATCTAAGATGTGTTGAGGTCTTGCCACATCCGCCTAGCATCAGCAGTAGAGTAAAAACTCTCAATTTTCTCTATATGTGCTGCCTTTTAGCCTCCTTGATGGTCTTCCTTCCCAACAAGCGATAGCCGCCATTTCACTGTCTGGGTTAACTATAGACCCGATATAGTCCGGTTATGAATAACCCACTTCTATTGACGGAGACAGGACAAAGACTGCAGGAACACAAGGAGTATACATACTAGACTAAACGAGGAACTAATAAGATAATAAATTAAACCACAACTGGTGAACTGAATACAACAATCAAACACACTGGGAAACTGGGTCAAATGACTGGGCACACAGGCAAACAATGACATAAGCAAAAACACAATATTCATGTTGCATATGTTACGATGTACATTATATCACAGATTACATTATGTGTACTGTATAAATAATAATAATAATTAATTATTAACATATTTATTGTAATAGTTTATGAACCATCTCTGTAGTAATTATACAAACCTGGACCAAAAAAATCCAGCTTTTTTCCATCACTTTCAATCCCTTTGTATTTAATTCCACACATCATGTGCTTTGTTCAGTGATAATCATACATCATGTGATTTGTGTGCATTTTTTTACATCTGCTGTCCAGTGTGCGGCGTTTCAGCCTGAGGCAACTCATCATGGCGACTGAATTATGGCTGATAATGCTGAAATAAATCTGAGATGCTGAAGCGCCCATCTTCTGTCCTTTTTTCTGCCTCGATCTTCACAGCTGCGGTCTGCCCGTCACATCTCTATTCATGAGGCTTTTACATAATGAGCTGTTATGGAGTTCTGGGTGATCTGTCAAGAGCAGCGACCCCCAGGGCTCTCACTGGACCACTAACTTCACACTTCACGCGCTGGGTAAGTGTGTGTGTGTGTGTGTGTGTGTGTGTGTGTGTGTGTGTGTGTGTGTGTGTGTGTGTGTGTGTGTGTGTGTGTGTGCGCGCGCGCAACCTCCGGAATTTCCCATCATCCGTAAACATCATCACTGATGCCCAGGCCATCCTGAAGCTAACTCTCATTCTCTCTCTCTTTTCCTTTTTTAATTTTACCCTCTATCTGCTTCTGTTGAAAAATTGGTTTTAATGTGCTTCAGACTTTAAGTCCAGATGCAACTGATGATTATTGCCAAAAATCTGTTACAGGAGTCATTTTAGCTGTCATGTTTTTCATTTTTATTTTTTATCTCAGTTTTTCATATCATGATGTTTCTTGTGAAAGTGTCACACCACATGAGCTGATAAATCTAAAATAGACAAGATAATGTTTAAATTCTAGCTGGAATATTCCTTATCCATGTTCAATGTGTTAACATGAATACAGAGCCGGAATTAATTAAATGCATATTAAGTGCTAATATTATGAGGAATGATATTTGACTTGAGGTCAGATCTGAGGGAAGTAAGAAATTAATAATAAGTAAAGTTGCAGCCATCCCTTGTGAAAAAGAAGTGTGCTTATTTCTAATGAAAGTGCACTTGTAGTGTACTTCAAAATCTTAAAAGAATATATTTTTTAAACTGTACTCAGTGCCGTGACCAGAACATATAGAATGGGGGGAGGGCATTTCGTTTTCATAGTGGGGCACACTTTTTTATGATCTGAGAAAAAAACATTCACCAAAACAATAACATCCCGTATTTAGCCTAAAATAATAAAAATAGACTGAGTTCTATATTAAAACAGCAACAAAAAACAAAATATGAATTTTCTGATCATATGCAGGGGAGCCGAAACACTGAGGATATGCCCTTCCTCTTTAAAAAACATTTAAATAGATTTTTTTGAAATCGTTTCAAGTTGTGTGTCGCCGCACAACCTACACATCCCAGCATAAACAATCCTGATAAATTATTTGTGAGTAAAGTGTCTACATTCATAAACCACTGTAAAGTCCCCATGTGGAGTCAATCATTTTATCCCTTAAAACTCATCTTTGATCACCAAAATGTCATATTTAAACGTTTTTTCCTTGAAAAAATTTTTTCATGCTTAAAAATAGCTTGAATGTAACTCTATGCCTCATCTAGTATGTGCAGTTCTATGAATATGCAAATGAGCCCCGCCTCCACTCACTCACTCACTCAGAGATCCACTCGTTGACGATCACACGTTGATCTGATTGGTTACAAGGTTGTTTGTGACGTCAGAAACACCAGCGATTTCAAACCGTGTTTTTGAGACTGTCTTTGGTTCACTGCAGTTTTAAGCAGAAAATACTCAGCAATGCCGTCGACTTATGAATTTACACATGGTTTGTCTTAAAGCATATTAAAAACACCACATAGACATATGTACAACATTAAAAGCTTGATTTTCACCACAGGGGAACTTTAACAGGAAAGCAAGCATATTATATGCAGGATTTGGCATGGCAGAAAGTGTGCAAAGAGCACTCTATCTATAATCATTAAAAAGCGGTTATACATCATCGCAATCTCACAAGTTCCAATATAATCAGTGAAGCTGATGCAAATACTCTCAAGCAAGTATGTAAATAAGAGATTCATTTTTCAAGTGTGTAGAGCTCAGAATCATCTCAAAAGTAAAAACATCATTACATGGACTTCCGAAAAATTTAAAAATCAGTTGTTAAAATGTATTTTCAACACTATTCCTCAGCAGTACAACCGAGACCCTTTGTTGTATTCTCACAATTTTTCTAACGACTTCTTCCCTGCAGGTCCTGTGCAGTTTGATGCAGGTCAGTGTTTTAATGGACAGAAGGTTTTGTCGTAAGAAATGACACAATTATAACATCACAACTGAAATTTAAGAGAGGTATAAAATAATTACCACAATGAAACGTCCTGTTTGCGAAGATGGTTCGGATTGATCAGCTTGTTCTTCATGCATGCGTTTATCGGACTCTGGCTCGAACTGACATACAAGTTTCAAAAGAAATTACATAAATATTAGTTTACCATAAATGCTTGTAAGTATATTCGGCAGTGCACTTTAATACGGTGGCCGAGAAGTGCAAAACAAATCACAATTATAAGAACAAAATAACAATTCAGAAAACACAACGACAATTCAGAAAGCAAAATAACAATTCAGAAAACACAATAACAATTCAGAAAACACAATAACAATTCAGAAAACACAACGACATTTCAAAGAAAACGGAAAAGGTAGGTACATTTTGAGAATGGCAAACTTGTCGCTGATTGGACGAGACACCTGTCAATCAAGCTTTACAGGAAGTAAGAAATTTGTGATCAACTTTGTTTTGCTAAATGCGAAAATGGAACACATTAACCATTACTCTGAAGAAGGACATTCATGTGCCGTGATTGTGGACATGCTGGCGACATACCCCGATATTAAAACTATTTACAAGGTTACTAAAAAATATTTACATGCGCTTCGTGAGGCGCACACACACGCAAGGTCTCTCGCTCTCTGTCTCTACCTCTCTGCCGTGTGCTACACGGTTTGGAGCTCGCAAGCTCTAGATTCTCTAGAGCTCCGAGTTTTTAACTAATTTGCGGGCATCAGGGAGCCGCTATCAATATGTGGGGAACTTCCGGGAGACTTGGGATGTCTGCATATCACTCCATGGGACCGAACTATCTTTGGCATGTTGATGGGTGCGATAAACTTAAGCCATTTGAGCACAAGCTCATTTTAATGTCGTGGTATGTCGCCAGCATGTCCACAATCACGGCATATGAATGTCCTTCTTCAAAGTAACGTTTAAATTTCTTACTTCCTGTAAAGCTTGATTGACAGGTGTCTCGTCCAATCAGCGACAAGTTTGCCATTCTCAAAATGTACCTACCTTTTCCGTTTTCTATGAAATGTCGTTGTGTTTTCTGAATTGTTATTGTGTTTTCTGAATTGTTATTGTGTTTTCTGAAATGTCGTTGTGTTTTCTGAATTGTTATTGTGTTTTCTGAATTGTTATTGTGTTTTCTGAAATGTCGTTGTGTTTTCTGAATTGTTATTGTGTTTTCTGAATTGTTATTGTGTTTTCTGAATTGTTATTGTGTTTTCTGAATTGTTATTGTGTTTTCTGAAATGTCGTTGTGTTTCTGAATTGTTATTTTGTTTTTATAATTGTGATTTGTTTTGCACCTCTCGGCCACCGTACTTTAACCAAAGACAGAAGAATATTTTTTTTATTGCAATTAACATGCAACTAAGTGTCGAACATATTTCAGTTCACACTTTTTTATTAAAGTATGCTAAAGTGTAAAAATGTTTCACAAGGAAATGCAAATTTAGCAATGAGATATATTACAAATGAATTCGGAGCGTAGAAATATGAGTGTGTGTATGAGAGAAAGATAGTTAAAAATAAATGTTGCCTGCAGACCCACAGACACTGAGTCTGGTACCAGCTGCATCTCCCTGAGCACAGACTGACTGTGACACACACACATGTTCATGCGTCCTGTCCTTTCCTTGTGACTTACAAAGTTTAGACGCACAAGCACTCTATTATAGACTTAGTTTTCTAAATATATTTCCCTTTTTTATAGAGCTACACTGTAGAAGTGTCCGTATATAGATATATACTCTATATACTGACAGAGATATACTTTGTATGTGCATGATTGTAATTTCTGTCATGACAATTCTCAGAGCATTTAGCATGACATTTTGGCATGAGTGGATATGACAATGTTGATATGTTTGTTCTTGGTGGAATAGATCTGCTGCACTGTTGCTGCTGTTATTGCTACTGCCATTACATTAACAGACATGCTGCTGCTGTACAATATAACATACATGAATTTCTCGTAGCAGATCAATACAGGTGGTGCTGGGGAAGGTGAAGGGCTACTGAAAACGCACTGCACCTGCTACAGCAAAAGCTGGCCGAGTATTTGAACGTTGAGCAGCGATCTCATTGGCTACTGATACAGCAGGAACCAATCAGCTGTGCCCTATAGAGAATGATGTTATTGCAAGCAGATTGAGTTGAGGACAGATCAGCCTGCGCCATCTAGAGTTTCATGACAGAACTTAGTATCTAGTGGAGGAGTATTATGTATTTAACTGTAATAAATTAATTTCCAAACTGCGTGTTCTATGAAGCTTTGCAGGGGATGCTGGAGCATATATAGAGAGAGAGTGTAATGTGAAGGAAGCAATGTGTGTTTTTGCTCACAGGCAATCTGAACACAATCAATCACCTGAGCCGTAAATGTCATGTGACTGATAACCCTGGTTCCACAGGATGATGACATCACGAGACGCTGATTGAATGATGGCGACAGAAGAACACACACACAGTCCCAAAACCTTCACATCATGCTTTTGGGAGCCTCCAAAAACAATCTGTCACTGGTTAAATATCTATAAAGAAATACTTAAAACTAATATGACTAGAAAAAGTTTTTAGCAGCCTGATGTGTGCTTCGACCTCTATGGGCCCTCATACACCCGGCGCAAGTGTTTTTTGCTAGTATCAGCCCGACGCAGTTATCATTTTCACATCATGCACCATGTTGTTTAAATAGTAAATGCATTTGTGGCCATTTGTGCGCTCATGGGCTGCTGGTCTGAAAACAAGGTGTGTGTTATTGTTATTTTGAGGCAACTGAACTGTGCAGTATTGTATTGTTTTATTTTATTTAAAGAGCTTGTTAGTAATGCGCGCCTATAGGCAGGTCCACACGCTCGTACACTTTGTCCCATAGATGGTCTGCTGGCACTTTAACCTCGCGCACAAGCAGATTAGTTTCCTCGCTAGAGAAGCATTCAGTTTTTCCGCTTGCAAATTCTGCCTTGTAAATAGCGAATCCGCCATCCGCAACTGGCTTTTAAAGAGAATGGAAGATGAGATGAGAGATTGGTTTATTGCACATTATGACCAAAACACACTCATTACTCATTAAGAAAATAGGAACAACCATCTAGACTAGACATCTAGACACTAAGTGTCACGCCACACACGAGAGAGACAGTAGATCCAAGTGCAGTGAGGTATTTATTGGGTAATCCGTGAAACGTAATCCAGTCCAGGCAAGGGTCAAATACCATACAAGCAATCCAAACAAGAACAACGAACACAAGGAACAGGCAGGAACAAACCAAGAAGTGTGAGACATTAACAACGACTCCGTACACATACTAACACAGACAGGGAATATATACACATATCTAACAAGACTAAAACAGAACAGCTGGGAACAATAATTACGGGGAACAGCTGAGTGCAATGAACTGATGAGTGACAGTGACAGACAGAATGCTGGGAATTGAAGTCAAATGTGAAGGACACCGTGAAAACGAGGACCTCTATTGATAAACAAGGGAACACAACCAGACACTGTGACATCTAGACCAGGGATGGGCAACTCCGGTCCTGGAGGGCCACTGTCCTGCAGAGTTTAGCTTCAACCCTAATTAAACACACCTGAACAAGCTAATGTTCAATGTTTTCAGGATTACTAAAAAATTATTTTTGTCAGGGTTGGAGCTAATCTCTGCAGGACAGTGGCCCTCGAGGACCGGAGTTGCCCATCCCTGATCTAGACCATGTGCTTAAATTGTTAAAATAGGGCCCTAGGGCTCAGGTCAGCGTTACGGCTTCACTTTTCTCTACTTCACTTGACCTGTGCAGTGAGGATTAAAAAAGAGGATGTTGGAGGCATTTTTGCGTTTCATGTATGAAACTTGTATTTAACTATATTTGTAATTACACATTTGTAATGATGAAGTTGCAATTTAGAAGTCAAAGCGACAGGGGATCGATTTTCTGTTGTGAAAGAAGGCTGTCATTCCATAACATTGGACGAGGTCCGGCCTTCTCCCTTCTGGGAGAAATGCCAAACTGAATTTAAGGCAGCAGTGATGAGATCCATGAATGTCAGGTGCACGTCATTATGCACAACCATCAGCCCCGTTATCCCATACCTATTGACCAATTACACCCGTTATTAACCGGTCTTGCCCCAGTGATAGGAGGAGGCTGATCCTCTGTCTCAGTATGCATGTGTATGATAAGGTGTGCAGGGTAAAGACTGGCGTGTGTAAGTGTGGGTCTGTGGAAGAGGGGTTTTGGGTGGCATGCTGTCAATCAAGATAAAGAAAGAGCTATATGAATTATACATGTGCTTAGAGCTGAACCTTACAGACCCAGCTCTCCAAAACACACACGTATATAGTTCCTTCAATGTGTGTGTGTGTGTGTGTGCGCACAGCTGATCTGTCTGTTCCTTAATGCCTCTGTCTCTCTCATTAGCTAAAGGCCACTTACAGATGACCTCTCTTAAGCTCAATAAGAGTTTCATTATGCTAATTATACACACAAGACCCGACTGTGTGTGTGTGTGTGTGTGTGTGTGTGTGTGTGTGTGTGTGTGTGTGTGTGTGTGTGTGTTGCAGCAGACACCTTCACACATCGAGCATTTATAGTAGCTTTAGTAACTATGCAGCTGTTCTGCTTCATTGTCTGGCAAAAAGTGTTCACAGCTGATTATGTCAGGTGAAGAGAACAGGTCACCTGTGCAATAGTGGCATCCAGGGGACTGGGGCATGAGCTGCTGTGCTTCAATGAAATCTGCAAAACTTTACTGATAAATCCTTTTCTAACCTAACCAGGTTATTCATCAATAATCTCCATCATTTAAATCGTGAAGGCTGATTATTATGCTGCGTACAATTTGCCTCAGAAGTCGGATGTCGGAGCAAGGATTGACGTCAAACCCGAGTTCAAGAGTTCCAGCACACAGGTTCGAAAAAAACAAGTTTTCTGTGTTCATGCCTCATGTTCAGACAAACCTGTGTTGTGCTTGCTCTTTTAGATACAAACACATAAGAGGTCGTATTTTGCAGAGATAATGCTGAAGTATCATGTACACAGGATGAATAGTACTGTGTGAAACACTGAGTTTATTGAGACATAGACAAGCAAATGTGCTAATAAAGAACATATTACATCTGTTCCAAATTATTTAAATCATCGTGCAACGATAGGATATTCCAGGGGTTGGCAACCTTAGGCACGCGTGCCACTATTGGCACAGTGTGGGAAAATCAATGGCATGCCTAGTAGGGCTGGGTATTGACACAAATTTCACAATTCGATTCGATTTCGATTCACAAGCTTGCAATTCGATTCGATTTCGATTACGATTCGGTTCGATTCAATATTGATTATTTTGGATATCTGGTACAATACATGGCAAATTTTTTCAAGGAAAACAAATCTCTTAACCAATGCTGTAAACTATGGGAGTCAGTTGTATCATTACAATTGTTTCATTAGCCTTTTTCTAATAATAAAGTTATATGAAATATAAATATTTAAATGGTGGCTGTCATAAAAACTTGCCAGATTTATTCAAACATGCATTAAATATTGAATAACATAAAATAATTATAAAATAACATAAAATGCATATGTAATATATGTCACGGTGTGGGTTTTGTGTCTTGTTCCTTGTTCTTGTCTGTCATGTGATTCCCTGTTTGTCATGTGATCCTGCCATGTGTCTTGTCCCATGTTCAGCTGTTCCCCGTTATGTTGATTAGTCTTCCCAGGTGTTTCAGTTTAACCACGCCCCCTCGTTATCTTGTTTAGCTTGTGTTCCCTTGTATTTAAACCCTGTGTTTTAGTTCAGTCCTTGTGAGTTCTTGATGTTGTTATGTTTGCTATTCCTGTCTTCGTCTTCGTGTTCCTGTTCTGAGTTCCCTCGAGATTACTAGTTTGTTAAATAAAGTGCTTGCGATTGGATTCACTCTCTGCTTCATTCCTGCCAGTACGTAACAGAAGAACTCACCCAAAATGAGTCCAGCAGCCAAAAGCAACCAGGCCCTAAGGAGATACCTGTCGTCTATGTCACAAGATGGCCAGCCCATAGTAAGGTATGTGAAGGATTTCTGGGTTTGCTGCCATTTAGCATCCCTAGACGACGCCCAGCTGATAGAGCTGTTCCGGAGTGGACTAGACGAGGACATCGCTCTTATGATGCCAGATGACTATACCGATTGGACGCTAGAACGGTATATCGACCTGGCCCTTTCCTTGAGCATTTCTTTGTTTGCTGTGGACATGAAGGAGAAGAAACTCCGTCAACCTGCAGTATCCCTTCAGTCTGGTCTTTACGTCACTCCCATTATCAAGCCACCCACCAGATCGATCTATAGCCGTCCGGGTTTGGTGTCCAGCGTGGTCGATCCCGCGCTGAAGTCAGCACGGGTTGCCAAGAAGGCTATCCTGCTTGGGACTCGGTTCGTCCAGACCGTCCCGCCTACCGAGTCTTCGCTTCACGTCAGCCCTGTAGAGCCTCGCCTCGTCTCAGCAGAGCTTCCAGAGCCTCGCCACGTCTCAGCAGAGCTTCCAGAGCCTCGCCACGTCTCAGCAGAGCTTCCAGAGCCTCGCCACGTCTCAGCAGAGCTTCCAGAGCCTTCACCGCTGGTCCCGTCCAGCACAGAGACCGTCCAGCCAGAGACCGAGCCAGAGACCGTCCAGCCAGAGACCGTCCAGCCAGAGACCGTCCCGCCAGAGACCGTCCAGCCAGAGACCGTCCAGCCAGAGACCGTCCAGCCAGAGACCGTCCAGCCAGAGACCGTCCAGCCAGAGACCGTCCAGCCAGAGACCGTCCAGCCAGAGACCGTCCAGCCAGAGACCGTCCAGCCAGAGACCGTCCAGCCAGAGACCGTCCAGCCAGAGACCGTCCAGCCAGAGACCGTCCAGCCAGAGACCGTCCAGCCAGAG
Organism: Siphateles boraxobius; assembly: GCF_051911475.1. Lineage (NCBI taxonomy): Eukaryota > Metazoa > Chordata > Actinopteri > Cypriniformes > Leuciscidae > Siphateles > Siphateles boraxobius. Next base: position 1,356,323 of record NW_027509212.1, read on the forward strand.
ACCGTCCAGCCAGAGACCGTCCAGCCAGAGACCGTCCAGCCAGAGACCGTCCAGCCAGAGACCGTCCAGCCAGAGACCGTCCAGCCAGAGACCGTCCAGCCAGAGACCGTCCAGCCAGAGACCGTCCAGCCAGAGCTTCACGTCAGCCACGTCCAGCCAGAGCTTCACGTCAGCCACGTCCAGCCAGAGCTTCACGTCAGCCACGTCCAGCCAGAGCCGAGGCCCTCTTCGCCGCTGGTCCTGCCCAGCGCTCAGTCCTCTTCGCCGCTGGTCCTGCCCAGCTCAAGACCCTCTTCGCCGCTGGTCCTGCCCAGCGCTCAGTCTTCTTCGCCGCTGGTCCCGCCCAGCGCTCAGTCCTCTTCGCCGCTGGTCCCGTCCAGCCCAGAACCCTCACCGCTGGTCCCGTCCAGCCCAGCGCCCTCTCGCTCTCGGAGACGGAGGAGGAAGAGGACTTCCCGCGTCCCGCAATGCCTGGAAGTCCTTCCTGTACTTCCTGTCAGCCCAGAGTCCTCGCCGCTGGTCCCGTCCAGTCCAGAGACTGTTCAAGTCACGTCTGCCGATCCAGAGACTGTTCAAGTCACGTCTGCCGATCCAGAGACTGTTCAAGTCACGTCTGCCGATCCAGAGACTGTTCAAGTCACGTCTGCCGATCCAGAGACTGTTCAAGTCACGTCTGCCGATCCAGAGACTGTTCAAGTCACGTCTGCCGATCCAGAGACTGTTCAAGTCACGTCTGCCGATCCAGAGACTGTTCAAGTCACGTCTGCCGATCCAGAGACTGTTCAAGTCACGTCTGCCGATCCAGAGACTGTTCAAGTCACGTCTGCCGATCCAGAGACTGTTCAAGTCACGTCTGCCGATCCAGAGACTGTTCAAGTCACGTCTGCCGATCCAGAGACTGTTCAAGTCACGTCTGCCGATCCAGAGACTGTTCAAGTCACGTCTGCCGATCCAGAGACTGTTCAAGTCACGTCTGCCGATCCAGAGACTGTTCAAGTCACGTCTGCCGATCCAGAGACTGTTCAAGTCACGTCTGCCGATCCAGAGACTGTTCAAGTCACGTCTGCCGATCCAGAGACTGTTCAAGTCACGTCTGCCGATCCAGAGACTGTTCAAGTCACGTCTGCAGATCCAGAGACAGTTCACCTCAATACCTCCGAGCCAGTGTCTACGGACAAGATGGCCGCTTCTGAACCAGTGTCTACGGACAAGATGGCCGCCTCCGAGCCAGAGTCTGTTCCTGTTCCCGAGCCATTGTGTGTGTTGTCTGTTCCTGAACCCGAGCCAGTGTGTGTGTTGTCTGTTCCTGAACCCGAGCCAGTGTGTGTGTTGTCTGTTTCTGAGCCCGAGCCAGTGTGTGTGTTGTCTGTTCCTGAGCCCGAGCCAGTGTGTGTGTTGTCTGTTCCCGAGCCAGTGTGTGTGTTGTTTGTTCCCGAGCCAGTGTGTGTGTTGTCTGTTCCTGAACCTGAGCCAGTGTGTGTGTTGTCTGTTCCTGAACCCGAGCCAGTGTGTGTGTTGTCTGTTCCTGAGCCCGAGCCAGTGTGTGTGTTGTCTGTTTCTGAGCCCGAGCCAGTGTGTGTGTTGTCTGTTCCTGAGCCCGAGCCAGTGTGTGTGTCTGTTGTTCCTGAGCCCGAGCCAGGGTGTGTGTCTGCTGTTCCTGAGCCGGTGTCTGCTGTTCCTGCGCCTGAGTCACCGCCGTGGCCGCCCGAGGGGTCTTCACCGCCGTGGTCGCCCGAGGGGTCTTCACCGCCCTGGCCGCCCGAAGGGTCTTCACCGCCCTGGTCGCCTGCGCTGCCTGCTCCGCCCTGGTCGCCTGCGCTGCCTGCCCCGCCCTGGTCGTCTGCAGTTCCTGCTCCACCCTGGTTGCCCACGCTTCTCGACCCAGGTCGGCCATTGCAATGCCCTGGTCCTATTACCCTGCACGGACCTGGCCCTCCGTCCCTCCCCCAAGACCGCCTCCGCTTCACCACCCTCCTGAACTATTGTTTTTTGTTTTTTATGGGCGTCGGGAGCCGCCCATAGGGGAGGGGCTATGTCACGGTGTGGGTTTTGTGTCTTGTTCCTTGTTCTTGTCTGTCATGTGATTCCCTGTTTGTCATGTGATCCTGCCATGTGTCTTGTCCCATGTTCAGCTGTTCCCCGTTATGTTGATTAGTCTTCCCAGGTGTTTCAGTTTAACCACGCCCCCTCGTTATCTTGTTTAGCTTGTGTTCCCTTGTATTTAAACCCTGTGTTTTAGTTCAGTCCTTGTGAGTTCTTGATGTTGTTATGTTTGCTATTCCTGTCTTCGTCTTCGTGTTCCTGTTCTGAGTTCCCTCGAGATTACTAGTTTGTTAAATAAAGTGCTTGCGATTGGATTGTCTCTCTGCTTCATTCCTGCCAGTACGTAACAATATGGTGCATATATTTAGCAAAATGCTCCTCTCTAGAGTTAATTTTTCTAGCTGACTAACGAGTTCATGGTCACTGGATATGGTTTTTCTGAGGTAAATGTGACGTTACATGACATTGTTTACAAGCTGTTTCGCTGACGTCTTTCCACGGTTGAAACACTGATTGAGCGATTCCATGTTACAATAAGGATTTCGATAAGTTATACTCTGTCTTTTAACCACTTTCAGATGCTCATTCATGTTTATTTCACGCTGTAATTGGTAATATTAAGGCGGAAGAGAAGATCATGTGTGCTCGGCGCTGCTGTTTCTCTTGAGCTGAGCTGCGCGCGCCAGAGCGATCTCACGCCACAGCGCCGAAATGGTTATGTTTTTGAATTTCGTAAGAGAATGGACGTAATTTGAAATCTGAGACTGTTTCATCTCAATAGTAACAAAGCACAAAGATTATTGCGTTTATTGGATGGGATGCGCGCTACAATGTTCCATTCATTCATCAACTGAAAACAGGATGACTAATCGATTCTTGGGATTTAAGAATCGATATCGGTTCGTAAAAATGAGAATCAATTAAAATCGAGAAATCGATATTTTTTACCCAGCCCTAATGCCTAGCACATGCAGATGAATGTTATATTTATTACAAAATGTTTAAGTCCTGGTCGGATTCACATGACAAATGACATGATAATCCTTAATCATAATCAAGTTACTTATTTAGTTATAGTTATCACTGTGCTGTAGACGTCACGTGTCAGCGATTGTGTATTTTGCATTCACCGCGTTTCTGAGCTTCAGGTGAGAAATACAAATGGCAAAACATAAGAAGGCAAAAATTTATGTTTGGGCAGTTTAATAATTTCAGCCGTCTTGGAGAGAAGAATATGGTTTTGTTTTTCAAAAAAATTGTGCCGTTTGCACTTTATGTTAAGAAAATGTGTGCCGCACATCCAACGTTAAGCACCACCTTGAAACTAAACATGAGAAATGCTTTAAAGATCAGGCAGACAGGGCAGAGTCCGTCAGACGCACTGTGTCCAGCAAACAAAAGGAGCTGTCAAATTAATCGAGGAAAAAGTGGGTCACCAAATAATGAAATTACACTGCATAATACAACAAGAAAACCTCTGTGCAAAAATGTCAAATTCAGATCTTAATTGTCACGATGTCCGTTGGTTTTGATTTCCGTTCTTTTCTGTGTTTGCTTAATCTGTCAATTACTTCAGTTCTGTCTTTCTCCAGTAGGCCGCTGTACGTGAGCTGTATCGTTCAGTTTCGTTCCGACAAACGGGGCACTACATTTTCTTTTTCCTCAATATTTTCAACGTTAATAAAAGGTATCCAAGCAAAAAGTTCTCCACGCATTATCCTGCAGTTAATGAGAAAAGTGTAGTTTATTGGCGCACTATATTGACTGCGTATTGAGACATATAAAACTGTTTAGCTAGATTTTCAACCAATCAGCATCGAAAATGTAAGTAGGTCAGAGCCAAAATCAAGCCGATATCACTACGCACATGTAAACATGGAGGAGGACGTAAGCAGCGCATCTCCATCTGATAGTGGCGATCAAGCTCGATTAACACTCGTAAAGTGTATACTTCATGTCGGAAAAGATGGTGGGAAAGGTATTCAGCCCTTTACTGACTCCGATGGGCAAAAATCAAGCAATGTGCGAAGGAATGGCTCAAAACGTCGGACACTACGGAGCTAGCTATTTATCACATGCTGCAGGTAAGTTACTTTCATAACATATGAATATTTGTTCATTATTTTTGGGTAATGCTAATTTACAAACTTTTGTCACATCAGAATCCCGATAAAAACATCGACATGATGAGAGACGTTGTCCCTCCGTTGCTTGATCTGTTATCTGGGCAAAAAAAGGGGATGACCTCATCCAAGAGTACAATGTGATTGACTAAAATTATTCTATATATTTATGGTGTTTTGAGAGATGTATTTGGTCATTGTTTTTATTTATAAAAATAGAAATGCAACTTAAACAAGTGGAATGTGACCGAGTCCCAAACCACTCACCGCATCGTGACCGAGTCCCACACCACTCCCAGGAACGTGGTTCTCTGGGCTGGTGTCAACACGCTCTTCTTCGTGTTGAGTCTCCACCCCAGGCTCTGGATGTGGGCGAGGACGACATCTCGATGCCGAATCGCCAGCTCTCTCGACTGGGCCAATATAAGCCAGTCGTCGATATAATTGAGCACCCTGATGCCCTCGAGCCTCAGGGATGCTAGAGCTGCATCAATACACTTGGTGAAAGTGCGAGGGGAGAGTGCTAGGCCGAATGCCCCGAAAGCAAACCTCAGGAACTTCCTGTGCGATGGCAGGATGGAGATGTGAAAATAAGCGTCTTTTAGATCTATCGTGACAAACCAATCCTCGGATTGGATTTGACTCACGATGGTGGGAATAGTGAGCATCTTGAACCTGAACCTCCTCAGAGACCGATTCAGATGCCTCAGATCTAAAATTGGACGCAACCCTCCATCCTTTTTTGGAACTATGAAGTACCGGCTGTAGAACCCGGACTCCCTGACTGGTGGGGGAACATGCTGTATGGCCCCTTTTTCCAGCAGCGAGTTGACTTCCTGTTCCAACACCAGACCCTGCTCTGGGTGCACTGCCGTCCTAACCACCCAGTTGAATTTTGGTGGGCGGACCCGGAACTGCAATCTGTACCCAATTTCTACAGTGCGCAGGACCCATGGAGAAATATTCGTGAGGTTTTGCCCATGCTTCTACGAAATTTACCAAAGGAACCAGCCCCTCGGGGCTGGTGTCCAGTGTCTTGTGCGAGTCCTTGACGGCACCCTGAAGCGGATGACCGGCAGGGGAAAACCGACAACGACCCACCGTGTGCGAACCCAAACGCTGTTTGACTGCAGGCCTTCGGGGCAGAAAGAGCAGCGTGTGCTCGCTGGAAGCTGGCGTGACCCGAAGCGTCAGAGACGGCTGGATACCGACGGCAGCATCTTGAGGGCCCGAGGAGAGAGGGGACCTCAATCGCTCTCTCTCCGGGACGGCGGCCCTTGGAGGTCTCACAGGAGTTAGGACCTCTTTCCTTTCGCCTTCCTGGACTGGATAATGGTTCTTAGATCCGTCTTCTCAGGAGGCTGAGGGTGGGAACGCTGCCTAGAGTCCCAAGCTCTTTGAGGGGGACCTCTAGAAGTGACACTCCCCTTCTGGCTTTGACGGTAGGAGCTAGATGACGGCTGTGGCTGTTTCTCTTTAGCAGCCGATTTCCTAGACCTCGACCGGCGAGGAAGATACTGTCTAAAAGCCTCACTCTGCTTTTTAGTATCCTGAAATCTGTCGACTACGGCGTTAACTGCCTCGCCGAACAGACCAGAGGTGGAAATAGGTGCATCAAGGAGAAAGGCCCTGTCCTTTTCCTTAATGCCAGAGAGATTAAGCCACAGATGTCTCTCCGTGGTTACCAGTACAGACATGGAGCGGCCGATGGCGCGGGCAACCCGGAGAGACAGGTCTGTGGCTTTGCGTAACTCAGCAATATCCTCCACTGTCGGGCCCTCGCCCTGGTCTATGTCCCTGAGGAGGTCGGCCTGGTACGCCTGCATAATGGCCATTGTGTGCAGGCTCGCACCAGCCCGACCTGCCGCCATATAAGCTCTGCCCACCAAAGCATGTGTAGTGCGACATGGCTTGGAGGGCAGCGCCGGTGCTTTAAGAGATGATGCAAGATCGGGTGAGAGGTAACTGGCTAAAGCCCCCTCAACCCGATGCATCATCCCATAACCGTTCTCTCCACCCCCCATAATGTTGCTATAATTCAATATAGGGGGGTTAGAAAGGCGCGCTGACCTCCTCTGAAAGCTCTCTCTGCGAGCCCCACGATCTAAGCCGCCGCATTGCCTCGGCAGATGTGGGACCTGATCCGCGGGGAGCGCGCATCTGACCATCTTTATTAAATAAGGCCAGGCGGGAATGCAGCACTCTTATAGAAAGAGATTCACAGTGGCCGCAAGCAGCCCCTCGAGGGCTGCTTGAGCGTGCTGCATTCCCAGACATGACACACACATCTCGTGTGTGTCCCCCGCCGTGATGAAATGAGGGCATGGGAACACACACTTTTTAAATTGCACACTTTCCATGATAACAAGGCAACAGTTGAGACAAACAACACCAAATAAGACGAACTGATTCAAACAACACAGAGCGCTTGCTGAATAGCAAAAAGCTGACATTTCTGTGTGCCGGCGTGCTTTTGTATACATCCGCTTATGCCGTCACACGCTACGTCATCACGCAACGCCAATAGGATTGGATTCGGTTTCATTCATAAATTCAGACGCGCTACGCTGAAGGGCGTTCCCCTAGTGTCGTCACCAAAACAGTTCGAGTTCCCTCGAAAGGGAACAATCCTATAAAATTTACAGAGATTTACTGTCAGAAATACAGACTTTTTAAGTTGGGTTGACCGAATAATTTTGTAAAAATTACAGTCACTGTAAAAAACAATCCTGTAAAATTTACAGGGATTTACTGTAAGAAATACAGACTTTTTAAGTTTGTTTATGCAAAAAAAATCCTGTTGTTTTTACAAAAAATAATTTGGCAGCTGTGGTTGCCAGAATCATTTTGTAAAAATTACAGTCACTGTAAACAACTTTATAGTTTTAAACTGTGCATTTTAGTACAAAACTGCATGAAAACATAAATTTTCTGCTGGATTAAAAATAAAAACCCAATAAAAACTTGCCTTTGCCTTGCCTTCTTTATTAATATTAAAGCAGCACAACATACACATTTGTAATATGTAGTGTACAGATTAATTATCTCATTGGAACTGATGGAGGTAAAGAGATGGAAGGAAACAAAGACGAGAAAAATAGTAAAAATGAAAAAAAGAGAAAGAGAGGGCAAGAAAGTATTTTTTTAAACAATTAATCTCTGCAAACTGATGTATAGGACAATATTTGAAAATATAAGAGCAATAAAACTAAGTTGAATAAGTTGTATCCAAACTCGCCAGAAAAATGATCTTGAAGAACTGAGCATAGAAGCTCAAACCAACCTTATTCAGAGTAAAGTCAAAACAAATGTCCATAGAGTTTCAGACATACCGCCACTCATGATCTGAAAGTTCCTGAATTAAAGTAAGGACTCTTGGGTTCACATTGAGACGTGAAGTTTGTGTCTTCTCCCCTTTGGTGCCCTTCTCTGGGTTGATGGAGAAAAAACACCTTGGGAAAGAAGAGAAACAGGCAACTTATCAATTATAAAATAGTTTTATTAACAAAAAAAATAACTTAATGATTTTCTTTATTCAAGATATAAACAATACAATATTTTAGGTATTAAAGGGTTAGTTCACCCAAAAATGTTGTCATTGATTACTCACCCTCATGTCGTTTCAAACCCATAAGACTTTAGTTCTTTCTTAAGTCTTCTTAAGATCTTAAATTAGGATCTTTTAATGTAATCTGAGATATCTGTCTCAACATTGACTGCTACGCAACTGAAACTTTTTTTTTTTTCAAAAAGTTGAAAGAGATCGAAAAACTAATCTGAATTGAACAGTTTAGTCCAAAAAATTGCAGACACAATCGTTTCTATGATGAACAAAGTAAATTTAGTCTTTTATTCACATATAAACATTCATCAGCTTACACATCAGTTGTGGTAAATAGAAGCTCAAGCACGTTCACTTGATGTTCAAGAACCAGGCAGCCTGTTTGAACTTTCTCAAGAACCAAAACATTTTTTTCTAGCCTGTGTCAGACTCTTACGCTGTTGACGTAACACAAACAGTGCAACGCTTCCAATTCCTCCAATAAGGAACGGATCGCGCGCATGTATCGTGGTGGTCACCTGAATAGCATCGGCCAACGGTAAGCCGGCATTCTGGAATCGTTGCACTGTTTATGTTACGTCAACAGCGTAAGAGTCTGACACAGGCTAGAAAGAAAAATGTTGAATAAAGTCGTAATTTTTGTTTGTTTTTGCACACAAAAAGTATTCTCGTCGTTTCATAAAAATTAAGGGATGAACTATTGGAGTACCATGAATGATTTTAATGTTTTTGACTACCTTTCTGGGCCTTGAAAGTGTTAATTAAATTGCTGTCTATGGAGGGGTCAGAGAGCTCTCAGATTTCATCAAAAATATCTTCATTTGTGTTTAGAAGATTAAGGAACGTCTTACGAGTTTGGAACGACATGAGGGTGAGTAATTAATGACAGAATATTCATTTTTGGGTGAACTAACTCTTTTATCTCGAAAGCGGTAAGTTGTAACAGTATAAAAGTAGAAATCTCAATCTTTTACTACATGCAATACTTATTTTATATACAAAGATGATAGTCAATCACAGCAGTGGTCCATTTACAGTCTCATAGCAGAGACGCCCCTTCACACAGAGTTTTTAAATCTGAGGCTAAAATCAGGGTAGAAAATGCCCTTTTATTTCTTGATTATGGCTATTTTTAATATACAAAAACCCAAATCATACTAACACTAAGTGCGCCTCAGGAAACATTATGAAATTTTTTTTTAAAATGCAGTTCATGACCCTTTTAAATAAAAAAGTAAATAGTATTGGCTATTAACCACTTAATTGTAAAAAGGTAAAATGACAGCTTCCCTAACCCCTAAGTAAATTCATCAGCTACCTTCATTTTTTTTAAGTTCAATACAGTGAAATTGTTGCATAAAGCCTATACAAGAAGACATACCTCTGCAGAAACTCCAGGGTTGATGCCAGCTCTGATGGGTAATGGATGTTTAAGCAATAATAGCTCCCAAACATCATGCAGAGGGCGGAAATGAAGGAGGGGATGTTGTCAAGTATAATGTTTTGATCCACAAACAGCATGAACCGTTTAGCTGAAAAACAGGATCAACCTAAAAAGAAAGTAAGAAAAATATATTCAAACAAAGATACTGAACGATTACAGTAAAAAAAAGAAACACATTCTTCATTAAGATTCTGACTACAAATACACAAAAAATAGAAAGGAAGAAAAATACAAGAGATTTTGAAAAAACAGGGAACTTACCACACACAACAAGGGTGGGAGTCAAATGAACTTGGTCCATCTGTACTTCCTCTGCCAGGCAGGTGTCCTCCACATAACAGAGCATTGCGTCTTCCTTCTCGTTAAAGTAGGACAGCAAAACCAACAACATCTCTTTGACGTCTTCAGAGCAACCACTCAGCTCTCCCCTGATCACTTTCAAGTTTGTTACAGCCTGAAGGAACTTTTTGTTCCTGTTCACACCAACAGAATTGAGGTAGTTCAAGAGTCGTTTCCCCTTCAGATCCACATTCCGGGTGAAAGTATCTATAAGCCCAATTCCGGCAAGTTCTTTGAAATGGACTGCCATGCCAGGTTCGTTGAATAAAAACGGCCACTCTTTTAGGAGACATTTTATATCTCCACCCTGGTTCACTTGTTTACGCTGTGTGTAGAAAGTCAATTTCATCAGACATTTGACCTCCTCTAGATTTGTATCAGTTTGCTGGGACATCATCTTCATCTTTTCTATCTTTTCTCTCTGGCTCTCTGGGGTCTCTCCAATGGGGAGGAATATTAAATCCCAGTTAATACACCCATAAGTGTCCTGCATGGTTGCTCTTTGTTCTGGAGGGACTTTGTCTGTGTCAGACTCAGCAGTGGGATGCTTTCGTTTTCTCATTTTTGGGGTTGTAGAGCGCTTCGCATTTTCAATTCTATATTGCAGTTGCTTAACCAAAGAGTGGTACCCTGGCCCAATCACATCTCCCTCGATTACATCTTGCAGAGATTTAGGATATTTCGACACCATCTTTTTAGCAACTTCGGTAGAACTCTTTTTACTTAGGCAAGGATTTTTTCGCATCATCTCACGAACCACAATCCGGACCATCTCTCTTCCTATCCGTGGACTTGGACGTTTACCTCTCTCTAATAACTGCATCAGTTCCTCTGGTAACTTATCCCATGGTACCAGAAAGGTGTCCACCCAGTCTGGATTAGGACTTTGGGAGTGGTCAGAAGAGTTTGATTGTGAACTTCTGGATAGAGACACAAAGGTTGTGGGAGGTCTTGGCGAGGCATCAACAGATGAGCTGCTGCTTCCAGGGGTCTGGCCTGCACACAGACAATTATTAACACATTGTGATATTTGTTATATTTCCAACCTTTCAGATGTTTAAGGCCATCTAATTGTTGGGACTGGTTGCATTCTGTAATGTAATACATCACTTACATCTCAGCTTCCAAGCAACAATGACTTTTCGGGCTTGAATTGGCCTCAACGCTGACAGCAAATCAGCCTCCTCAATAAATTTAAAATCCTCATATGTCTCCACACCAAGAGATTGCAAGGTCTCTTCTAAAATGTCCTGTGTCACCTCTGGAAGGTCAGGCAAGACCTCAGTGATGGCGGTACGTACAAACATTCTCTCCGAGTCAGACATTTCTAGAATCAAGCAAGTAGAAATTTGATATTTAGTGAAGTAACAACATGCATATAAGAAAAGCCACTTCTTTTGAATACATGTCTAAGGATTTAAACTTTTTTTGTGCATCTAAAAGTAAAAATTATGTTCCTTTCATATTGTTCAAATTGTATGTTTTTACTAACCACACATGAGGATTTCTTGTGTGGTTTCTCCACCACTGTGGCCAAGACCTTTTTATTTCGACAACACACTGTGTGACTTGATGCCCGTTAAAAATGTATGATGGTAACGGATAAAAATCTACCAAATCGTTAATGTTAAGACATTGCAACCTGGTTTTCTGTTTTGTCACTGAGTACAGATGGTATTCAGAATGATAGTCAGCTTTATGTACTTCCATCACAAAATACACAGCGTCATCATTTTGAATTAAAATAATGAGAAGTTCTCCAAACTCAATGGCCTCATCATTTTTTGACACAAGAACATTACCCTTTTTATATGATGTACCTTTGTACACAATGTCTGTGGATACACTAGTATTGATTTCTGAAAAGCTAAACTCTCTCACTGCATGTTTAATTGTGTCACTGTAAAGGTTGGGGTAAAAAGTGCAACAGTCTTTGACTTGCAAAAGATGACTGCATCCTGGCCCAGCTGAAAGATATGCCTGAAACATCTGATGTCTTTCAGATAAAGTTAGGCTGATGTTTTTAAAGTTTTTCAAATGCCTGGCGCATCTCTTGAAGTAGGCGTGTTTGCTTTCAAAACGCATCGTCCATAATCTAATCAAGGGGCCAAATTTAAAAATGAGTGCTGGATAGTGCCGTAAGTAATGATGTTTTGGTTTTAGTGGACTTTCAGGAAATAAAGACTTTCTTGATTCCAAATATTCTTGGATTAGAATGTCAAGATAGGCTACCTGTGCTGATGAAATCGTTTGTGCACAAATCATATCAACAATATCTTTAAGCTGGAGAGTTAACTGCCACACATAATCTTCTGGATTTTGCACTTTGTCACCAATTAATATAGGAAGCAATCTTAAGAAATTCCAATTCTGAATGGCTTGCCCTGAAAGCTTGGGCACCTCAGAGTTGACCACACATGGCTTTGTGAGAGCATCAGTTCCTTTGTACTTGAACTGCTTGATGCGCCGGTTAAAAATTGAATATGTAAGCCATTGCTTCTTCTTGATGAAATACTTCAAGTACAATGCAACATCATAGGACAAGATACTCTCAAATATGTCATGGCCTAAACAAGGTGGGAGACCAGGCTGGCAAACATGAAAAGATTTCAAAGTATTGAAAACAGAGTTTCCCTTTATGCCTTTGTTGTCTTGAGCTTGTAGATCACGAACAACAGAATTGAAACGTTCAGGGGTGCGCTGCGGACCACAAACATTTGGGTCATCGTTTTGAAACTCATGTCGCGTGACTTCACAGTACCTGCAAAAATATTGTGAACGACTGAAATTTTCGTTAAACCCACCAATGCCGTGTGAACCCAAATTATCACCGTTTCACCACCTACAGTTATTCCGTTTTCCTCCAAATCTTTTAAATCCACTAACATCTCTGAGAAAACATTAGCAAATCGATTTGTTTTAATTCATTCTCAACACACAATAAGACAAGGGACATGTGATCAGTATTGTTCCGAACATTTGCAGGTAAATTAGCCATAGAAAGATAAACTGCAACAACTTTGTGCTTTTTCTTAGCAGAGCCGAGGGGATTTACAATTTCAAAAGCATCCTGGTAGAGAATTAGTTTCAGGCATTCAGGATTTTCAATAAAGAACTGGTTTGACTTAAAGCTTTTACCATCACTTATGTCACTAAAATTATCCGAGTCTGTTTCACAACACCATTGTGACACTGAATTCTTCCAGAATTCTGATTCCAGTAAGTTACTTAATGTTTGCTTTACAGGTATGTAGTATGCAAACCTTTGTCTCATATTTTCATCATTTCCTAATGTTACTTTCTTAGGCTCTATGTAATGGAACATTTGTTTGAATGTCTGAGCCCTTGAATATGTTGTTCTCAGCGGACCCTGCTGACAGAGGGAGAACAAATCTGAATCCTTTACACAATCACAGACTTTACTGACAGCATCATCTGTAAGACGAATGTCTTTGTTTAAAAGTGACTGCAGTTTACTTAAAGTGTAATCTTGTCCTAACTCATGTACATTTTGCATCTCTTCAACAATCGTCTGTATTGGAAGGAGGAGCTGCCCTTGCAATTTTAGGTACAGTAAACATAAATTCCTAAGAAAGGACTCACTGAAATTCTGTGGCAATTCAATGTTGTCATCTGTTTCATCATCAAGGACTTGGGAAGCATTTTCACATGCAATGGCAGTAGATGACTGAGAAATAGTTTCCCTGTAAATGTCACTTATGCTATCAACAGAACATGCTCTATGCTTCCTGGACATATGAGCAGTAAATGATGATTTCACAGTGAATGTATTTTTACAACCTGTTACTGGACATGCCACAGGTCGCACTCCACACACAGCGAAATGGCACATTTAAAATCTGCAACAAATGCCCCAGCAGTAACACAGGTTTCAGACTCATTGTGAACCCGATAAAAATGAGCTTTAAAAGCTGCATAGGTACAAAATGTCTGTTGCAGTCAGCGACAGCACATTTGAAGAGACAACGGGGCTCGTTCCTATGAACTCTACAATGCAGCACATAACCCCTTAATGTCTCTAGTGTTTTGCAGCAAAAATGACAGTTAATCATTTTTTTAACAATCTAATAAAAATCGATTAAAAAAAAAAATCCTAACTTACTTACTCAGCATGAAAGAAACTGAAACCCTGATTGTCACGATTCCTGTCTAATGTTTTCCTTGTCTTGTGTTGACTTTTGTTATTTCCTGTCCTGTGCCATTTTTTTTAGTCCTTTGTAGTTTTTCTTGTTTATTAGTCTCTCCAGGTGTTTCTAATTAGCCCCGCCCCCTTGTTATCTTGTTTGCCTGTGTATTTAAACCCCTGTGCTTCAGTTGTGTTTTGTCGGTCGTTGTTTTGATGTCGCTGGTAGCTGTTCCGTGTTCCTATCCTGAGTCCATTGGATTACCTGTTTGTTTTATTAAAGTGCTTGCATTTGGATTCTCTCTCCGCTTCATTTCTACTACATCGTAACAGAACAACCGACCATAAATATGAATCCAGCAGCACGGATCTCGCCTGATCTACACAGGCTAGACCGGGAGTTCGCTGGACAGATCGCGGCCTTAGCCCTGGAAAGCCTTGATCTGTTCCAGTACACCTGGGGGTTTGTTCCCCTCGCTGCCTCCTGCTCTCTGGGTGATGAGGCGATTAAGATGTGTTACCGGCTGGGGGCTAAGGAGGTCGACCCGAGGGAGCTCCCCGATCTCTCCGGTCTGGACTGGAGAGAGGCACTCTCCAGATGTCTGGAGAGCTTCCTCCCGTGGCACGCCACGTCATCACCTGTTCTTCACGTTCACCAAGACATGCCTGAGCTTCACCACGACATGCCTGAGCTTCACCACGACATGCCTGAGCTTCACCACGACATGCCTGAGCTTCACGTCAGTCACGTCCAGCCAGAGCTTCACGTCAGCCACGTCCGGCCAGAGCTTCACGTCAGCCACGTCCGGCCAGAGCTTCACGTCAGCCACGTCCGGCCAGAGCTTCACGTCAGCCACGTCCAGGCAGAGCTTCACGTCAGCCACTTCCAGCCCGAGCCTTCACCGCTGGTCCCGTCCAGCACAGAGCCTTCACCGCTGGTCCCGTCCAGCACAGATCCTTCACCACTGGTTTCGTCCAGCACAGCGCCCTCACCGCTGGTTTCGTCCAGCACAGCGCCCTCACGGCTGGTCCCGTCCAGCACAGCGCCCTCACCGCTGGTCCCGTCCAGCACAGCGCCCTCACCGCTGGTCCCGTCCAGCACAGCGCCCTCACCGCTGGTCCCGTCCAGCACAGCGCCCTCACCGCTGGTCCCGTCCAGCACAGCGCCCTCATCGCTGGTTCCGTCCAGCCCAGCGCCCTGGCCGCCCGATGGGTCGTCTTCACCGCCCTGGCCGCCCGATGGGTCGTCTTCACCGCCCTGGCCGCCCGATGGGTCGTCTTCACCGCCCTGGCCGCCCGATGGGTCGTCTTCACCGCCCTGGCCGCCCGATGGGTCGTCTGCTTCGCCCTGGCCGCCCGATGGGTCGTCTGCTTCGCCTTGGCCGGTGTCCGCTGTTCCTGAGCCGGTGTCTGCTGTTCCTGAGCCGGTGTCTGCTGTTCCTGCGCCTGAGTCACCGCCCTGGCCGCCCGAGGGGTCTTCACCGCCCTGTCCGCCCGAGGGGTCTTCACCGCCCTGGCCGCCCGATGGGTCGTCTTCACCGCCCTGGCCGCCCGATGGGTCGTCTTCACCGCCCTGGCCGCCCGATGGGTCGTCTTCACCGCCCTGGCCGCTCGATGGGTCGTCTTCACCGCCCTGGCCGCCCGATGGGTCGTCTGCTTCGCCCTGGCCGCCCGATGGGTCGTCTGCTTCGCCCTGGCCGGTGTCTGCTGTTCCTGAGCCGGTGTCTGCTGTTCCTGAGCCGGTGTCTGCTGTTCCTGCGCCTGAGTCACCGCCCTGGCCGCCCGAGGGGTCTTCACCGCCCTGTCCGCCCGAGGGGTCTTCACCGCCCTGGCCGCCCGATGGGTCGTCTTCACCGCCCTGGCCGCCCGATGGGTCGTCTTCACCGCCCTGGCCGCCCGATGGGTCGTCTTCACCGCCCTGGCCGCCCGATGGGTCGTCTTCACCGCCCTGGCCGCCCGATGGGTCGTCTTCACCGCCCTGGCCAACCGATGGGTCGTCTGCTTCGCCCTGGCCGCCCGATGGGTCGTCTGCTTCGCCCTGGCCGCCCGATGGGTCGTCTGCTTCGCCCTGGCCGCCTGAACTGCCTGCTCCACCCTGGCCGCCTGCACATCCTGCTCCACCCTGGCCTTCCGTCCTGCCGCAGTCTCCAGGTCCTCTTCCGCTCCATGGGCCTGGCCCTCCATCCCGCCCCCGGGTCCGCCTCTGCTCCACCTCCCTCCTGGACTGTTCATGAGGAGCGTCTGGAATCCGCTCCTTAAGTGGGGGGCTATGTCACGATTCCTGTCTTATGTTTTCCTTGTCTTGTGTTGACTTTTGTTATTTCCTGTCCTGTGCCATGTTTTGTAGTCCTTTGTAGTTTTTCTTGTTTATTAGTCTCTCCAGGTGTTTCTAATTAGCCCCGCCCCCTTGTTATCTTGTTTGCCTGTGTATTTAAACCCCTGTGCTTCAGTTGTGTTTTGTCGGTCGTTGTTTTGATGTTGCTGGTAGCTGTTCCGTGTTCCTATCCTGAGTCCATTGGATTACCTGTTTGTTTTATTAAAGTGCTTGCATTTGGATTCTCTCTCCGCTTCATTTCTACTACATCGTAACACTGATCAACTTCCAATTCGTCAGCATCATTATTGACAAAATAACCCCAGTCAAAACATATACTTGTACAGTTAAGTTACCGTTTTTTGAATAAAATGAACTGTTTGTTCACTTATCAGTGCAAGAGATCGCAATTTTACATGTCATGCACAACTCCACTAACGTTAATGTTAGCTCACTGGCAGAAATGGCGGGCGCTCTCACTTGTTAAGTTTGTCAAAATGGCTGATCCCGTGATAATCAGAAATCTACTTTGCTGCAAAAACGACTGTTAACGTTAGTTGTATTTTGAGCAAACTAACAAAATCGCTCTTTTTAATCCTAGTTAACTTTCTCAGCATGAAAGAAACAAACTAAAATAGTTGAGCAGAACATGAAACCCACAGTCTAACGTTACAGCCTAATTATCAAACAGTTCGTCAGTATCATTATTATGATGGAAAAATAGCTCCAGTCAAAACATACTTGTAGGCTACAGTTATCGTTACTGATTTTTGAATAAAACAAACTGTTCTCTTACGAGAGGTTCTCTCGTATTGCGTAAGTTTAGCTTACGCTACGGGAAAGATTCATCTTCTCGAGATACTGAAGCCAAAAAATTATCCTTAATTTTGTATAACTTGTCAATGCAGTGCAGCAGCTAGCAGACCTAGAGCGGGCCATCTCGCGTGCTCATTGGCTACCCTGCGGGCAACTGCTGCAGCCTACCAGTGCGCCCGGCGTGATGTCACGCCCAATGAGGGGCGCCCGCGCCTTTATAGCGTCACAGCCCGCCAGATAGGCGTGGCTTAGCGTATAAAATAGGGGCTGTAGGCTGAATTCTCTGATTTTTCGACTCTTCAGCGAGCTCTTCGCATCGCTGGATTTGAGAGAAGCCACCGCCGCCGTCGAACAGCGAACAGCCAGCCTAGGACAGCGCTGAGGAAGCCGGCCGTCTTCGCCACCTTCAGCCATCCGTGCGAGCTACGCTATCCGGCGACGTATCCTTTACCTTGCTAAAATCTATTCTAAAACCTATTCTAAAAGAGCAGCGAGTGTCTTTTTTAAGACGCCTCGCACTTCCGGCTGTGAAGCGCTTCCGCTGTCGACCCTGCGGGCTCGACTCGAAGCCTTCAACACCCCCCGCCTCTCCTCACCGACGCGCAGCTGCCGCTCACGAGCCTCACTGCCGTCGCATCTGAGAATGAGGCCGAGGGACACGTACGAACACGCGGCTAGCTCTCTTTACGTTACAAGAGAGCTACCCCGCCCTCGCGTCCCCGTTCGCGCGTCATGCAGAGCCCTCTCGAGCTCTCTGCATGACCCGGACGGGCATCATCTGTGTTACATGTAGGTCCCGTGCCCACTACTCGTGCGCGCGCCCTCGTTCAAACACTGTTCCAGTTCTGCTCGACCACCGAGCACGCGGCTAGCTCTCTTTACGTTACAAGAGAGCTACCCCGCCCTCGTGTCCCCGTTCGCGCGTCATGCAGAGCCCTCTCGAGCTCTCTGCATGACCCGGACGGGCATCATCTGTGTTACATGTAGGTCCCGTGCCCACTACTCGTGCGCGCACCCTCGTTCAAAGACTGTTCCAGTTCTGCTCGACCACCGAGCACGCGGCTAGCTCTCTTTACGTTACAAGAGAGCTACCCCGCCCTCGCGTCCCCGTTCGCGCGTCATGCAGAGCCCTCTCGAGCTCTCTGCATGACCCGGACGGGCTTGCGCGCCGCCGTCGAAATGTCTCGCCATGTCAGTCCCCTTAGATAAGGCTACTGCAGTGGTGTGTTTGGCAGCCAACGAGCCGGTAATGCAACCCGCTCGCCTGCACACATCCGCCGTTCTCGCGGTGACCCAGAGAAATCTCATGTGAGTATAATGTCAGATTAAGAATGTAAGTTACGTGCCCGCTCACGAGCGCTCACGCTTACTAACAGACACATCGCCTCCGAAAAGACGTGCGTGTTTAAGTTTATTCCCTGTCAGACAGGCTACTGCAGTGGTTCAATTAGCAGCCAACGAGCCGGTTTGTTGACCCTCTCGCCTGCACACAAACGCCGTTTTCACGGCGACCCAGAAAAATCTCAAAAAGAGTAAAATGTCTGGTCCGGCTCATGCCGTCGGTGTTGTAAGTGTAATGAAAGTGCCCATGCCCCAGTGTTCACCACTACACATAAGCACTCCGAACCTCGCAGAGCACACTCTCATGAAGCGCAGAAAAGCCGCTCGAGTGTTGAATGTAAGAAATGTGTCCACAAGTCTGTGCCCACTATCTGCCCGCTCTGTTACACGATCAAGAAAGCAGGTTATGAATGTAAGTCTCGTGCCCGCCAGAGTGCGTTCACGCTTGCTAACACTAACCTCCCCCTGGGCTCCGCCCGCGCGTTTAAGTGTTATCACAAAACGCAAGGCATTAATAAAACGCTCCCCATCCATTATGATCGGGGCGTCAAATACACTTGTAAGTCTAGTGCCCGCGCTACGCTTACAGGAAGCTTTTCCGCCCGGAGCGCTGCTCGCGCGTCAAAGAGTGAAAAAAGAATGTTCCCCATCCCTTATGATTGGGACATCTCACATAAATCAGCCGGTCTCGGCTTTCAGCGAGCAGCCATTGCCCAGAACCGAGAGCGCGCGCGCCGCGCTTTCGGCTTCGGGTCAGTTTCACAAAAGAAAGCAGGTTATGGATGTAAGTCTCGTGCCCGCCAGAGTGCGTTAACGCTTGCTAACACAAACCTCCCCCCGGGCTCCGCCCGCGCGTTTTAAGTGTTATCACAAAACGCAGGGCATTAATAAAACGCTCCCCATCCATTATGATCGGGGCGTCAAATACACTTGTAAGTCTCGTGCCCGCGCACACGCGCTCACACTTACAGGAAGCTTTTCAGCCCGGAGCGCTGCTCGCGTGTCAAAAAGTAAAAAAAAATAAAAAAATGTTCCCCATCCCTTATGATTGGGACATCTCATATAAATTAGCCGGTCTCGGTTTTCAGCGAGCAGCCATTGCCCAGAACGCGAGCGCTCTCGGCTCCGGGTCAGTTTCACAAAAGAAAGCAGGTTATGAATGTAAGTCTCGTGCCCGCCTGAGTGCGTTCACGCTTGCTAACACTAACCTCCCCCCGGGCTCCGCCCGCGCGTTTAAGTGTTATCCCAAAACGCA
The DNA here is from genome assembly GCF_051911475.1 of Siphateles boraxobius. NCBI lineage: Eukaryota > Metazoa > Chordata > Actinopteri > Cypriniformes > Leuciscidae > Siphateles > Siphateles boraxobius. Next base: position 1,375,704 of record NW_027509212.1, read on the forward strand.
GGGCATTAATAAAACGCTCCCCATCCATTATGATCGGGGCATCAAATACACTTGTAAGTCTCGTGCCCGCGCTCACGCTTACAGGAAGCTTTCCTGCCCGGATCGCTGCTCGCGCGTCAAAAAAATGACAAAAGACTGTTCCCCATCCCTTATGATTGGGACATCTCACATAAATCAGCCGGTTTCGGCTTTTCAGCGAGCAGCCATTGCCCAGAACCGAGAGCGCGCGCACCACGCTTTCGGCTCCGGTTCAGTTTCACAAGCCCGCAAATGGCGGTGGTCTGAACCCGGAGGCCATTCGCCCCCTAGCGGCTCACATAGCTGCGTGGGAAACTATCCCAGGGATTTCAGAATGGGTGTTGAGCACAATAAAGCAGGGCTATACACTTCAATTCATTCGCCGTCCCCCGCGCTTTCAAGCCCGGACCGCGACGATAGTGAATGCGGAAGTAGCACACCTACTTCACGCAGAAATAGCAAAGCTGCTGTGCAAAGGGGCTATAGAAAAGGTACCGCCTTCTCTGAGCGAGTCAGGCTTTTACAGCCGATATTTTCTCGTACCCAAGAAGGACGGAGCCTTCAGACCTATCCTAGATCTGAGACATTTGAACTAAGTGCTTGCGAAAAGATCGTTCAAAATGCTTACGACCAGGAAAATCCTCGTGCACGTTCGCCCGAGGGACTGGTTTATCTCTACCGTCCTGCCGTTCGGCCTGTCCCTGGCACCCCGTACATTTACGAAGTGCATGGACGCGGCGGTCGCCCCCCTGAGAAGTCAAGGGCTGCGCATAATGAACTATCTGGACGATTGGCTGATATTGGCACAGTCAGAGACAGAACTACTATCTCACAGAACAGTGCTTCTCAGTCATCTGGAAAGCTTGGGTCTCATGGTCAACTGGACCAAGAGCTCATTACTGCCCAGCCAGTCAATTTCCTTTTTAGGAATAGAACTGGACTCGGTGACCATGACGGCTCGTTTATCGACACAGCGCGCGCGCCGTGTTCGCCACCTAGCCGCATCTTTCCAGAAGGGCAGCTTTCTCCCTTTGAAAACATTTCAAAGGATGTTGGGCTGTATGTCATCAGCTGCAGCGGTCCTCCAGCTGGGCCTACTGCGCATGCGCCCGCTCCAACGCTGGTTGAACGCTCGCGCGCCTCGCCGAGCCTGGGTGTCTGGCGGCCAGAAAATCAGAGTGACTCAGACCTGCATAACAGCTCTGCAGCCCTGGTTAGTCGCCGACTGGTACCAGCAGGGAGTAATGATGGGAACCATCTCTTATCGGAAGGTCATCTCGACAGACGCGTCCAACTCGGGTTGGGGCGCGCTGTTCGAGGGCAGACCGGCCTTTGGCCAGTGGTCAGACCAGGAGAAGGGTTTTCACATAAACTGTCTGGAAATGATAGCGGTCGAGAACGCGCTGAAGTGCTTCCTCCCGTTCATACAGGACCAGCATGTTCTTGTCCGCTCGGACAACACATCTGTGGTATCCTATGTAAACCGTCAGGGCAGTGTCAGATCCAGAAATCTCTGCAATCTGACGGAACGCCTCCTTATTTGGTCACAGACGAACCTGCGCTCGCTGAGGGCGGCGCATGTGCCTGGCCATTTGAACGACGGCCCAGACAGACTGTCCAGGGACAATGTTCCCCCAGGGGAATGGTCCCTGCACCCCCAAATGGTCCAGAAACTGTGGCGCCTATTCGGCAGAGCGGAAGTCGACCTGTTTGCGTCAAAAGACAACGCTCAATGCCCGACGTTCTTCTCGTAGGACGAAGACGCGCTGGCCCAGGTTTGGCCCAGCCTCCCGCTATATGCTTTCCCTCCGGTCTCTCTGTTGCCACAGGTGATCAAGAGGATCAGAGAAACGCGCCACTCGGTGCTCCTCATAGCCCCGCGTTGGGAGAATCATACTTGGTTCCCGGAACTGGCACGGCTGTCACATACAGCTCCGTGGCCGATTCCGGTGAGGGCAGATCTCCTCTCTCAAGCTCGCGGCACGATCTGGCATCCCCATCCAGAGCGCTGGTCTCTGCATGCATGGTTGATCAACGGGTACTCGTTGCCCTGCCAGAAGGACTGATGAACACGATCACGCAGTCTAGAGGCCCTTCCACGAGAAGGCTCTACGCGTCTAAATGGTCGGTGTTCTCTGGATGGTGCACCGACAGAGGTCTGGACCCGCGGACATACGGGGTGGCGCATCTGCTCACCTTCCTACAAGAGCTGTTGGATAAGGGAAGATCCAGATCCACGCTCAAAGTATACGTGGCGGCCGTAGCAGCATTCGCGGAATCGACGCACGGCCAGTCACTGGGAAGACATGAGTTGGTCATCCGCTTCCTTAGAGGAGCTAGAAGGATGAATCCGCCGCGCCCCCCGTCGGTTCCCATGTTGGATCTTTCACTGGTCCTAGAGGCCCTGAAAGCTTTTCCATTTGAACCACTAGACTCCGTGGAGTTGAAATATCTATCACTAAAAACCGTTTTTCTGACTGCACTGTCGTCAGTAAAACGTGTAGGGGATCTGCACGCGCTGTCTGTCAGCGCGTCGTGTCTTGAGTTCGGACCAAATGACTCTAAAGTCATCCTCAGACCTAGACATGGTTATGTCCCTAAAGTGATGGGCACTCCATTCAGAGCGCAAGTTATTTCGCTGTCAGCTCTCCCAGCATCTGACAGCGAAAGTGATGTGAATCTCCTCTGCCCTGTCAGAGCGCTGAGGTTTTACATTACGAGCTCCGCCTCCTTCAGGCGCTCGGAACAGCTTTTCGTTTCGTTTGGTGGGCGCGCCAAGGGGCTTGCCTCCTCGAAACAGAGCCTGTCCAGCTAGACACTATAGCGGCCGCTTGCGCGTCAAAGGGTCTGCAATGCCCTCTGGGCATCAGGGCTCATTCCACGAGAGGCGTGGCCTCGTCGTGGGCATGGTCCAGTGGAATTTCTATCCATGACATATGAGTAGCGGCGGGCTGGAGCTCCCCGTCTACCTTTGTCAGGTTTTATAACCTAGAAGTTCCTGCCTTGCAGGCTAAACTGTTGTCAGTTTGAAAATGAGGTGTACTCTGCCCAGATCTCCTGCTCAGATCACGTTCATGACTCAGCTCTCCTGGTTGAGCTGCACTAGTAGGGTATGTGCCATATGACTATACAGACCGGCGCGCTGCTCTGTATTCCCTATGTGTGCTTATGTACAAGTGATGGCCCGCGTGGCTGGCCACCTTATTTTTTCCACTTATGGGGTTCCCCTCAAGCTCGGGGTTCTCATGTGGATGCTTGGCGCGCACGGCGTTGACAAAGTGTTCCCGTAGCGTAAGCTAAACTTACGCAATACGAGAGAACCTCTCGTAAGAGAACGATACTCGGTTACTAACGTAACCTCGGTTGTCTCTAGAGAGGGAACGAGTATTGCGTAACCGGCCGTGCTCGCGCCACGAGCGACTTCGCTTCAGTCATCGAAAAACCAGAGAATTCAGCCTACAGCCCCTATTTTATACGCTAAGCCACGCCTATCTGGCGGTCTGTGACGCTATAAAGGCGCGGGCGCCCCTCATTGGGCGTGACATCACGCCGGGCGCACTGGCAGGCTGCAGCAGTTGCCCGCAGGGCAGCCAATGAGCACGCGAGATGGCCTGCTCTAGGTCTGCTAGCTGCTGCACTGCGTTGATAAGTTATACAAAATTAAGGATAATTTTTTGGCTTCAGTATCTCGAGAAGATGAATCTTTCCCGTAGCGTAAGCTAAACTTACGCAATACTCGTTCCCTCTCTAGAGAGAACCGAGGTTACGTTAGTAACCGAGTATCGTTTGTTCACTTATCACTGCAATTTTACGTCATGCAAAAACTCCACTAACATTAATGTTAGCTCACTGGCAGAATTGGCGGGCGCCCTCACTTCTGAGGTTCGTCAAAATGGCTGATCCCGTGATAATCAGAAAAATGCTTTTGTGAACAAAAAGTGAACAAACGTTAGTCGTTTTTAAGCAAACTAACAAAACCACTCTGTTTTATCCTAGTTACTCAGCATGAAAGAAACAAACTTAAAGAGTTGTGCGTTGAACATGAAACCCAGTCCACGGCAAAATAACCTCAGTCATAACATATAATTGTCTTACAAGTAACGTTAATGTTTTTCAAGTTTGTAGAAAACAAACCGCTCACTCACCAGATTTTATGTCACGCAAAACTCCACAAACTTAAATCTGATTCTCGACATTCAAACGCAGATGCTCATGTAAGTTACACGGGAAAGTAAATTTTATATCGACAAAATATGAATATTACTAAATTACATTATTCTGTAAATGATTTTTTTTTATTTTTATCATTTACAATTGAATTAATAAATACAAAATAACAGATGAACGGTTTGGCTATTGTATAATGTCCCCTAATGTCCATTAGGAAGAGAGATGCAATTTGCAATTCATACCAGTTCATATTTAGCTAGTAATTTTTACAGTGCTGTTGGACCTAAAAGACCCATTGCCTGTTTTTAAATATGAATTTTAAAATTCATATTAACACAGTTAGTTTGAACATATTTTATCTGTAAAACATAACATGAATTTATAAAATGTACATTTTCTTTCTGTAGACTATATAGACTATTGAAAATCTGTATGTCCGAAAAATATTTGAACACTGTCATGTTGTAATTTTAACTGCATTGTTGCTTTCTGTATACAGTTTTTTTGTGATTTAAATTGCATAAATCTGTAAATTCTGCAAATTAATATGATTATTTTAACATATTCTTGTAAAATCAACAGTTTTGTTTGGGTCAGTATTTCGCAACAGCATTTGTACTATTTTCAAAATAGTACTGTAAATTCAACAAAATGTCATTGCTTTTCTATTTACAAAATTTTGATGTCATGATTTTACAGAATTACACAGTTAATTTCACAGACATTTTTTATACCGACAGCGGCCTACAGCTCCTGCCGGTTTGTTTCTATGGTGTTTGATTGATTGTTAATTCAGTTCAGGTGTGTCTTGTTAATTGTCAATTGTAAAATGTCTCTTCAGTTCTGTCTATTTAAACCTGTGTTCTGTCTTATGCTCGGTCAGTTCTTAGGGTTACATATAGTTGGTTGTCCTGTTCCTGTACCCGTACCCGTGATCCTGTTTTGTTTTGTTTTTTTGAAGTTTTGAGTTAGTCTTTAAATAAAACTGCTGCAGTAGATCCTGCTTCCTCCATCTGTGCAACTGATCGTAACATTATGGCTTGAGTTGTGAAGATTGTCAATTTTATAGTTCATCGATCTTCCCTCACGCACCAACAGTTCCAGTCCTTTCTCGAGGAAATGGACTGCATGCACAAAAACTCTGCTGCTTTGACAGTTTAAAACCTTCTTGGCTGAAAAAGGCGAAGTCTACTCTGAACTTAAAGATGAGACATGGGTTTTGAAACTTGTTTCTCACCGATATCACAGGCCACTTCAACAAGCTAAATCTCCAAGGTGCAGAACAAACTGCTTTGAACATGTTCAAAACATATGGGCTGCATTTGTTGACAAGCTAGTAATCTTGTCAAGGGATATTACTAATGCGCAGCATTAACACGGGTGAGATATCCAAGTACATTTCCGAACTTCAATCTGAGTTCACAACACGATTTGTGGACCTCCAAAAATATGGACCCATGTTCTCTTTTTTGATTAAGCCTGAAAACTTCGAAGGACACAAATTTGATGAATCCCTGATACAGTGGATGGATGCACATGATTGAGTTCAAGAGTTCAGCACTGTAGACGACCAAATTTACAGAACTGCAGAGAGAGTTGGAAACCACAGAAGTATGTAATCAGCCATCCTGCAGTTTCACAATGCTGGACATCATTGCCAGAGAAAGTCTCAAAAGAGTTGCTTTGGCTTTGCTGACAATCTTGGGGTCGACGAACCTCTGCGAGCAAATATTCTCGCTCATGAAAAACATGCTCCGCCCCTCTCGCAATCGCTTGAGTGTTGATCACTCCGAAGCATGTGTGCAACTTAAGGTGACGCACTACACTCCCAAGATAACGGGGAAAGCAAAGGAAAGCAGGACCTGCTTTGTTTTTATTTCCGGATTTTATTGTAAGGAATTTTATTTATTTATTTATTTTATGAAAGTATAACTGTTTTAAATCTATCAAAGACTTTAATTTTAATATACCTCCATTGGTAAGTGGAAAAAAAAAATTAACATAAATATCAATGTTCTCTTAAAAACAGATTAGAAAGGAGCTTTTGATGTTGAATGTTCAATTAATGTTAAATGCTTTTTTGCTGCTCTGTGTCTTCAAAAATAAAAAATGCTGTTGCTGTTATGCATGCAATTTGCATGAACAGTTTTAACTGCAAAGGAAAAAAATAAATGGCACATCATGTCAAAAAGTTTGCTGACTCCTGGGATATTCAAATAAATGCTGAACGTCACTATGGGAAACCAAACTTAGATTGTCATCTAAACAGGGGCGGACTGGCCATCTGGAGCACCGGGACTTTTCCCGGTGGGCCGGCCCACCCGGTATACAAATATATATATTTTTTAAAAATGACGGAAATCATAATATTACATCTCTTTTCTACGCAAATGGATGAGTGAGTCGGGCCGCGGCTGACAAGGAGTGTGAGTGTTTTGCCCTCCCTCCCTGTTTGAGTTTGGTCTACTCCATTGCATATCTTGAAACACGCCCCCTTTCACGTTGTCTAATTTACAGAGAGAGAGACAGATCGATCCGGGACAGCGAATTTCTCTGAGCAGATAAGATAATAACAAATAATTGTCTATAGATGAAAGGGGGAAGAAAAGAAAAGGTGGAGCTGAAAAGTTACGTGTTAAAAAAAAAGCATAAGAGGTAGATGCTGTGAAATGTTTCAAATTAACTGATTATGCATTAGGCGGAATCGGCGCGATGTAGGGTTGCCACCTGTGCCGGGTTCACCGGGATTGTCCTTCTTTTTAATAACCTGTCCCGGGAAATCCCGGTTTTCGAAAGGCTACGTGAATACAGACATCCGTCTCCCGGAAGTTCCGGGAGTCTCCTGCATATTGATAGCGGCTCCCTGATGCCCGCAAATTAGTTAAAATCTCCCGGAATCTAGAGCTCGCACATAATATCCTTTGTAGATTTTGTAGCTATGAACTTTGCAGATAGGACCAACACATCTAACACAAGAAGTTTGCACCTTTTTGTCCGTGTGGCTTTCTGGGCAGGTTTTATGAGTATTAATATTATTTGTCTTTTTGCATTTTAGTGCTAGGTAACATTACATTTACATTTACATTTAGTCAATTTAGCAGACGATTTTATCCAAACCGACTTACATCTGAGGACTAAAGCAAGCGATTCATCGTGAAGAGGGAAGAACGACGCAAGAAGTGCTCAAAATACAAAGTTCAGGCATTGCTCAGAGTAGCAAAAGCCAGACAAAGGAAGATTTAAAAGGGAAGGAAAGATTGAAAAGAGAAGAAGAAATTTTTTTTTTTTTTTTTACAGTGTGCCAACACACAGATGAGCCTATTTTGTGTAGAACTGGGTGCGTTGGAAGGGCTGCCGCTTTGGCATAGTTTGTGCTTTCTGTTTAAGAATTATTTTAAACTCAGCAAACTTGCAGCTCTAGTAATAATGAAAAGATTTATCTTGAACTCTGTCATGGAAACTATGTACAAACCTTAATTAAACAATTTAATAATTAAAAAGGAATTTATACCTATATGATATTACGCCGTAGCCACACTGGACGAGCAGTTTGGAAAATGGATGGATGATTCAGCTCTGAGTGCCATCTTCTTGTGTCAGATGCTGAAATTTATTCGGTACAACCCTCATAGTGCATTATGGGTACTCTCTAGCCATTGAGCATACATCAGTACTCTCTAACCATTGAGCGTACATCAGATGTACACACGTTATTGCAGTGCATTATGGGATTAAATGAGTGCATTCTATAACGTTATTCTAAACGTAGGCATCTTATCCAAGCATTAATGGAAAGGAAAGCCCTTTATACTTGGGAATGGCACATATGAAGTGTTTCTCCCTCCTGTCTTTTTACGACTTGATAAATTGTGGCATTTCTTTGTTGTTTAGAAACAAGTATTACCATGATACTTTTGTCTTTTACGAGTATATTAAATAACTCTGTCTTGTCTTCTGTCAAAACATCTGTCCATCTTTAAAGAATGATTGACTGTCATGTTCGCCAGGTGACCTGTAAATGCGAAAAAACAGTTTCCATTGTTATTTTTGGAAAATATATATTTTTTAATTGCCTGAAAAAGCACCTCATATGAGCGTAAAAACTTTTTTCCCGATACATGGGAGTTTTTGCGAAATTGATTCTTTGCCCTATTTTCAATTCACAATTTCAGTTTGCGCAATTTGAAGGGTAATTGAAACACGGGTTATAAATGCTGTTCTGATTGCATTAATGAGTGACGGGTGTGTGTGTGTGTTAATAGCCTGGGAAGAATCCACACGCTGCATCCAAAATCAAACACATCCCTATATAGTGTGCGAAAAACAGTATGCCAACAGAGTAGTATGTCTAAATACATAGTATTTGAAAAAACAGTAGGCGAAAAGTTCCCAGGATGACCTATTATTTCCACCCGAGCTCAGGGTGTATTGCAAGGAGACTGATGATTTTATGTGCTTTTGAACAATATATTCAATCATGATCCTTCCTAACATTCATTCCATGACTTCACATATTCATATCCCTTGAGAGTGATACAGTATGGCCTGCTGCACAGATTGGATATAAAAAAAACACCATCTTGCTGTTCGGCTGATAAAATAACTAAAGTACATATGAATTCAAAAGTATAAAAAAATTATTAATCTATGTCACTTATTTATACACAGCATCAAACTAAATATTTTTTTTTACACAAAGCAAACCATGAAAGTTGAGAGATAAACGTTACAATTGTTGTCTATAAGCTGTTTCGCATTTAAGCCTTTAAAATGATTGAAATACTGCATGTAAAATTTAAATACTGTATATATATATATATATGTTCATTTATCACCATTCTCTACAAACTTTTGTGCATTGTGCAATACTTCAAATTGACACATCCTTTACAACGTGACAACTCTGCAACTAGTGTGAATCATGTAGAATTGTGCAGCCGCTTTCAGAAGAAACAGAAACTAATACAAAACTGTAATTGTCAGCATGCCCAAAATGCCAGTAAATCAGAAAGATATATATATATATATTTTTTTTTTTACCAAAATTGACAATCAGCATTTTAGCCACTAAACGTTTGCTATTAGTCACCGTGAGATCCTCTACCACCATTATAGCCAGTGCTCATGTGGTTTTGGATATTGGGAAATGAAAAAAAAAATATTTAAGTGAATTGACGAAAAACTGTAGCAGTGACTGATTACAATTATGAGATACTTGAGGGGAAAACTCTACTTGTATATTGTAATATTACATTAATTATACCAACTAATAGTTATTAATATTGATATATTGAAATGTATCTGTACTAACCACTTATTACAGCTCAGTTCATTGTTAAACATCCCATTTATTTATGTCCTTCTACTGACAGAATAATACCATGCAAAACAGTATGCATCGATCTTACTGTTTAAATGTTAAAAATAGTCTGGAGTGATGTACAGTATATGGACACTATTCCACCAATTTCATGTTTAGTGTGGTTTTAAGGATTTGTAATGAAGAAGAGGCGTGAGCTACTGTACAACACTTCCTTGATAACATAAACATAGCATTACATAGTCACATCTACAACTGACCATTCACTCTTCAAAATATCCTCCAGCCAGGAGACAGTCTTTAGACTGTGCCAGGTTTTGACATTCTGAAACCTTTCAAAATATGTGCTGTCATGAAATGTCAAAGTCTGAGAGCTGAGTTACTGTTGTAGTCATTTACCCAGATTACTTTTCTGTGGATTGCTACTATATAGTTAAAGTCCCCCTGTAGTCAATGATTGTATCCCTTAAAACTCATCTCTTATCACCAAAATTACATATTTAAAAAAAATGTAATTGAAAAGAAATTTCATCAGGCCCTAAAACAACTTGAATGTAACTCTATGCCTCATTTAGTATGCGCGGTTCTATGTGCTAATGATCCCCGCCTCCACTCACTCACTCAGCTCAGAGATCAACTCGTTGACGATCACACGTTGATCTGATTGGTTACAAGGTAGTTTGTGACGTCAGGAACAGCCGCGATTTCAAACCGTGTTTTTGAGACTGTCTTCGGTTCACTGCAGTTTTAAGGAGAAAATACTCAGCAATGCTGTCGACTTATTAATGGTGTTGACCTCTAGAGCGCCTTAAGTTGGAAAATAAGCTAAGAGAAGAGATCCTGCAGTTTCACCTGAGGACACCTGTCCTTTTACTCTTCAAAGACAAGTGCAATCCTCCAAGCACAAATAGCTCACAACCTAAAAGTCTAACCTTTTATTGTTTTAACTTTCAAAACTATTTTTAAGTGCCCTCCCATCTATATGTTCCTGTGGGATCTCTCTCTCCTCTCTTTCTTCATTATTAATCATGCCTGGTGTGCCATTGTGTTTAAGATGATCAGCAGGAGAAGCTCTTGACAGAGGACAAGGTCAGAGTGAGAAACCGAATCCCAGCCAAGCAGAATGTAAAGAGACACCATCTGTGTAAAGAGTGATCAGATTTATCTGAGCCGTTTGGTCAACAGGAATCACTGGGGATTTTAGAGCAGAAGAAAGTGGACAATATTATGATACACTCCTTTCTTTATCCTACAGTTTCTCTCTTCTTCGGGTCCCTTCATAACAGTTAAATCAGATGCAATAACCATGAGACCAAGCGAGCCAGAGACAAAGAGTGTGGAAGATAGAGGTGTGTGTGTGTGTCTCAGTCTCAGAGTAAGGTGTGTTTTATAGCTTTGATTGAGCTCTAGCTGCTGTCTGGGACCGACACTACATTCCCCTGCTGTCACTGCCAATAAAACAATGTCACACGCTCCCTTTCGCCACCGTAACCGCCGGTTTGACACCTGAACAACTTGATCTGAAGAGACACAACAAAATGGTTTGCTAGACTCGTTGTCTGTTCACTTAAAAAGGGAAAAACAAAAGGAGATAAAAATACACTGCTTGCTTTTGTTTTTTACATTTTTAGCCACACTCTCTCCTGATAATGAAAATTTGATTTGTTGTCCATGAGGGAAACATGTCATTATAATGATCCTAACAAACATAACAGGGTCTCTCTCTCTCTCTCTCTCTCTCTCTCTCTCTCTCTCTCTCTCTCTCTCTCTCTCTCTCTCTCTCTCTCTCTCTCTCTCTCTCTCTCTCTCTCTCTCTCTCTCAAATTCAAATGAGCTTTATTGGCATGACTTGTACAGTATTGCCAAAGCATTGGCCATTACATATGCAATGAACAAATAATCAGAATAAATAAATAAATAAATAAAATAAAAAATCAATAAATCAGTCAGTAAAAAAAATGCATGAATACATTTTTAACATTTAAAACACACATTTTTGTATGTTTGTACCAACATTCAAACAAGAAAAGAAAAATTCTGACTCTAGCTGTGTCCACTGGCTGACTCTCGTAGTTTGTGGCAGGCTGTTACATACTTTGCTGCTGTTGTGATTGAGCTAGATTTTTCTCCCAAAAATATGATTTAATTTTTCTGAATTTGGTAATGCCATAAAATTTGGTTCTAACTGTTGGAATCTAGTGAAATAGTCCGATCTTATGCTGTTATAGTGATCACAGTGTATCAGAAAGTGTTCTTCTGTCTCCACCTCTCTCAGAGAGCACAGAGAACACAGTCTCTGCTCTCTCGGCTGCCATCTCTGCCTGTGCCGTCCTTTCTCTACAGCCAGACTGTGCTCACTCAGCCTGTATCTGGTTCAGGTCTTTCTCACTTTATGCTCTTTCACACAGCTCAGGTATTCTGCTGGTTTATAATCTATTTTCAGGTTTAAATAGAGTTCCATCTTCTTTTGTAATTTAGTAGCATCTTTCCAATAGGTGATGTAATTTTGTTTTTGTAATTGTATAATTTGTTTGGGCCAGATAGTGCTGTGCTGGTCTTGCTGTAGTTTCTGCCGGTTCTGCTCCTGACACCGCAGGGCTTCAGCCTGATATGAGCTCGGGTAACTGCACTCCGGTGCCGGTTCTGCTCCTGACACCGCAGGGCTTCAGCCTGATATGAGCTCGGATCACTGCGCTGATCCGATCACTGATCACTGCGCTCCGGTGCCGGTTCTGCTCCTGACACCGCAGGGCTTCAGCCTGATATGAGCTCGGGTCACTGCGCTCCGGTGCCGGTTCTGCTCCTGACACCGCAGGGCTTCAGCCTGATATGAGCTCGGGTCACTGCGCTCCGGTGCCGGTTCTGCTCCTGACACCGCAGGGCTTCAGCCTGATATGAGCTCGGATCACTGCGCTGATCCGATCACTGATCACTGCGCTCCGGTGCCGGTTTTGCTCCTGACACCGCAGTGCTTCAGCCTGATATGCGCTCGGGTCACTGCGCTCCGGTGCCGGTTCTGCTCCTGACACCGCAGGGCTTCAGCCTGATATGAGCTCGGGTCACTGCGCTCCGGTGCCGGTTCTGCTCCTGACACCGCAGGGCTTCAGCCTGATATGAGCTCGGGTCACTGCGCTCCGGTGCCGGTTCTGCTCCTGACACCGCAGGGCTTCAGCCTGATATGAGCTCGGATCACTGCGCTGATCCGATCACTGATCACTGCGCTCCGGTGCCGGTTCTGCTCCTGAAACCGCAGGGCTTCAGCCTGATATGAGCTCGGGTCACTGCGCTCCGGTGCCGGTTCTGCTCCTGACACCGCAGGGCTTCAGCCTGATATGAGCTCGGGTCACTGCGCTCCGGTGCCGGTTCTGCTCCTGACACCGCAGGGCTTCAGCCTGATATGAGCTCGGGTCACTGCGCTCCGGTGCCGGTTCTGCTCCTGACACCGCAGGGCTTCAGCCTGATATGAGCTCGGGTCACTGCGCTCCGGTGCCGGTTCTGTTCCTGACACCGCAGGGCTTCAGCCTGATATGAGCTCGGGTCACTGCGCTCCGGTGCCGGTTCTGTTCCTGACACCGCAGGGCTTCAGCCTGATATGAGCTCGGGTCACTGCGCTCCGGTGCCGGTTCTGCTCCTGACACCGCAGGGCTTCAGCCTGATATGAGCTCGGGTCACTGCGCTCCGGTGCCGGTTCTGCTCCTGACACCGCAGGGCTTCAGCCTGATATGAGCTCGGGTCACTGCGCTCCGGTGCCGGTTCTGTTCCTGACACCGCAGGGCTTCAGCCTGATATGAGCTCGGGTCACTGCGCTCCGGTGCCGGTTCTGTTCCTGACACCGCAGGGCTTCAGCCTGATATGAGCTCGGGTCACTGCACTTCAGGTGCCGGTTCTGCTCCTGACACCGCAGGGCTTCAGCCTGATATGAGCTCGGGTCACTGCGCTCCGGTGCCGGTTCTGCTCCTGACACCGCAGGGCCTCAGCCTGATATGAGCTCGGGTCACTGCACTTCAGGTGCCGGTTCTGCTCCTGACACCGCAGGGCTTCAGCCTGATATGAGCTCGGGTCACAGCACTTCAGGTGCTGGTAGAACTTCGCAGCTCTTTTTTGCATACTGATCAATAAGGGGTATTGTCCTAATTCAGCTCTGCACGAGTTGTTTGGTGTCGCTCTGTTTACTTTTAGGATGCTTTTACAAATTTGGGTATGCAGAGTTTCAATTTCCTCTTTTTCCCATTTTGAAAAATCTTGGGTTTTTAGAGGTCCCCATACCTTGCTGCCGTACAGAGCAATTGGTTCAATTATTGCTTTTAGGATTTTTAGCCAGGTTTGAATTGGAATTTCATGTCAAATAGTATTTTTAATCATGTAGAAGACTCTCATCGCTTTTGCTTTCAGTTCATTCACAGCCAGATTAAAGTTCCCTGTTGAACTCAGTTTTAGACCCAGATATGTGTATTAGTGGGTGTGTTGGAGGACTTGGTTTCCTGCTCTGAAGATGTATTTATTTTCCCTACACCAGGATCTATTTTGAAAAATCATTATTTTGTTTTTTGCAAGGTTAATTTTGAGAGCCCACGTTTGACTGAATGTCTCTACGACTTCGAGGAGCTGTTGTAGTTCTTCTTTAGTTTGTGACAGAATGACTAAATCATCTGCAAAGAGGAGACATTTAACCTCTGATTCAGTCAGGGTCGGGCCGGGGGCAGTGGAATTATTCAATGCTTTGGCTAGTTCATTTATATAAATGTTAAATAGAGTGGGGCTCAATGGGCAACCTTGTCTGACTCCTCTTTGTAGGGAGAAAAATTCTGTTCGCTTATTCCCAATTTTTACAACACATGTATTGTTTTTATACATGGTGCTGATCAAATCAAATGTTTTTCCTCCAATCCCATTTTCCAATAGTTTTAGGAAGAGTCCTTCATGCCAGATCGAGTCGAAAGCCTTCTCAAAGTCAATAAAGCAAGCGAAGACTTTGGATTTATTTTGGTATACTTGTTTATCAATGACCGTGTGAAGGGTGTAAATGTGGTCAGATGTTCTGTGTTTGGGCAGAGATCCAATTTGACTTTTGTCCAGAATTTTGTGGATTTTGAGAAAGTTTTGCAATCTTATATTAATTATCGAACAGAATATTTTCCCCAGGTTGCTATTGACACATATGCCTCTGTAATTGTTCGGTTCATATTTGTCTCCTTGTTTAAATATTGGTGTAATTAGGCCTTGGTGCCAGTTGTCTGGGAAATATCCTACTCTCAAAACAATGTTGAATTTGTTTTGAATTTGTCGTTGGTGTATTTGATCATTTCATTTAATATTCCATCAATGCCACATGCCTTGTTGGGTTTTAAAGCATGAAGTCTGTCTGTAAGCTCATTTATTGTGATTGGAAAATCCAGGGGGTTCTGATTGTCTTTAATTTTTTCTTTCAGGATTTCTAATTTAGTTTTTAGTTCATTTCGAGCAGGATTTGTTTCAGTTGTTTTGTACAGATTTTCAAAGTGTGTCCTCCATATGTTCCCGTTTTGAATGGCCAATTCTTCTTGGTGTGGTCTATAGAGTGTGTTCCAATTGTTCCAAAAGTTACTAGTGTTTATTGCTTGAAATAATTGTGCTGTGTGTTCTTCCTTTTTTTACTCTTAGAGTTTGTTTGTATAGTCTAAGGGTTTCGTGATATTGATGGCGGAGTTCTTCATTGTCAGGATCTCTGTGTTTTTGATTTGAAAGATTTCGTACTGTTGTTCGGATATTTTTGCACTCACTGTCAAGCCACATTTCTTTGGTGTTTTTGGTTTCCTTTTTGAGGATTTATTTTTCAAATTGCACATGGATGCTAATTGGTGGAATATTTTGATAATGTCACAAAGTGCCAGATTTATACCCAAAATTATTTTGTGAATATGTGTTCATTGTGAATTTGTCCAATAATAATTTGATCGTTTCTATTGCATTTTGATAATTTTCTGTGCTGTTATTTGTCCACTTGTAGTGTGGTTGCAGCCTCAGTAAATGAGAGGGCTTTCTGTGTGATTCATTGCTATGAGTTTGTCTTAAATACAGTGTCATTTTACAGTGGTCTGACAGAGGTGTTTGAGGACTGACTGTGAATGCCCTGAGATGCACTGGATCAATGTCTGTGATGAAGTAATCTACAGTACTGTTACCCAGGAAAGAATTAAAGGTGTAACAACCAAAAGAGTCTCCCCGTATACGACCGTTGACTATATACAGGCCCAGTGATCGACAGAGCTCTAGGAGGCTTTTCCCACTTTTGTTTGTGTATTTGTCATAATTGTTTCTGAGGTGGTATGAGGGCAGAGAGTGGCTGATGTTTGTGATATATTTGTCTCCCTGTGTATTGACAAAGTCTGGTTCATTTCCAATTCTGGCATTTAGATCGCCACACATTAACACCTTTTGTCTGGAAATGGCTGATCTCATCCTGCAGGATGGAGAAAGTTTCTTCATTATAATAGGGAGACTCAGCTGGGGGAAGGTATATAGCACACAAGAATATGTGACGGTCTGTGGAGACGATGACTTTGTGGATTTTTAACCAAATATTAAATTTTCCGATTTGTATAGCTGTGATTGAGTCAGCATTCCCCCTGACTCTCTGCCCTGAGTCACCCCTCTTAATTTTGTTGATGGTAGAACTATTTCCCTAAATCCAAATTGGGCAGCCAGTGGACAAATCTCTTACATTCCATGTTTCTTGTAGTATTATAATGTCAGAATTCAGAATTTCCGAATGTTGGCTCTTGATACCAAAAACAGAGGACCTCAGTCCTTGAATATTCCAACATGTGACTTTCAGGGAATATGAGCTCATTAAATAATCACATTTGTTATTTCAAAACAAGACAGATATCAGTATATTGAATTGAGAAATCAAGAAGAATATATTAAATATTATGATCCTAGAAATTAAGTTAAATGTATAATTTAGGTAAAATAAATATACAAAGATATCATATTCATATATATATATATATATATATATATATATATATATATATATATATATATATATACGTATAGTTTTTTTCAAGAAGAAAAAATAGTATGAGGTTTCTAAAAATCTGATATAAAATGAGTATAAAATAAAAATAAACACATACACATGCATACACATCCATACTTCCATACTTTTTTTTCAAGAATAATAAATGTTTCTAAGAATCTGATTTTAAAATAAGTAGAAATAAAATACACTCTCACACATACATACACACATACACACTCATACATACATTTTCAAAAAAAAAATTCACTTTTTTTGTGAGTCACTAACCCATGAGCTGTGAGCACAGCAGAGTCAGCATGTGCTGGATGTTTGTGAGGTCTCTGGATGGAGATGAGGCCGGCTGGCTGGGAACTGTGCTGGGGCTGCAGTGGGTCAGTGATCGGCTGGCTGTGGACTGTGCTGGGGCTGCAGTGGGTCAGTGATCGGCTGTGGACTGTGCTGGGGCTGCAGTGGGTCAGTGATCGGCTGGCTGTGGGCTGTGCTGGGGCTGCAGTGGGTCAGTGATCGGCTGGCTGTGGACTGTGCTGGGGCTGCAGTGGGTCAGTGATCGGCTGGCTGTGGGCTGTGCTGGGGCTGCAGTGGGTCAGTGATCGGCTGGCTGTGGACTGTGCTTGGGCTGCAGTAGGTCAGTGATCGGCTGGCTGTGGGCTGTGCTGGGGCTGCAGTGGGTCAGGGATCGGCTGGCTGTGGGCTGTGCTGGGGCTGCAGTGGGTCAGTGATCGGCTGGCTGTGGGCTGTGCTGGGGCTGCAGTGGGTCAGGGATCGGCTGGCTGTGGGCTGTGCTGGGGCTGCAGTGGGTCAGTGATCGGCTGGCTGTGGACTGTGCTGGGGCTGCAGTGGGTCAGTGATCGGCTGGCTGTGGACTGTGCTGGGGCTGCAGTGGGTCAGGGATCGGCTGGCTGTGGACTGTGCTGGGGCTGCAGTGGGTCAGTGATCGGCTGGCTGTGGGCTGTGCTGGGGCTGCAGTGGGTCAGTGATCGGCTGGCTGTGGACTGTGCTGAGGCTGCAGTGGGTCAGGGATCGGCTGGCTGTGGACTGTGCTGGGGCTGCAGTGGGTCAGTGATCGGCTGGCTGTGGGCTGTGCTGGGGCTGCAGTGGGTCAGTGATCGGCTGGCTGTGGGCTGTGCTGGGGCTGCAGTGGGTCAGTGATCGGCTGGCTGTGGGCTGTGCTGGGGCTGCAGTGGGTCAGTGATCGGCTGGCTGTGGGCTGTGCTGAGGCTGCAGTGGGTCAGTGATCGGCTGGCTGTGGGCTGTGCTGGGGCTGCAGTGGGTCAGTGATCGGCTGGCTGTGGACTGTGCTGGGGCTGCAGTGGGTCAGTGATCGGCTGGCTGTGGGCTGTGCTGGGGCTGCAGTGGGTCAGTGATCGGCTGGCTGTGGGCTGTGCTGGGGCTGCAGTGGGTCAGTGATCGGCTGGCTGTGGACTGTGCTGGGGCTGCAGTGGGTCAGTGATCGGCTGGCTGTGGGCTGTGCTGGGGCTGCAGTGGGTCAGTGATCGGCTGGCTGTGGACTGTGCTGGGGCTGCAGTGGGTCAGTGATCGGCTGGCTGTGACTGTGCTGGGGCTGCAGTGGGTCAGTGATCGGCTGGCTGTGGGCTGTGCTGGGGCTGCAGTGGGTCAGTGATCGGCTGGCTGTGGGCTGTGCTGGGGCTGCAGTGGGTCAGTGATCGGCTGGCTGTGGACTGTGCTGGGGCTGCAGTGGGTCAGTGATCGGCTGGCTGTGGGCTGTGCTGGGGCTGCAGTGGGTCAGTGATTGGCTGGCTGTGGGCTGTGCTGGGGCTGCAGTGGGTCAGTGATCGGCTGGCTGTGGACTGTGCTGGGGCTGCAGTGGGTCAGTGATCGGCTGGCTGTGGGCTGTGCTGGGGCTGCAGTGGGTCAGTGATCGGCTGGCTGTGGACTGTGCTGGGGCTGCAGTGGGTCAGTGATCGGCTGGCTGTGACTGTGCTGGGGCTGCAGTGGGTCAGTGATCGGCTGGCTGTGGGCTGTGCTGGGGCTGCAGTGGGTCAGTGATCGGCTGGCTGTGGGCTGTGCTGGGGCTGCAGTGGGTCAGTGATCGGCTGGCTGTGGACTGTGTTGGGGCTGCAGTGGGTCAGTGATCGGCTGGCTGTGGACTGTGCTGGGGCTCCAGTGGGTCAGTGATCGGCTGGCTGTGGACTGTGTTGGGGCTGCAGTGGGTCAGTGATCGGCTGGCTGTGGACTGTGCTGGGGCTGCAGTAGGTCAGTGATCGGCTGGCTGTGGGCTGTGCTGGGGCTGCACTGGGTCAGTGATCGGCTGGCTGTGGACTGTGCTGGGGCTGCAGTGGGTCAGTGATCGGCTGGCTGTGGACTGTGCTGGGGCTGCACTGGGTCAGTGATCGGCTGGCTGTGGACTGTGTTGGGGCTGCAGTGGGTCAGTGATCGGCTGGCAGTGGGCTGTGCTGGGGCTGCAGTGTGTCAGTGATCGGCTGGCTGTGGACTGTGCTGGGGCTGCACTGGGTCAGTGATCGGCTGGCTGTGGACTGTGCTGGGGCTGCAGTGGGTCAGTGATCGGCTGGCTGTGGACTGTGCTGGGGCTGCAGTGGGTCAGTTATCGGCAGGCGGACTGGTCGTGTCGTTCTGCCCGCTCGCGTCAGATTGCCAACACGAGCGGGTAGAACGACATGACCAGTCCGCCTCAACTCGAGCCAGTGCGGGCTCCTCGTCCGTGACAGCCAGGTCACGGTCTCGCGTTCTATCCGCTCGTGTCGGCAATCCGACTGAAATATCCAGCTCCAGATTGCCAGTACTGCGGGCACCAGTAAGTTGAGGAAGCTCAGGAGGAACTATTGTTGTTACTATGGTATTGTTGAACTTTTATTGTTAACATAATTATTTTTGTTGATATCATTTTTGAAATAAATGGTTCACATTTATGTTGTTTTCCTTATTAGTTTTTTATTCCATGTGTATGTTAGATAGATTCCATCAGTGGAATTAATGTTACTAAACTACTGTTACCTTACATGGTAATAGATAACAAAAAATGGCCATGCCTACATATTTTTATTCTTATTTTGCAAATCCAAATTGCATTACAATGTTCAGACTGAACATTCAACATAAATAGAAACGAGGAGTAATTCAATAATGATTTCGGCAACAAACTAGATTTTTTTTCTGTGAAATGAATTTCAAACTCAGGCGGCACCCAGCCTTGTAGACGGTAGAGTGCTTTCTCTGAATCTGATAGGCGGTGGATACCTCCTCAGCGTTGTTCTGGATTAGTGGGAGTGGCTTGCGGAGCTGTGCAATGTGGTGCATTGTGGGAGTTGTGGTTTTCAGTACAAATGCGCCCTAAAGTTACTTTCTGTCTTTACTCGGTCAAGAAGGCACCAAATTCGAAAATTGTATTATATTTCGACTACATATATGACCCACTTTCAATAAAGATGAATGTTCCCATGGGTGAAATGCTCCTTTAAGAGGCACAAAGACACTCTTTATGTATATGCCCTGTTAACTGCCGTTTTAGCTGAGTTGGAGCTCTGGGCATTCGATGTAACAGCTCCATGTTGCAAGCACCAATCCGGTTCGGGGGTTTTTTTCTATAGACAGTACTCACAAAGGTATAACAATCAAGATTAACTCAAATATTGCCCGGAGTTCTCCTTTAATTCTTTCCACCCTTGACCTCTTAGCAATAATCTCCCTCACTAAATAAATAAATCTTTAATGTTAATTAAATCTAAGTTGGTTGTGTGGAACCATTGTCCATAATTGAATTGAGTTTAAAGAAACATTTTTTTTAGTGTATCCAGTAACCCCTAAATATGGCAGCAACTGCAGAAACATACTTGTGTGTGTTTCATCACACTGTTCTGTGTGAGATTCTCCTGAGAAAGCAGAAGTAAAGTGAGGTGGTCTTCCCTAAAAAACACCTCTCATCCTCATTTTACCTCCATATATCCTCAATGAGGAAGAGAAATTCCTGGGTTTCACCATCTAAGACAAACGAGTTGTGCGTCAAACTCAACTTCCTGCATGATTTTGTTGTATCAGCAGTATGTTTATTTGTGCTTATCAAGTTGTTGTTCCTTACTTAATCAGAGTAACAACTAAATGTGAAGATCTAAATGTCCCATCCATGAGGGGATACGTTGTTTAAGTTTCTTTTAAATCGTGAGACTGTGATGTGAAGGACACTCTTGTGTGAAAAGCACAATGTGTAGCTAAACATGATTAAGCTTTTAATCTTCTAGGCAATCAGTATTTTCTCCAGGTGTGTGATGCTTATTTACCCAATAAATGCAGAAAAATCCGAAGCAAATAACAAACAAATACGTCTAATTCTTCTAAATAACGCCTGCATAGTTTCTGTTAGTTATTGAATGATGCTTATTTTTTATGTCAGTGAATATACTGCTTTTTATAATGGTAAATTACAAATGTATGTCTAAAATAAGACGAAAATAATATGCAGTGCTATTTTTGTTATGGATTTCAAGTATTTGGAAACCAAATATTCTATACAGGATGTTGTATCACTAAAATTTCATGTTTGTGCATTTTGTACAGTTATTTATGCAATTTTTGAAAAAGCTTGTTTACTCAAGAACACTAAAACCTCAAAAATAAAATGCCAAAAAATAGAGGTTTGTGATTTAGTAATAATATATATTTGGATAATGTATAGATATATAATTATTTTAGTATATATAATTCTTAAATTTTACTGAAAAAATCAGTTTCAACCTACATTGAAATCAACATCGGCACAGACAACAAAAATGTTTCACAAAAATAAAAATAATTACTATAGTTGATGGTTCCATGAAGAACCTTTAACATCCATTGAAACTTTTCATTCCACAAAATGTTCTTTATAGTAGAAAAAGTTTCTTTAGATTATTAAAATGTCTTTATTAAGAAAAAAAACTGATCATTGGAAGGAATCTATGGCATCGCTTTGAAAACCCTCTTTTACAACCTTTATTTTTAATTGGTTTATTTTATTGTACCCATCATGTTTTTGCAAAACCAAGTCTAACATAAAAATGTATATATTCATAATATTAAAAATAACATTCACATGTATTCTTGCTATCTATAATGGATGGAATATAATATTATAATGGAAATAATGAAATGCTCAAATTTCATGAACATATCAATGAAAATAAGGAAGGTGTTTTGGTGAGTTGACCATAGGCAGGTAATAATTTGAGGGTGGGACAGGTGGGTCGTGAACTGTTCCCCCCAAACAAACCATACCTGGCAACCTCTTGTGGATAAGGCAAGAGATGGAATTAGACAATTAAAATGCTTAGAAAACTTTATGAATAAATACGATTAGTGGGCAATATGTTTCAGTTCAGATAAGTCTCCTGACCATGAGCACCATGAATTTAGCGGAGTAAGGGGACAGCAGCAGCATTAGAGGACGCTCACATGAATTAGACTAGGAGAGCTGAACTATTTCCCCCAAACAGACCATAAAGCAACCTCCTGTGATAAATATGATGGATGAATTAAGCAGCCAGAAAGCGCATCCAGTAGGGATGGCCCGATACCGATACTGGCATCGGGGATCGGGTCGATACTGTCCTCATATACTCGTACTCATAAAAATTCGCCGATACCACGCCCCGATACCACGTACATTTTGCGAAACGAAACTGGCCGCCGCGAGTGCTTTGTCGAGGTGAACTGAGGCATAGGGACGTGCACTCCCAACGCAAAAGAGTGCGGCGCGGCACTAGATCTGATGGCCGAGCGCGAGCGCGGGCGCGGGCGGTAATGCACTCACTCTGTGTGTGCGGGTTCCGGGAGAATAAAACGATTCGCGGGACTCCCGCAAACTAGAAATATCTATGAATACAACATATTAAAACTAATAGATTTTCATTCATCTGTTGCAGAAAAGCAAGAAGAACAACTAAAACAAAATAGAAACGATTTACAGGCCAGAGTTTCTATTCATAACATGTTTGCAGCGTTGAGCGATGTAGCCAATCACAGACATGCGTGTTGATTTCTTGAACGCAATGGCTAATCAGAAGCATTTAAGATAGACTCCCCTCACCGCTCAAAACTTTTTTGTTCAGTGCTGAATTCTGTATGCTGGCAAATCCTCTAATTATAACAAACAAAGTGTGGATATTATGAAAGATTCATTGTGCAGTCAGCTTCATTGATAATAACAGATGTGTGAGATCGCGATGAACTGTCAGCTTTTTAGGAATTAGACTATTAAGGGAGCGCACTTTGGGCGCATTCAGTCATGTCAGACCATGCACGCAGTAACTGCTTGCTTTTATGTTAAATTAACAGTGGTTTGTGTGTTAATACATTTATTATTTTACTCATCATTATTTATTTTTAGACTTGTTAAAACAAGCAGAGAAGAAAATAAAAACAGTCTTCTAACCTGTGTTCTAAAATAGTCTTCTGTCTTCTTTTCTGGGAGCCTATAGTTACTTTTGCGGTAGAAATATCGGTATCGGTACTCGATATCGGCAAGTACACAAATGTAAATACTCGTACTCGTATCGGTTTGAAAAAAAATGGTATCGGGCCATCCCTAGACTCACTGAATAGTGACTGTTACTTTACTTACTCCCAAGAATCGATTAGGCAATAGTCATAGTTGATGAATGAATGGAACATTGTAGCGTGCATCCCATCAAATAAACGCAATAATCTTTGTGCTTTGTTACTATTGATATGAAACAAGTTTCAGATGTCAAATTACGTCAATTTTCTTACGAAATTCAAAAACAAACACCGCTTTGGCGCTGTGGCGTGAGATCGCTCTGGCGCAGCTCAAGGAAAGCAGCAGCGCGGGCGCGGGCACATCTTCTTCCGCCTTAATAAAAATACGAACTACAGCACGAAATAAACCTTCATGAGCATCTGAAAGTGTTTAAAAGATAGAATACAACTTTTCGAATTCCGTATCATGTTACATGGAATGCTCAATCGCAGTGTTCCAACCGTGGAAAGACGTAAGTGAAAACAATAATGTAAACGTCATAACGTCACATTTACCTCAGATAAATGTCCATATCCATGATAGCCAGTGACCATACACTCGTTAGTCAGCTAGAAAAATAACTCTGGAGAGGAGCAAATCAAATTATGAAATTTGTCAATACCCGGCCCTACTATCTATCACTGCAAGCTGTTTAATCTGTGCTGCATCCTAATAGCTTTTAACAATGAGCATTAAAAATGAACTTAGCTTCGTGAAGACTTTCAGAGATTAATGGAGAGTGAATACATTGAGTCCTGTTTCAATAATGCAGAGAGCAAGCAGCAAGCAGTTAGGAGCGAACTGAATCTGTTTAAATAAGGCGCCCTGATTTGAGCGTAATCATTAGCAGCGAGGGGGAATAGCTGAATCGCTGATGCAGTTCAGCTAAGCAGATCGCTGATGAGACCGTGTTGTTGGCCAATAGCGTTAGCAGCATCTTGACTACTTGGCCTGCTAGAACTGACACTGACGCTCAATTTCTAGACATCGTAATGTATCACTGATCTGTATAATGATTCTACATGTAACATATATACATATATTGTACATATAACTGATATTGTGTTGTATTAGCAACCCCACCCCTCACACATACCTGTCCCACACACTTTTTAAAACAAAGTTATGATACTGGGGTTGACTGAAAAAGAATGAGGTAAAGAGTTAACCAGATTATATGGACATGATGCTCCTTTAAAACCCACATGCAAATGAACACAGACACAATGTGCAAATAAAATCTAAACATCCTTACTGTATTTTACAGTGAGAGGACACACGCGGAGAGAAACGGAGAGAGTGTCTGATATACACTGACAGGGTCACCCTAGGTCATCAGTCACCCTAAAACACATACATCAGCAGCTGAGTGGTGTGGTCATCAAACAAACAAATAAACAAAACACTGAGTACAGTAAACAAGGTCATTCTGTCAGCGCAGGTTAAGTGTGAGCAGCGAGGGCAGTTTAGAGCTGATCTGAGGTCAGGGGCGGCACTGCGGTTCTGTTCAAAGCTTTCCGTCAAAACAGATGGCCTGATCACCAACCAGTTTACCACCGACAGGAACACACACTCTCACAGAGCAAGAAGTGACTGTTTGTCATTCTTAATGGAGGGACAAAGGCATATGCACATACTCAAACTTTTAATACACAACTATTTGCACACACACACACACACACACACACACTCACTCTCACAGAGCGAGAAGTGACTGTTTGTCATTCTTAATGGAGGGACAAAGGCATATGCACATACTCAAACTTTTAATACACAACTATTTGCACACACACACACACACACACACACACACACACACACTCACACACACACACACACACACACACTCACACATGTTGGTGCACAGTACATCTATCATTATGGGAACATCCCACCAACCCTAACTATCACAGAAAACTATCTGCATCTATACATTTTTAATGAAATATTGATTAGTATGGTTTTTAAATCCATTTTGATTACAAGGACTTGTAGTAGGCTCAAAATGTCCTCATAAACCACATTTATGTTGGTTTTTTATACATTATCAGACATTACTCGACAAATATAATCAGAAGTATAAATCAGTCATTTACAACTGTAACACCTTAACTGTAACAGGAGTACAAGAAATTGTCCGTAGGATACTAACAAATCAAGATTAAAGAACAGTTATACATTGATATACAGCTATTAAACAGCCTATATCATGCTGGGCATTGAGGTTTACAACATAGAGCAGTTGTTCTTCACAAAAAATGTATTGTGCTAATAAATAATTTGTCATCGACATTGTAGGTATCTTGTCGAGTGGACAGTCCATTCATTTTCTCCCAGATCTCAGAGGCCACCATGTTCTGGTTTGAATGGACAATACATCAGTGGTTTCACATGGCAGTTTTCCACTGCATGGTACGGCTCACTTTTGGGAAGGTTTACACTTTGTACAGTACCTAGTACCTGGTATTTTTTTAGTACCACCTCAGTTGAGGTTCCAAGTGTTACTAAAATGTCACAGGTAAACACTGCAGATCACTGATTAGTCAGAGAGAATCTTCACTACCTTCGTAATTTTTAAAGTCATCCTGAGAGCAGTCTACATCTCTGGGCGCCTGAATTTGGGAGCAGATATCCTGTCGAGGCAGGACTGTATACTGTACCCCGAGTCAGTGCAGCTGATTTGGAGAAAGTTTGGCCATGCAGGTGACATTGACGAGGTCTGTCTTCTCCTTGTAGCCCCGTTCTCTTTCTCTTCCCCATCCACACTTAAAGGGGTCGCACACTGGACGAGAAGCGCAGAGCCATTTTGTATCTAGGACAGCTCGAGGTATCACACACTGGAAGCGCACTTTCTCAGTTTATGGCCAGCATTATTGTTATGTTTAAGGAGATTATGGAATTATGATAGTGTCTGTACTATGTTATGATTGTACTGTACAATTAAATACAATTGTTGCTAAGTCTGCAGTCTGAACACTTTACCTCAGAGCGTCCGTTAAGTGAATAAATGGAGAATATCACCTGAAAATCCGATAACATCAGCAATGATCATTCAAGCAGCTGATTTCTTTAAATTAATGTAAAACTAAATGTATATTGCAGCACAGGGTGAAGTAAGTATATACATTAACAATGATTTGAGACAAATAAATGTAAATTTAATATAAAACTATGTAAATGGCGCTGGGAGCCGCGGACAGAAGCTAAATGGCGCCGCCGGTGTGTGTACACTCATAGAGAATAATGTGTTTGAATTTTAAAGACGTGGCGCGGTGCGACACGGCGCTACGCTACTCGTCCGGTGTGCAACCCCCTTTAAGGTGTACGTGGTGGCCATAGCTGCGCTCCATGCACCGTTAGGTGGTGGATCCTTGGGGAAACATGGATACTGTACCGCGAGTCAGTGCAGCTGATTTGGAGAAAGTTTGCCAGGCGAACATGGATCTCTTTGCGTCTCTAAAGACTTCAAATGGTTCCCTCTGGTTCTCCCTCACACATCCAGCTCCATTGGGGCTGGACGCCATGGTATAGCTTTGGCCAAGGCTTCGGCTGTACACATTTCCCCTGGTCACTCTGCTCCCGGGAGTTCTAGAAAGAGTTTGCCAGGACGGGGTCCGTCTTCTTCTTGTAGCTTGTTCTCTCTTTCTCTTTCCCCATCCACACTTAAGGTGCTTGTGGCAGCCATAGCTTGTGGCTATGTTGTCACCACCTTGTGACTGTTGTACCTTGAGGATGAGGCCTACGGCTCAGGTTAGAGGTCCATCATGGGATCTAACCATAGTTCTAGAAGGGTTGTCCTTGGCACCATTCAAGCACTTGGACTTCGTTCTAAATTAGGCATTCTTGCTGGTGATCACATCACTCAAAAGAGTAGGAGACTTACAAGCTCTGTCAGTTGCTCCCTCTTGTCTGGAATTTGCTCCAGGTGGGGTGAAAGCTGTTATTCACCTGAGGCCAGGTTATGTACCTAACCCTCTATGGCATAACTTTTTATTTTTTGGGGGAAAAAATATATAATATATGATATCCATCATAAAATGTGAACCCCCCCTTGCATGTATGTGTATGTGTGTGTGAATGTGAATGTGTGTTTGTGTGGTTTATTGGTTATTGTTTGAATCAGTGCTTCTCTTTTGGACAAAGCATACTCTGATTTCCTATTCTGTGTGAAACCTCAGAAAGCAGTTGCTGGTGGATGTAAAACAGAGGTGAACATCACATTTCCGACACTTGGATTTTGGTGTACCTGTGCACCTTGGTACTTTGAATCTCCCCTTCTTTTCAGCCATAATCATCCAGTGGGCTGTGGCGTCCAGGCGCACATTAGGGACTGGAATTGAAGCAGCGGGTCCTTATCTCCTCTTTTCCTTATACTCGCCAGCTATTGTGGAACAGGGGCGACCTTTCTTGTGCTCCTGGCTCTTTCCACTTTTGCATAGGGCTTCAGCAATGTAGGATTTGAAGGTACACAGCTTCATATGTTCATAATTTTTTCATGCCAGTACCTTCACAATCTCTTCGGTAGAGCAGCCATGTGGTCACGATGATCATATCCAGAAAGTGGAACACCAGCCGGTGGTACCACTTCTTTGATCTGATTTTGTTCCGATACAGTGCAAGCAGTGAGTCAAGCAGATCCACACCACCCATATTCTTTTTGTATTCTTTCACCACAGCAGGGCAGGGGACTTTGGTGATCATCTTTTGCTTGCAATTCCACCTGACAACCTCAGTGACTGGGTGGGCTCCAGTGTAATCACTGAGAAGGGTCACTGAGTGGTTATCGTACCACTTTACAGCATGCAAGGTGATTTCTCCAACCATGGCCATCTTCTGTTCAAAAGATCTAAGTCCCGCTCTATTCAGCTCAGCATCGCACATCAAATTAACGCCTGGTAGTCTGTTGCCACGAACAGTACCAGTGCAGTTAATTCCCTGCTGAGCCAGTGTTAAGTACAAGAGGTACCAGTTGTCGAAGAAAAGCTTGTAGTTCTTTTGCTTGGGTATAGGCTGGGCCAGGCGGAGGACAACATTGCCACTTGCTCCCACATCTGCTAGCTCAGGGGGTTGTACAACTCTCCCTGTGTAGATTTCTAAGTTGTACGGGACACCATCAGAGCCAGCCAAGACGAGAATCTTGTAGCCCCATTTCTATGTTTTTGATGGCAGGTATTGCTTCAATCTGTTTCTTCCCTTGAATGGGACCATCTGCTCATCAACAGCCAGCTTCTCACTTATTGGGATTGATGTCAGTTCTGAGGTTAGATGAGTAACCAGTGGTTGGATCTTGTGGAGTGGATCATTATTATCCTCCTGTCTCTCTTCATTGTTATTGAAGTGCAGGTGTTTTTTGATGGCCTCCCATCTATTCAGTGTCATGGTGTCAGCTACTTGTGACACTCTGCTGGCTTTGTTCCAAAACATACGGGTGCCTAGTAAGCCAAACAATGACATGTACACCACAATCCCCAGGAACTGCTCCAATTATTTTATGGTGAGGTTAAGAGGCTTGTTTGCATCACATTGTATTGCATATAGATTTGACTGATCTGCAATAACTTCCAGAATGTCTTCAGAGAAAAAACCTCTTGAAGCACTGGAGGGGGGACATGATATCATCAGATCTTGGAAGCAGGTCCTGCAATTCTGGGTAGGCATTAAAGTGTGCATTGTGGGGTGTTCTCCACCTGGGTAGGCGTGAAACATCAACCTCTTCTACATCTTCATCCTCAGACTCCGTCTCATAGTCAACAGACATGTATTCTCCTAAAAAAGACAGCAGGGAGCGTGTGTGTCATATACCCTTCATCATACAATGACATGCATGCAAACAAACACGCACACATCACACATGCACGCACACAAATGTTACTTTGCTGACTGACCCCTAACTGACCCCTGACCTCCAAACTGCCTCTCAAACCTGATTCAGGGATCCAGTCTTCCTGACTCTCCTCAACCTCACTGTCCTCATTGTCACTCTCCTCAAGCTCACTGTCCTCACTGTCAGAAGGAATGACCCGCCCATAAAATGTTCTTGTCTCCATTTCCTGTAAGTATCACAAAAACATTGACTATTGGTACATTCAAGTCATGTCAGAAATATTGTATTTATGAGTTGAATGCTCATGAACTCCCGGATTGTTTTCAATCATGAAAAATGTATTTCTTAATGCTGACAGTTCAATGTAATTTGTATGCATTATGTGTACTGTTAATGAAGAAGAGAGAGAAAGTTTGCCAGAAAACACTACTCATTTAGCCAGATTATGAGATGATAGGCTTGAGTAACCAAACTACATTTTCCATCATTCTCTGTGGCAACATAATAATAATAATAATAATAATAATAATAATAAAAACATAAATTGCACATATAATATGCATTCTCAGAGCTTCCCAGGAGGACTTGAATGCACCATGTGGTCCTAATTTTGCATCCGATCACATCTCCCCACTTTAGCATATTGCCTGAAAAAAAAACTGGTCTAACTGCACAATGTTGCCAGTTTACATATATACAGTTTAAGTATATAAATAAAATCAAAATATGTCTTTAAACAATCAAATATACTTCTTTACATACTGATGCATATAAATATGTTAAAGTTATTTCAATTTAAACATGTTAAAAAGTGAAACGGATCATACCAATTGGTGGCACTGTGTCCCATGCGAATTTGCTTCCAGAAAGGACTGCCCCACCCCCAAACAAAAGGCCAAAACCACTTTAGCCCCTCATTTGATTGGACATACGTACATGTCAGGTGATATTATACAAATATTTTTAATAAAAAATATTAAAGGGGCACTGTGAGGTCCAAAAAGGTAATTTGTTGCCTGAGGGCAACACCATGCCATGCAGGGCTAAAGTACCCACTAATGTGGCCCAGTCCATAGTCCCCCAAGCCTTTCATCCTCCTCCCCATGTGTCGGTGAAACAAGAGGAGCTACAGTTACTCTGCCCTGTTAGGGCCGTTGAGGTTTATGTCCATACGACCTATCAGTAGAGAAAAACTGATCAGTTGCTGGTATGCTTCGGGCCCCCTAAGAAGGACTGTCCTTCTTACCAAACAAACTGCAAGCAGGTGGATTGTGGAAGTTATTTCTATGACTTATGAGGCCATGTGTAATGTTCTCTGATTAGAAGAGACGAAGGCAGACCGCATGCCTTTTTTGCAGATTTGAAATGGGTCTGTAATTTGATAATTAATTTGGATCTAATTCGGTTAAAACGGCGCACCTTCGCCTCTTCTAATCACAGCACATTCTACATGGAGTATGGCATCTTCTAAAGCCTTACTGTCGGGTGCATCCCTCCAAGTAGTATGTGATGTGGCGGGGTCCTCTTCGCACACCTTTATGAGGTTTTAAAGTCTGGACCTGCCGGTGACACCGGGGTCTCAAGTGCTTGTGGCCTGAGTTGTGCCTAAGCAGCTTTACACTAGAGCAGGTATTTGTCAGCATGGTGAATTTCGTTCGTTATGGTGGTATTTAATTCCCCAAAGTGTCGTCATATGACGCAGCTCGAGTTCCCTCAAAAGGGAACGTTTCAGGTTATGCATGTAACCATGGTTCCCTAAGAAGGGAACAAGAAGCCGCGCCTCTTTGCCATAATTCCTTCATGCCTGGGAGTGGTTTGCTTCAGTCGACCAGAAGCTGATGCTGTTGTGTTGCCGGCACCCTTTGTAGCTTCCGTGTAATGCCGTCACACGTCAACAAGAGACGCAGCACCAATCAGAATTGGACAAGTTGCACACATGCTTCAGGCGCTGTCACACTGTAGGCATTCCCCAAAGTGTCGTCATACGACACAGCATATCGTTCCCTTCTCAGGGAACCATAGTTACATGCGGAACCTGAGCCATTTTTCCCTGTTTAAATAGGGAAAAAATGATACCGGTTCTGATAGGTATGATCTAATGTCTGTCCCTGAATACCAGTATAATGTTGTAGTTTAAAAAAAAAATAATTTCTTAATCTTCGCTTGTCTGGTTTATGCTACTCTGAGCTATGTTTGAACTTTGTATTCTGTGCACGTCTTGCGTTGTTTTTGCCTCTCCACGATGACTCGCTTGGTTTAATCCTCAAATGTAAGTCGCTTTGGATAAAAGCGTCTTCTAAATTACTAAATGTAAAATGTAAATGTAGTTGATCTAAGAGTATTATATGATCTATAGCATCGAACGCAGCACTAAGATCAAGTAAAACTAGTATTGAGATACAGTCTTGGTCAGAAGCTAGAAGTAATGTATGTGTCATTTTTACGAGCGCAGTGTCTGTGCTATGATGGGGCCTGAATCCAGACAGAAAATTGTCCTAGATATCTTTTTTTCTTTTTTGCAGGAAGAAGCACAATTGAGCAGACACAATTTTTTCTAGTATTTTAGACATAAATGTAAGATTTGAAATAGGTCTGTAATTTGCTAATTCATTTGGATCTAATTATGACTTCTTAATGAGAGGCTTCATACCTGTCAGCTTTATTGGTCTTGGGACATGACCTAGAGATAAAGACCTAACCCTAAGTTAACAATATTGAGAATAGGCTCGTCTGCTACAGGCAATAACTCTTTCAGTAGTTTAGTGGGCATTGGATCTAATAAACATGTTGTTGGTTTTGATGCAATGATTAGTTTATTAGCTCTTCTGACCTATAGTTGTAAAGCACTGCCAATTTTCTTGTGGGGCGATAATTGAGGCTTGAATCATAAAACACTGTCAAAGATGGTACATTTACAATTGTATTCCTGATGTTTTCAATTTTCTCAGTGAAGAAATTCATAAAGTCATTACTAATAAACTGTGATGGAATATTCAGTTCAGTTGATGTCTCTTTATTTACTGTGCTAAACAAGAAACTTTGATTGCTTGGTTATATCCTATAAGTTTGTGGAGATGCTCGGCCCTGGCTTTTAGAGGCTTCCTTTTTATAACGGGAAGTGCTGTCTTACCACACAATTCTAACAACCTCTAAATGAGTTTGTCTCCATTTTCACTCTAGATTATGAGTTACACACACATGTATGTTTAATTAGCTTTCTATAATGAGGACAGAACTGTTTGTGTATATAATCTATATACATTTTTGTATGTCCATTTGTAAGTACTACTGACTGACCATAGCTTTAAATTCCCACAGCTCACTCCCCTCTCCCCCACCCTAAAAAAAAACAAACAAAAAAACATTATATTTAAAAAAGATCTAATTTAGGATGGGCCAAAGGGACATTTTGTCAAATTTATGTGACTTCTGTGGCTAAACCTGGCCCCAAATGAAATCTAAAAGTCACTATTATATTATAATATTAGTAATAATGTGATCACTACATATAATTCATTTAATTTAAAATAGATGTGTTTTTTTATGTTAATATATATATTAAACTGTAATTTATTCCTGTGATCAAAGCTGAATTTTCGGCATCATTACTCCAGTCTTCAACAAAGGCAGTTTGTGCTTAACCTGCTACTGTAGCCAAAACACAACACAGCTTCCTTTTTATTGACAAACTCATTGGAACAATTTCCGCTGCATCTCTTTTGTCAGATGACTTATGTTTCGATGAGCCAGCATATGTTTTTTTTTTTCTTCATTGGTTTTGTTTTTTAAACTGTCACCCAGGCTGTGTAGAGGTCAGTGTGTGGTGGAGTGGCTGATGGAGACAGAAGTGGACACATTTGAAGGGCAGGCCTCTGTACTCAGCCAGGCAAACCCTCTTTATGACAACAACATGAAGCTCTTTGAGGCCGAGCGCTACGACTTCCAGCACAGTGGTGAGTCTAGGGCAGACTGACACTCTTCACATTCAAATATGCTTCAAAATGTGTTTCTGGAATGTTTCATTCTGATCAATTATGACATTCAGTGGTCTGATATTTCATAATATTGACTGACTGTTGCTGGTCATGGAAATGCTGTGTATTGCAACTTAAAATAGCGCTAATTTATTTTCCCTCATATCATATCACATGGACTTATAAAATCAGTTTTCTGTAGTTTAATCCAGAGTTCTGCATTTCTTGTTACAGAGCTAACGCAGAAGAAACCAGCGAAGAAACGTCACTGTATCCCTGTTCTCATAGTGTTTCTCCTGCTGCTGATTGCACTGAATTCTGTGCTGGCCTATAAAGGTAAGATGGAACTGAAATAAATTCACATTTTAAAAGTATAACTTTATAAATGTCCTTGCATTATTTACAAAATGTCAAACCAAGTGGCATTGATTTGAAACGCAAGTTTTAGGGTTTAAATAATTACATTATAAATAAACTGAAATGAAGAAGCATTGTGACCTTTTGTAGTTGTCAGATGTCAATGGATCATGTTGATAGTTAAAGTGATTTCTACACCTGTGGTTTCTCTGATATGACTCTGACTTAAAAAATGCACTTATAATCACCAAAACACCAGCTGATTAAAACTTATTGAGCTAAAATTATGAAAAGGAAATGTAGTGAAGAGAAAAGCTATATTCCTTTACAGATGTCACAACATATTTTGTTGTATAATGCAATGCAATCTGTATATTTTTAGTTGTAGCGTTAAGGTGTAGTCACATTTATCTTTGCTTGGCGAAATTTCATGGGTAAAACTCATTCTAATAGGAATCCGTGCGATCGGGTGCAAAAAATTCCCCTAAGCAGATTTCACTGATTTTCAAGATGGTCACTTGAATTCACCGCACTGACCAATAGAAAGCTAATTGGTTTGAAAGTTAATTTTGTGTGAGCTGATATTTATACATCGCTCCACTATTAACAATATATGACTGACCGTTTTTATCTAATGTGATTGCACCTTACAATAAGTGTCTAACACTTTTTGTGACTACTGTACATGAATATTTCACAGCATCATGTAAGCTATCTGTTGTTCCGTGATTTAATCTGCTTTGAATGATGTGTATTGTATGCAGTTTTCACTCTGGAGACTTGGGTTCACACTCACTGTACATCAGCTGATGCCAGATCAGAGGAGCTCAAGTCTGCTGAAGGACTCAAGCTGGGCAGCTCCAGCTCAGATGAGGTGTATATACACACTTCACACCGTCATTCATGTTGTGCCACACAAACACATACTCGTATAAGACCTGTTTTGAGTGTGTCAGAGCTGAAGGGGTGTGTGTGTGTGTGTGTGTGTGTGTGTGTGTGTGTGTGTGTGTGTGTGTGTGTGTGTGTGTGTGTGTGTGTGTGTGTGTGTGTGTGTGTGTGTGTGTGTGTGTGTGTGTGTGTGTGTGTGTGTGTGTGTGTGTGTGTGTGTTAACAGGAGTGTCTGTCTGATCTGTGTGGGAACGATGGGACTCTAGAAAAACTGAGGACTCAAATAAACCAACTCAACGTTAGTGCACAAAGAGGTACACATATACACACAACCTATTGGTTGACCAGGTACTATTTTGAGAATCTGCCATGATTTCAATCATTAAAGGGGTCATGAAATGCATTTTCAGATCTTTTATTTACATTTACTCTCTTTAACTACTACAGTATGTACTAACATTTAAATTAATCATTTGATACAATGCATTTATTGTGTGCATACATGCTTTTACACTGTACTTATGTTTAAAACATACCTGCATGTAATTACAGCTGTAGTTAATTTCTGTAATATCTATAATGACTCTGTTGACCTTCTCTTACCCCTTAACCCTACCCATACTACCAAACCTGTCCTAACCTTACCTGTATCACCTCAATAGCAGCACAAGTGCTTTGGAAAATCATTACATCAAGAATGGGGAGACAAAAACAAAAACACATATTTGAATAATATTTAAGGTGTGAAAGTTGCAGTACGATTTTATTTTAGAGTAAACTCTTATATGTGGAAATATCAAGAACATTTAGATTTTCCATTTCATGACCCCTTTAAAGCATTTTTTCAGGAGACACCATAGCTGTGTCTCACAGAATTAAGGTAATTGTTTCCTTTATATTTCGTAGTCATGGTTTGTCCGCCTGGTCCGCCTGGTCCACCTGGAAGACCTGGAACACCTGGATTACAAGGTAACTGTGTCCTGTGACAATGCCTTGAAAATATTTTTCAGTCACCCTCTAACTCTAATTTAACATTAGTAGAAAGCCTCTTGAAGTTTCACCTGCATAGCTCTTACTAGCTGGCCTCCAACACATACACACACCTGAACGTCACTCCCCTCCGGGTCACGCCACCAATGTAATAAGTCCCACTTTATATTCAACAATATTATTGATCTGCTTGCATTGACACCATTATATGAGAACTGAACTAAGCTGGGTGATGACATCACTGTTTTCTCCAGAGTGGTTATATACATATAAATGAACAAAATTAATAACTTTAACAAAAATTAACTATCACTGAACTTACTTAAAGGTGCTCTAAACGATGTCACACGTTTTTTAGGCCAAAACATTTTTTGTGACATACAGCAAACATCTTCTCACTATCCGCTAGCTCCCTGTCCCCTGAACACACTGTAAAAACACGCGGTCTCTGCAGACACCCCAGGCTCCACACATGGCAACAAAAACCAACTGGGCTAACCCGCACCACGAAACATTACAAAATGTTCCAGCCTATAACCGACAAGAAGGGTTTGGGGGGTTAGTTTGCGGATGAGGGAGGGTCTAGCTAGCCTCCGTTTTGTTTGACAATACTTCAAACCTCAAAAAGGAGTGACGTCACCCAACATCGCTTAGAGCTAGTGATGTGTCCTCCCATATCGAGGCTTCGAAGCATGTGTCGAGTAATCCGGGATGATTTCTGTGAAGCGCGTATCGAGGCTTGTGTCGGTGACGTATGTGGTGACGTTTGAAGCCTCGCGAGCCGCCTGTACCACGTGACTGCTTCAGGAAGTGGTTCGCGGTTTGGCGGTCTATTTTAAATATAAGGGCCAGCAAAATGCAATGGATTCCCCCTCACATTTTGTGGACTTGGGACTTTGCGAGTTTGTTAGCGATCTATTCAAGCTTCTTTTTTTTGCGATGGAACCATGCGATGTCATTATAATCACACTGCACGTTTTACATTTATTGTCCACTTGATGGCACAATAGAGCAAATGAAGCTTCGGCACATGAGTGAACCAATTGGATGGAACGCTTCAATGCTTTATGAAGCTTCATCTCGCCATCACTACTTAGAGCAATGGTTCCCAACCCTGTCCTGGTGCCCCCCCAACACTGCGCGTTTTCTTTGTCTCCCTAATCAAACACACCTGACTCAACTCATCAGCTCATTATCACATGGGTTAATGAGCTGATGAGTTGTATCAGGTGTGTTTGATTGGGGAGACAAAAGTGTTGGGGGGGGGGGGCAGGACTGGGTTGGGAACCACTGGCTTAGAGCACCTTTAAGCTGGACTGTGACTCTATTTTCTTCTAGATCTGCTGTATAGCAGAAACAAAATTAGTTGCATTATTTTCCTGTTATCACTGTAAAGCTGCTTTAACAATCTGTATTGTAAAAAGTGCTATAAATAAAGGTGACTTGACTACTCGCACTGCTCCGAACGTGATTCAAACCATCATCAACTGGCATGGGAAGGCAGCGGAAGGGGGTTTTACCTGCACAGCTCTTCCTAGCTGGAATCCAGAAGGATACCAAACATCTGTGAGGCACCCAAAATCTCTGAGATCCTGTCCCCAGTTCAAAGGGCTGAAAATTGGCTAATTTTCATCTCTTCTTTTGAACCCAGCAGCAGTTCTCAGTGACCAGAATAGAGCCAATCCCTTTCCACATGTTCCTTCATAATCTGTGTAGTTTTAGTGCTCCCTGCTGGTCAAAACAGACATAAACACTGAACTGAATTAAAGCTGTCATTTGACCTTTGGCGTCTTCCATCCTCTATTATTCCAACAGATGCATGTGAATAGTATTTTTGTCTTTTTGATGTCATGCTTTGAGCAGTCAGGTTTTATACTCCAGCTGTGCTCTGTATCAGGTTCTCCTGGAATACCAGGGTTCCCAGGACAGAAAGGAGGCCTTGGCTCACCAGGTTAGTGTATTGTTGTATATCTGTACGAATTTGTATGCATATGTGTTTGGGTTTTATTGCTCTTGAAAAGCATGTGTGAGTATTGTGCTCTTAATTTTTCGTCAGTTTTAACAAGCTGCATTGGCTTAGGAAATAATTGTACGTTAGTAACATTCACTTCTTTGGTGTATACAAAGAAAATGCTGCAAAACAATGAA
Organism: Siphateles boraxobius; assembly: GCF_051911475.1. NCBI lineage: Eukaryota > Metazoa > Chordata > Actinopteri > Cypriniformes > Leuciscidae > Siphateles > Siphateles boraxobius. The sequence goes on from NW_027509212.1 coordinate 1,412,904, forward strand.
CATTAATTGAAAATAATTGTATTTATGTCAGGGGGGGTAGGTGAGCCTGGAGCTCCAGGTGAAAAAGGACAGAGAGGAGACCCAGGCATTGCAGGGGAGAAGGGAATGGTCGGCATCAGGGGTGCACCTGGTAATCGCCTCCTTTCTTTCATATATATCTCATCCCAGTATAGCAGATCCACATCTCTCCCTGACTGTATTTATTTCTGTCTCCAGGTGTTCCAGGCTTAAAGGGGGATCCAGGAGAGAGAGGAATACAAGGTGCCTGATTATTATGATGAAAGACACCTTAATTATTCATACTGTAATGAAACAAAAAATATGTGTTGTGGAAATGCCTCGCACATTTTTCCATGCTGTAAGAGTTTTACTACTGCTCTAATGACTACTGCTCTGTGCACACAAGGTTTACCTGGGAATGACGGTCGTCCAGGTGCCGATGGAAAGACTGGTTTTCCAGGAATACCAGGGCCCGATGGAATTCCAGGTACTTCTTCAAAGATAAATCCGAACCGAATTATTTGATAGCTTGTCTATTAGGGGTGTCGAAATGTATCGCTTCTACGATGCATAGCGATGCAGACGAGGACGATTCGGTATCGGTTCAGTAATAGACCATAACCGATTATAATTTACTGATGCTTTTCTGACGTCATTTATCATATATGTGCTTTGTCGCGGTAGCATACAATGGCAGAGGGAGGCAAGACGGGAGTAATTAAAAATGCTCCAACTACTATAAAAGCCTACATCTGGGCACATTTTGGCTCTTATGAACAACCTGGTAAGCACGACCTGGAGAAGACACGCGCTGTGTGCGCTCATGTCACGCAAATTAAATATGCAGGAGGTAATACCACTAACTTGATAAACCACGTTAGCCGTTTGGATGAGCTCCAACGTCACCCGAATCCGCAGCCAAAAACAAATCATCCACCCGCCACAATAATTTTCTCTGATTTAAGTATCCGCACCCAATGGTCAAATTACAATTATTCTGTGTTGTTCCGCGTGATTATAAATGGATGATCATCACCTTCAACAGCGGACTCGGCGACGGTGTATGCGCGCATCTCTAGGGTAACATTATACACTGATGAATGAGTGCTGCTTTTAAATGAACATTTCTTTAAAACAAAATTGATTTGACAGAATTTCTTTTTCTTAATGGCATAAACAGACTTTACTCCCTTGAAACTTAAACTGGAATGTCACTGTTACTGTCACTGCGACTTCCCGAACAGGCGAACGCGCGCGCGCACACGCACACATCACTTTTCGAAGTAAAATTGAGGATGCAGTGCATCGAAATGCATCACGATATCGAATTGAACTGAATCGATGACATGATAATCGTAATCGAACCGAACCGTGAGACCAGCGTAGGTTCACACCCCTATTGTCTATAGCTGCTAATTACTACTACTGATAGAATTTTTTACAGTGTAGTGCAGTTGTGCAAAGGTAAAACCACACCACAAAACCACTTTAATTTGTTTAGTCTGAACGGTAGTAATAATGATGTTCCCTATCGGTCAGTCACTACAACGTAGGTCATGACTGACCAATAGGAATCTCGCTAGAGAGGCCAATCTACTTCGAGTGAAACTAAAACAAGCCAATACACATTGGCGTGCAATCATTTGCATCAGCTGCGCGCCCTCGTTAGCGCGGGTATAAACGAGCAGCTGGTGCGATTGCACACTAGCTTTTTGCTTCGGAGCCAAGCACTTCGTATGCTGAACAGAGTGAATTTGGAAGCAAGCCTCTTCTGGATCTCTCCACTTTGGTGCGGGCGTGACGGCACAACAGCGCGAGCGGTCTTTTTCTCTTCTCTCTCTCTCTTCTTTGTTTGTTGTTTTAAAACTGAGCAAACAAAAAAGCTGTCTGCACGGCTGGTAAGGTGCGCGGTTAAAGCGCTCAATGGCCGTTTTTACGGCTGGTAAGGTGCGCGATTAAAGCGCTCAACGGCCGTTTTTACGGCTGGTAAGACCAGCGAGAGAGAATCGCGCACAGACAGGTGCACATTCCTGTCTGTGTTCGCTGTGACCGTTCCCCTGCGTGCTTCAGCACCAAGGAGAGCAGTCTCTAAAAGAGCTTACACAGATAGTTTGCGTCTTTTTCAAGATGACATTCTATCTGTGTGTTTCTGGATGCGGTCGTTACCTGGGGTCGCGGGATGGTCACGATCGCTGCCTTGTGTGTCTGGGCCTCGAACACGCACAGGCAGCGTTCGTGGATGAGTCATGTACCCATTGTGGGAAGATGACCATCTCGGAGCTGAGGTCGAGACTCACGTTCCTGCAAAGGGGCGGAGTCCCCGTGCCTGCACCTCGTTCCAACCCCCCTTCGCGGGTTGCTTCGGGCAGTGACACGGGTGACCTGAGGATTACAGTGAGCGCGCTTCCTTCGGGGAACCAACCCCCTAGGAACCCTCACTCCTCTCATGCTCCGCAACCAGTTGAGCTGCCAACGGAACGTTCTGGACCGTCCTCGAGATGTGTACCGGTCGTTTCGTTCGGCGCTCCCTGCGACGACCAGATGTCGATCGCTGCATCGGAGGGTGGGTCAGACCTCTCCGCGGACGACGGCTCGGAGCCGCTGCCTCCTTCAGGTGTGCCAGCGGTGCCCGAGTCGGACCCGGAGATGATGGCCATGCTTTCCCGGGCCGCCAACAGGATCGGGCTCGTGTGGAACCCTCCACCGTGTCCCGAGCCCTCGAGGTTGGACGATTGGTATCTCGGGGTGGCGCGCGCTGGTTCTCAGCAACCCACCCCAGTGCCTTTCTTCCCGGAGGTGCATGAGGAGCTCACAGGGACGTGGACGGCACCTTTTACTGCCAGAAACCGTCTCGGTGGATCCTCCTCCCTCACCACCCTTGATGGCGGGGCAGCTAAGGGATACACGCGTATCCCGCCAGTGGAACGGGCCGTTGCTATGCAACTGTGCCCTAACTCCACTTGGCGTGGAGAACCGTGTCTTCCTTCCCGGGCTTGTAAGTACTCGTCGGACCTGACCGGCAAGGCTTACAAGGCCTGTGGGGAAGCTGCCTCTGCCATGCACGCCATGGCGTTGTTCCAGGTTCATCCAGGTTCATCAGGCCAAGGCACTGAAGGACCTGCACGAGGGTGGTCATGATCCACAAGTTCTCCAAGAACTTCGTGCCGCAACTGACCTCGCGCTCCGTGCGACGAAGGTCACTGCGCGGTCAGTGGGTCGTGCGATGTCTACACTGGTGGTCCAGGAACGCCACCTCTGGCTGTGTCTGGCTGACATGCGGGAGACCGACAAGATCAGGTTCCTTAACTCCCCCGTGTCCCAGACCGGCCTCTTCGGCGACGCGGTCGAGAACTTCGCCCAGCAGTTCTCGGCTGTACAGAAGCAGACTGAGGCCATTAGACACATCTTGCCGCGGCGGTCAGCTGCTGCCTCCACCCCACCGCCCGCGGCTCCTCGGTCTGCTCGTCGCCGTGGGCGTCCGCCTGCGTCTGCCCCTGCTCCCGCGCCGCAGCAGCAGCCTCCAAGCGGCACCGTGGAGCCAGTCGCAGGCAGGGCGCCCCGCCCGTCCAGGCCCCCGCCAAGAGGGGCGGCAAAGCCAAAGGTAAGCGGCCCTAGGACGGGCGACCCAGAGGTGGAAGGGACTGCTCTCCAGGAGACGATGACTGCATCGCTCCCTCCCCCGGAAGAGGGCCGGGTGGAAAATCCTTTGTTTCGTTTTGTTTGTGTTCCGCCGCTGGCCTTAAAACCAGCGGTACCCAAATTTTCAATAAAAGAGCAGTTTCTATCATCTCTGGGTCCGAAGAGGGCCCGGAGAGTAGTGGGAGGTCAGAATCCTCACCACTCTCATCCGCCTCTTCTATCGCCAGCCGGCAGCTGCGTACGGTCCGAGAACGCCATCGAGCCGCCTCCCGCACCTCCTGCCCCGTGGAACCAGGTAAGTGCTGCACAGCACACTCAGACCCCGCTACGGGCCGCCTCCCAGAGAGAGCCTCCCGAGCTGCGTCCCTGTGTTCCACCTCGCTGCCCCACTCCGGGTACGCCTACGGTCCCTTTGGTCCCGCTTGTACGGTCTCTGCGAGCCTGGTTAGCGCTCCCCAGGCCGTCTCGCTGGCTCATTCGAACCATCAGGCTCGGCTATGCGATTCAGTTCGCCCGGCGTCCCCCCAAGTTTCGGGCCATCCACTCCACTACAGTGAGAGCAGCCGATGCCCATGTCTTGCGTGCGGAGATCGCCGTCCTACTGGCGAAGGATGCGATAGAGCCGGTCCCTCCAGCCGATATGAGGTCAGGGCACTACAGTCCCTACTTCATTGTACCCAAGAAAGGTGGTGGGTTACGACCGATCTTGGATCTGCGAGTTTTGAATCGGAGCCTCCACAAGCTACCGTTCAAAATGCTCACGCAGAGACGCATTTTCGAATGTATCCGTCCCCAAGATTGGTTTGCAGCGATCGACCTGAAGGACGCGTACTTTCATGTCTCGATTCTTCCTCGACACAGGCCATTTCTGCGCTTTGCGTTCGAGGGTCGAGCATATCAGTACAAAGTCCTACCCTTCGGGCTGTCCCTGTCCCCCCGTGTCTTCACGAAAGTCACGGAGGGGGCCCTTGTTCCAATGAGAGAACAGGGCGTTCGCATCCTCAACTATCTCGACGACTGGCTCATACTAGCACACTCTCGAGATCAGCTATGCGAACACAGGGACCTAGTCCTCAGGCACCTCAGCCAGTTGGGTCTTCAGGTCAACTGGGAAAAGAGCAAACTCTCCCCTGTGCAGAGGATCTCTTTTCTCGGTATGGAGTTGGATTCGGTCGCCCAGACAGCGGGCCTCACAGAGCAGCGTGCTCAGTCGGTGCTGAACTGCTTGAACACGTTCAAGGGCAGGACAGCGGTCCCACTGAAACTCTTTCAGAGGCTCCTGGGGCATATGGCAGCAGCATCAGCGGTAACCCCGCTCGGCCTGCTACATATGAGACCGCTTCAGCACTGGCTTCACGGCCGAGTCCCGAGATGGGCGTGGCGTCATGGCACTCACCGGGTGGCAATCACACCGGCGTGCCGCCAGACCTTCAGCCCGTGGTCAGACCCCTCGTTCCTGCGGGCAGGAGTCCCCTTGGAACAGGTGTCCAGACATGCTGTGGTATTCACAGATGCCTCTGCCACCGGCTGGGGTGCCACGTACAACGGGCATGCAGTGTCAGGGGTGTGGACGGACCCTCAACTGCGTTGGCACATCAACTGCCTCGAGTTGCTAGCAGTACATCTCGCCCTGACCCGCTTGAAAAGACGGCTACAGGGCAGGGACGTGCTGGTCCGTACGGACAACACTGCGACCGTTGCGTACATCAACCGACAAGGTGGTCTACGCTCCCGTCGCATGTCGCAACTCGCCCGCCATCTCCTCCTCTGGAGTCAGAAGCATCTGAAGTCGCTTCGAGCCATGTATGTCCCCGGCTTGCTCAACCGTGTGGCCGACGAGCTATCACGAGCTGTGCTCCCGGGAGAATGGCGACTCTACCCCCAGGCGGTTCAGCTGATCTGGAGAGAGTTCGGGGAGGCTCAGGTAGACCTGTTTGCTTCCTCAGAGACCTCCCACTGCCAGCTGTTTTACTCCCTGACCGAGGGAACACTCGGCACGGACGCACTGGCACACAGCTGGCCCCGGGGCCTTCGCAAATATGCGTTTCCCCCAGTGAGCCTACTTGCGCAGACACTGTGCAAAGTCAGGGAGGACGAGGAGCAGGTCCTTCTGGTGGCTCCCTATTGGCCCACCCGGACTTGGTTCCCAGAACTCATGCTCCTTGTGACAGTCCCTCCCTGGCCCATTCCTCTGAGGAAGGACCTTCTGACTCAGAGACGGGGCACCCTATGGCACCCGCGTCCAGACCTCTGGAAACTCCATGTCTGGTCCCTGGACGGGACGCGGAGGTTTTAGGTGACTTACCCCCTGAGGTACTTAACACCATCACTTCAGCACGGGCGCCGTCCACGAGACGTGTTTACGCCCTGAAGTGGAACCTGTTCGTCAAGTGGTGTTCTTCTCGCCGAGAAGACCCCCGAAGATGTCCGATAGGGTCTGTGCTTTCCTTCTTGCAGCAGGGGTTGGAGCGTAGACTGTCTCCCTCCACCCTCAAAGTACATGCTGCCGCTATTTCAGCTTATCACGACCACATAGATGGCAAAGCAGTGGGAAAGCACGACCTGGTCGTCAGGTTTCTTAGGGGGGCGAGACGATTAAATCCTCCTCCCCCCCCCTCCATACCCTCTTGGGATCTTTCCCTGGTGCTTCGAGCACTTCAGGATGTTCCCTTTGAGCCTCTGCAGTCAGTAGACTTAAAGCTTCTTTCCATGAAGACTTTGCTGCTGGTTGCACTGGCCTCTGTCAAGAGGGTAGGAGACCTGCACGCATTTTCGGTCGACGAATCGTGCCTAGAGTTCGGGCCGGGTGGCAGCCACGTGGTACTAACACCCCGGCCTGGCTATGTGCCCAAGGTTCCTACCACTCCCTTCAAAGACCAGGTAGTGAACCTGTAAGCGCTGCCTTTGGAGGAGGCAGACCCAGCCCTGGCTTTGCTCTGTCCCGTTCGCGCTCTGCGTATGTACGTGGACAGAACTCAAAGCGTCAGGACCTCAGACCAGCTCTTTGTCTGTTACGGAGGCCAGCAGAAGGGAAAGGCTGTCTCCAAGCAGAGGATGGCCCACTGGATAGTGGATGCCATCGCCTTGGCTTACCAAGCACAAGGCGTGCCCTGCCCGCTCAGGTTGCATGCACACTCCACGAGAGGCATTGCATCCTCCTGGGCGCTGGCACGTGGCTCCTCGCTAACAGATATCTGTAGAGCTGCGGGCTGGGCGACACCTAACACGTTCGCTAGATACTATAGCCTACGTGTAGAGCCGGTGTCCTCCCGTGTTCTCACCCTAGACGGGTAGAAGCACTGAGAGGTCTGGCTCTGTCGGCTTGCTGCACCCTACTGTGCACCCTTATTGCTCCAGAGTAAAACCTGTTGAGTCCTCCAAAACCCCTCGGCCCGGACTTGGCGGAGCGTCCGGCGCCAGGCCCTTATCCGCTGAATCCTTGAGAACCGGATCTGGGCTGGGTTCCATTTGTGTGACCCTACGGGGATCCCATATGTGTATATTCCACGGCTGCTCCTATCGGAAGCCCGTGTCTTTCCCTTGGGCTAAGTCACCCTTTATTTCATATGCAGTACAGCCTTCGGCTAGTCCATATGCATTTCCACATAACTCTTTGAAGAAGTGGCTTCCGCAGCGTTCCTTCCTAAACAGAAAGGGCACGCTTTCCCAGTGTTATCCAATATCTCACTGTATGGGTTATTACGGAACAACAGTGTCAGACTCACTCTGTGTAAGCCTCCGCCTATCGTCCTTCCAGGCAAGAAGGTGTAGAGGCTTGCACGGGGGCGCTGGATGGGGTGCAGCGGCTGTGGCGCTTTGGTAGGGATTCCTATTGGTCAGTCATGACCTACGTTGTAGTGACTGACCGATAGGGAACGTCTCGGTTACATATGGTAACCCTCGTTCCCTGAGGGAGGGAACGGAGACGTAGGTCCCGTCGCCACATCCGCTGCCGCCCGCCGGGGCGGCCAGCTTCTCAGGCTTGGCTCCTCAGCAAAAAACTAGTGTGCAATCGCACCAGCTGCTCGTTTATACCCGCGCTAACGAGGGCGCGCAGCTGATGCAAATGATTGCACGCCAATGTGTATGGGCTTGTTTTAGTTTCACTCGAAGTAGATTGGCCTCTCTAGCGAGATTCCTATTGGTCAGTCATGACCTACGTCTCCGTTCCCTCCCTCAGGGAACGAGGGTTACCATATGTAACCGAGACGCTTTCCTTATTAAACACCACTAAAAATAAATCTCAGTCAAAGCCACACCTGACTGTTCTGCATTCTGACACTTTTTTGACACCTTGTACTTGAAATCTCTCTTCCGCAGGGTCTAAAGGAGTCCAAGGTCCCAGTGGTGAGCGAGGAGAGCAGGGGCCTTCAGGTATAAGCGGTAAGAAAGCTGTTGGAAAGAAACAAAAGAACACTACTTGAAAATTTAGCAGTGACATTGTCAGGCTGATTTATTTACAAAAAAAAAATCTAATTGCATGGCCCAAATTTAATAGCACTGCAATATAACAATGAAGTTCACAGTGGATTTATAAATTAATAACATAAAAAAAGCAAAACACACCAGATGCACATTTCTTGTTCTACGTTCTCTAGAAGTAGAGTTTAAAAAAAACTTGCTGTATTTAATTGAGAAGGTACACCGCCAAAAAGTCTCCAACAAAAGTAACTTGAACCAAAAATTTCCCTGGAGGACTTGAACGTACCAATAGCCAGACTTATGACAACTGGCATAAAGACTGATGTACTTGGTTTATCCTAAATATATAGCTAATACCACAATATTGGATAAAACTTATTGCACAGCAGTTTCAGTCCATAATATATTATATAGGGAAACACAAAAGTAATCAGGAGAACATATGTGTAGACTTTCGAAGATAAGTATTTCCAAAAACTACAGATTATTTCACAGACAGTATTTACCTCAAAGTCACAAAACTCTACCACTAACTTAGCAACTTCAGCAAATACTGAGGTCATAGTTTTTCCTCACAAGTGCTCATTGTATCATCCTGGTACCCTGTAAACGTGACTTTGTTTTCAGGCAGAATGATGCACCCATGAAATTTCATAATTCCTAATTCATTCGTACCCTCACCTGTGGTTGATTGGTCTTTTAGGGCCTCCTGGACCACAGGGACCTTCTGGCCTGCGAGGACCAGCTGGAGAAAAAGGCTCGCCTGGACCAAAGGGAGACAATGGCCTTGGCCTTCCAGGTATTTTAGGAGTGCTAAGAACACATGCACATAAAAGTGATGTATGCTGTTGCCAATAATTTGGGGTAAATAATTGTTTTCAGGGAGCCCAGGACAACAGGGGGAAAAGGGAGATCGAGGCTTGCCAGGTAAATAAAGATGAACAAGAAAACAGATGATAAACATTGGGTTTATATCATGCAGTCGTCATCTGAGTTCGATGTTGTTTGTAGGTATCCCTGGATCTCCGGGTCTGACTGGAGTAAAGGGCAGTAAAGGGGATTCAGGTGGGTTTATTAAAAAGTTAATTAATGACAACAAGGCAACATCCATCTGTGTGTTTCTCTTGACTTTCTTCCTTTCCTCTCTCCCAGGGCAAAAGGGAAATCAAGGTATGTTTAGGCATATTTTGTGTGTATCCACGATATATGTGAGTGCACAGCATCTATGTGACTATTAACCTGTTTTGCAAGTGAATTGATTGTATGTACATGTATAATGGTCTTAAACAGGTCTGAGGGGAGAGAAGGGTGATGTAGGATCCAAAGGTGGTGCGCCTGGTAATTTCCATAAATACTGATCCATCTCTCTGTACTACTGCACTAGCTATGTTTCCATCCATCGTTGCACATTTAACTTGCTCAAAATTGGAAAAATTGCAAAAAACATTCTAGAGTAAAGCAAAGTTTCCATCCCATGTGTTCAAGAGAGCAAAATAGTCTCTTCCTGGGAAATTGCCACATTATATCTGTAATAAAAATGGAAGTTGCTGCAATCAGGCTCCATTTTCCTCTATCATAAATGAGTTGCGTCTCACAGCCTCTGCTGAGGCAAAGTCACATGCGGTTATTGTTGCACATCAAATGATTTATTCTGCAAATGTGTTTCCATCGTAGTTTATTCACATGGCCTCTTATTGAATAAAAAAAAATTATTCGCAACTTAAGTTTTTTATGCATATTTTTAGAATTTATGCTCATCTTTGCAATTCCATCCAGCATTTTATGAATGCGATAACCAAAAATTCACATTAAAATAGGTGAATGAAAACACAGCTAGTGTTAACGTCTATTAAGTTCTCAGAGATTCTTGTATTGTTGCTGTTGTTGTTTTTTTGTCTACTCTACAAAATCACTTTAGCATGACATATCAATGACTAAACATGTAGCTTAGCACAATATACATATGCTATACTCCAGCTGGAGGCAGTCCAGCAGTGTGTCTCATATATGTGTATTTGTCTTTAGCTTTGGTTCGTTTAGTGGGAAGCTCCACCCGTGGAAGAGTCGAGGTGCTGCATAATGGTGTCTGGGGAACGGTGTGTGATGACAGCTTTGACACTGTGGATGGTTTAGTGGTGTGTAAGATGTTGGGCTTCCAGAGGGTTATCCAGGTGTACACGGCCGGTGCAGGTGATGTATCCGTCTATGCTTAAGGGGTTTAAGTTAATGGTTCATGTTATAGTGGCTATAGTTTCCAAAACCCTCTCAGAACGGTCTGCTGTGTATCTCCTGCAGGAACTGGAAAAATCTGGCTGGATGAGTTGAGATGTACCGGGAATGAGAGGAACATTTTTGACTGTCCACATGGAGGAATTGAAGCTCATAACTGTAACCACGGTGAAGATGTGGGAGTTAACTGTGCCTGAATAAAAAGAGGAACAATTCTCACACCATGAACTCATTTTTGTCTGTGTTTTGTTGATTTTTAGTGGATGTATAAAGTCAGTTCTACTCACACAGATGCAGTTAATCAGATTAACTATTTTCCACTAATGTTTGAAAGTGTTTCATCATATGAAACCAAATTATTTTTGTCAAATGTAAAAAAAAAAATAAAAAAAATAAAAAAAATCGCATGGTGCATCAAGGCAGCGACATTCATGCATTTTGTTTAAATGGGACTTGTGTGTGCACAAATATTTCTTGTCTTTGTACAATATGAATGTATAAACAAACTCTTCCATGTATACTGTGCTATCCTAAAACTGTCCCAACTCATAACACTTATACACAGCAAAATAAAGGGCTTACAGTAAAATAGCTTTTGACTCTAAAATGTGTCTTGTTTATGTTCCTGTACCTTGTCCAAACTAATTCTGTTCACTTTCACACTGTTGTTGCTAAAATATATACTTTGCACACACTTTATATCACAGTCCTAAAAAGATGACAGAAAAGTTACTTGCATTTACTGTCCTGTGGCAAAACATGAGAGCAGTTTTAGACCAAACATATAATGGTGAGTGAGTGCGACCTGGATGCATCAGTGAATGCGGAGATATTTTGCTAAATAAAATGACCCTGCCAAAAGAATTGTGTGATAACTTTATTATTTTCCATCTCGTCTCAGTGAGTTTCTGAGAGGTTTTATGCATGCGCAGTGAGTTTAATTTAGCGTCTTCAGGCGTTTTCCAATAGTTTCTCATCCACACTGAAACGTAGGAAAACGCTAGTGTGGACGGAGCGAGTTTTTAAACGAAAACACCATTTTCAAATGAATCCGGATTAATGCAGATGTAGCCCAACAAACCCAATGGCATCTCTCTAACGATCCTCCTTTAACTAGCGCTGTCAAAAAAAAAATATATATATGTGCACGGTGTCATCAAGGCAGCGACATTCATGCATTTTGTTTAAATGGGACTTGTGTGTGCACAAATATTGTTGGTCTACGTACAATATGAATGTATAAACAAACTCATCAATTTGTGATATCCCAACTCATAACACTTATACACACAGCAACATAAAGGGCTTAAAATAGCTTTTGCCTCTAAAATGTGTCTTACGTTTCTGTACACTCAAACACATAACCCTATTGCTTCCACACATCTCTCTCACGATCCTTCTTTAACTATCACTGTCTTGAATTTTGGATCTAAGCGACACTAAGCTACGATTATCATTCAGCTCCTGTTCTCCTCTCCAGGGAGTTCCTCTCTCCAGTCCTGCCTTCCTCTCACGGTGTCTGTCTGGCCCCTCATTAGCTGCGGGACCCTGGGTATAGACGACTGGGTTTGGGAGTGAGGGCCTCTGAAGGGCTAAGAGGCCGCACTAATAAATAAATGATCCAGTCGGTGACAGTAATAATAATGAGAGAGGAAGGGATACGGTAGCATTTATAAAGAGCTCCGGTCCACTGGGAGCAAGAGGCTCTGTGCTCTTTTATACTGAAGCCAAATCTGAGAACTGATCAACACCAGAGTGTGTTACTTGCAGACAATAATTACTACAACGCACTTACAATGGGAACATTCAGGGATATACACCCCGCAGACAATAATTACTACAACGCACTTACAATGGGAGCATTCAGGGATATACACCCCATAGACTTCAATGCATGAATCGCTAAAATTATTCCCTATATTTTGAGACAAAGGTCTTGTTAATGATTTTCAGTTTTCAGTTAGCGAGGGAAGGGCATACAAAAAAAAATTTTAAACGCAGCCCTAGTTGACTAAATGCCACTTAAAATCAAGGAGATATAAAAATCTGGACTTTTTTAGGTACTGGACAAGAGATATTATTATGAATAATATCATAGCGGACCTTTATTTATTTGTATTAAATGTTTTACTCACTTTTTTTTTTTTTGACAAACAGATTGGTGCAGTTGTTAAGACTAGCTTTTTCCAGCTAAGGCTCCTCAGTAAGGAGAAATCATTTCTGTCCCGCGCTGATCTAGAAAAAGCAATTCATGCCTTTATCAGCTCAAGGCTGGATTACTGTAATGCCCTCTATATTGGGCTTAACAATATGTAACCTGTAGTTGTTGTGTTAGCTATTTTGTTTTAATTGCTTAAATTAGTTTTAATTTGCAACTTTTAAGTACTGTTGTCTTAAAGCTTGTGTGTTTTATGGAAAGTGCTTTGTGCACCTTTCTGGTTGTTGTAATGGCGCTATATAAATAAAAATTGAATTGATGTTTTTTTATTTTTTTTACATTGACAATAATTTAATTGTATGTATTTTATATGTTTATGCCAAAATTCTTAATTATCATTCATAGTAGTAGTAGTAGCGCTGTCAATGTGTTACTGTTTAAGAATAATTAAATATGTTTAACATTGTTACATTTCTTTTAGGGCTGGGAAAAGATAAATCGCGATTAATTGCATCCAAAATAAAAGTTTGTGTTTACATAATATATGTGTGTGCACTGTGTATAATCATTTTGTATATATAAATACACACACATGCATGTATACATATAAGAAAAAAATTATTTATATATAAAATATTTATATTTATATACAATATAAATTATAAATAAATATATACAGTATATACATGAAAATATTTCTTAAATATATACATGCATGCGTGTGTATTTATTTATATACAACATAATTATACACAGTGCACACACATATATTATGTAAACACAAACTTTTATTTTGGATGCGATTAATCGCGATTAATCTTTTCCCAGCCCTAATTTCTTTATAAGGCAAGTACTGCATTCATTCAGACTATTTTAAAAGGATGGAATAAGACCACAACAAGCAACACACACAAGCAAATCTTGTTTATCCGTCAAATTCGTTTAGCCTATAAATTAAAACTCAACGGGTAAAATATGATCAATGAGTAAAAAAAAAAAAAATGAGAAGATGAACACTTCACTACTTCAGCTTAGCAGGGAAATTTATTTATTATTCAAAATGGAAAATTTGGAAAATAAATTATTTTTATAGGAGCATTTCAGCCAGTTCAATATAATTCCTGATAACTTTTAGAAAAGAATCCAAGGTACTTCTTCCAGCCTATATAAAAGAGTTAAAAAATTATTTAACATCAAGGCTATAACAATAGAAACATTAAAAATGGCTGAAACGCTGCACACTAATTTCTGCTATCAGCCTTCCTCACAGTGTGTCAGGTACAAAATGAGTCGCTGGTGTAGATGTAATTAGTTACTCAGTAGAATTGGTAGAATCTAAGGCTGCGTCTCAAATCGCATACTGGCTTAAGTACTTCTATGCTGCCTTTAAAGCAACACCAAAGATTCTTTTGTACCTTAAAATAATGTTTCCAAAATAGTTTCAGTGGCTCATCAACTCGTAACAGGGTGAACAGCACTTCTGCATTAACTTTGTGGCCCTCTATCGGCTATAACCGCACTAGGCAAGTTTGCCAGGGCTGTGTTTCCCAAAAGCATCGTTAGCCAACTATGTTCGCAAGTTCCGTCGTTATCAGCATAGTTTAACGAGTCGGTGTTTCCCGAAATAAAAGCAAGCTGACATTCAGTACAACCCGTGTTTTTTTCATTTAGAAAACATACAAATGTAATTTACCGTAAATTTTGTTTGTCAAGAGATTTAAAGCACCATTTTTGAAGACTGCGCATGTGCAAACGTGCTCTACTATGTAAGAACGAGCCTATGATTGAATCTGGAAATTAAGCAAAATAACTGAGAAAAATTAGAAATAGTCCTCAGATGCCATGTCTGTAATTTATATTAAAACATCTAGCATTAATTCGATCTCAAACAGTTTCATTAAAAGAAGTTATTACTCCACCAGCTGCGTGACATCATAAACCAACGTGGTTGAACAAACAATTTGCGACAATATGGTTTTGGGAAACAGTCGGCACTAGCTATTTGATTTCTCCAACGATGCATCATACTGTGATAGTGAAGCAGCGAGTTACATAGTTGTACAGGAAACGCACCCCAGATCCGGTAGCGGATCTGTAGTTCGAATGAGACATAATAAACTACAAATTTGACTTGCTTTAACGGCAAGCGTTACAATAGCAGATAGGTGGAGCGAGGCTCTGGGTGGAGCGTACTCGGCAGGTACATATAAATGGAAGATACCTAGCAGCCAGGTAGCTTTTGAATTGTCATCATGACAGAGTCTACAAATAAAAGGAAGAGTATGATGACGGAGGAAAAGAAAACGGGCGCATGATAGAGAAAGAGCTTGAGCTAGAGTGAACATTGGACCGGCTTACACTCATTGGCGAGAGCTGGAGGAGGCTACAAGATGGAAGCAATGTCATTATTTTGTTTTTCTTCGTTTCTGATGTCGAAATACATTATACTTTCATAAAATTATGCAACCTGCTCTACCTTGTCTGTGGACATTGTTATTTCCAAAGCCGGTGCTGGATAAACAAATAGCGTGCGTGCGACGGTACGCTGCGGTAGGCTAAATTATTTACAACAGTGGTAATGGACAATACCGCTTCCAACCTGTAGGGGGACCGAAGAGGAAAAGTGCTTTGGTGTTGCTTTAAAAATCATTCAGATGAAGGAATCTCAGGAGATAGGAAGAGAAGCCTTCCTACCTTTAAATGCATTGAAATGCATAAAGGCAGCATTTTTAAGTTTTTGGACACAGCCCAAAAGAACCATTACAGGGGAACCTATAATATTGTAAACCATTACAAAGTATAATGACATGAGTCAAACAAAAAAAGCAAAAAGAGTAAAAAAGAAAGAAAATAATAAATCATGCTAAAAAAATGTTTTCATGTTAACACAAAGTTTTAATCAACTGACAGTCCTAAACCGTAGTAATACTCTGTGTTCTCATGAGTCTGTATGGAGGGGCGCTGAATGCAGTTAAAATGCCTAAACCGTACAAGTAGAACGAGGAAGTAGTTCATTAACAACTTGTGCAACAGGAATAGGAAAGCATTTTATTTATTTATTTAAAAAAAAAGTTACTCTAGAGAGTAAATGAGGAAATATAATTGCTGAGGTTTCTGTAAAAGTTGCAGATGCTTGTTTGTAGGCATCATGTGTTGCAGATCCAGCAGAGCTGGGTGTTTATGTGCTGTGTCCAGTATATCAACTAACTATTTATACGTGTTATTCTTCTTCTGGTGGATACCACCTATATCTGGTGTCTCACTAATGAAAATTCCTGCACAGCGCTACAACAACCATAAGAAAATGAGCCTTCACAATAGATAATGCTTTACAATGAACTCTGCTGGAGAGCTACATAGGCTATGGCTGTTTATATGTTCAATAAAATACATTACTGACCTGGTAATAAAAATAAACGGCATCTCCGCACCACTTTTACTTTCCCAACTGATGTAATAGACAAAATAAATGTGGTCTTCAGTGTGAGAAGTTGGCTAATGGCTCAAAAGGGGTTTCTGTCAGAGCCTTCGTCAGGATAATTGCCCTATCGGTAAGCCCCTCCCCTCGAACGCAGATGAGCCAATGGCAGTTGAGTATCAGTTGTATGGCGACCGGAACTCGACAACTTTAGGTTTCAGCGCCATAGAGAAACATTGGAAGATCCGAAGCTCTCATTGGTTTGATGGTGTTTATACTACAAAAATGGTAAAACGATGTGCCTGAGGTTCTTCTTACACTGATTCCAGGTATCCTGAGAGGATGGACAATGGAATTTATTTTATTCTATTTCCTAAACCCAAACAAGACACAGCAAAATGTCTGTTTTGGATTAAGCTGTGCATTAATCCGATGAAGTGGGTGCAGTAACCAGGTTCCCTGAGGATTCAACCCCAATGAAGACGAAAACGGTAATTTTCTGGTTGTCATACTACCATTAAGTTACAATTAGTCCATGCTAACGGAAAAAAAACTAAATAGCTAACTGTTCTCACGTCATGTACAGACTGGTCTACAATTCAGTGCCTCTCCACTGATTAAATGTAAATTAAATGTAAAACCCCGTGGTTTACATGGACCCTTATAATCGGATTGACGGCTCAATCGGACTAAAAAACCTTGATGTAAACACTTAATCGATCTGACTGAGCTTGATCCGATTGGAATTTCGATCGGATTGAAAGGGCTGGTTTATACCTTTTGCAATCCGATCGAGAGAACATGTAAACACTTGATCGGATTGAAAACCGAAACGGTAAGGATTGCGCATGTGCAATGACTTTGAAATAGCGTAACGACGTATGACGCACAGAACGAGCTGTTCTTCCTGTTGAATAAAGTTTTGTATAAATGAGTGTCCTGTTATTCTAAAATCCTCCTTTCACTGCATCTGTGAAGTGGAGCAGGACAACGGCCCACCAGTCCTTGTTTCAGACTCTCATCCACAGACGACTGGTTTTGGGCGCGGGGTTTTACTGCATGAAAAATATAATCATCACAGCAAATTGGTTCATGTGCTCATTGTCTCCAAATCATGACCAGAGACGGATAAATATTAAGACTACTGTTTAAAACAAATAAAGAACCAATAGAGGAGAATAGTTATGCACGAACAGCGGGGGTATTCCTGCAGTGTGCGCATGTCAAAAAAATATATTCCGATTTGAAGCCTGTGACATAAGCGCGCACATCAACCCGATTACTTTATTTGATGTTTTATTAACAAGGTTCGGGAGGAACACGTTATAATGATCAAACAATCAAGCCATTCCAGCAAGCTGTCAGCAATCAGTAATCAACAGGTCAACTCAATCAGCACAAGTAAAGCCTATAAATATACACAGTCGACTCACCCATATTCCTCTACAGTTTTCAGCATTTGGTTTACTGCTTTGCTAAGATGTCCCAAATGCAACTTTCACCGTCCGTTGATGAGCTCAACCATGCTCCGGTTCCTACGCCGCCATCAGCTGGCCCCAGGACAACCTCTCCACCTGATACCGCCACCGAGCCCCACGTTTCATCTCGCGGGCGCCGGTCTGCACAAGCAACCCCTCGCACGCCAAGACGCCGAGGTTTACCCTCACCTCCACCGCGAGGACTCCAGCTTCCTCCCCGGCGTCCTCCTATCGTTCGGCCGTACCAACGATTCCGTACCAACAATTCTCGCCCGACTCCGCCACCTTCTCGCACAAGGTTCGGTTTACCGCACGCTTCAGCCCGCGGCACTAGGATTTCTGCGAGCCTGGGTGGCACTCCAGATTCCACCGCCACGAGACCTCACTCGCCTCCCGCTTTAGCTGAGCTTTTCAGCACGGCGCTTCCCGCTGCAGCGCCATACACAGCTGGGCCCGCGGGCTCACCTTCTGCCTCCCAGTTTTTTCCTCCTGCTGTTTCTAACTCGTTTCATCTGCAGTGGCCTCCGGCTCCCGTAGCAGACGCTAGCGTGAGGCTGCCTCCGCTAGCGATGCAGGCTCAAACTTTCCACCATCTTCCTGCGACTACTGCTAACCCCTCCCCTTTTCAGTGGCCTGCAGCTCAAGCAAGTGCGAGACCGCCTCCGCTCGCAACACTGGCTCAGGCATCTCATCCAATTCCTCTTTTCCCCCCTTATGCTTCTCTCAATTTCCCTTCTCAAGCCCCACAGGCCGACCTAAGCGTGAGGCTGCCTCCGCCGACAGTCGCAGCCCAGGCTTCTCTCCCTTACAGCGCTCTCTTAAATGCCAATCACAGTATTCTCTTTTCACAGCTACCCCGATGCCAGTCCCGCCAAACGCTGTCGCTCTGGAGCCTCCCCCAGTGACTCACAACATCCGAGCACAGATTCTGGCAGGGGCGGATATAGACCTTTTACATGTACTTTCTCTGCTTCCCGTATCCGATCCTAATCGCCAGTTAGACTGCGGGGATTTTTCAGTTACCTTAAAAAACCAATACATACATTCATCACGTTTACTTTCTTTTTCTGAGTTTTCAATCGCTTTCAGCCACTTTACAGACATCATTTCCTCAGCCCGCCCTCATAGGCGGCGCGAACTGAACGACTTTTTAGCGCTGATAGCCGAGGTCGGGTTGTCCTACGGGGGAGGGCACTTTTACAAATACAACAAACTCTTCTCAGCAAAAAGCGCTGTCAGCGTTTCACAGTGGAACCAATGCCCTTACTGGGGAGCACTAGACACTGACCTACACAGCAGAGTTTTCTTTGGCTGCAGGAATATTTCTTGCGCGGTCTGCAGGTCAGTGGCACATTCCACAATATCGTGCCCTCAAGTTAACCCCTCCGTTCCCCCATGCCCGGAAACAGCACCAGTCAAATCCACCAGCCACACACCAAGACCGGCGACTATCAACCCATATCCACACGAGGCTCATTTCAGCTTCAAAGCGCTTACGGACAGCAAATAGCCTTGCAACAATTTTAACATCGGCAAGTGCACCAGGCAGCGTTGTCGGTACTTGCACTAGGGATGCTAACCGATGACCGTTTGACCGATGGTTGACCGTCTCAACGTTAACCGATCAAAGTTGTCGGTAGTCTGTTAAAAAAAAAGTTCTCTAAATTAGGCTATTATAGACAGTGGACTAAACGCTACTACAGTTAGCCATCTTAATCGAAGATATTTTTGTGTGAAGTGAACAAATCCCACAGCGAGTGAATATTTCTCACCTTTCTATCGAACTAGCTCACCACCCGGACTCTGACTTCACTGAATATCTGCTCTCCGGCCTACAACACGGTTTTAAACCTGGAGTGGTTTGTCCGCTCTCCCAAAACATCATCTGCGATAATCTCCAATCGGCTCTCGCCGAGCCCGACGTGGTAGACAGCCTGATTAAAAAAGAAGTCGAGTCAGGCTTCATGATTGTCCCTTTTGACGAGCCTCCTTTCAAAGTTTTTCGCATTAGCCCCATTGGAGTGGCTACGAGAAAGTTTTCAGGTAAGAAACGCCTCATAGTCGATCTGTCAGCTCCACATAAATCCCTGTTCCCAAGCATTAACAGCCTGATCCCACTCTACGAATTTTCTCTCAAATACCACGACGTAGATCAAGCAGTCGACCTGATAAAAATTGTGGGTCGGGGTGCCTGGCTCGCAAAAATTGACATCACTTCGGCTTTTAAAGTGATGCCCATCCACCCGGATTCATGGCACTTATTTGGAGTGCGCTGGCATAGGAAATTCTATTTCGCCGTACACTTAACTTTTGGATGCAAAAGCAGCCCCAAAATTTGACATCCTATCTGAAGCTGTTTGCTGGATCTTGTCAAACAATTATACAATTCCTCACCTCATTCACCTGCTGGACGATTTTCATCTAATTTCGCCTCCCGGCGCCATTCCAGCAGCCCAGATCCTCACAGTTCAAAAAGTATTTTCCGAGCTCGGAATCCCCATCGCCCAGGAAAAAACCATGGGACCCGCCACATCCATCGAGTTCCTTGGCATTAATCTAGATTCAGTTAAATATCAGGCCACCCTGCCCAAGGAGAAAATCGATAGAATAATCCTCATCTCATCTACCCTCGTAGACAGTTCAAAGTGTTTCAAACGCAAACTCCTATCCATGCTCGGCCACTTAAACTTCGCCATGCGCATTATTCCACAAGACGCCCTTTCATTTCTCATCTCCTCTCTCTCGCGTCTTCAGTTCACGCACTAGAGGATCTCATTTCCCTAACTCCAGCATGCCGCAACGAACTCAGCCTATGGATAACTTTCCTTAAACAGTGGAACGGCCTATCCTTTTTCTATAAGGATCTAATTTCCTCCCCCATCGACATCCAGCTGTTCACAGATGCAGCCCCCTCAGTCGGCTTTGGCGGGTTCTGCCAAGGACGCTGGTTTGCGTCTACTTGGCCCCCCCCCCCAAATACAGGACACGCTACAGTCCTCTGCATTATTCGAGCTCTACCCTCTCGTAGTGGCAGCCTTCCTGTGGGGGAAAGAATGGACTGCTAGCAGCATCATAGTGCATTGTGACAACGAAGCTACAGTCCAGTGCATTAATAAAGGCCGTTCCCATTCACCCGCTCTGATGCCACTTTTAAGACGTCTAATCTGGATTTCAGCATGTGATCATTTTATCTTAATTGCTAAACACATCCCCGGATCAAAAAACCAAATTGCTGACTCTCTGTCTCGTTTTATGTTTCAGAAATTCAGGATGCAGGATGCTGGCAGTATTCGGAATTAATATTCCCGTAACCCACCCGGCACCCGCAAAAATCTCTCCTCAACATATCGCTCGACACCATTCTCCAAGCGGTTTCCCCCAGAACTCTCCAATCCTATGTGACCGCATGGAGATGTTTTAAAGCCTTCCACCTTTTTTTATAATACGCCATTCCCTGATTTTTCCCTCCTTACAATAACCTCCTTAATCTCTTACCTTAACAGCGTTAAGAGCCTCCAAGTCGGGCCCATCAAAAGTTACTTAAGCGGCATCCCATTTTTTCACAAATTGATTCACAATTTTTCACAAGTTGTTAAATAATTTACATTGATGTTAAAATAACACTTCTTGCTACAGTAAAACACTGCTGTTCACTTTCAGAAGTTGTCAGGACGTTTTCTAGTCAAAAAAAGAATGTGAAACACGCATGTAGGTTATATCATTTTAAAAATAATTTAAGTTTATTTTACACACTTTAAGCATTATCGTATCGCATTTCGAATATCACATTATTTAATGAGTTATCGCATATCGCATTTTTCTTCAATATCGTGCAGCCCAACGTTATGGTGCCTTCACACTGTCATTGCAGTTTACCATTGTGTGTTTGATAAAAGCTCTGCAAACTAGGCGCACATGAAACTGCCTGGTGGCCCGTCACACGGACGTGGTCAAATGTGGTCAGAAGTTGTCTGATGTGGTTTATTGGGGTCTGTTGAGGTCTGAAGTCATCTGATAGGGTCTTTCTGAATGTATTGATCTGTCTGAGTTGTTCTGATTTTGATGTGAGGAAAAAACTTTTTTTTTTCCATAATTATGTCCCTTTAGGGACTCTGTACTATTTCCTGGTTTGACCACTAACAAGTTTGTACTAAGTTTGTACCAATTTCATCCATCCAGGGTCATAAAAATTCCATCATAATCTATTACCGTCATTTTAATTTTCATATTTTAATGATAATAAGACATTTAATAGGCTCTGTTTTTGTTCACATTTTCATTTTTATTCACGAACTTACAGGACAAGCATATAGGCTAGATTATGCATTTATTTATGAAGAGAAAGTTTAACAGAGACGGGGTCACTTTTCATGTTTCATCATGAACGTTTGTCCAATAAATAGCACTAAGCTTTATGGTGTGCTTTGTTACTTTTGATATGAAACAAAGTCTCAGCTTTCCAATTTTGTGCATTTTATCACAAAATTCAAACAATAAATACCATTTTGGCGCTCTTTAATGTGGCGCGAGAGATAACTAGCGCCTCAGTTCAAGCGAAGTGCGAGTGAACGCGAACATCCCTTCCTCTTTACTACGTTACAGAACTAAATAAACATGAATGAACATCAGAAAATACGTTGAATACAGTACAACAGAAATACAGTACAACTTACCGAAATCTATATGTCTCTCATGTAATTGCTCAACCAGTGTTTCAACCGCAGAAAGACGTCAATAAAACATTGACTGTAGGCTGTAAAACAGCTTAGTAAACAATGTAACTCAGTAAAGCCATTCGTTGCCCATTAACTTTATAGTCAGCAAGAGCGCAACCGCCACCAAGTGGTCACGAGTGAGAATTACAGTTACAAGTTACAATCAGATCATTACCCTCAGTGTATCTGTCAAAATTAGATTGATTTCAGATTTGTCCATCATCAGAGCTAAAACAATTCAGTCAATGACGAAAAATTACCGGTTAAAGGGATAGTTCACCCAAAAATTAAAATTCTGTTAGTATTTACTCTCCCTCATGTTGTTCCAACCTCGTAAGACCTTCGTTTATCTTCGGAACACAAATTAAGATATTTGTGATAGTGACTACAGTGGCTCAATCTTAAGTTTATCAAGCGACGAGAATACTTTTTGTTTGCAAAAACAAACAAATTAATTTCCTTCTCTGTAGGCCTCTAGTCATTTAACTTAGTATGATTGCGTAGAGCTATGTCACACGTAGACTCACTATTGGCCGACGCTGGTCATGTGTGTGATGCGTGTGACGTACAACACAGAAGCTTACGCTATTACACTAGTGTACTGACTCGAGGCCCACAGAGAAGGAAATGAATAGTTGAAATAAAGTCGTTATTTTTTTTTTTTTGCGAACAAAAAGTATTCTCGTTGCTTGATAAACTTAAGATTGAGCCACTGTAGTCACTTGGACTATTTTAACAATGTCTTTAATAACTTTTCGGGGGAACAAGTTTCAATCCCTGAAGAAGCCTATGGAGGAGTGATCCAGCTCTCGGATTTAATCAGAAATATTTAATCCGTGTCCCGAAGATGAACGAAGGTCTTACGGGGTTGAACAACATGAGGGAGAGTAAATACTGACAGAATTTTCTTTTTTGGGGGGAACTATCCCTTTAACGCAACATCTGCTGTAGGCATCTTCATCTGGTGTGTGTGACGGACATCAGCAAAACATCCTCAGAAAGAGTATAACCTTTAGCAGCCGCGTCCCATTAAAGTCTACTTTCTCCTGAGCTAAATGTATGACAATAAGATTTTTAATGTCCATGATGTGACCAATAACACAGTTTTTGTTTTCTATGGGAGCTGTGCAGTGATATAAGAGCACACTACCTGAACTGCTGTTTTGTGTCAGCTGTTAGCTTACTAAATTGTGTATTTTAAAACTGTAATGTTGTATTGACGAATCAAAATTCAGGATCGGAACAATCCATTTTATATACACTATTATTTCAACATTTTTCAGTGCTCTTGTCCCATTACTGCTCTGTGAGAAGATTTTTTATTAACCTTTGTGACTAAATAGTATTCAGGCTTTGGATATGATCCTCTTTTCTGAAATGTCATGTTGTCCTCTATAACACATGATATTGGGGAAGGAAGGTCTCATTTGGGCAGTGCTGTGTCATTTGACCCAGAATCTGCTTTTCTTACGAAAGGGCTATATAAATTTAATTTTGCAAGTATCATTTTTCTTACAGAGGTTTGCATGACTCTTCACTGTCGTTTTTGTCAATGCTTGTACTTTTACCTCTGTATATTCTACTGATAAAAATCTGGTGTTTGTCTCAGTTCTGAAGTGCCTCAAGAGTACAAATAAAAATGTCAAAAAGTAGTTAATGTCAATGCAGAGAAAAACACCAAGCTCTTGTATTTATTTTGATCATGCTGATATGTACTATTAATTTATTTGAAAGTTAGTGGAGTAAAAATGACACGTTACTATAAATTTGTAAATGAAAGTTTAATCACAACAAGTATTCATATTACAGTATGCCTTTATCCAGAATGTCTAAAAAATGAGAATAATAAAAGAAGAAGTAAAAAATGAGAATAATAAAAGAAGAAGCTATTAATCCAAGAGTGAAAACATTGCAAGCACAGCCATACAACATTTCAGCTGAGTGGATCAAAAGTGTAAATGCAGAACATTTCAAGTGTAATTAAATGAGTTGCTCAAATTCACAAGTGTCAGTATCACAGATCATCCCAGAGTGAGTGGAAGTTGTTATAACATTAGTACGCAATAAGGAGAATTAAATGCTAAGATGTGCAGATGACTCAACTTAACTTTATTTAAAGAGCACTTTCAACACCAGTGGAACCAAAGTGCTGTACAGAAAAATAAAAAGAGAAAATTAAAAACAAAAACATTAAAACAACTATGAGGAGCAATTGATCATTTGAGCGCAAAGATGACAGATTCTGAGATATCGTGTCATCACTGTCGTGTCATGTGATGTAATTCATCCAATGATCATATTTCATCAATTACAGTAAGAAAAAGAGTTGTTGTTGTTTTAGGGAATGTTTCAGCCATGTTTATATGTTTAGATTACATTGTGTGTCTTGCTGAACAAGATGAAAGCTGCAGATGATATGATCCTGTCTTTCACTGCCCCCTTTTGGTGTATTTAGATGTCACACGAACAGTGTATAGTTGTTGTGGAGCCAGCCTAATTATCCTCCAACAAATGAGCTAATAGACTTAAACATAATGTGCATGTCCTGGACTGTGAGGTCAATTCTCGGGTCTTCTGAAAGGTTTTGCATTAATTGATGCATAGGGGAAGAGTGTGATTGTAAGGCAGTAGAAGAGGGTATAATGGTAACAAGGAAGAAGAGATGAGTTCATAACCGAATGTAAGAATGTATGCTTGTTAACGTCAATAATTGACGTCAATAATTGATGTGTCTTATTAATAACTTACTGCCCTACTGAAAATACAAAATGAATTGGTAAGCTAGCTAGTTTTGTCCAAAATGGCAGCTATGGGGAAAGTGAGTGTGAGGGCTGCACTAGCGGCCACACATGGAAACAACTCACGGTGGTAACTCTTTTTGAGCACATTATAAATTATACGAATAAATAACTGGACACACACTTTAGTTTTAAAAACAGTTTTATTAGTTATTTGACTTCGTTTTCCATTTGGGTGCACACATTTAGTTAACTTTGTCAATCTAGCTAATTTCAGGTTCATTTATCTTTAAGTTACATTCTGTGAAATGAATACCTTTCTTTTTGAGTTACGAGTTCGGGGGAGTAGTAATGGCAATTTCAAAACACTGCTTCATGAAGCTTCGAAGCCTTTACAAATCTTTAGTTCCGAATAAATGGTTGCCAGAGTCACGTGATTTCAATAAACGAGGCTTCATTACGTCATAACTGTTTCGAAACACTTCGAAATTTCAATGGTTCACCGTTCACAGCTGGGAGCGATGATCTGTCAACTCATGAATCACGAGGAGTCACTGAGAACCAATGAAGTGTCTGTGGGTTTTACCTGATCTCTGATCAGTTTTATACATATGTAGACATTTTAATTAGACATTAGTATAATTAAAATAAGGTAGTTACTAACTTAGTAGTCTTATTGGCCTGTTTAGCTGAGCCCTTCATAGGACAAACAAAACAAACCCTGACAATTGATAAAAGAACACGTTTACACATGATATTCTTATTAGATGATTAGATAATTGCATTTGAGAGATTTGCAATAGATTGTGTTTATATGCATGTTTGGCCTGGATTTGTGTTGCATTTACACTGTTCTGACCACTAAGGGTCATCGTGGAGACGGGTGTCGGATTGTTTCGAAGCCTCGGCACAAAATGGCACATTGGATTCAACTGTTTCAGTGTTTCACGAAGCCTCGATCTGCCCACCACTACCAGGGAGTCTCTGGCTGGCTGACAGGTGACAGGCAAAAGGACTTTCAACTGACTCAAAGCTGTTTAAGTAGGGGAATGGATAATCGGACTGCGCCATGTTTTCCCAAATCATGGTGGTGGCAGATGGCAGAGTATTTCATTTTTGAGTTGTGTTCTTTTCTTTGCTAGTTATACTTTGTTGTTATGATTATTTAATTGGTTTATATTTAGTTCATATTAGCTAGCATTGGTTTAACATGTGTTGTAGTTATAGTGGTTTGTTTATATATTATGTGTTTGTCCACCCCCTTTTGTGTCAGAATGGCCTGATCAGCCACTATATAAGTTTCCCCCATGTGTTAGTCTAGTAGGTGAGTGTGACAGTAACGTCACAACGGTCGAACAGACACATTCTACTGCTAACACATTGGACACTCGACGGTTGTGGATTTGGCGGTGGGCGACAGCTAGACTGTGAATGGGCTGGAAATGGCAGAAGGAAGTGAGGAGACAGGAAGTGAGATGGGAGTTGAAGAAAAAGGCGGGAGAGGTAGGAGTGATTGGAATGAAATACGATCAAGGAAACAGAAAAAAAGGAGAAAGAGACATCTCATATAGATGAAACAGATAGTGAACAAAGTATGACAATAGTAAGTAAGCAACAAGATGAGGAATATAAAGTGATCATGAAATTATCTCAGGAGGGGTCGTCATTTGGTGAGTGGAATCCGATTCAAATAACAAAATCAATAAACAAGTTGATAGGTGAGATCAAAAATGCAAAAGTATTAAGAAATGGAGCGTTGTTGATTTTCTGTAGGAATAAAATGCAACAAGAGAAAGCCGTAGAACTGAATAGTATAGATGGCAAGAAGATAAAGTGCGTCTCGACTGGAAACAAGGCGTTGGTTCGAGGAGTTATCACAGGAATACCGGTAAATGTTACAGAAGAACAAATCAAAGACAATGTAACGGGCAAAAGTGTTGGAGTTAAAACGCCTTAAAACAACCAGAAATGGGGGGAAGTGTGATAGCCTGTCATGGCGGGGAACAGAACACAGGAAGAAATTGCAAGTTACTCAATTTATTGAAGAGCTTAGACAAAACAATGACACGGGCGTGGAATGATGGCGCAGGGACTTCGATGGTCAGAAGTGATGACAGGAACCGTGAAGTGGTGAAACACAGAAGACGGAATCCACACAACCCAAACGATAATCCACAACGAACGACGAATCCACGAAGAACACGAACACCGGACGAGCGGGATGACAGGACTGGAACACCGACACAGGAGACATCAAACAACGATCTGACAAAGAGGACAAAAACCGGTGAGTATAAATAGGGTGAGGAAATGGACTGCAGCTGGTGGTGATATGATGATCAGCTGGAGCGGATCAGGTAATGACACCACACTCACGCCCACTACGCACGTGCATTCATACAACAACATAAACACGAGACGAGAAGGAACCAGATAATAGTATACCGTGACATAGCCTGTCTGTTATGATTAAGGTTGATGAAGAAAGACTTCCAAGTAGGATATACATGGGGTATATGAGCTATGAGGTCAGGCCATACATCCCTCCCCATTAAGATGTTTTAAGTGTCAGAGATAGGGTCATGTAGCAGCAGTGTGTAAGGGGTAAACAAAGATGTGTTAGATGCTCAGGCGAGCATGAGTATGGGAAATGTGGAGAAGGAGTAAAGCTGAAATGTTGTAATTGTGTGGGGGGGGGGGGGGGGGGGAACAGTGCAGCCTACCGTGGATGTGAAGTTAGCAACAGAGCAATGGAGGTGCAGCGAGTGAGATCGCTGCAAGGAATAGCATATGTAAAGAAAGGATCCAGAGAAAAGGAAGCCTATAAACCAGAAACCAAAGAAAATAAAAGCAGGTCTTGTGAGAAGTGTGAAAAAACTGAGACAAAAAAGGATTTGTTAGCTGTGGGTAAAAGTGAGTTTGTGATGTTTATGGTTGAGGTAATTAACTGTTCGGCACAGACAGGCAGAAAGACAGAAAAGATCAAAATTATAGTTAAGTCAGCGGAAAAATATCTAGGAATAAAAGGGCTTAATTGTGAAGTAGTGAAAGAAATGATAGTGGCAGCAAGCGCAAACTCACAGATATGGGCTGATGGCTCTTTTTGATATTAGCTATATTGCACTGGAACTCCAGAACCCTTACAGCAAATGGACAGGAAGTGAAGAATTTTGTTTCAGATTTAGCAGATGGACCTCATGTAATATGTGTGCAAGAAACATGGTTAAAACCACAGTTGGATTTTGTATTGTATGTATATACTTCAATTAGGAGAGATAGAGAAATAGGAAAACGTGGACGAGTAGCAATTTTTGTTAAAAGTGGGGTAAGATATAAACTTATTAGTAAAGGGAAAGAATATGAATCTGTTGTAATTGAAGTGTGGTCAAGGGAAAATGGTATAAAAATAGTCAATTTTTACAACCCTTGCAATAAATTAGGTACTGATATGTTGGAATTAGTTTGTGGATCAATGCAGGGTAAAGTAGTGGTATGTGGGGATTTTAATGCACACAGCACATTATGGGGAAGTAAAAATACAGATATAAATGGATTAGTAATAGAGAAATTTATAGATGAAAAGGAGCTGGTGTGTTAATACATGGAAGGGGCACACGGTATAATAGTTCAAGTAATACAGAAAGTGTTATTGATCTAACACTAGTGTCAATTGGAATTGCAGGAGTTAGTGCATGGGAAGTAATAAGTAGATGGGTAGTGATCACTATCCAATAATAACTAAGATTGGCATAGAGGTGCACCTGGATGGGGAAGCCTAGATGAAAATTTGATAAAGCTGAGTGGTAGACATTTCAAGAAATTAAGGAGATTAAATGTGTAGAAATATTGAGTAGAGATATAACAGATGTGGAGGAAATGAATAGTGCAGTAGTTGCAGCCATTATACAAGCAGCAGAGGAAACAATTCCTAAAAGCAAAGGAAATAAACGGGGAAAAGTGTGCCGTGGTGGGATGAGAGCTGTAGAATAGCAGTTGAAAGAAGAAATAAAGCGTTTAGACAGGTTAAAGTTTATCATACACTAGAAACATTACTTAGTTATAAAAGGGCACAAGCAATAGTTAGGAAAACGATTAGATCGGCCAAAACGCATGTATTGGAGACAATATTGCAATAAAATTGGAAATGAAACTCAGTTGGCAGATATATGGGGAACAATTAGAAGAATGAGTGGATTAGGTAGAAAGGTGGAAATGCCAGTAATAATAAGAATATAGTTAGTAATGCAGAAAAAGCAGAGCTTTTGGTAGAAACCTTTGCAAAATTAAATCCTATTTATCCAGGATAAATAACTTGTTAACTGTGACAAAACAAGTGATTTCATAACATCTGTCCTCGTGTGAAAAGGCAGCATGAGAGAACACCTTCTCCCCATAAAAAGACCATTGCACATCCTGCGCACAACTATACTGATATGCTTGGACCATGATAAGTGGTTGTTGACTTCGATACCCAGAAGCCTCGTCTGTAGTACCTGCTCAACATACATATCTTTAATAACTAGATTCAATTTGGGTTCACTCAACAACATGTCAGATGTCATTAAATCCACTCTTAGTTTAACTGGTATATGCTCCTGTATGTATAAAGCAACACCACCACCCCATACATTTCTGTCTTTCCTAAATATGCTGTACCCTTAGATATGCAATAGCGAATCTTCAAATGTGGAATCTAAATGAGTCTCAGTAATTCCTAATATGTGTAAATGACCCTCTAATAGAATATTTAATATATCAATTACTTTATTTCTGAGGCTACGAATATTTAAATGTCCCGACTTTAGTCGCTTCCTAGGCAATTTTGCAAACAGCACCATTGTCATTTATCCATATTGCATATATTACCATTTATTATTTCAGCCACTAAATATGATTTCCAAATTCATAGAAACCAGGTCTTAACATATAAACTTCTAAATGTTGAAACTTCATCTGTGAATGTGAACTTCAACTTCACATTCATTCCACCCATTCCAATGTCTGTGTCCATTATCAAGTGAGTACAGTAATTTTCCCCTCATAGTCCTGCTGAGAAGTTTATTTTAGTCCATCTT
The DNA here is from genome assembly GCF_051911475.1 of Siphateles boraxobius. Taxonomy (NCBI): domain Eukaryota; kingdom Metazoa; phylum Chordata; class Actinopteri; order Cypriniformes; family Leuciscidae; genus Siphateles; species Siphateles boraxobius. Next base: position 1,442,776 of record NW_027509212.1, read on the forward strand.
ATAAATAGATTCAGTGCACTCCCTCTCGCACCATGTATCGTGAAAAGTACAAAAGTACAACAACAACAAAAAAGCACTGCTTACTGGCTTCCCTGTTTACTGCGCCCCGTTACGTAAAACACTCAGAGTCTATGAATTCATCACGTGTTCAAAAATGAATAACCAAAACAGTTCTTGTCATCAGAAAGGAACTGACATTGATTCTGTAAGCTACTGAGCCAATGTCGTTTTCCAATACACTCTAGTCAGCATTCTCCTGATCGTACGTCTTGAGGAACAGCTCCACCTTCGCTGGGTCCTCAAAGACATTGTGTAAATGGCCTCTGGATATTTTTATAGTTGCTGGGTAGAGTAGGAAAGCCTGGAAACCGGCATGCCGAGCCATGACAGGATAACACGACCTACCCCGGACCTGTGTTTCAGGCTATAATCAGCTGTGAAGCGAATATCCTTTCCGCCAATCACAAGTGGTGAGTCCCTTGCTGCCTTCAAAATCCTCGCTCTGTCAGTGTATCTGAGGCACATAAAAATCAAGACCCTAGGTTTTGAAGCCACATATCCCCGGGGGGGTCCTACCCGATGTGTTCTCCTGATCACCGGTGGCGCGTCTTTCAGTGTAGGAAACCATAATGGTAGTTGAGTCATGACGTATTGTAGAGCATTTGAAATTTCCCTTCCCTCGCAAAGACCATGGACAACAATGTTATTTCTTCTGCTCTGATCTTCAAGGTCAGCTAACTTTGTCTCAACTGTTGTCATTGTTTCTGCTAAGGCTGTTGATTTCTGGTCCACACTTGCGATGCGAGCCATTGATTTTATGTTTGCCTCCCGAAGGACTTTTGTTTCCTCTTTAAGTTCTGAGAAGTCAGCTCGAAGTGAGTCCAAACGTTGCTCCAACCGATCAAATCCTTCCTTTGATGCTGCTTCTGCTTTAGAGAAGCATTTCTCAAGTGCCGTCTCGATGAGTGAAGTTAGCATTTCAGCAGACGCCATGTGTTATCCGTCTCTGCAGCAGGTCGTGGAGTCACTTTGGTTTGGCGTGGCATATGCAATGTCAAAAAATACCCAAAGCATTAAAAAGAAAAAAGAAAACAGTCTCCAAAATATACCCTTTACCGCAGTTTTACTTGAATCAATTTAACATATGGACTACGTGCTATGCCATATCATGCAGGAGGGGAGTCCAAACGCAGCTACATCCAAGCAGCCATCTTGGGTTCTTCTTTAAATCTAAAGTATAAAATCTATTAAGTATTAAATCTCTGAAGTATAAACTGGTATAATTTCAATGTAGTATTATGCAACTGGTTTAATCATCATTGTTTTTTTAATTTTTAGTTTGAGTGTATTTGATAGGAACAATGTACACGTACACCAAATCCCTTTCTGATAAGAACCAGAAGATGCTCAATAATACATATATATATATATATTTCAACCTGGAATCACTAAAGACCTAACATGTTCAACATTGCAGAAAAACTACCATGCCAAGAACCTTATGACTAAATGTTGATTAGTTTCAGTGACATTTATTTATTCTAATTCGGTTTTTATTTAATGTTTGGTCTATTTTTGGGAGGGTTACAACTTTGGTGGTTAACATATTGTTTCAGAAATTCAAACAATTAAAGATATTGAAATTAGTTCATTTGGTTTTATGTTGTTTCAGTTGGCTATAAAAAAATATATATTATTAAATTAGTCTTAAAAAGAGGTAAATTATCTTTAAAATTTGTATTCATATTCAGTTATGGTCAGTTTACACCTAGAATCGGATCAACTTACCCCTAACCTGGGGTAAATTGAGCCACAGGAACTATTTTTTTAATAAAAATTCTATGTTTTTAGAACCCGTTGACATAGATGTACTCGGATCATTTACAATAATTGATAACATCCTGAAATTAGAAATTAGAGTTATGCCGTTGTAGCCTACAGGAAACACACCCCTGGGCTGCGTTTCCCGATAACGATGGATCTTAGCACTTACGAGCATTTTCTACGAGCGACTTTACTGACGTTCGTGTTCATTTCACGTGCGTTTCACAAAAACGCACTTAGCGCAATCGTGCGCAGCTGTGCTTTAAGAGCTACTTAAGAGTCGCTGTCCGTTTGTCAAGTGCTGAAATGTCACGCTCGTAATTGTAGCACACGCTTGTATTTTGAAATGTATAGGCTAATTGTTTTCATCTGATGTGCATTTTCTACGAGGCCAATAATCTATAAAAGCACAAACCTATGGGTGGGGACACCAGCAAAATGGCTAAACCAAAAAAAAACAAAGAACATTTTTTTTTTTTTAAAGAGGAGATTAATGTCATTTTCACAGCAGAGGAAGAAAAGGCCTTGTCAATACTTGGCACAAGTGCTTCAGATGGCATTAGTGGTGGTATTGACACCCATGGAGGAGTAGGGGTAACTCAACCTGAGCCTGGTCAGGTCCTTCATGATCAGAGGAACCATCAGTTTCATCTGCCATCTCCCAGCATCAACCATCTCCCAGTCCTCCAAACAACCCTCCCAGGCCTCAGCCTCTATCTTCAGTTGTCCAGACTGCAGCCGCAACATCTCAGCAGTTTGAGAATGTTGAGAACATGATAATTTGAGAATGTTTGTTGTTGTAGTAAGGACATATGAGAGTGTCCTTAACAGGGAGGAGGATGAAGAGGTGGAGAAGGACAAAGATGGCATGGGACCACATGATGGTCAACCAAGAAACAGGCTACATGGCTGGTTTTCGTGCATGTCAGCAAGTCATTGACATATATTTTTAGTTCATCCTATTTCCCCAGTCTTTGAAGCATATTACACCTTTTATTTTATTTTTGTTCATTCATTTAATTTAGATTAAAATTATTAGATTAAATCATTTATTTTTTGTTGTTGTTTCCTGCCCTTTTTAATTATTTTAGTTATAAATTAATTTAAACAAAAAACGAGTAATAAAGTGTACAATAAAGTACAATCAAAACCTTATATTATAATCACATTGCACTTGAATAAAGTTAAATGTGTAATGTGCCGGTTGTCCTGCAGGAGACCTCATAACTCTGTCTTCGTAGGATGCACTTGGGGATTTACGATTACTCCAGAGCACTCGCAGATCTACGATGATTTTCAAATGCTACTTAAGTTACCATGCTTTTGGGAAACAGACCGTAATATTAAGATCATTCGTATGATCGTTTTTACGATCTTCTTAGGCTTACGATGCTTTTGGGAAACGCAGCCCTGCTCAGTTCATTTCTCATAAAATGGTGTCAATGCAGGCAGATGAGATCAGTAATATAATATTGTTAAATATTAAGTGTAATCTAGCCCCTTTTATTTTTGAAAAACGGTGAAAAACCCATTGAAATGTAGGACATTCCGGTTGTCTGTGTAGATTATGTTGATAACGTGTAAGATGACGAAGGAGGTCTGGAAAAAAAGAGTAAAAAGCCGAAATGCAGAAATAAGGCAGAAGTGATTAATAATAATAAAAAGAAGACCTGAGTTCAACACAAGGTATCAGTAAGTTTGTATACACACATCTACACATACACACACATGGTGTCAGAAGTTAGCCTAAAGTGACGATGGCACAAGGACTTCGTAAGATTGACCCCCTCATCTTTGACGAGAACATTGCGGACAATTGGACTAAGTTTAAGCGCGAATGGCGCATATACAGCAACGCTGGTCTCTCAGCTGCAACCGAAAAAATGCAAGCATACACGTTTCTCAACCTCGCTGGTCCCGATGCCCAAGATAAATACGACATGTTCACTTTCGAGGAGGGGGAAGATCCGGAGGATTCAGAGGTACAGGTAAAGAAATTTGAAGAAATCTGCCTGTCTGTAAAGAATGTAATTATGGACAGACATGCATTTAATACAATGAACCAGAAGCCACATTAAACAATGCAGTCCTATGTTGCCACGTTAAAAACACTAGGCAGAAAATGCGAATTTGGCACGTTGCACGACGAACTGATGAGAGATCGATTGGTATGCTACAATGACAACATCCGCTGAGAGTAAAAAAACTAACTTTAAACTCGAAAATATGCATGCTGCATGAGCAGTCTGAAAAAGGAAACAAAGAAATAAATAAAAAAAAGAAGCTGGTACCAAAGCACTAAAGAAGGAAAGTGAAGTTTGTCCAGTGCAATATTTTACGTGTTCGAACTGTGGTGGCCAGCATTCATCTGACTTTCCAGCCTTCAACAAGCGCTGCAATGCGTGTGGGAAGTGGAATCACAATGCTGCAGATCAAGCAAAACACGCATCTAACACAGGTCCATCTCAGTCAAACAGAGCACCCCACACCATACGCAGAGGAGGACAGACACATAGAATTAGTGAATTTGATGCGCAAATTGCATATGAAACAGCAGATCTGTTTTACTGTGAAAGTGTAGAGGTGCCAGCTGATGAGGGAGAGATATTTACCATCAGTCCACTTCCAACACAGGGAAGCAACTTGAGGTGAAGATTGACACTGGAGCCCGGTGCAATGTACTGTCTAGAGGCGTTCTCCAGCACATCGACCCAGGCGCTCATGTCGACCACAGCCATGTAGTAAACCTTGTGGCCTATGGCGGTCAGATTATAAGGACATTAGGTGTCACTAATGTAAACTTCACATGCGGGACACTACAGTTCCATGTTGTTGACAATGATGTAAGACCGCTATTGGGCCTCAGAGACAGTGTCAAATTAGGCTTTGTGCATCTTGGCCCGAATGTGCACGATCTCCAAAAAGGGGACCCTGAGCTAACAGAGTATAAAGATCTCTTTGACTGCAGCACCATAGGCAAACTGCCTGTAGTGTATCACATGCGCTTGGACCCCTCTGTGCACCCTACAATATGTGCTCCCACACGAGTGCCATTTGCAATGAAAGACAAAATAATCAATAAACTCAACAGAATGAGTGAACTGGGAGTCATTAAGTCAGTTCAGGAACTCACTGAGTGGGTCTCGTCTATGGTGGCTGCACATAAAAAAGATGGTGCCGTAAGACTGTGTATTGACCCTTTCCACCTCAACAAAGCCCTTCTCAGGCCACATCATCCCATGAAAACAGTGGACCAGGTGATCGCTGACATGCCAGGAGCCGAGATGTTCAGCATCCTTGATGCTAAGTGTGGGTTTTGGCAGGTGCCACTCAGTGAGGAGTCATCAAAGCTGACAACCTTCATGACCCCAGTGGGCCGATATGCCTTCCTCCGAATGCTTCTGGGATATCCACAGGTAGTGAAGTTTTCCAAAGGTGTATGGTGCAGCTCTTTGAAGGACAACCATGTGCTATCATTGTTGACGACATCCTCGTCTGGGGAAGCAGAAGAGAAGAGCATGATCTGCGCCTCCGCCAGGTCATGGACAGAATACGTGCCATAAGCCTTAAAGGGTAACCAAACCCCTGGTCAGAGACTGACTCCACCCACTGGCAATATTTGAAAAATGCTGGAAAAGTGGGCAGTGCCCAGCGGAGGGGGGGGGCGTGCACCTGAGACCTGCCTACATCTCTCTGTAGGCAAGGGCGTGGTTAGCTGGTACACTGACGTCAGAGGGTACCACAACTTCCAATAGGAAAATTCAACTGCAGTAGCCACCGTTCAACCGGAAGAGGGCAGCACTCAGACGTTTTTACACAATATATTGTAGAATTAAAACACTTTAAACCCAAATGTCAAAAAATGTACTCGAATCAATGAACAGCATTTATGAAGCTCCATTCTTACAGATCATTAACTAAAAAAAGTTGTTTTAGTGTTTAGTTACCCTTTAAGCTTAACCCTGACAAGTGCCGTTTTCGGGGTGTTGTATGTGGGTCACCTTCTAACTGACCAGGGCATAAAACCCGACCCTACAAAGACGGATGCAGTCCGTTCAATGCTAACCACAGCAGACAAGCATGGAGTCCAAAGTTTCTTGGGTATGACAAACTATTTGTCGAAATTCATCCCGGGCTATAGCGAAACCACAGCACCCCTGGGTCAACTCCTGCTTCCGGATGAAGAGTAGTGCTGGCAGGAGCACCACATGGCAGCATTCACCAGACTTAACCCTTGTGCATCAATTAGAAAAAGTTACACATAGCTACAAAGAGGACATAAAAATTTGAATCTTGGGAGCACAGACTTAAGTTTGGTATCATTTTAAAGTAGACCCTTGGCAGATTATTTCTGAAGTAAAAAAAATAATAAGTAAATCCAAAAAAAAAAGTTATATAGGTTTAAGTTTATGAAAATTATTTATGAACATTTTTTAAAGAAAATTACAGTGAAATAGTAAAATTCCAATAAAAATACACACCTGTGCCAAATTTTATGCAGTAAGCATTAACACAGGCAAAATTATAAAAAATAAAAAAAATTCTGAAAAAGCCACAAATGTCCATAAGGATGCACAAGGGTTAAAGAACTACTCACAAGTCCTCCTGCACTTCAGTACTTTGACGTGCATCAGCCGGTGGTGTTATCTCCAGATGCTTCGCAGCATAGCCTGGGTGCTGTCTGCCTCCAGAACAACAAACCGGTGGCGTTTGCCTCAAGAGCACTTACAGAGACTGAGTCACGCTACGCTCAGATTGAAAAGGAGCTGTTGGCCCTTGTCTACGCTTGTCAGAAATTCCACGACTACATATATGGCCGTCCAGTGACTGTCGAAACTGATCATCAGCCTCTCATCACTATTCTAAAAAACCACTACACTCAGCTTCTGCGCGCCTTCAGAGGATGATGCTTAAGCTGCTGCGCTACAACCTCAATGTCATTTACAAGAGAGGCAAAGAGCTATGCCCAGCATATACCAGGACATTGAACATGAAATCTCCAGGTGTGCTCATTGTAGTGCCCTCAGACCACACCAAACAAAGGAGCACCGTCAATTGCATTATATACCAGACTTGCCATGGGCTCTTACAACCGCAGAGGTTTTTGAGTGGGGGGGAAGGATACCTGGTGCTCGTTGACTCGTTCTCCGGCTGGTTTGAAATAGACCAACTCCCAAACGTGACCAGCACGACCATTATAACCAGGCTAAAGCGCCACTTTGCCACCCATGGAGCTCCTCAACAGCTAATGACTGACCACGCAGCGTATTTCACAAGCAGGGAGTTCCAAGAACTTGCCCACATATGGGACTTTTGCCATGTCACCAGCAGCCCCCACTACCCTCAATCAAATGGGCTAGCTGAGAGGGCTGTACGCTCAACTAAACACCTGCTGGAAAAATGCGCACGTGATGGTACAGATGTATATGCGGCACTGCTCAATTTACGCCAATTTATACCAAGAGATGGGCTGCCCTCACCAGCCCAGCGGCTGCTTTCTCGGCGCACTAAGACTCTCATTCCCATGACCAAGGTTATGTATGTGCCAAAGGTAGAAACACAGGTCTGGGCAGCTCTGACACGGACCAGACAGAGAGGAAAGACACATTATGACAGATCAGCCAGACCCTTGGCTTCATTGCAAGCAGGGCAGACAGTCAGAATACAGACAAGAAGGGGATATGACAGATTGGCGTCGGTAATAGGAAGAGAACCGCAGCCAAACAGCTACCAGGTCCAGTCCGGAGATGTGACATATGTGAGAAACAGGCGCCACCTCCTATACACACCTGAACAATACAACCCCCCCCACAACAACAGAGGCCCAACTCAACCCCGATGGTGAAGCTCTGCCAGAACCCCAGCGTAATGTTGAACAGCCGCAAACAGAAACCACCCGTATGTGTCACACGTTCAGGAAGAATATCTCTACCTCTATTGCAGCAGCCCTGCTCTTTTTGGCTGAAAAAAAAAGTTGGAACAATGTTGTATTCTGTTTTGCCATGTTAAATGTTGTATTCTGTTTTGCCATGTTAAATGTTGTATTCTGTTTTGCAGTGTTGTATCCTATTTGGGTATACGTGTCAGGTTGTACACTGTTTTCCAGTTCTACTGCACTTATATAGCAGATAAAGCTAAGGGCTAACTGTTATATACTCATCATTAAGAAGGGGGATGCAGATTATGTTGACGTGTAAGATGAGAAAAAAAGAGTAAAAAGCAGAAACGCGGAAATGATTGAATGAATTAATGAATAATTTATTACTTTTCTTTCTTTTTCCTCTTCAGAACATGATCATTAGTAACAGAACATATTTTAACAAGAAGATAATAAAAACAAAATCTCAGCATGCTCAAAAGAAAAGAAAAAATACAGAAAAAAAACGGAGAAAGAAGAAGCTAACTTATATTTACCTTCCCCTTTTACACATCTAGCCTTGGAACGGCTATACTGTTTTCTCTTTACAAAATATCATAATTTATACTTATTGAGAGAAAAAAAAATTTAATCATTTGAAGTACATTTATCTAAAAATAAATCACACAATACAATTATAAAATGAGAAAGAAATGGCAAGAAACAGACTGTTTGGTAATTCAAATCAACCTCTTGAAAAAGAAATGAGACATCATGAGACATTTGTCCCAAGTCCACCTTAATTCATATACTTTTCTAATATAGACATTTTAAACCTTCTTTTAAATTGCACAATATGATTGCTTTCCTTAATTATTACAGGTAAATTATTCCACAGCCTCACCCCATTGACAGATATGCACATGCTTTTGAGTGTGGTGCGTGCCATTGATTGAGAGAGATTTCTTCTCCTTCTTAAATTGTATCTACTATCTCTTTCCTTAAACCATTTTTGAATATTACTAGGAAGTACTTTGTTTTTAGCTTTGTACATAATTTGTGTGGTCTTAAGATACTCTGTGTATTTAAATTTTAATGTATGCAATGTTAAAAATAAATCATTTGTATGTACATAATTACCAACATTGCAGATTATTCTAATTGGCTTTTTCTGCATTGTGCATATCGTCTTAAGGGTGGTTTTATAGGTATTGCCCCACACTTCTGTACAGTAGTGCAAATAAGGAAGAAAAAGCGCGCAGTATAAAATATACATTGTATCTCTGTTCAATATGTGTCTCACTTTACAAAATATACCATTAATCTTTGCCAATTTAGAACTAATATAGTTGACTTGTGGTTTCCAGCTTAGTTTCTGATCAATTATTACTCCTAAAAAGGAGTTTTCATAGACTCTTTCTACTCTGGAATTATCACACAGTACTTCAATAGTTAAATCACCGGGAATTCTACGCTTCCCAAAGATCATAAATTTAGTTTTCTTTATATTGAGAGATAATTTGTTTAAATCAAACCACAATTTAAGCTTAGCCAATTCTTTAGAGACAGTCATCAACAAATGTTGGAGATTCTCTCCTTCACAAAATATATTTGTATCATCGGCAAAAATTACAAATTTCAACAAATCGGAAGTTTTAACAATATCATTTATATATAATAAAAATAATTTTGGTCCTAGAATTGAACCTTGTGGTACACCATATATTGTATTTTGGAGCTTCGACCTTTCCTCCCCCATCTGCACATATTGTTGTCTATGTTCTAAATAGCTTTTAGCCCAGTTTAGCCCTATTCCCCTAATTCCATAAATTTCCAATTTTTGAAACAAAATATGATGATCTATTGTATCAAAGGCCTTTTTAAGGTCTAATACACCTATAGCAAACTTCTTATCATCAATACTGGTTGTTAATTCTTCCACCAGGTCTATTAACGCCAGAGATGTAGAACGGTTTGTTCTAAAACCATATTGACTATCAGTTATGATCCCATATTTATCAATAAAACTATCCAATCTAATGGAGAATATCTTCTCCAGAATTTTAGAGAATTGGGTAAGCAGTGAGATTGGCCTATAGTTAGTATAAAGATTCTGTTCACCAGCCTTAAAAATAGGGACCACTTTAGCTATTTTCATATTTGTGGGAAAATAACCCAATTTCAAAGAAAGATTGGAAATATATACTATGGGATCTACTATTACTGCAATTAATTGTTTAATTAAAAGCAAATCAATATCATTACAGTCTCTTGATGTTTTATTCTTAAAGTTATTAACAATATCAAGTACTTCGGTTTTATCAGTATCTCTTAAAAAAATTGTTGCTGAATTTCTTTCTTCAAAATATTGTGGGACATCGCCCTCTTGTAGAGGTATTATCTCATCGGCCAAATTAGGTCCTGCGTTCACAAAGAATCCATTGAAGCCAGCCACGACTACATCCATGTTTTTAATTATTTTACCATTATCAATAAATTCGTTTGGAAAACCAGTACTGGTTTTTTTCCTTCTAATAATTGAATTTAAAATGTTCCACGTACCCTTTATATTATTTTTATTAGTTTCCAGCAATCTACTATAATAGTCTTTTTTACATTTTCTTAAGATAGCTGTTAATTTATTTTTATATGTCTTATATTTAAATTCAGTTCTCTTCAGTTCTATGCTTAACAAAGTCTTTATATAGAGTATTCTTTTTTTTAAGCTAAATCAACATCCCCTTCTTCATACACACTCTTCCAATCTTGAACTAACAAGTCATTTTTTTATTTATTCATGGTGTGATCTGTTCTTAATCTCCTCTGTATATTTTTTTTTACTGGTATCCAAAATATAGTGTTTACATTCATGGAGTACAAATATTGGCAGATGGTCAGTAATATCATTTATTAACAATCCACTTTCTAAATTGCTACTCATATTATTTGTCAAAATATTATCTATTATTGTTGCTGAGTGGGTGGTAATTCTACTCGGTTTGTTTATACATAGATATAGGCCTGTACTACATTACATCAATAAACTCCTCTATTGCAGGTGATTTACTCGGATTTAGGAAATCTATATTATAATCGCCACAGAAATAAGCAACCTTCTGCTTGGCATTCAAAACCAAGGCCTCCAACACTTCTTTAAAGCTTTCAATACCAGAGTTCGGTGCTCTATAAACACAACTAACGACTACATTCTTCATTTTACCCATATCGATTTCCACCGTTAAGCACTCACAAATATCATCAGGCAGAAATAAGGCAGAAGTGAATAACAATAATAATAATAAAGAGCAGACCTGAGTTCTACACGAGGCGTCAGTGAGTTTGTATACACACATCTACAGTCTGTCGCTTTCGTTACCTTATGAATTACCTCACTATGCATTTTGAGGACGCAAAAATGCGCTCGCGCTCGCTCTCGCGCATGCGCTCTTCGTCAGGACCGTGGCGTCACTATTCTAACCGGCCACGAGAGGACGCAACATATTGCAATATATCTGCAGTGTTGTGGTTCATGTTCATCCACCAAATAAACATACTAATCACATTTAGGCTGTTTATTGTTTCAATACTAAACACCTTTTTGTTTTTGGTTAAAAGCATTAACCTATTTTGTTGAACTGATCTAAGAAAACTCGTCTTACAACCAGGAGATTTGGAAACGTTTACACAGAGATTATTTCCCCCATAGTTTAGCCAATTAAATAATATTATTGACCGCGTCAGGCCTAAAGTCACAATAGATACACCAATTATTATTAGCTATATTATTTTACAATACATTTCGTCAGATGCTCCACAAATGCCGTTTCTTAAAATATGACAGTATTTTCCATAAAGAGAATTTGGCATTGTGCTTTCGTTAAATTTATTATTATTATTTTGACCATTAAAAAAGAGAGTTTGAATTTTGAGAACAGAGAAAATGGACGGACGAATATGTAAAAGCATGGTTTTTGGGGTAAAAGGCGAAAGACACAATAATGATTATGATATATCATATATTAAGATGGGTGTCCACTTTAGAGACAATCACCATATTTATAATGAAACCATCACTTTTAAAAATATATATTAATCATATTATATAATTAAACATGATTTATTGTGACTACTGTAAATCTATATTAAATTAGAATGGAATCTCATTCAATGCTTTCAGAATATTTACTTTAATAATAAATAATGGTGTTTTGGTATTTTATTATGAACATTAATGACAGTATATTTGTTAAACAAAAATAAATTCTTTGATTTATCCAAATAAACAGAAAATAGTGCAAACTTTGCTAAAGTTGTCAGGAGTGGGGGTGGTGAAAGGAGCGAGGACTCAGGTGCAGAGGATGGGCTTTTTTAATAATAAAAATAAAACAAATTACAAACAAAAAGTACCCTGAGGGGGAAGACTTGACTGGACTTGGACTTGGCAGCAGGGAAACACACAGTGTACATATGACGACTAAACAGCACAGGACTGAAAAACAGGGAGAATAAATAGGGAAGCAAATAAAAGAGGGTAACAAGAGAGGACATGTGGGTCAAATGAATCAATAATCGGGTAACAAGATCGGCAGTTAGACAATCAGAGGAGAGCACATGACACAAGGAAACACACATGACAAGCATGTGATCACACCAAACAAGACTAAAACACAAGCAAATGGCCAGTAAAACAAATCACCAGCCATGTGCTCACACAAGACATGACATGAACATGTAAGCCACAGAAACATGACAACATGAACACACACAGCTAGTGTTACACCAGAGTGTGCTACACAGAACAAGACAAAACAGGAGTGTCAGCTCTGTCACAAAACCAAGAAATAGACTATATAGAAGTGACAGAACAATGACAAAAGTGATTGTTTTGTCTAAATTTAGATATTATAAAAAAAACATATTATTTTAGTTAAAGTAGGCTATTTGCATCAATACTGTGTGTTGTTTGCCCTAATGCTGGTTTTACCCCGTGTGTCTGTGGTAAAGACCCATCTTGAAACCTTATAAATGTATAAGATTTTTAAACAAAACGTGCACTTTTATGATTTATTTTCACACAAAATCTGCTGCTGCATCAATGTTCAACACAAGCTTTTTCTCTGCTATTATACACTATAGGAGCAGTGAAAAGTGCCTTTAGCCCGCGTTCGCGTTGTAGCCTACCAGTTTAGTCGCCTAATTTAACCATTTGTATTCTGTAATCTGAAGTGGAAATGTAGGCCAAAATCGCAATATAATATAATATGAGGAGCTTTGACCGATGCACATCTGTTCTGCGAGCAGGAGTCGTATTCTTCACGCATGACTGAACGCGTAACGATATCTGTGATACTCGCTGTCTACTTTTACACACCATTCTTACATGATCCTGATCCAGATATAAAAAACGGCATATACTGTAGTCCTGTAGACAAGTGTGTGTACCGAGAAAACATGATAGCGTGCCTCTTACTGTCTCATTGTGTTTTACGGGTCTCTGCTTAAAGATTATTCACGATGTGCATGTTTTATGTAGGAAAAATTTACATTTACAGAGAAATATTTTTTATATTATTGTATATTTATATATTATATATATATATATATATTATATATTATTATGTTATTGCATCTGGGCCATACTGAAGTTCTGAATTTCTAAAAGTTGTAGAAGAGCCTAGCAGAAATTCATTTCTGAGAATAACGATTTTCTTCGAAATACGAATATCTGCCCTGATGTTTTTACTGAGCTCAAAATAAACACATTTTAAACTGTTGAAAGTTACACCTAACACTGAGCACGATTGAACTACGCATAGGCTACTCATTGGACTATATCCAGGGTATTTTACATTTTGTTTAACAATGAAAAAATACATTCATCATATTTTCACAAAAACTCTGCCATGTGAGCGATAAAATTAATCACTGGCCATTTAGCTGTCAGTTCAGCCATTTATGCAAATAGAGCTTTTGCCACAAGCCAAGCCTCGTCAGGACGCGCGCGCTCGCGCCTGTGTGTGAGTGTGTGTGTGTGTGTGTGTGTGTGTGTGTTGTGGCAGCGCTTTGACTCTGTTGTATTCACTGTTGTCTGTGTGATAAACGCCCCACTGGTCGCGTTGAATGCTCGCTAATTAAAAGCTATAAATTATGTTTCTATAAGGCGCGTCTGTGAGAGAGATAGCGGACTATCAACGACTGCTCTTCAGAATGAGCCGGTAATAGGCCTACTGTCGTAATTAGAAATTAATTAAGAGCAAACGCGATAGGCTAAGTATTTCAGGCTATATATTCCAATTTGACTTTCAGTTGTCCTGAATGAGGTCTAAATTAAATGTAACATATTACTTTTTTTATCTTGAAAATGTTTGTAGTAAAAGTGTGGTAAGTAACCATGTTTTTGGCGGATTGATTACCATTTGTATAACTACAGTTTTACTAATACCGTGGTTAAACTGGTTAAGTTAATTTTTAAGGGATACAATGAGTATACAAGATGAATAGTAGTGGCAGGTTAGCCTATTATTAGTATTTACATAGTTTTATATTTAGTGCAGTCAAATATGACATAACATATTTTGTTTACATAATATGTGTGTGTGTGTGTGTGTGTGTATATATATATATATATATAATCTACACAATATAATGTATATATTATAATATTATATATATTGTGTCTGTGTATAGGCCTACAGTATATAATATTTCTATATACACACATATATTATATAAACACATTTTTTAATGTTAGATACGATTACTCGATTTGACTGCACTTTAAATTAAATTTAAAGCATTTAGAAGACACTCTCTTATCCACTTGTCAAGCTAATTTGGCTTTGGCTTTAAAAGTGACGCAGGCATATCTTTTTTGCAAAGTGTTGTTGTGGGCGTAGACATGCGGTCGAAATTTAGGTTTAAATTTTAGGGGTGGCTTTTAGTGATGTTATCATTTATTTATTATGACATTATTTTACTAGAATAATTTGTAAATGGCCAAAGATGTCTGAAGACAGGTTTTCAAGTTTAATTCTCTCCTCTGTTTGTTTGTGTCGATGGTGGGTGAATTTGCGCGTGACAGGAGGCAGAATGTCTGATATCTACGCGCACAGGCGCGGAACTGACACTCGTGGCGCGCGGAGCTCTTTGTCATGGATAGGCTCGCGCTCATCTGCGTGATCCCATGTGTTTCCGGTTAGCGACCACTAAGAGTGGTTGTGCACGAGTAGAGCTCCAGAAAAAAAAGTGTGTGTCAAAGTTGGGTCTGGTAATGCAGAGGGTGTGTGAAACCTGCGCGCTGTCAGTCCTATCAAAACGCGCTCGAAGTGACAGGCAACACGCGAGCGTTATGTCAACAAGTTGACTTACAACATGTGGGGAATTAGCGCGCTGGCACGGATACCTAGATAACGTTATATTTGGAGCAGAACAGGTTATATCCAAGCGCAGGAGCGAGTATCAGCTGTTATGGAGGAGCAGCGGGATCAGGGTGAGGATGACCGTGTTTCTCTGGCCTCTCCGCAACACACGCACAGAAACACGAACTTCTTCATTGATAATATTCTGAGACCGGACTTCGGCTGCAGGCGCGAGCGGGGCGCGCTCGCGTCAGTGCGGGGTGTTTCTGCCAGGCGCGCGCTTTGCCCGGGTGCCAGCTGCAGGAGCGAGGGGGTTTCATCATCATCATCATCATCATCATCATCTACATCATCATCATCATCCCCGTCAGGCTCGTCCACCGGCTCGTCTCCGGTCAGCGGGCGGGTTACCGAGGCCGAGAGAGGGAACACAGAGACATGTGGGCTGGTCTCAGAGTCATCCAGTGCTAGCCCAGGTGAAGGTGAAAGCTCGCCCGGGAAAGACTCCCTCTGGCCCGCATGGGTTTATTGCACGAGATACTCTGATCGGCCTTCATCTGGTAAGGCATGGTAACAAATATTATACTTCTGTTAAGAGTATTTTATATCTATATAGGTCATATATTATTGTGTTACCTAAACTAAAAGCATGTATTTTAATTCCTTTAGGTTTCTGCTATTTTCGATCGTTGCAATTTTACATTCACGAGCTGGAGAAATATTCCATCTGAGGAAAGCACACACACTGTAGGCTATCACAAAAAGGGTTTCATCAAACCAGACCTAATTCACCAATTGATGAAAAACACACAGGCACAAAAAAGGCCATAATTTACAACATGCACGACACTGTAACATTATGGATTTCCATTTATAAGACAATATTTTTAAATTATTAATTTGAGTTATTTAATTTATTATTATTTTTACAATTTTAAATGCCGCAAATGTTTGCATTACTCATTGAAGCAATGCAATTAAGGAAACGTTGACTATAAACGAACGACAAAATATAAAAATGATAATAATAACTAGATAGTTGAGCTTCTAAAGCTTGTGAAAGCCTTGACTGAATGTTTAAAATAGTTAACAAGCTGTAAGTTCGTAGAATTCAAGACTGAATTTTTTAAATAACAAGGACAATAATAGCCTTATAATAATCATCGTCGTCATCTTGGAAAATGTCTTGTCAGACGCATTGAATAAACGTCGTTTAATAATAAACGTTATGTAAACGTCTTGCAAGAGCAAAAACTAAACTATATAATTGTTGAATAAATATGTTCAAATCTAAGAAATGAGTAAACATAATAGCCTATGTTAGTTCGATTGAGCTCGAATTTTATCTTTACGCTTGTGGCTTCTACGATTATAAGTTAGTGACATTATTCATTTATTTATACTCGCATATTTAGCTTATTCATTTTAATTTCGTTATTTTTTTAATCAGATGCTACATTTTATTTCTCTTTCTCGTTTAAACATTTAAAATTGAATGAATGGATGAATGTTTTTTTTTTCATTCCCGCGGAAGATTGTATAACCTAAAGTCGCTCAGTCTCTTATCTCTTTACTGAATTTTGCATTTAAGAACTGGACGTCACAACGAATATAATTTCAGTGAACACTTTTTAAAATAACCATTTTTTTCTCGAAGAGAAGAACATTTTTTTTAAAAATCTAAAGAAGCCTTTGTCGAGGTTCCGTGGATCTTAAAGGTTCTTCATCTACTTTTAAAACAAGTTAGACATAATTATGCCTCAGAATTTTTTATTTGTAACACAACCAACATCATTAAAATATAGTTCATATGTCCACAATACTAATGTCTATACACATTGATAATACCCAATATCAATTGCCTATGTGTAGAAGATAAATGAATATATCGGAAGCAACGATTCAGATAAAAATGATTCTGTGGTGAAGTAAATACTACAGAAAAAAAGCAAATGTAATTTCAACCTAAATAAGTTAGATCAGGCAAGCATTTAAAAAAAAGTAAATTCTATATTAGTGCTCAATTTAAGCTTATATAAATGAAAGCGTAAATATCAGCAATTATAAAATTAATTAAAACCTACTGAACATGGGCATGCAAAATAATAAGGTTAAATGTTCACTGTTTTCCAGCTGTATTTACTCTGTTTTATTGCTTTTGTTGTTGTGTTTAGTAACTTGCTGTTTCGTGTCATCTGGAGTTCATTTTCTATTCATTCTCAAAAATGATCCATTGAAAGTTACCGTTATTGTGTATTGAGATCTGTGTGTTCGGGCTTTATTGAAGATATGACGTCCGTATTATTAACTTAGAAGTTATGCGTACACCTTTAGCTTGACTTAATTCAGTGTTATACTGTTTGAGTAAAATGGGTAATGCAAATAAACCTCAGCTAAGTAGAAATTACTCAACAAATTTTAACTGGCTAAATTAAATGTAGGCTACTTACTTTTCTTTGTTAATTTTAGTTTATTAAGTAGATTTCGCTTAATTCCATGTGTGACATTTACTTACAAAATCTGTGTGCAAAACCTTGCAAAATTAAGTAAATTTACTACTTATTGTTATACTCAGTGATGTTGAAATCAATCGCATGACTGGAGTTTCCAAGTTACTGATTGTTGTTTAAAAAAGAAGAATCTCTTCTGATGTGCGGCGTGGCATCATGACAACAATACCAGTGCCCTATTGTGTGTGTAGTCCAGACTGGCTTTGACACTTAATGAGCTGGTTGATATTCATGGATTCCTCTCATTGTTGTCTCCACACAAGGCCCACGGACTCGGAAATTGAAAAAGCAGCATTGCTCCAGTGAGGACAAGCGAGGCAGAACCGCGTTCACGGCCGAGCAGCTGCAGAGACTGAAGAGCGAGTTCCAGGAGAGCCGGTATATCTCGGAGCAGCGGCGCCGGGCCCTGGCCCTCGAGCTCGGCCTCAACGACGCGCAGATCAAGGTCTGGTTCCAGAACAAGCGGGCGAAACTCAAGAAGGCCAGCGGCTTCAAGAACGGGCTGGCAATGCAGCTGATGGCGCAGGGACTGTACAACCATTCCACCAACACCGTTCAGGAACAGGACAGGCACTAGCAGAGCAGCCCGATCCCATGAAAGTGTGTATACGGCCTATAGTAGACTAAGTGCCTACACGTGCGAATAGGCCTATCTATAGCACGAATTGTATTTATCGCGCAATACGCAAAAATGAGTTTTTACGCAGTTTTAGCGTGCATATGATACGCACTTTATGGCTTGTAATAGGCCTACGCACGTACTCCACACCAAAGGGGCATTTACATATTACCCAAGGGGTTTACAGTATGTATCATATCCACGTGAAAATTATTTTTTGCGTATAAATTGCACGATAAATAGAATTCGTGCAACAGATACGCATTTTCATGCGATCGTGTTGAAGGAGAGACAAGGATGGAAAGGACTGAGGGAAAAACTATAGTACTTGTCCGCACGTCAAAAATGGGAGTTTACTTTATCAACCTTTTTTTGGACGAGCGGGTGATTTTTTTCTAAAACGCAGCCCTCTGATTCTCTGATTATGAGGATGCAATTCAAATCGCGTTTTGTTGTTTGAAATTTGTATATGCCAAATGGAACTTTACATTTCATAAACAATTCTTGTGTTTATGCTGTTAAAAGCAATATTTCTACGTGCCAAAGATGTTATTCGATTCATGTATTCAGATTACAGTACATGCTACATTTTTATATTTTTCTTTGCTGGTGGGACTAGGGATAATAATGGGAGACTTATCTGATATCAGATATTATTCCATACAAGATATTAAATACTGTATCCAAATAAAAACATTTTGTACCTGCAAAACGCGGAAATGTATTCTCCTGGCCTCCTTGTCCCTTTATTATTATATTTTTCAGAGACTGGAGTAACCAAAGTCATCATACTCGCTTCGTCTTGTTTCGCAATTATGTTTACTCAAGTTTCTCACAGTAAAACGGCTCGCGTAGGCTAATTTTACATGACAGTCT